>NC_140609.1:39057787-39657787 GCF_057381915.1 Diplotaxodon limnothrissa | reverse complement strand
TCACAGTTGAAGTGTACCTCTGGTGCAAATTACTGACCTCTGTCATCATTTTAAGTGGGGGAACTTGCACAATCGGTGGCTGACTAAATACTTTTTTGCCCCATTGTATATTAAGATCCAGAAGGATTTTCCTCTTTTTAATTTTGTTTTCAATTTGATATGTATTTTCCAATTTTATAAAGAAACCTCATGAAAATTTATGGATCCAAATTCAGATTGTCTCCAAAGGTTAATCACTTCCAAGTTAGTTTCAATTTTGTTAAAATAACATTCAAATGTGTTTGTATCATTTTCAGTAATGTTGAAATAAATAATAATAAGTGAAGGCTAGTCAAGCTTTGTGAAAAGCTCCAAACAAAGAGAGTCAGTCACACAAATCATGTCAAAGTGGTTTGAGTTAGCCTCATTTAAACAAACAGCTACTCTCATGAGCCTAAAGCATGTTAAGCTAACCACTGTAACACAGGAAATGAATGGAGCTGCATTCCTTTCTTATAATCAGAAGAATATTGGCTAGTTTTTCAGGTATCAACCGTGTTGGGGACATCCACTCTCATTTACACCACACAAGGTCCTCATGTCTGCTCTGACTTGAGTAAATAGTTCATGCATCTTAACCATTAACCATTCAGACTGTATGAAGAAAGCCAAGTTTCGATGCAGCTGCTGGGACATACCAAGTTTGGAGGAGTGAATCCCCTTATGGCCCAAATTCTGAGGACACCAGTGAGAGTACTGAACCGTGACATTCGAATGTTGCAGTCGCAGAAAGGACCAGTGTGTCGTTGACTTTATTGATTTATACCCCCCAAAAACCCTTTTCAGAGAAGCAGAAATAGAGCCAGAGTTAAATAATGCTAGCTGAGAGAGACAGAGTTGGAGAGATAGATAGAGAGAGATTGTTTTTCATTTGTGTTATTGATGAACCAATCATGGTGCCTGGCCTAATCAGGGCATCACTTCAAAGCCTGTTTGTTCTTGCCAGTTAGAAATCGATAGCTCACGCTCTGATCTTCTACCTCTCTCTCTCTTGTCTATAATAGTGATAATCTAATAATGACTGAGTGTCAACTACACCGTTATCGTCATCATCAGTATTTTATTCTGGGTTGCAAGCGATTGGTTTCTCTTCTGGACCCTTCCTTTGTGTCCACTCTGCTGTAGATTCCTTATTCAGACCTCCAGTCACGTTGGCAGCGTTAGTTCATGCACCACTTTAGAGTGAAAGAAAAAGAAAAATATTACGTGTGCATGAGTTGTTTAGTTGTGAAAACCCATGTTATGAAGCTCCCAGCATGCAGTTTTGGTGCAGATGTTACAGTTTTTTACAGTCGCTAACAAGCGCCTACCCATACTTCAGATACTTTTTCTAAACTCTTAACACAGACCCACACCTACAAAACACAATTGGCCAAATGGATAATATCCTTCCCAAAAATACACTTTGTTAAATATATACTAACTCCTCATTTCAAAATTAGAACACATCTTTCTCTGCACACACTAACTGTACAAAAACACTATAAATCTGACTCAAAATGAAATTAGTCTGTCAAAGAATAACACTTGTTTTCACTTCACAAGGTACATGCAGTCAATCAAAGTACACCAGGTTTCAAAATACTGGCTATTATTGACATTACAAAAACTGCATAGACTTTTATGTTTCAGTGTCACAGGTATTTGCATGCAAAACATGCAATCCACCATATTGACACCAGAAATGTCTTGGTTGGTAACTGTATGTCCACATGTACAGTAATGTTCACATTCAAAAGCATTCCAGTAAAAAGCAAACAAGTTTTTGTTTCTTTACTGTTTACCACAGGAGGTACAGTAGAAACACGGTATGATAGGACAGAGAAAGTTTTACAGTATTGCTTACAGTGAACAAAATATCCATGAAACACACAAGAGCATTCTGAACAAAAAAACAACAGCAAAAAGCCAAGATAAAAAGGGGGGGAGGGGGGCTAAAAAAAGGCAAAAAAGTTGCATCTAATCTCTGCGATCTTCAGGGTTAGGCCACATGTTTTCATCAACATCACATCTGATGTTATCCAAGTCGATGCACCTGGGATAAAACCGCCCGGTATGTCGGATCCACCCTTGGCAATCGTCAACTGTGATGTCCCTGGAGCCAGCATCCATGGCTTCAAGGAGGGACATCTGGTCATGTGGCTGATGGTCATAAACCTTCCACCGCCATGCAGAAAAGAACTCCTCTATGGGGTTGAGGAAAGGTGAATAGGGTGGAAGGAAGAGACTCACCAGTCTTGGGTGGACTTCAAACCATGTTGTTATTGCTTGCGAGTGATGGAATGCCACATTGTCCCAGGTAATTACAAAGGTCCTCATGTTTTCACCCTCCTGACCCTGCTCTGGAACCAGGCGCTGGTGGAGATCATTGAGAAAGGCAAGCAAGCGCTCTGTATTATAGGGTCCAACCTGACATTTGTGAAGGAGTAATCCTGCATTTGCAATTGCTGCACACATGGTAATGTTTGCCCCTCTCTGTCCTGGCACATCAACTGTGGCCCTTTTTCCAATTACATTCCGTCCACGTCGACGCCTTTTGGCCAGATTGAATCCTGCCTCATCGATGTATATGAATTCATGAGGGGCCTGGTTGGCCTCCAATTCCATAACTCTCTGAAACAAAGTTTATGTAAGTCATGTTAGTACTGTATACCATACTGTACTGTAACCTAGTATTGTGTAGGTTACCTACTTGCAAAGTGCAAAGCTTATAGAACTGGACATTGGATTGAATATACACTGTACCTGGACATATTGTCGTCGTAGCTCCTTGACCCTCTCACTGTTCCTCTCAAAGGGAACAGTGTAGAGCTGCTTCATCCGCACTCTATGTTTGGACAATGTCCGCGAAATGGTTGTGAGGCTGATTCTATCGATATTGTCGAATATCTCATGGTCCGCCACAATTCTGGTTTGTATTTCACGCAGTTTTATTGCATTATTTGCAGTAACCATTTCCACAATGGCAAGCTCCTGATCATTACTGAGGAGCTTTCCTCTTCCCCCAGAGGGTGGAAGACGTTGCATTCTTTAGAAAGACAGACAATTCAACATATGCATTACTGTATGACCATATTGACATGTCAAGTGAGAATAGGAACAATCCATGTAAAATGCAATACTTACCTGTTGGTTTGTTGAAAGGTGCGTATAATGGAGGCAACCGTTGACCGCCTCAAATTGGGCTGCACTCTTTCACCAGCCTCTC
Organism: Diplotaxodon limnothrissa; assembly: GCF_057381915.1. Taxonomy (NCBI): domain Eukaryota; kingdom Metazoa; phylum Chordata; class Actinopteri; order Cichliformes; family Cichlidae; genus Diplotaxodon; species Diplotaxodon limnothrissa. The sequence goes on along the minus strand of NC_140609.1, from coordinate 39,654,540 downwards.
TTAGTGAAAGACCATGGTTGATTACATGGTCAATGATAGTGGCACGGATTTCATCACTGACTACTGTTCTTGCAGCCCTTGGAATGCCACCACCACGCATTCTTACACCTATACCTTGCCCTCTCCTTGGGCCTGCTCTTCTCTCTGGGCCCCTTGCTCTTACTCCTCCTCGACCAGACATTACAGTGTTTGTCTTTTTTTTGTTTCCAAAAACATCACTCCTCAAGGTCTTGCCTTATGAACCCCACTGAGTCTAAGCCAGAATGGAAGAAGGTGTGGTTGGCCCAATTTACCCAACATAAATAAGCTGTGTCTCAATTATTCAGTTGTTTGTTTGTTTACAGCTGAGATATATTTTTGATATTGATATTGTTTTTGTACTGATATCATTGCAGGGGCAGAGGTTTTTATACTGTATCTACGGTTTGGAATATTGTTTTTGCTATTGTGGGATGTTGTGTGTTAACATTCGTAGATACTACAAGAACAGTCCATAGTTTTGTTGGGAGGTATAACTTGTCTGTTAAGAAAATGTAAGCATTGTGGAAATGTGTTCACTGACTGCATATTGGGTGAACACGACATGAAATGTGTGAATGGTATGGCCACAACAGACCGATCCTGTGCTAATTGTGTTTAGAGTTTTGCAAATGTGACAACTGTTTGGACAAACGCTTGTTAGCGACTGTAAAAAACTGTAATGCCAGAGGAGGTTTGAGGCTCTCAGCACTCAGAGTGTTGGTGTTTGGGGGTTTTTGGCCCACTCTGTAACTGTATGTGGTCTGCTACTTTCTGGCTGAGCTGATAGAAAATTCATGATCTGACTTGTTCCTGCAGGAGCAGCATCCTATAACACTACCACACTTGAATTACACAACACAGCTGGATGCTTTGATTTTATATTCCTGTGGCAGTAAGACAGAAAACACCTGAATCCAAAGATTAAGAAGTCCAATACACCTGTCTGTAGATGTAATGTATGTGAGGTTACAAATCCCTGACAGAAATATGTCGGCATGTTGACCCATTCCCCTCATCCAGTAAACAATCAAGTTTTCATCAAGAGGGTATTTGTGAATTCAAATAACTTGAGGACGCAGAGTCTTACTTAAGTGGATTTAAACCACTCAGTGGTTTAAATTGCTTTTAAATTTAAAGAAATATGTGATTTGGTTGATTAAGTAAATGATAAGCAAGGCGGATAACGAAGTCAGCACAGCAGATTAGCACGGAAACCATAACAACATTTTCATATAGTGCTCAATTCTGATAGGTTCAAGTATAAATGAAAAAAATTATGTTTATCATTAATATAAAGTGTTCATTTGCAGTTCCTTGATTTGCAGGCAGTAATTGGTGAAATCCACATGTTTATGCAAAGAAGAGCATTCCAGTTATGTGATGATTAGCCACTGACTCTGTCACAGCTTTCAAATGCAAAAGACATGCACTGAATCACCTCTAGAACTTTTAGCTTCTTCACTTATGAATTAATAATATAATATATAAGTGTGCAACACTTAATTCCATAGGAGACGCTTAAAACAGACTACTGGGGATTTGAATAGTTGTAATTTGTAAACAGGCAATGGGATGTTTTTGTTTCACCCTTTGAATTACATTTAAAAGTCTAGGATTCATTTAAAGCTTAGTGTATGCTGCCACAGCTGCTTTAAAATGAAACAGGACAAAACTGAGATGAGCTCCTTCACATACTTAGCGGTTAGGGTTCGAGCCGTTTTAGGCCTGGAGGCAAAAATGAACCAGCCTCTTCGAGGCTTTAATTTACACCATGCCTTGTAAATTATCCCTATTGGCTGAAAATGTGATCCCTAATAAGCATGAACCAATCAATAGCCTGACTAAGTTAGCTTGAGCCAATAGTCTTGTTCTCGCCTACCGGTGACCGTGTCATTAATCACCCACACGCGCGGCTGATTTGTTTTAATGAGACTTTCTTTATTAAATCAAATAATTCAATAAAGACTGAGGGTACTTGTTTGTTCTGGAAGAAGGAGAAGAAAATGGAGAGCGATGTGGTGCTTTTAAAATACAGCCCCATTCATCATTATGGAAGTGCCGCCTTAAAATTGAGAAACATCCATCAGCTTATCAGGAACTGTCTAATGAGCATCAGGCCACTTCATCAGCTTCAACAAAATCTGCCCTCTCATTCATCTCAGAGCAGGAGGCCTGTCTGTTAATGCTCGCTCTGATACGACATGTCCAAACTCTCACACACAAATTAGTGTTGGTGGACATGCTTACACCAGCGCTGAAACTCAGACTGACATATGTAAACACAATCACGAGCACACCCTTATCATAGCTGGAGCTGCTGAAGAATGTAAGAGAGAAAGTATTTAAGTGAAATCAGTCACTGCCAAAGCCTGGCACTCACTCGCACACACTCACACAAAGTGCATTTAATGCACGTGTGTGAGTGCTCGGGTATTGAACATTAAAGCGCACAGATGCAGCACTCTAAAAACTGTTCTTCATCTGCTGCAATCAGATGTGGTTCTATTTATAGCCCCACAGAGCAGACATGTGATAGCAGAGTGGACGGAGGAATTGGTCAACGAGGGCTTTTTTAAGCTAAAGGGGTGATATTAGACAGGGTAGGAACCAACCCTTGCTGGCTAGCATGCTAACACCAGTTGTCATTTCTGTAATGCAAAACTCAAATATCTTTGGCACAACAGCCACGCTGCTGGAACAGTGTTGAAAAGAAGAGGTCTGTGGTAGCTGGCACAGATCAGGACAACAGACAAGAACAGTCAAGTGTTTTTGATGCTAAAAAGAAGACAAGTTCACCGTGAACAAGTTCTGAAAAGTTTTTTGTTCATATATTTTTTTTAAATAATCACAAAATCCGTCTTTAGACATCATTAAAGGTACATATCTTCAGTGCAAAGTGCCCACGGTTCTGTTTCTGCCACTTTTGAATACCCGACACCAGCAAGTGTGTTTGGTGTGTGTGTTTACACGCACTCATGACCTGTTCATCACAGGGGAGCCAGACTGAGGAAGCCATCCAGACCACTAAAGAGATTACTCCTCCTCACACCCTTCCTGCCATTTCTCATCCCTTTTCTATCTCAGTCTCTCAGGTTCTACTGCTTCGGTCTCTGCCTGTAACGGCCCCTCCCTCTCCCATTTCTAACGCTCCTAATTATCCATTAACCGCCTCTGAGGGTCTTAAGGATGTTACAGATGAGGAATTACCCTTGTTGCCAAGTTGCCTGATAAATGTCATCTGGCATCTCTACCGCTCGGCTGTCCATTACAGACACATGCATGTGTATCGCCCTGCCCTCCTCAAAGGAATCGTTCTTAACAAGACCATCTGGAAACTATGGCAACTCTGGGATTTGTGGTGTTTGCTGCAGGATCATGACCTGAAAAAACGCAGGAGGTTAAAAAGAAGTCTCTTGAACTGCCGTGTAAGCTAATAACTGCGTAGCATTACTGGCTTGCAATTTCCATGATCATTTCTTATCCTGAGGTACAAACAATGCTGTGAAAAGTTACAAAGACATTTCTAAGGTTTTGGGACTCCAGCGAACCACAGTGAGAGCCAATATCCTCAAATGGAGAAAAGTTGAAACAGTTGTGAACCTTCCCAGGAGTGTCTGGCCAACCAAAAAACTACTCCAAGAACATGTGAAGGACTCATATCCAGGGGGTCACCAAAGAACCCAAGAACTGCAGGCCTCACTTTCCTGAGTTAAGGTCAGAGTTCATGATTCAACAATAAAAAAGAGAGTGGCCAAAAATGGCCTCCGTGGGAAAGTTCCAAGGGGAAAAACACTGCTGACTGAATAGCACAAAAAGGCTCATCTCACATTAGCCAAAAGACATCGTAATGGCCCTCATGACCCGGGATTTGAGGGAAAAATATTCTGATAACACTAAAGGTGAACTTTTTAGAATATCTGAGTTCTGTTACATCTCTTGCAAAACTAGCACATCACTTCATAAAAAGATATCCTACCAACTGCCCGGCATGGTCGTGGTGGAAGATGTGGTTGCTTTGTTGCTTTAGGACCTGGATGGCGTGCCATAATTGATGGAACCGGGAATTCTGCTCTCTCCCAGAAAATTCTGGCCAGCCATCAGTTTATTCCCTGAAGCTCAAGCTCATCTGGGTCATACAGCAGAATAATGATCTAAAACAAGTCTACCTCTGAATGTCTCCCAAGAAACAAAATTAGGGTTTTGGAGTGCCTGAGTTAACGTCCCAACTTAAATCTGAATTGAGATGTTTTGGCGCAATCTAAAACAGACCATTCATGCTCAAAACACTGTGGTGTGTGCACCAAAATCCTCTGCAGCAGCGTGAAAGACTCACTGCCAGTGATCACAACTGCTTGATTGGAGTTTTTGCTGCTGAGGTAGGCAAAACCAGTTCTCAGGTTTAGAGAAAAAAAAACTAAAGGTACTAATGTTTGTTTCTTTTTGTCTGAACTGATTGCATTTTAATACTGAACTATGGTAGCTTAAAAAACAATAAATAAAAAAGCATTTCTTGTTTCCTCGTAAATTTATGAGGACCCAGAAGTGTCGTTAACTTAATAACTTAATTTCAGTCCACCTTTGTGAGCTTTGAGGACCTGCACCTTTTTTCAGAGCATGATCATTTTAACTATACTAAAAAAAACAAAAAGAACAACAACTGGAGACTTTTTGAAGGCTCTCAATGATTGGACACAGGAAGATGGATTGTTCTTGTTGAATATTACAGTATTACAATAAAATATTTCAAAGCTTGCACTACAGAAATGCCTGAACTCACTTCAAGTCCAGTAATGCTGAAGTTATAACAGCTCACACTGTCTCCCATTCGCCTTGTGTTGGTCGGATCAGAGAGGTTTTTGGTTTCAACAATATAAAAAGGTTCAGGGGGATGTGAATGGGACCATCATGTCCTTGTTGGCACAATGAGCCAAAATCCTGAGTTAAAACAGCCCCAAATTTGGTTGGAAAGGAAACGTGTGCTACTAATTTTTGACTTGTAAAACACCAAATCTGCTGTCACTGCAGGACAGAACTTTACTTAATTATTATTATTTTATTGTATTAATCATGATTATTTAATTATTCAGTTCAAAAACGCTGCCCTGTGCTCTACATTAGTGAACCACCATAATAAATGACAGTAGCTCCACAGAGGCTTTCTGACAAAGATAAATTAAATCTCCTCCCGTGAGGTAAAATGGTATTGTCAGACATGCCCCGCAGCCAAGTCTTGAGTGTGAACTGGAGTCACTTGTGTTTAATTTTTCCGCAGTCCTCAGGGAATGTACCCAAATGCTATCAAGTGTATAGGGATGATGATGTGTTTCATGGCTGCAGGTCTTTCAAGGCTCCTAAACTTGGGCCGATAAGCACAGCTCTTATGAAGCATCTGTTTCACATCAGACTGCTGACTTGTAAATATCAGCATTTTATAAGAACCAGAGCAGAACTTTGGTGGGACTTTATCAGCTTACAAAGACTGATCACTAATCATTCAGACCGCTCGTTTTCAGGTTTGTTCTGGGAGGTAGCTAAATGGTCAGAACTGTACAAATGGTACTTTAGGTTCTTATTGATCATGCAGAACTGTTCTAAACTTACACTGCAGTCTCACATAAAGAAGAACGAAGCATGCATCAGATGGTATGAGACCCATATTAGGTTATTGTATTATCATGGGTGGTGGCTCAGGTGCTAGAGAGGGTAATCTACCTGTCAGATGGTTGGTGGATTAGTCCCCAGCTCCTTCAGTCTGTATGCCCAAGTAGCCCTGAGCAAGATGCCAATCCATCTCCTCATCCATCTGCGTGTGAGTGAATGTTAGAAAAAAACACCAGATAAAAGTGTTTCAGTACAAACACTTTTCTTAAAAGTACTGCAGTACGTTACTTAATTACACCAACACACAGCCTTTTCCTAATGAGGTCACACGTGATCTTTCTCTTAGTGTTTGGGTGTGAACACAAAGCCGACAGCACAAAGCGAAGATGAACACGAGCACAAAGAGACTTTAAAGTGGTCGTCATGGTGATTCTACTGCAGGAACATGAACAGGTAGAAAGGTGCTCTTCAGTTTGTCACACTTTGTTTGAGTTCAGGAGTGGAAGGCTTCAAACGATGGCTCACCTTATCACAGTGCTGGGCCGGGCTCAGTGTTCACTTGGCAATAACACTCTGGGTTCTTGGCTAGCTTAGCGTTAGCATGCTGTCAAAGTAACAAGAAAGTAAAGTAGCAAGTAGAGTAAAAAATGACTGTCTCTAATGAGTCATTAAGTAAGTTACTGCAGTACTTTTAAGAAAAGTAAGTAGCAATGTGTAATAGATTTCTGTTCTTGGTTACGCTTGGGAAAATAATGTTTTTACGGGACTTTGAAATCCGCTGTTTCACAACAGTAACTCTGCTTGCTGACAAGTGAAAAGCTGGGAAGTGACAGATCCCTCTTTCTAATGCCATAACCTCATGCGTCAGAGCACAGACAGCAAAGGACACCTTGTGTGTAAATGAGCCACAGCCACGGCAGCGACTTCACCAAAAATGCACCAACTGGCGCCCCGGGCAGAAAAACCGGCTGTTTTAATCATAGGAGTAAATTAAGTCTTTTGTTTCACTATTCAAAGCATCTGAAGCATTCAAAACAATAATAACCCAACTATGCCTGTTGAAAACATAATGTTTTGAAGCTGCCTTCCTCATGTCTTGACTCATATTCTGACTTCAAACAGGCAATTAATGTGTGGACGAGGTGATAACAGACAGAGGAAGTGTGAGGGTACGAGCGACTCACTGCTACTAATGAGCTACGACATCACTGCAGCCGTATGAGGAAGTGTCTGTGTGAATGTGTGTGCGACTTCATGTATGTGTCATGTGCCGTTACAGTTGACCTATCCTATTTAAAGCCAAAGCAGAGGGACTCCAGATCTCCAAGGGAGGACGACCGACCACGCACACAATGTGTCAGGTTGGCAGCAGTACATAGAGGTTTGAGGATCAGCGTTTGATCCATGCCGACCTTTAGTTTGGCTCCAAGTCGCCTCTCCTCTCCTGCCAATCCGACCCAAATGTTTGGTTCGCTGATCACGTGAGAAGATTGCGATGAATTGGGGTTTGGTGTGTTCGTGTTTTCAGCCTTTTGTCTTGATGGAGAAGTTGCCCTGATACAATCCATCTTTGAATGAGAGTCTCACCAGTGAAGCTTTTGCTCATGAAAACGAAACACTGAATTTATGTAGCTCGTCTCAGTTATTTCAAGTGTAGCTACATGTTCGCCCTGTTTATCATACTCACACGCCCTCCTGTCAGGCTCCTGGAAGCACTTCATTGTTTTTTGTGGGGTTTTTCATCTGTTTCTGGTTTTTAGCAGACTTTTATATTCATCCATCTTAGTTTCCTTTCATGTTTGCCAGATTGTATTGGGACTTTCTAGCCCTTCTGTGCCTGACATTAGTCTGTCACTGTTTGCCACCAGACCTTTGAACTTGTGTTTTTTGTTTTTCTCCCATCGTCTCTCGTTGCTTTCTGCCTTGCTCTTTGTTGTCATGACTGTGTTCTGTTGCAATTGTACCTCTGGGGCTCAGAGTCTCTGGTTACTTTGATTGTGTTCACAATTTGATCCAATCTCAACATGAAAGTCACTTAGGTGCAGTTGCCCAGCTTGTCCATAAACACACCAAATCCCAGGTCAGTGGAATCATTTCTGACTGATGTTTTTGTCATGCCTTACAACAGTCTGATGTGCAATGGTGACCAGATCCAAATGTGGTCTGGCTGATGCAAGCACACGATGATCCTCTCCTGTCCTGCAGGGATTTACACTTTGTGTTTCCCTTTATGCAGAACCATCCACCAGGATACACATTGCATGCTGTATAGGAAATCTCAGTAATGACAATATTTTGTCAAATGCTTCAGACAGGAGATGCACACTTTAGACTACTGGACACTGACTTGATGTAACCACGTCCACAACACATACTTTCCATTCCAGGTTTACTAGAATACTTCCTTACGGGATGTTGGCAAAGTTATCTGTACTCTGAGGCACAGCGATTTCATCATACTTTTAGTGTTCTTGCTGTTTTGTTTGCTTTCCATTCAAAATACACAACACCAACAAAAAAAGGACCAAATGTGAGGTTGAGTTTTTACCTGCATTTGCTATGTCTGCTCTAGTTAAGAAGAGTGTGAGGGACAATCATTCAGTCACTCGTTCTTTTAGACATCCCAAAACACCTTTAATTTGCCTAAAACACTGTAAAGGGGGAGAACTGAAACTAAAATTAGAAATATCCTGTCTCACAGTGATGCTGAAAAACTAGTTCATGCATTTATTACTTCCAGGCTGGACGACTGTAATTCATTATTATCAGGATGTCCAAAAAACTCACTGAAAAGCCTTCAGCTAATCCAAAATGCTGCAGCAAGAGTCCTGACAGGGACTAGAAAGAGAGAGCAGATTTCTCCAGAATTGGCTTCCCTTCATTGGCTCCCTGTTAAATAATCAGGCCCCATCTTATCTTAATGACCTTGTAGTACCATATCACCCTATTAGAGCTCTTTGCTCTCGCTCTGCAGGCCTACTTGTTGTTCCTAGAGTATTTAAAAGTAGAATGGGAGGGAGAGCCTTCAGTTTTCAGGCCCCTCTTCTGTGGAACCAGCTTCCAGTTTGGATTCAGGAGACAGACACTATCTCTACTTTCAAGATTAGGCTTAAAACTTTCCTTTTTGCTAAAGCATATAGTTAGGGCTGGACCAGGTGACCCTGAATCCTCCCTTAGTTATGCTGCAATAGACGTAGGCTGCCGGGGATTCCCATGATGCATTGAGTTTTTCCTTTCCAGTCACTGTTCTCACTCACTATGTGTTAACAGACCTCTCTGCATTGAATCATATCTGTTATTAACCTCTGTCTCTCTTCCACAGCATGTCTTTATCCGGTCTTCCTTCTCTCACCCCAACCAATCACAGCAGATGGCCCCGCCCCTCCCTGAGCCTGGTTCTGCTGGAGGTTTCTTCCTGTTAAAAGGGAGTTTTTCCTTCCCACTGTCGCCAAAGTGCTTGCTCATAGGGGGTCCATATGATTGTTGGGTTTTTCTCTGTATGTATTATTGTAGGGTCTACCTTACAATATAAAGCACCTTAAAGTGACTGTTGTTGTGATTTGGACCTACATAAATAAAACTGAATTAAACTGTAAGATATACTCAATAACCAGAAACAAGCAGTTTTGCCCCATTTTTGCAAGTTTCCCTTCATGTAAAATGATAATTTCTGAATAAACTTCCTGTGCTACACAAAGGGGATTATGCAGCTCAGTTTGCCAGATTTCTTTTAAATTTAGTTTTTATTTGTTTATTAATTATTTATTTCAACATTACTGAAAATGATACAAACACATTTGAATGTTATTTTAACAAAATTGAAACTAACTTGGAAGTGATTAACCTTTGGAGACAATCTGAATTTGGATCCATAAATTTTCATGAGGTTTCTTTATAAAATTGGAAAATACATATCAAATTGAAAACAAAATTAAAAAGAGGAAAATCCTTCTGGATCTTAATATACAATGGGGCAAAAAAGTATTTAGTCAGCCACCGATTGTGCAAGTTCCCCGACTTAAAATGATGACAGAGGTCAGTAATTTGCACCAGAGGTACACTTCAACTGTGAGAGACAGAATGTGAAAAAAAAAATCCATGAATCCACATGGTAGGATTTGTAAAGAATTTATTCGTAAATCAGGGTGGAAAATAAGTATTTGGTCACCTCAAACAAGGAAAATCTCTGGCTCTCACAGACCTGTAACGTCTTCTGTAAGAAGCTTTTCTGTCCCCCACTCGTTACCTGTATGAATGGCACCTGTTTGAACTCATCATCTGTATAAAAGACACCTGTCCACAGCCTCAAACAGTCAGACTCCAAACTCCGCCATGGCCAAGACCAAAGAGCTTTTGAAGGACACCAGGAAAAGTATTGTAGACCTGCACCAGACTGGGAAGAGTGAATCTACAATAGGCAAGCAGCTTGGTGTGAAAAAATCAACTGTGGGAGCAATCATCAGAAAATGGAAGACATACAAGACCACTGATAATCTCCCACGATCTGGGGCTCCACGCAAGATCTCATCCCGTGGGGTCAAAATGATCATGAGAACGGTGAGCAAAGATCCCAGAACCACACGGGGGGACCTGGTGAATGACCTGCAGAGAGCTGGGAGCAAAGTAACAAAGGTCACCATCAGTAACACACTACAACGGCAGGGAATCAAATCCCGCAGTGCCAGACGTGTTCCGCTGCTGAAGCCAGTGCATGTCCAGGCCCGTCTGAAGTTTGCCAGAGAGCACATGGATGATACAGCAGAGGATTGGGAGAATGTCATGTGGTCAGATGAAACCAAAGTAGAACTTTTTGGTATAAACTCAACTCGTCGTGTGTGGAGGACGAAGAATACTGAGTTGCATCCCAAGAACACCATACCTACTGTGAAGCATGGGGGTGGAAACATCATGCTATGGGGCTGTTTTTCTGCCAAGGGGACAGGACGACTGATCCGTGTTAAGGACAGAATGAATGGGGCCATGTATCGTGAGATTTTGAGCCAAAACCTCCTTCCATCAGTGAGAACTGTGAAGATGAAACGAGGCTGGGTCTTCCAACATGACAATGATCCAAAACACACCGCCCGGGCAACAAAGGAGTGGCTCCATAAGAAGCATTTGAAAGTCCTGGAGTGGCCTAGCCAGTCTCCAGACCTCAACCCCATAGAAAATCTGTGGCGGGAGTTGAAAGTCCGTGTTGCTCGGCGACAGCCCCAAAACATCACTGCTCTCGAGAAGATCTGCATGGAGGAATGGGCCAAAATACCAGCTACTGTGTGTGCAAACCTGGTAAAGACCTATAGTAAACGTTTGACCTCTGTTATTGCCAACAAAGATTATGTTACAAAGTATTGAGTTGTATTTTTGTTATTGACCAAATACTTATTTTCCACCCTGATTTACGAATAAATTCTTTACAAATCCTACCATGTGGATTCATGGATTTTTTTTTCACATTCTGTCTCTCACAGTTGAAGTGTACCTCTGGTGCAAATTACTGACCTCTGTCATCATTTTAGGTGGGGGAACTTGCACAATCGGTGGCTGACTAAATACTTTTTTGCCCCACATCACAAATCAATCCTCATGGATCTGGAGACTTAGTGAATATGTAAAAGATTACGGGGGAGCGGGGGAAGTAAGACCCCACTTTTTCAAACATTTTAATAAAAATCATCGTGTAAATTATCCGTACCTTTAGGGTAGAGTTTCTGCTCCACCTGGTGTTTAATTAATCATGTAAGAAACAATCCTTATTAGCCTAAATGGAATGATTTAAATGTGTCTGTATCACAGAGGAGAACGTCTTCAGCACGAAGCGTCCACTCCCTCCGTCTCTCATCTGCATGTTTCCTGACAGTTTGGGGAAACGTTTGCAGCCTTTGCTCTTCTCTCGGGGGCGAGGCCGGCCGTCAGCCCCGTTTGTCACACTGCTGCCGGCTTCATCTAATCACTTGAACTCCACTGATTGAGAGTTGCTCTGGGCCATACTGCATCATTCTGCTCCACTGTCGTTGAATTAAGAAGGTTAACTGTGTATGCATGTGTGTCCGGGGATGCACTGGAGTTATTCTGTGTGTACAAAAGGAGGTGAAGATCAGAGTTTTCATGTTCATCAATGTGGGTGAATTCAAGATGAAAACCCGATTTAAGACGAGGATACGGTGAAGCTTTGGCCCACAGCGATGTCCTCGGAAGGAGAGCAGGCATGGCCGGGAATGCATATGTTCAAAGCTAATAATAATAATAATAATAATACATTTTATTTGAGGGCGCCTTTCAGAAACCCAAGGTCACCTTACAAAAAACACAATTAATAAAAGGAACAATAGTCATAAAATACATAAAATAAGTTAAAATTACAAAACAGAGCGTGACAACAGATAAAATCAGCATTAAAGCGAGTAAGCCAGTTTAAACAGATGTGTTTTGAGCTGTGACTTAAATACGGAGAGGAAGTCAATATTTCTTAGTGCAGGAGGAAGAGAGTTCCAGAGCCGAGGAGCAGAGCGACTGAAAGCTCTGTTCCCCATAGTGATAAGGTGTGAGGACGGAACAGTAAGATGAATAGCAGATGATGATCTGAGAGTGCGGGAAACAGTGGTGATATGGAGCAGGTCACACAAATATGAAGGAGCAGATTTATGGATACACTTGTATGCAAGAAGTAAGATTTTAAAATTTATCCTGGCTTCTATGGGCAACCAGTGAAGCTGCTGAAGAACTGGGGTAATATGAGCACTTAATGGAGTGCAAGTTATGACCCGAGCTGCAGAATTTTGAAGAAGTTGGAGTTTATGAAGGGACCTTTTAGGGAGACCAAATAGGAGGGAATTACAGTAATCAATACGGGATGTAATAAGACTATGGACAAGGATGGCAGCAGCATGGGGAGTAAGGAAGGGACGGAGTCGGTGAATATTACGTAAATGGAAGTAAGCAGACAGTGTTATGTAATTAATGTGAGACTGGAATGAAAGAGTATTATCAAGTATGACACCCAAACTCTTAACCTGAGGGGAGGGAAGGGTGGGAGAATTTTCAACGTTAATGGAAAAGCTGTGGGATTTGGTTAAGACAGATGGTGTACCAACAAGTAAAACTTCAGTTTTATTACTGTTAAGTTTGAGGATGTTGCCTAATGTTATTAGGCAAGTAGATGGGGTATCTATTGATTTCTATATTGAATCATCACAGACTTCATGTTGTGTGCTAATAAATGCACGTTTCCTCACAGCTGCTGCACTGCAAACACTCTGCAGATGCCGCGAGATGGGGGGGGACTGTTGTAACAAAACCCTTCATCTGCCGATTTTTTCCAATTAAATTCAAGGTTTTAACTTAAAAACCGACAACGCACATGAATCCTCACCTCTAACCTGAATGTCTGCTGTCTGTGGGTCTGAGGTTCATATTTCCAAAGTGGTCAGCAAACAAAAAGGCATCAAAAAGAAAAACAGATTAAAATCCTTTGGTCTGTATAACATAAATTTCCTGTTGTAAGACACAACAGAGAACTGGTATTCCTTCAGTTATTTGCCCAGTGTTCTGCAGCACAGAAACACTGCAGTCTGAAGAATAATTTAATAAGACATTAGGTAAATAATTATAAGTTTGTTTAACTTGCTTTGGCATGATAGATGGCTCCAAATATTGCAGCGCATCGAGGGGAAGGCACTAAGAGAACGAACAGCTGAATGAAACAGCTGTTGTAAATTCAAAATGCTTAATTGTTGCAGTTAAGAAACAAAACATGAGGCTGTTGTGAAATTTATCTAAACCAGAATCTGAAAGTGAATTTATTTTCTTGCAGATGGTTTTGTCTGAAAAGTATCTGCCGCTTCCTCTTGTCATTAACCGAGCACAGAGCATGTTTTTGCATATTTTATCCCTTCCTTTTAAGAGCGACAGTGGAAGTGGAAGGGAGAGAGACGGGGAATGACGAGCAGCAAACACTGCCTGTCGGGCTCTCAGCCTCCAACCATGAACTCCAAAATAAGACTTTCTGCTGTTACACTTTTATGTACTATTCTGATTATAAAATACTTTTTATGACTTTTTGCTTGGATGATTCCAACTCTAAGTCACCTTTATTGTTTATATGTTTGTAGAGTAAAAGTGATATTTCATGTAGATCTGAATGCATGCCACTTTCCAGAACCGTCACTTTTTGAGCTCTTATACATTCCGCAGCTTGGGTTTGTGTTAGGTTAACATCAAACAGTTATAAAGAACTGCCAGGTAATATTCAGAGTATGTTTTTTTTTTGAAAGAAGGAAGTTATAATTTAAGGGGTTTTTGTAACTTCAAAACAATGAAGGTACGTACTACAAGAAAAGGCTTTTGTGTTTCTGTTCAAGGAGTGAAACTATGGAACAAACTGAATATGGAATTAAAGCAATGTCCAAACATAAAACTGTTCAAAAAGAGTTATAAAAATATGATCTTCTCGATCTATAAAGAAAAGGAAAATATTTAAATTAAGTGAATGTCTCTATTTAAAAACAAACAAACAAAAAATTCATGATGTGATATTATAGTATATAGTATATCAGAAATCTGTTCACTATTTTTATTACAAATTATATCAGTAAGGAAGCTGACTAAATATTCACTGATAATTTATGGGACAGGGGTGGGATTAAATAAGTGTATACTTCTTCCCACTCCCTTTCAACATGTAAATTAATCAGAATGTTTTTTTTATGTAATTTGTATAGTATATTTTTTTTCTCTCATTTCTTTTCTAAATGTACTTGTATATTGTTCACATGTTGAAATAAATTACCAATCAATCAATCAATCAAAACATTTGTATCAAAGGATGGTAATCAGTCTCATACTGTGAGTGTAGGTGTAATTTAAAAAAATAACATTAAAAAATAACATGCCTAGTGAATTTCAAAGTATTTTTTCATTTAATTTTCCAGTCATGAAGGTTCATTTTTAACACGGACCCCCTGCTAAGGACCCGAAGGGCGCTCTCAGACCTCCTGCAGCAGGGGGATGAAGATTAAAGACCACGGGAGAAGGGAGGAACAGGTGGTGCAGATGAAAAAGGAAAACAAAAAGACTGGAAGAGAGATTGACCCCCACCACCAACGCCAGATAACCCCTTTTAGCTCGGTTTCAGAGAGGCCAGAGAAGCATGCCTGTACGTATGGCCTTTGTCTCTGCCTCTCTTTCACTTTAACCGTGAGATGCAGACACACAAACATGCATTACACACCGCAACAGACACAACACACCTGCATGAGTTCTCAGAGCCTCTGCGCTCTCCATCTGCTCTCAGAGGGTGATAGTTCCATTACAGGCTCATCACTGCAGTCTGCAGCACGTGGTCAGTGAGCAGCACTCAGACTGTCTGGTTTGAAAAACCACAGAAAATGTGGACCAAAAGGGGTTTTTTTGATATTTTAATGCATCCAAAGATACACTGACTTATAAGCTTAATATGTTGGAGGACATTCCAGAATCCCTTCAACATTATTTTTAAATATGTTCGCAGTGAGACTGAAAAGTTAGACAAAACTCACAGTGATGTGATGATTTATTTATTTCTCAAACAGATAAGATTCCCAGCTGGGCTAAGAGGACAGCTGCCCCCGAGTTCCAAAGCTAATTGGTTCTGGTAAATTAATTGGAAAATTTCCTTCCAGAAGTGCAGTAACTAACTGTGTCTTGCATTAGGCTTGTGAAAAGCAGCACTGTTCAGACAAACTTATTAACACACAGAAAGTCCATCAGAACAGGGACAGTTGGTCTCTGGGTGTGTAGGCAAATAATAACTCTGCTGTCTGCTGTGTGCACTGGATTAATGGGAACTTGGGGGCATTAGCGTCACACCAAGCAGCGACCTTTGTGGCTGAAAAAAAAAAGCCAAGCACACAAGAGAGAGCAAACGCTGCAGTTCTCAGACGATCACTGGAGATTCAAAGAGCCAATCGGTCTTCGTAAAAATGTACTGCAGAAATACATATGTTTGGAGCCCGGTTTAAAAAGTAGCTGTGCCCCTTGTGACATCTTTATGGGGCTAAATTCTGTGAAAACTCATCCATTTAAATTAGATGAAGGTTTCAGTTTCTACATTATTGATGCCATGGCTGCTTTGAGAGATGACAGCTGAGCTCTAGCTGTCTGCTGGAGAACGGGACCTGTTAGCGCTCCAATGCTGTTTTTTAATGCATTTTTATACAATTATTGACTAAATATTTGGGATTCTTGTGGGATTAATTGCAATTACCTAACTAACAGAGGAAATGCATGCCTCAGCTTCCATAAGTGAAATGTTGATATTTTATTACTCTTTTATAAAGCACCAGTTAGCAGGTTTGTGTGTGTGGTTAGCAAGCTGCCCCCATACAGCTTATGGATGCTCTTCACCGAGATTTGTTAGTGTTAGCTAATAACTTAGCACTCCACTCTCTCCTTTAAATTGGACCATGTTTGACTTAAACACACACACACACACAGTGGCTCAGGAGAAAGAGATGCTCATCTACCAACCCCGAGTTCCCCCGGTCTGCATGTCAGAGTATTCTTGGGCAAGATACTGAATCCTGAGTTGCCCCTGATGCAGTGTGAACATTAGTAATGTGTGTGATTGGGTGATTGAAGCCATTAACCATTTGCGTCCTGTTCTGTGTGACTGGAGAGCTTAAACTTCCATGGAATTTGTCTTGTGTAATGTTGTGTTTGTATCTCGTGATAATTATGGCTTTAAATGTTACCGTAACCACTGTGATAAAACACAGTCAAGTATCAGTTAGGGACAGAAGTCTCAAGGGCAGCGGCAGCAGAACGGAGAACAAATCGATATGAAGGGGAGATGGAAAACAGAACAGCTTTCCATCTCGCTGCCTCATTCGGTCTCACTTCAACTCTTCAATAGTTTCTGTCTGAGGTCTCTGCTTTCTGGATATGAGAGAAATAGGCCTTCACCTATTGACTGAAGCCTTTTCACTGGTAGAAATGACATGATTTATTGCAGAAAAGTGTCAGCCATCTAAGGTTGCTGGAAATGAGGATGTTATGTTGCAGCAACGGTGTGTGAATCACAAATTTGGGTTTTTCTATAAGCTATAGTAATGATACTGCACAAGGTCAAATGGTGGAGAGTCCCAGATATAACCTAGTGGGAGTTTCCCCCCACAGAGGGACAAAAGGACCCCCGATGATCCTCTAATCGCCTGAGCCAAGGTGTGAAAATGGGCGTGGGTCCCAATCAGCCAGAGTTACGGGTGAGTTCATTGTGAAACCTGGCCCCACCTTATCATGCGATTTCCTGAGGTCAGATGGCCCAGGATGTGAGTGGGCGTTAAGGCGTCTGGGAAGGGATCTCAAAACTGGATTATAGATGGCAGAGAGTTGGTGTCGTAAACCCCCGCCTCTGTTCAAAGATTGTCGCTCACAGTGGACATAGATGCTTCTTTCACTCCTCTTTCAAACCATCTGTCCTCTCTGTCCAAAATGTGAACATTGGCATCCTCGAAAGAGTGTCCTTTATCCTTAAGATGCAGATGGACTGCTGAGTCTTGTCCTGTGGAGGTGGCTCTTCTGTGTTGTGCCATGCGCTTGTGAAGTGGCTGTTTGGTCTCTCCAATGTAGAGGTCTGGGCATTCCTCGCTGCACTGTACAGCATACACCACATTGTTAAGTCTGTGTTTTGGCGTTTTGTCTTTCGGGTGAACCAGTTTTTGTCTGAGCATGTTGCTGGGTCTGAAATGTCATGCTTGGAGAAAACTCTCCTGAGTTTTTCTGATACACCGGCTACATAGGGGATGACAATGTTGTTGCATCTGTCCTTCTTATCCTCCCTCGCTGGTGTCTGGTCTTCTTTTCTGTGCCTCTTTGCTGACTTTAAGAACGCCCATTTAGGATAGCCGCACGTTTTGAGTGCTTCCTTTACATGTGTGTGTTCCTTCTTTTTTCCTTCAGGCTTAGAGGGAACATGTTCTGCCCGGTGGTGTAGGGTCCTAATTACTCCAAGTTTGTGTTCCAAAGGGTGATGGGAGTCAAAGAGGAGGTACTGGTCCGTGTGTGTGGGCTTCCGGTAAACTTCAATGTTGAGGTTGCCATTCTCTTCAATGTGCACAGCGCAGTCCAGGAAAGGCAAACAGTCTTCCTTTGTGTCTTCCTGGTGAACTTGATGTTTTTATCCACAGCGTTAATGTGCGCAGTGAAGGATTCCACTTCTTGTGTCTTGATCTTGACCCAGGTGTCGTCCACATATCTGTACCAGTGGCTGGGTACTCTTCCTTTGAAAGAGCCAAGAGCCTTCCTTTCCACTTCCTCCATGTAAAGGTTGGCTACAATAGGTGACACGGGGGAGCCCATGGCACAACCATGTTTTTGTCTGTAAAAGCCTTCGTTGTATTTGAAATATGTAGTGGTGAGGCAGAGGTCTAGTCCAGACGCTTTTCTTTGCAAGCTCCTTTGACTACGATGACCTGGATGACTGAGAACCTTCACAGACAGATACTGCACAAGTTACAGTGGGGCAAAAAAGTATTTAGTCAGCCACCGATTGTGCAAGTTCCCCCACCTAAAATGATGACAGAGGTCAGTAATTTGCACCAGAGGTACACTTCAACTGTGAGAGACAGAATGTGAAAAAAAAATCCATGAATCCACATGGTAGGATTTGTAAAGAATTTATTCGTATATCAGGGTGGAAAATAAGTATTTGGTCAATAACAAAAATACAACTCAATACTTTGTAACATAACCTTTGTTGGCAATAACAGAGGTCAAACGTTTACTATAGGTCTTTACCAGGTTTGCACACACAGTAGCTGGTATTTTGGCCCATTCCTCCATGCAGATCTTCTCGAGAGCAGTGATGTTTTGGGGCTGTCGCCGAGCAACACGGACTTTCAACTCCCGCCACAGATTTTCTATGGGGTTGAGGTCTGGAGACTGGCTAGGCCACTCCAGGACTTTCAAATGCTTCTTACGGAGCCACTCCTTTGTTGCCCGGGCGGTGTGTTTTGGATCATTGTCATGTTGGAAGACCCAGCCTCGTTTCATCTTCACAGTTCTCACTGATGGAAGGAGGTTTTGGCTCAAAATCTCACGATACATGGCCCCATTCATTCTGTCCTTAACACGGATCAGTCGTCCTGTCCCCTTGGCAGAAAAACAGCCCCATAGCATGATGTTTCCACCCCCATGCTTCACAGTAGGTATGGTGTTCTTGGGATGCAACTCAGTATTCTTCGTCCTCCACACACGACGAGTTGAGTTTATACCAAAAAGTTCTACTTTGGTTTCATCTGACCACATGACATTCTCCCAATCCTCTGCTGTATCATCCATGTGCTCTCTGGCAAACTTCAGACGGGCCTGGACATGCACTGGCTTCAGCAGCGGAACACGTCTGGCACTGCGGGATTTGATTCCCTGCCGTTGTAGTGTGTTACTGATGGTGACCTTTGTTACTTTGCTCCCAGCTCTCTGCAGGTCATTCACCAGGTCCCCCCGTGTGGTTCTGGGATCTTTGCTCATCGTTCTCATGATCATTTTGACCCCACGGGATGAGATCTTGCGTGGAGCCCCAGATCGAGGGAGATTATCAGTGGTCTTGTATGTCTTCCATTTTCTGATGATTGCTCCCACAGTTGATTTTTTCACACCAAGCTGCTTGCCTATTGTAGATTCACTCTTCCCAGTCTGGTGCAGGTCTACAATACTTTTCCTGGTGTCCTTCGAAAGCTCTTTGGTCTTGGCCATGGCGGAGTTTGGAGTCTGACTGTTTGAGGCTGTGGACAGGTGTCTTTTATACAGATGATGAGTTCAAACAGGTGCCATTCATACAGGTAACGAGTGGGGGACAGAAAAGCGTCTTACAGAAGACGTTACAGGTCTGTGAGAGCCAGAGATTTTCCATGTTTGAGGTGACCAAATACTTATTTTCCACCCTGATTTACGAATAAATTCTTTACAAATCCTACCATGTGGATTCATGGATTTTTTTTTTCACATTCTGTCTCTCACAGTTGAAGTGTACCTCTGGTGCAAATTACTGACCTCTGTCATCATTTTAAGTGGGGGGACTTGCACAATCGGTGGCTGACTAAATACTTTTTTGCCCCACTGTATTTTCTACTATGTTGTTTAGTCAACACCTTTAAAATATCACATCAGCAAATATCCAAAACAACATGCTAACATTCAACAGGCAAAACCTTCCAGTAGAAGCAGTGTACAAACGCTGGTTCTGTTGAAATTTCAAGGGATATAAATGTTTTTGTGATTTTACAGAAAAAAGAAAACACCAGAAAATTACCCTTCAGATCAGGTGGTGGCTCCATTTGCTTCCAACAGTGCTTGTTTCTCATCTTAATTATGATTTTTCAGCAGAGCCTGCAGCACTTTTTAAGTTCCTTATTCCATGTTTAAACGTGATTAAAACAAAATTCTGATTCGTGAAATTTTAGACGTACATCAAACATGTGACACAGACACGTGAAACAAATGCAAATAGAGAATGTAAAATTGCTCTTCATGATGAGCTTCATAATATATGTTTTTTTAGAACATAGATATTAACAGTCGCTGCATTTGTGAAAGTTTTTTTGAGACTGACCCACCTGTTAAGGAGGAAATAGGGTACAGACATCATCATCTTTATTTATAAAACACTTTAAAACAACCACAGCTGACGCAAAGTGTTGTGCACTGGGACTAAATAATAAAAATACATAAGACATGAGAAATTAGTTAATTAATTAATTGATAATTAATTTTATTACAAGAAAAACTAAGTCTGGCTGAGATCAGAAGTCAAAGAATAAAAATGGGTTTAAGACAGTGAAGACATAAATGCATACATTCATAAGAGTAAGTTCTTTTTAAAATTATGATGTAAATGTGTCCTAAGACTAAGTAATAGCATGTTTGCTTGATCTCACACATGATCGCAGAGATCTGAGAACATTTATTTACATTGTTGTTCACATCTGGTGACTTTGGGCGGGCTGCAAACAGACATGAGCAAAGACAGCTGACCATTTTTAATCACCTGCTAGAGAAAAGAGTCCCCAGAAGGTCAAAGCACAATGCTTGCCTCTCTGTCGTGCTGGTTTAGAGGCTACAAACCACAAGCAGAAAAACATTTCCTAAATTTCAGTCGTGTTTGCCTTTGCGGCAATTTTAAGTGCAGGCCATGTTTTGCTAGTCACATCATTGAGATGCAATGTTAAGGAATGACATTATTATTTTAAAGCCTCAAGCAGGAGCAGAAGTCAAAGCAGCTGAACTTCATGATACATACTTCAAACAGGACCCTGCGCTGCATTCAAACATGTCTGCATGTAGGTTACTCCCCAACCAAACCAGAGGGGAGGCTGACAGGAGCTGACCTCCTGGTTTAACCAGGATGAGCATAGTAACACACTGCCTTCAGGATTCAGTGGAACAAAACAGTCACACGTATACAAAGAGAGAGAGAGCTTAGATTAAATGAACTTTTAATCCATGTTGAGGGAAAGCTACATATAGTGAACATCTATAATACAGAGTAGCCTGTGGCAAAGACAGATAGATACAACAAGACAGAGAGAGCAACGAGACAGAGGGGGAAGAATAACCTCTACCTCTTCTGTCTCATCCACTTTACCCTCTTACATTAATCAGGTCTGGTTGGGAGGGGTGGGGTTCACTCTCAGCCCCAAGGCCTGGAGAAGTGGGCTTGTGATTGGAAGGTCACAGTTCAAAGCTCCGATATGGCAGGGGAAATCAGCCAAAGCTGCTCTGTCTCAGTAAATAGTGTTGAAGTGCCCCTGAGCAAGGTGCTTAACCTCTGTCTGCTCCAATGAAGCTGCTTGAAGAGGAGCTGAAAGTGGGGTTGGCTGGGGTAGCGTTACCTTTACACATCCCCCCACACCTTTTAGATTTTACCTGGCAGACATCCGGCAGATATTTCTGCCCAGGAGGACTTTCTAGAAGCGTATTTATAACATGGATGGCGTTTAGTTGAGTTACACAACTTTTAGTGGCAGTGTTTTACATTTTGATCGCCTGTTTCAAATTGGATCATTTAACAACCATTATTAGTTGTACACACTCCTATAGAAAAAGCTAAAGGGCGCCCTCCTCCCCATGAAAGAGGGAGTGTAGCAATCGGATAATCCTGAATGTAGCTCTGTAGGAGAGTTTGATAACTGTTAAGGCGACTGTGTTTCGAAAAGACTAGTTACTGAAGCCAACAAATATCCAGGGCTGTACAAGCTTCAATTTTGGCATCATAAAGGTAATGAGAAAAGTAATCGATGGATGGACCATTCAGGTAAGAAATCAAAGGTTATGGTGATGCATGTCACTAACCTTGACACATACCATATTACATGATACGCCACTGCAGCAGCTTCTGTCAGGGGCTGGGTCTAGGATTTAGTCAATCAATCAATCAATCAATCAATCAATCAATTAATCAAGGCTTTATTCGCCATGTGCAGGTTGCCCTGCAGTTGCCCCCCCGACCTTACACACACAACACAGACATCACATGGGGATACAGGTTGGAGATCGGTAGTGTTACAGAAAAAAAACACTGAAATATACACTACAATGGGAAAGTTCAAGAGGTAAAAAAGAGACCTCTACTCATGCTGGGCTCCTGGTAGGACAGCATGAGAACAGGAAACAAAAAAACTCCTCTGCACAAAAAAGCACATAAATGTCCACAGCACAACATTATGGAGCACGTGACAAGCCACAGGGTCGGGTGGGGGGTGAGGAGTAATCCGAAGCAAACACAGCAGCCATCCTGCCCAGCGCTACCATTCCAGCGCGGGCTCAGACCCGCCGTGTTCCCAGGAGGGAACAAGCATCGAAGGCGTTTGGAAAGGGAGGGGGGATGAGTGTGTGCATATCAGTGTATATGTATGTGTGTGTGTGTGTGTGTGTGTGTCCAGAGTTCAGCTGAGACAGTGTCCTTCGCCCTGCTAGGATAAGTAAACAGTCTTCCAGCCAACCCAGGTGGCCTTGCATGGAATGGGAAGGAACAGACTCAACACAGTCGTTATCAGTTATAGTTGAGTTTTATTCTAGTTTAGGTTTCCATCTATGTCCCCTTCAGTGAGTCTGTTCTTGTCACGGCTGCGCTGGCACCCTGTGATGTTGAGGTAAAGGAGGACCCAAATGCAGGACACAAACAGTGTGTAGTGTGTATAATTTACAGTGACGTAAATAATACACAACCATAAATCCCTGTGCGCCCCAGACTCCTGTGCCTTTGTTTTCCTCCCAGTGTCCGTGCCCTGTGTCCTCACTTCCAAGTGTCCATGCACCCCGTGCTTGCTGCCCTCTCGTTTCCAGGCTCCTTCTGGGAAATAACAGAGGCAGATGTTGCGGCAGGATTGCACTTACTGATGTGTTGAAAACACTGACGGGTTGTCACATAGTGATCCAGTGTCGGAGAGAGCTCCACCACACTCCTAAGTAGCTCCTCCGATGAGGCTTGATCAGCTGCAGGTGTGTGATGATCTTTAGGTGTGGCCAACCATCTGGCAGGGCCACACCCACCAGGCCTGAAGGTGCCTGTCACTGCCGCACCGACACAAGCGCACACACACCTGCACCAGCACAGAGCAGCAAAAACATATATAATATGATACCAGTCCATAACTGCTCAGAGACAGTTCTTGTCTTCTGTGTTAGTTACCAGGTCTACGTCTCTCAGTGTTTCCTGGTTTATTTTGAAAGAGTCTTGTGTTTCTTTGTTCATTGTATTTAGTTTCACTTCCTGTTTGCCATCATTATGTTTATTCCAGTCAGCTGTTTTCTCCTTTGTTTCCACTTCCACTGATCTCCTCGTGTGTGTATTTAAGTCCTCTGTCTTCCTTTGTTCAGTGTCAGGTCATCTGTGTTACCCCTGTCATGTCAAGTCCCATGTATTACATGATTCTATTCATATATATATATATATATATATATATATATATATATATATATATATATATATATATATATATATATATACACTGTAGCGTAGTGTTAAAAACATTCATAAAAAATCAGGTCACTTCTATATTATCTTAAGAGAAAACATTGAAACTGAGTTGAGTCATAATTTCATCATCCATGTTTCAAATCCAAAGAGTGATGGGAAATTGGAAGAACACAGTCTTGTAAACTGTTTCTATATGACAGCATCATGGTTGGTTGAATTTGGTTAAGCTCTGTGTCCAACAGGAACTTCACAGCTATGGCTGCCTTTTTACATTATTTTGAAAGAAAATGTTAGCGTGTCATCCTTGGCCCATGGGAAGGACTATATTAAAACATCCAAAGACAGAACTCAAGCTCAGGAACAGATAGCATGAACACTTGAAAAGAGAACTGAGCAAGAAAATAATTTTACTTATACATCACATTTAATCTTCTAAAGCAAAAGAAATGAGACAGTTGGACACGTGGTCACAGAAGCTTCAGCCAACAAACTTGGAAGCATCTGTGTTTATTTCATGGCCTTTATGATTTGTGAATAAAACTTCTTGTTTTTGTACAAGGTAAGGTTTGGAGCAATGTAACAAGAAAAATGAATACAGGCACTTTAATGTTAAGGTGACTGCAGGTGCATTACTTCCAGGGATCCACATCACATGGAGAAGATAATAAGTGAATGCAAATGAAATGAAACAGTAGGAGTCCACATTTAGGGTTTGTTTTCCAGGGGAAAGAAAAATACTCCTGGGCTTTGGCTCTCTGAAAAGACACAAGAGGCAGCGTTTACTCGGAGAATAGGACTGGGATAAGAACTGGGATCTATTGGGAAAAGCTGCATTTAAAGGGCTAATAACAAAACATGATTATTTATGGGGGATTTTTTTAA
Organism: Diplotaxodon limnothrissa; assembly: GCF_057381915.1. Lineage (NCBI taxonomy): Eukaryota > Metazoa > Chordata > Actinopteri > Cichliformes > Cichlidae > Diplotaxodon > Diplotaxodon limnothrissa. The sequence goes on along the minus strand of NC_140609.1, from coordinate 39,630,083 downwards.
ACTGAATCCATGGAAAGCTTTTTGGTTAAAAAAAAATCCTAAATTAAACACATTTGCAAATACATGAATAAAATCTCCTAAAATCTTGCAAAAGTGCTGTGCTAGTTATATATCTTGATATCATACTGTGGTATCACACCTGTCCAGGATACAGTACCTGATGGTAAGCGTCCACATTTTTGCAAATCCAACACTGAACCAGCTTCACGAAACTTAGCAAGCAGTTTGCTAACTGTAGCATGGGAGATGGGTGGTCTCATAGGGTGTCTTGCACTGAAATCTGCTGCAATGACCCGGTTACTGCATTCACCAGATATCAACACAATTTCGATCCGCTCCTCACGTGTTAACCTCTTCGACATGTCAATGGCTGTGAACAAAGAGAAACTTGTAAATAACTCATGAAAGAATAAAGTTACGTTGAAACCAAGCACACCATTGTTTTTCTTGTGACATTACCAATAAGTTTGATGTGTCACATGGCCCTCTTCCTATTGAAAAAACAAAAGTTGTATCCAAGATGGCCGACTTCTAAATGGCCACCATGGTCAGCACCCATCTTGAGGAGTTTGCCCCCTCACATATACTAATGTGCCACAAACAGGACTTTAATATCACCAACCAGTCCCATGTTATTACAGTGTATCCATATAAATGGCTCACCCTGTATATATGCTTATATATCTCACTTGGTGTGCCTGCTGTAAATAAACCCTGTTTTGACTTTTATCAGTCCTGCATCAGTGAACCCTGACAAAATGTGTACAAAGTTTAACACTCACAGTCATCAGTTAGCCACGTTTATTAGTCTAAATGGAATCATGAACTCAAAATGGCAATGCAGAAGGATGCAAGAGTTTGCTCTCTACTCCAGCATGGTTTCTGTTACCTACAAACCTCTGCACACTTTTAACCTGTTATATCCGCACATTGATCACATGCTGTGAACACGCACACTCCTGGCCCATCTACTCCAGCCACACCTACAACCAGCCCCCCACCTAACACCTAATGTTCTCACCACCCTGTCCTGCTCTGATAGCATCTCTGTCTCCTGCAGAGGAAATGTCTCCCTCCGCTGCTTCCTTATCACAGGAACAATGCGGTGAAATGCAGCGACACAGCCGCCTTATCAGCAGCACAATACACAAAAACCAACACAATGTCACACATCGGCGCACAAACTCGCAATATGGCTCATTCAGCTCATTCAACTCAAACTACTTCCACAATGCTGCCTTATAGGAATACATTGTATTTTCTGCGCCTGTCAATGTGTCTGCCACAGAACGAGGCACTTAACCCTGCCAGTGGTAAACTGTAAAGACAACAAACCCTTTAGAGTCATTTGATTCTTCCGTGCTACCTTTTCATATTGATGTGTTTAGTAGCAACATTCTTTCTTTTCTCCTCTGCCTGTCAATATGCTACTCAGTAAAGAACTTTCAGTCCAGGAGCAGAGTTATTCTTCTAAAGCCGGCAGCATGAAGCAATGTTCAAAAGGACAAAACTCCATCGCACATCTCTCAGGATTAGTTGAAAGAAACACAGAAAAGAAAAGAATAAAGCAAACCAACCAAAGTCAAACAGCTACAAGGAAAAGAGTATTTTTAAAAATTCAATAGTCAAATCAAATACTTTCTGATCCTTTCTGATTTGTGTTTGAGGTGTTTTGAGATATTTCAGTATTTAAGAAGTCATTTGCATTGAGATGGCTTGCTGCCATCCTAATGGTGTCTTTGAGCAATGACTAATAGGAGCATGGGAAAAGGGCAACGCTGTTGTCAGCGAGTGGCATTGTCAGTAACTCCCCTGGAGGGGCTATCATCAGTGTAAGTAATACTGCAACAGTTGAAGACCTGCTGACAAGAACTAAATGCTGAGTAAATAACTAAAAGGGCTTTTCCACTGGTACCTTCTCCGCTCAGTTTTTAGGGTTTTCCATTAGGTGGTAGTTCCTGGTATCAGGTACTACCGCAGTTCCAAGCAATCTGCGTCCATCTTAAAATGTAATGTCAACTAGACTGCATGCCATTGATTGGCAAGTTATAGGCTGGCCAATCAACTCATGAGAGCGTTCTCTTAAAGAAAACCAAAACTGGCATTTTTGTACAGCGCAGTCCTCGAGTCTAACAACGAGCCATAGACCGAGCAGCAGGTATATCATCGCCATGACATCCTCCATTCTTGTGCTTGTGTCTCATACAAATGATGTCACTTGACTTTCATCCACATTTCTATAACAATCCCACACACATTCGATGGTACTCAATTTTAATGGAAAATGACCGCAATCGAGTAGCGTCAAGTCGAGCAGGTACTAGTGGAAAGTTCCCACAGTTCCCTTTAGATGCCACAGGATATCAAAGTAGAACATTGGTGATTCTTACATGGAAAACTGATGTTTAGTTTCTATGTCTTTGCGATAGATTCATCTTTCATCATCCAAGATGATCCTCCACACAAAAGCTGGGTGAGTTTGACATAGATGTCTGAGGTTTGAGGGATTACCTAAAATGAGAAACTAAAGACTGGTTTGGTTCTTGGTTTGTTGGGAATAACTTTATCATGAAAATCATAGTACACGTGGAATTCTAGGATCCGAAACAGTGGTCCACCAGCACTGAGAAGAGGCTCAAAGGTGGCTGTTAGCTTGAAACCAGTGAGACTCTGAAGCAAAACTCTTCACAGTATCAGAAATTTAGGTTGACGAACTCACAGTGTGACTGCTGCTATGACTCTATGAAGTATATTAACCAGCTAACAGGAATGTGACATGAAATGAAATATTTAGATTTCTACCACTCAGGATAAACCACGAATATTAATATGATGCTTTATTCTCCGTAGCTTCCACATATCCATGGCCCATGCAGAAAGGCCTTCACTAACCAGGAGATGGACACAGAAACCTGTGAAAAGTTAATCCCAACCTTCCTTTTATTCCTTTTATTAAATTCCTTTTATTGTTCTGGTCCATGTTAAATTCAAATTGGCCTCTTAATGGAAAAAACAGTGTTAAGTGACAGGTATGTTATTTACTCAACTTTAAGTCAACCTGGTTCTGTGACGTTTCCCTTTATGCTGAAATTATATAGCAAAATACTGAGCTGACTGACAGCTTTCAAGCTATTCTAAACCACCTGCTTCACTTGTACATTTGAATTCAATCCTGTGGAACTCATACGAGCTGCTGACTTGACCAGGAGCAAACAGATGCGATGTTACAACACCACACGTATAAACCCACTTCTGGGTCATTTCAAACTTGGAAATCGACTCGCAAAAGCTAATGAAGCCCATCGATGTGTGAGAGAACGTGCGCTCCATGTTTCCCTTTGATGCTGAGGTTAACCGGTGTATCCACCTCTGCATTACACCCGATGCAACCCCTGAAATTTCTCTGTTTCTGCAGAACAGGCATATGTATGCGCTCCAGTCTTGGGAGGAAGCGCACGAAAAGATCAATTTCCCCTTCACTGTAAGGGGCGTTTAAGGTGAATCTCGCTCTTCCAGTCATTTGCCGCTCTCGTTTTCCCCGGAGGAAGCCTTTAGAGCTGAGCCGCTGAAATCCCAGTCGATACCCCTCGCTCCAAACAAAGCTTGAAACTTAAGGGAGAAGATGAGACACGGTGAATGCAGCTCAGAGTGCAACTCTTTAAAAACTGTAAACCAGCACAAAGTACAGACACAAAGCAAAGCACATTCATCCACAGACTCTACGGTACAGAAGAAATGTAGCAGAGCAAGCACCATTGTGTGCTCGGAGTGACCACACACACGCACACACACACACATCCTGTGTCACATCCTAAAATCCATTTATGAAGTAATAAAAACAAGGCTGCCCAGTGGTCAATTTATGCAGACAGCTCTGTATCGACAGAAATAAACACAAGCCAATGAAACTGCTGAGCTTTAGCCAAACACTTCAAATGCGCCTGAGTGTCTCAATGTGTGTGTGCTGATCCCAGCCTGCTGCTGCAGCAGTTTCAATGTGCAATTACCAGCTAAGATGCTTCTTTGACCACTGCTGGTATAGAAGCGTCGGTCCAGCCACGAAAAGGTACATCCCGTCAGACTGCGCATTGTCTGCGTGTGTGTGCAGCTAAGTGTGTGTTGGCAGACAAAATTGATGTTTCTCAAGGGAATAGCAATTTCTCTCTTCTGTGTGGAGTTGGTGGAAGGCCAGCTGTGATTGCTTTTTCCTCTACATCCCTTCATCATAATAACAACTTGATTCTGGCGTCTGAAACGCACACGTCCTCTCTTCCTCCGGCCCTCGCTGGATTACTAACTCCTGTTTTATTACTCTTTAAACACACACACACACACACACACACACACACACACACACACTGCTACTTCACCACTTATCTTGTCTTTTTGCTGTTTTTTTCTATCCCTCTTTTTGTCATATTAATTCTCTCCCAGTGCTTTCCTCTTCTCTAACAGTTTATCCGCTTTTTTCTTCATCCCCTCTCCTTATTACTCCTTCTCTTTTCCATTTCTTCCTCTTCTGTATTTTTCTCATCGGTTGCTTCCCTTTTTTCCTCGGCTCGTCTGCTCTTCTTTACTTTTCTTCTCCTAGTTTCTTCTCCTCTCTGCTCATCTCCTACCTGAGGCCCTCTACCTCCTGCTGATTCATTAAGTAAAAATGCAACTTATTAACATATCGGTTCATGTGAGTATTTAGGATAATTTCTGCTTACTTTAAACATTTGCCTAATAACTCGCGCTTTCCTTTTCATCTCAGTGCTATTTATTATGAGGCTTAATTTCCTCTTCCTTTAAGCTCTCTTTTCTGTTACTCATTTGCATCGTCTCTCTCGCTCACTCGGTTTCTATTTATTACTTTTACTTCTTTCTGAGGTTTTTCTTTGCCTTTTCTTCCCATTCCTCTCATGTGTTTTCTCCCCGCGTGTTTTCTTCTTCGATCTCCTCCTTCATTTCTCCTTTTTACCTTACATGCATCGCTACCTGCAGGTCAGGCCACCTGCTGGATCTCAATCCGCTGTTTCATTGCAAAGTTATTTATTAAAGAGGCGATTGTGGTATTAAAGATTGATTGTACTATTAAAGTGTTGTTTACAGTCCAGACAGCCCCCGGGAGCATTTATCCATTGACAGCAGCAGTCTGGGAAACACATAGATTAGTTGTGTGAGCTGGTCATCAGCTTCACTGATCAAAGCTGCCTCTCGCTCAGCCGGGCAGTGTTAACTCATGCGACTATCTGTGAATATGCATTATGTACATAATTACAGTTTGACTGTCTTTCCTCAAGTACAATCTGACAGGAAATATAATGGTTGGCTTGAGGTGATGGAAGCTGATTGTGCAAAAAATGGCCCGATAATTAGCGCGCAGTTGGTAAGTTTCTGGACAATGATGTGTTCGTTTCTGTGATCACAGCAGAATCGGCTGCACTTTTTGCTTGTTCGTTCTTTTCAAGCCTTCAGTCGTCAAGTGTGAAAGACATGATTACTGTTAGAGCCTCCTGACATCTGCAGGCATGCATGTCGATTTAACTTTAACTCAGTGCATCTCACACCATTACACACCATTCACTTTAGTAACCTTCACTGACACGTCATGCCAACATGCTCTGATTCTTTAGGGCGTGCTCACACTCGGCCAGAACACCGGGCACCACCAGCGTCTGGTTCACTCAACTAGTGCGATCACTGTGTACTGTGCTCGTGCACAGTCCAGTGTTTCATGTCCTGGCAGGATAAGCATGTATTGGGATCTCTATCTGTGCCCAACCAATGCGACTGGGATGCTTCGCTTGTGAAAAGTCAGTTGTGGAAATAGCTTGTCACCTCTTAACGCACTGTTTCAAAATTATACTGTTGTGCCACAGCACGTTCCAGGCACTGCCCAATGCTGCCCAAACCATGAAAGAGTAAAAGAAGAGTGCTGAGGCAAACAGAAGCACACCTTGGCCTGGATTGGTGAACACAATGAAGACGTCTGACATTGAATCTGTATGCACTAACTGCTAGCTATTTCATTTCTATACTTTCTGTGACCAAATGAGGAAACAAATAGTTTGGAGTCTAGCCCGGCGACCCTGCACAACAAGCTGTTTCTCTAAAATAAACGATCGTGTGTCACAAAATAGAAGCATTTTGTTTCTAGTCAACTTAAGATGAGCTGAACTGGATACTTACCGACCAATATCCGAGTATATATAATATTTATCAGAGACAGTGAAAAAGTTTGGCATAGCCACTGTGACATCACTCACTAGGTTCAAGCTTTCGATCATTTTTTTAACCACTTAAAGGTGAAAGCAGCATGAGGAGCGGACCTGACTGTGAAACTGCATGCTCAGAGATACTGGGACACTAGAGTAACCAAAAATGCCTAAACCAGACTTAATGTGTTATTTTGACATGAACCCATATAATAATCTGGAGACTATTTACAGAGGTCAGGAATAAGGGCTATTAGACTTCTGCAGGACAGGAAGTCTGAGGTATCACCGTGAGAAGGTCGTCAGGGAGCTCGGTCTGTGACCCAGCATTTAGAGGTTATCGTCTTTTTGTGAATTCTTTGTGTTTGGGATGTTTTAGTTTTCTATTAGTTGGTATTAAAAATAACTAAACATATAACCAAAGCAAAGAATAACTTGTTTCCGTGTTGTCTGGTCCAGGTGCCTCCCCTTTCTGTTTACATGTCTCCTCTGTCTGTCATCTGCATCCATGTTTCTTCAGCCCATCACATCTTTTTCGTGACCGCTGTAGTTTCAATCTCTCTTGCTCCCTCTCTGTCTCCCTCAAGTTTACGCGTCCCACTTTACCTCGCTCCATGTTTCCTGTTTTATTTGAATGTCTTGTGTTCCATGTTCAGTGTGTTTAGTTTTGCTTCCCCCGTTTCAGCTGTTTCCCCGTGCGTTTCCACTTCCCCTGATCACCTCCTGTCTGTATATAGTCTGTGAGTTTTTATTCATCCTTTGTCAGGTCATCTCTTATGTTCATGCCATGTTTTCAAGGTTTCATGCTTGTATTTATGTATTTTTGCCAGGTTTCCATGTTTAAGGTTTTTCATGTTTACTTTTCAGTTTTCCCCAGTTTAGGCTTGCTTTCAGTTATAACTTCTAAAAGTTCTGTTCTATGTTTCCATTCATCAGCACTTAGGTCCTCCGTTCTTTACTCCACACGGCCGTCTGCGCTAGCTTTAATTTCACATGTGGAAGCTGTATCCATGTCTCACACTGTCTGCTGTATTTTTCTGTGAGCCTTCCACCTTACGAGTGAGGAAATTCAAGTCCTACAGAATCTAATCGAAACACCTCGTCTTTTACACATTGTAAGTATGAATAAGAGCAGACTGCTGAGGCTATCTGCACTGCACAGGCAGCCTCCACTCAGTTTAGTTCAGAGATCTTTGCTTTGCATAGTCTGCTCAACGGAAGCGTTATGGAGGAGGCAACTAACACAAAAGCATTCCATTAATACATAGCATTCATTATAGGTGGCAGTGGTCTAAATAATTAAAAAAGCAATCTCTTTCCTGAGTAAAGCTGAGCAGGGGTGGAAGACTGTTTCTTTTTTTATTGCAGCTTTTTGAAGAACTTTTTTGACAAACCTGATAGAGTTAAAGTCATGAATTATCCAAGAACCAAGCATCTACAAGGAAGACCACTATAAAAAGACATGAATAAGGAAAAGAGGTGCAGTGCTAAATTACTAAAGAACCCATATAGGCATGTTTCATCCTTGTGAAAAGCAGATGGTTGTATTCAGTGAACAAATTAAGACAGAAATCAGTGTGTGATCTGTTCATGTATGCTTATACATACTCAATTAGCTGTTACAGAGTATATTTGAAGACGTGACCAAAACCACGTGGGATGGTTTACCTTAAATAAGGTCAAGGATTTAAATGTCAGTCACCTCCTGTGAAGAGGTGGCGGCTCTGGGACTCGTGTTATTCTGCTGTACAAAAGATTTCGAGTCAAAGAGATAACCTTGATGCTGCTGGGTTTAAAGATCACAGGAATATTAACTGAATATCAGTTCTCTTGCCGCTGTGATTAAATTCAATGCCCTGAATCAAAGTAGAGAATTTACCAATCTGCTCAGTCAAAAACTTTCCAGATACAACCCTGATTAACTGCAAATACAAGTTTCATTACTGGCTCAAATGAAGGTTACTGTGGTGAAGAACGCCTTCTGCAGCACAGCTGAACAATAATCTGTGTGGCAGATGCACCAGAGAAACACACAAGTCATAAAAAGCAAGAATCTGCTAGAGGCCTTGTACTGAATCACTGCACCAAATGAGAAATTTATTAATAAATGAGAATTTGCTCGCTAGCGCAATCTGTGCAGATGAACTCAAATGAGATAAATGGGCACCATCCTATACTTCCTTCAATGTGCCCTTGGAGTATTATTACTTCGGTATTTAGCTGATGATGTCTTCATCCTGAGAGACTCGTAATGAAGGAACAAGTGGGTGATGAGTGTCTCGCTCAAGGACGCTGACAGGCGAGGGTTCCTCATCAGAAACATGACAGGATTCGTAGTTTGTTCAAAGGGCTTCAAATGTTTATGATAAGTCATCGCGACTGAATGTCATCATTTATCATCAGGTCTGTGCTCCTCAGAGCTGCCAGCATGGCCGTTCCCAAACAGAAAGCCAACATTACAAATGAGCTCACAGCTCTCACCTGTCCTGGAATACAAAACAGTAGACGCCGACTGACATCATCGATCACAACTTTTTATGACACAGATTTGAACAAGGAGTAGCACCGGATTGAGTCGTTGTTGTCAGAAAGATTAAAGTTTTTATGGTAAAAAAATAACTAACCAAAGCAGCCAGCAGCGGAGTTTCAGACATTATCTGGAAGCATTAGATACATTTTTCTTTAAATGTGGAGACTGGGCATTTTATTGTATGAAGAATTAAATAGATCTTACATCTAAATACATGAGGATTTTGTAATGTTGGAAACTCAAAAATATTTCCTATTATCTCTCCTCAGCTGCGTTATCTGATAATCCTCTGGAAGACCACTCATTTAGTTTTAACCGAGTGACTCAATTTGGAGCCTTTCTTTTTAAAACTAGCTGCTGATTTTAGTGCCCCAATAGTTATTCATCTTTGTCTTTGGATACCAATGAAATTCCAACCATCTGCTTTTGTTCTCATCCCATCTTTAAAGGTGGGGATCCATCAGTTTTAAACAATCATTTCTAAGTGATTTAGACCTGTTAGTGAACACCTTAAATACTTCCAGACTGTAAATAAGATTTAAAGCAGGCTTCAGGAAGATTTACAGTATAACTACAAGAGCAAGAGATAAATGATTTCATCGATTCCTAACAAGCAACAGTGCAACCATTTTTACTGACCTAGCCAAGGCATTTGACACATTCAGTCATTAACTCTTAAAGCAAAGAGCTGTCTGTGCAGAGCTGTCCAAAAAGACAGTTGGGTAGTGTCGACATTATCTATCAGCCAGGTCTCAGAGTGTACAGGTAGAAGGACTCACTTCTAACTGTATTTGTGCTTGGTGTATGGATTTGTACAGTATGTTATGATGGTACTGCTGTCCTTCTCAGTAAAAGAGATTTTTAATCTCAAGAGATTTTCATGTTTCCTGGTTAAATGAAGGTTAAAATGTTTGAAAATGGTTCCAGCTGTTTTTGGGGGGGGGTTCTTGTTTAATATTTCAGAGTTTGGTCTGGTGTTTTATATTCCTGTGGTTGTCGAGTTTTTGGGTTCCTGTTTCCATTTTTGTGATATGTTTCAGTTTCTTGCCTTGATTCTGTTTCCCCAGCGTTTCCATGTCTGTGTCTGTGTGCTTTAAAGTTTGAAATCACTGCTGACCAATCAGTTCTCCAGAAAATAGTGTCACCACTCCTGGAAGATCCCTCAGAACTTTGTGTGTGGACCTTGAGTTTGTCAGTGGTATCAACAGTTTTTGTTTCCCTGATGATCACCAGTAGGCCTACGTTCTCTGCGAGAATAATAAAAATAAAACTGTCTTTTAAACGTCACTTGAATAAAATGCTTGATTTTAATCCATCATTATTTCCCACCTCTTAATAACAGCGCTGTGATATTGATAAGTCTCTTCTGCTGCTGGTACATTTATCCATGATTGTGATTGGTCAGATGCTCCCAGGTCCTGAGTTCAATTAACAAGATGATGAGCAGCTTCATGTGAGGGCTCTTCCTGAATGCAGGTAATGGAAAAGTAGCCACCCCAGACACAGACAAACGCTCCCTCTTTAACTCCCAAATAGTTACTTTGGATGTCTTTGTAAAAGTTACTTTGAAAAATGCAGCAGAATACTGTTAAATTAGAAGGGAAAAGAATTCTTCATGTGCCACTGTAGTTTTCACCAAGACTAGAGCAGTGTTTAAATTCATTCTCTAAGAGTACATAGTCTTAATGATCAGCGTCATCATGTTTTAATGTCTTGTTTCCATATTGTCAGAGTTCAGTCTGTGTTACTAAAACAGGCTCAGTTTGCGAGTCATGTCAACGATACAACATTTGGTGCAGATTGCCAGGTCAGGTTCCAGTAGTAGGAACATGAATCAGTGGAAACGTCTGATATGTGGCCGTGCATGAGCCCCTGAAAGGCTAAAAAACAACCCCAAATAATGCATTCATTTCACCGCAGTGAGGGATGGTTACGGAAATTAATAAAATAATGGAAACAGCATCTATTTCTCTCTCGTGGGTCAAACTATACTTTGCCCTCGTTTCCACCTGCACGCTGGTACAACACAAAAATTAGGCCTGAAAATTCTGTTTTGTTTTCACCATTTTTTTCTGTCGTGTACCTAAAACTTGAGTCCTGCCCACAAATAAAGCGAACCGGGTTGTCAAGCCTGTGGCGTACTCCATCACACCTCCAAATGTGTACAATAATGTGTTGCTGTCTAATATTGCCGTTCCTGTTGTATCAAGCCCCGAGCACTAAAGAACCAACTGTGTGCATCTCTGCTATAACCGCAGCATCTGACACCCTGGGACAGGAATGTTTTCTGTATTTATGCAGGTTGCAGACATGTGGCCTCATATTAAATGTTAATGAAGCACGCAGCAAATCATTCCTGGGTAAACGGAGGCAGACATTGCGGCTGAAAAATGCGGCCTGCTGTTTAAGAGATGACTTCATGACATAGGAAATCAGAAAGGTTCACAACTCCTGAAAGACAGGCTATTCTCATACTGAATTATGAGTTTGTGCTTTGGATTTCATTTATTTTCTTCTTTGGAAAGCAAAGCAGATAATGACGTCTGTAAATATTTCTTTATTGTTGAGCGACGCCTGAGATTCTTAGAGACGGGGGGCTTATATGTGAGTTTTAGTATAAATGCTTTATCTGTTACTCTCATCTCCAGAAAGGAGTGGGACGTCAGCAGCACTCACTGTTAGCATCAAAGTTCTGTATCCACCACTGTGACGAAAGTAAATCAGCGCAATGTGAAAATTCTCCCCTGAAATCCAATTATTTTTGGATTTTTTTCATGTGCCTGCTTCATGGTACCTGTGGCAGTCTCACTGATTACTGATGCTGCTTCCAGAGACAGCGGGGCTGAATCATTAGGAATAATTTATTCGTTTATGTCATTAGTAAAACACACTGTACAAAGCGCAGTTCACTGTCTCAGCCGACTGTTCTGGCAGAAAGACAATGAGCCACCCTTTAGGAATGATTAGACCACAGCAGCTGCTGAGAGCTGAGCTGTGTTTCAGTGTGAGTGGGAAAAAAAGTAGCTTCACTGATTTTCTTAGTGCTGTGGAGAAACTGTACACAAGCTATTTTCATTCCCCACCTTACAAATCATTCCTAAAAAACCCACTTGGAGGAAATGCCCTGCACCCCTGCAGCGGTTGGTTTCAGTGGAGTGTTTGCCATCTAATCACACTTGATTCCTCTGAGTTGTATAACAGCACTGCACTCTCTTGTCAAGGCCATCTGATCTACCTTACTGTAGTGCAGAGAGTGACTCAAGGAAAGTACAGAATGTACAACAAATGAATGACGTAAAATGGCAGATGCAGTAAATAAGCACATACAAAGAATATAAAAGATTCAGTAGGATGTCCCTGTGGCTTGGGCAAAGATGCTGAAGGTTCAATTCCTAAAAATAGTACTCGGTTTATGGTAAAATATGTCCTTAATAATCAGAATATCACTTAAAAGCATCGAGAACAGTTTTAATCGTTATGTCTCAGTATTCTTCTTCTACTCTCAGTAGATTTGTTGTATCTGCCTGCAGGATGTCCTGCTCATCACTACTGTCGTACCACCGTATTACTGTTCACACTCTGAGGCAGGAGACCAGAGGTGATGTTTCACACCATCTGCCTCTCAGTGAGGAGGCAAACTGTTTGATTAAAGGACACAATTAACATAGAGCAGGTTTGGCTAAGTCCCCCAGCAGGGATTAAAGGATGCACCCGGTCACTTATACACACTCGCGTCAGGGAGCTGCCTCGTACGGTCTGACAGGAGGTCGCACAAGTGACAGGTGAAAGATTTCATTTCCTCTGAGCCACAGAGTGAGGAGGACCGTCTGGGTTGACTGCTGCTGTAACTGGATTAGAGTCTTGGGTATCTGGCTCAAAGATGCAGAAACTGTTGAGAAGCATCTTCCGGTGCTGGTCTCAGAGGATGCTTCAGGAGCAGCGATGAATTAAGACATCAGTGTGCGTGAGCCCCTCCTTTATCTGATAAAAGATTACCGAAATAGATCTGAGCGCAGTCAATCACAATGAGCAAGCACGTACGAAAGCTGCTTTTGTCAAACTGTTATCCTTTTTGTTGCAGGATTAAAATAAGTTCACTAAATTAAATTACACTAAATTACATCAAAAGCAAGACTTGAGACCTGTGGCAACAAGCTTGCACAAAACTCTTTCTGTTTCTCAACGTCTTCCCAGAACGGGATCCGCTGTGTGGCCCTGTCTTCTCCACTTGGATCAGTCTTGGGGGTCCCAGTGAGATCCACTGCGCGCATGTCTTCGTTGATTGCGTCCATCCACCGCTTCTTCGGTCTTCCGTGCAACCGGCAGCCTCCAGGGTTGAGTTGGAGGGCTGTTCTTGACACTGAATTCTTCTCGCTGTGCATGACGTTACCACAGCAGGCAAGCTTCCCGGATCGTTTTGATTGGGGCAACTTGCACAATCTTGCACAAAACTGCAGTAAATAAAAATATTACAAGATGACACCTGGTGCCTGGACACGCCTACCCTTTATGGAGTTGTACGTCCATCTTTGTCTAAGTTTGTTAGAAGGGTGAAGGGGTGTTGGCAGCGTACGATGCAGGCCAAATATCAAAAATGCTTTTTTTTAAATGATAACTAATTTTTTCATTTGGAGTAAAATATTCCAATCCTGCATTTCAGAGAAAGCCGGAAGTGACAAGCCTGTCTTGCTAAGGACATAACCCAGTGAGTCAAGCTGTTCCACCAAAGGACATCTTGCATATAAATATGCCACAGCAGGAGATTTGACAAAGCTCCAGGAACTGAAGCCTGGATGATTTCAGGCACTACTTACTTACCTTGATCTTGCTTAGAATTATCTCAGTTCAATTCAATTTTATTTTTATAGCAGTAAATGACAACAACATTACAGAGAAACCACAACAATCAGATGATGCCCTATGAGGAAGCACTTGGTGGCAGTGGGAAGGAAAAACTCCCTTTTAACAGGAAAAAGACCTCCAGCTGAACCAGGCCTCAGGGAGGGGAGGGGCGGGGCCTCCCTGAGGCCTGGTTGGGGTGTGGGGAGGGAGACACGATGAAAGAGACTCTGTGGAAGAGAGCCAGAGATTAATAATAACCCATGCTTAAATGCAGAGAGGTGTATAAACACAGAGACTGAAAAGAGGTGAGTGTCTTGCAGTGGAACTAACAGATGGTTCAGGGTCACCTGAGCCATAACTGCCAGCTAACTATGAACCAAAAGCCCTGTTTACATGAAGGCTTTTCTTTTCCAGTTGATTTGTATTATTTTAATCTATCAAACTGTCAGAAATCACTGTGATGTGCAGAGATCTCTATGAAATCAGTTCACAAGTGCACTCGGACCAGTCATGCTTACTTCTCTTGTCACCCATCTGAGCCAGGAAAATCCTGCTTTCAGTCCTGATTCTCGTCTTTATCTTCCCTGAAATCTCTTCTATTTTTGCAATGTCTTCATCTTCATTTGAGGATATTTGTTCAACAACATTTTCTAAACAACAAAGACAGATGTTTAAAAAAAAACGACTTCTCACATTGAACACGTGCCAATGAATATACCAGCAAACAAAATGCTTAAAATTCTTGAAGAGAAAACAAACCAGAAGCCACAACAAGTGAACTCTGCCACATTCAGATCTTTCATGTTGTCAGTGTTTTTGTGCATTTCACTACATATGTTATTATATTGATCTTAGGGTTTTTGTAGTTATATATTATCACATTAACTTTCTTTTAGTATAGAAATGGATGTGGATCTATTGTAATGGAACATCTTTGCAAATAATTTTCTCACAACTCACAAAAATCTTTAAATTTTTTTCCAAAACACCCTGAAACGCCGCTCCTGTAGTTTCTGAGCATACACGATATGTTTGGACGTTTTTAATCTTGACTTGAGACCTTCTATAGCGTCACTTTAGACACGATTCACCAACTGCTGCTCTGGTCCTTGAATTTCAAGGCAAATACTTTTGATTTGCAGCACAACGATTCCTCTGATTTATTTGCCTCTAACAAAGCAAAGGTGCAGATCTTAATGAAAGAAAATGCAGTGAGACCTGTGAATGGATGGAAGCGGCATTCGTTTGTCCACTCACTGGCCAAGGTGGAGATTCTAGACAAGCAGTGATTCTCCGGTCGTTGATCAAAACACCAGCAGAACATCACAGAAACAAGATCTTTACTGGTTATTCTCTCAGGACACATTCAGTCAGTCTCACCGGTAGTTCGCAGACCGATTACTGACGAATCGACTTTCTGTCTCTTTGGTTTCATCATCCTCTCAACCACTCCTCTGCTTGACTGGTATCTCTGGCATTTCAAATCAAACACTTTAACTTTGTTCTCATGGAAAACGAGAGAAAAAAGGGAGTCATTTCTCTCTGCTGTGCTTGTCTACAACATTATAACATCATACTGGATGGCTAATTGCTCCCATAATTACCATTTCCACCATCTGCCTGGTTGGGGAGAGGATTCTGGAGAGGAAGGCACAGAGGGTACCCTGTGCATGTTTTCAGCGTGTGTGTGTGTGGCCTTTGCAAGAGGAAACCATGGCAACATGGTCCATCATACTCAGATGCTTGTGTACTTGTGTGAGTGCTTGTGTGCTTTATAACTTTGTCTGCTCCTGTCTCTGGTTTCTAAGCGTGTGTGTATGTGTGCCACTGTCATTTGGACAGTCGGCTCGGGTGAGAGGTTGTGTGTGTGTGTGTGTGTGTGTGTGTGTGGGGGGGGGGGGGGGGGGGGGGGGTCAGTGATAAACTAAACAAAGCTTGTCTCTGTCTTTGTCCTTACTCTTTTCACCTCTCCGTCTCTCTGAGAGCCAACAGAGCCAACCTGGGCCTCTGAGATACTGATGCTCACACAAACACTCCCTCTCTGTTGTCCTCTGTTCCCCCCAAAGAGCCCACTTTCAGATAAACATCCTCTCTTTCACTCACTGTGCTTCACACGTCTTTTCACCAACCCCAACTGTTTTTGTTTATCTGAGTTTTATTGTGTTAGTGATTTGGGTTAAAATATGGTGAGATGTTCGACCTTGTTTCATATTTAATTCGATTAAACTTGTTTGCTCCAGTAAGCATCGATTTGTGTGCTACATTTAAAGTTGCCCTTTTATGCTCTTCCTTATTACACAGTGGTGGATGTTTGCATTCAACTTTAAAATAATGAAGTCAGGATAGCTACCTGTGTGCCAAAAGCTACGTTTTAAAGTCCAGCTTCAGTTTCTTTTACTACACTTTGCTCTGTGTGCCACAGAGGGAGGAGCTCTCCTTAACATGACAATCCCAGGCACATGCTTGCTGTGAGCACAGAGGCCACACCCACCTGCTGTTCAAACCTTCTGTTTTCTCGATGGGCAGCCAATCAAAGGAGGCTGTCTTAAAGGATGGGTGGCAAAAGCAGCTCGTTTCATACAGAAGCTGGGCTAGCCTAGGCCTAGTATCAGACAAATATGCATTATTTTGAACTGTGAATCATGGAAAACTACTCTAAATTTATGAAGCGCCTTTGCAGTCAGATACAAGTGAATATAGACGTGTGTAAAATATATAGCCAGCTGTTACAAAGGAGGGTTCAAACATCTATACAAGCCCCTTTCAGGATAAATCGTGTGTTCTAGAGAAGATCTACTGTTCAATCAACACATCACATGTTTAGTGAAGTAGTCTTACATGTACAAATATCTAACATGTTTCTTCAGGTACTAGATGGTAAATGGACCGATTCCTTTATGCACTTTAAACAACGTGCCTCATTTGCATAAGCACTTAAATTTAAGTGCGTTCAATCTAACATTCAAACACATTCATACTCCAGTGGATGTGTCAAAGAGCAACTTGGGGTTAGTATACTTGGTATGCAGAGAGAGCACCCAAAGATCAAACCATCAACCTTCCAGTTAGCAGATGACCTGCTCTACTGCCTGAGCTACAACCACACTGTGGTTTTGCTTTAGTAGTTTGCAGATGTAATCTAGGTTACTCCTACTCATGTTTGGTCCTTTAGCTTAACAACGGCTCTAAAGACAGAAGTAAAAATATCCAAAGAATATATCTGTAGTCAAAGCAAGTGTTAGAATTAGACAGTAGATGTCAAGGCTGAGCAGCCGGTGTGTTTGCAGTTTGGACCCCAATGCTGACTTGGGAGAGAAGAAATGTTTAACAAAAGGTGAGCTGATTATTTTAGGCTGATGTCCAAAACCCGGAACAAGGGTGAACTAAACTAAAACCTATGCTGGGAAAGAACTAAACTAACAATGAAAACAATGATGCGAGACATGACGTGAAAACCGAACAAGAACATGCAAAACATGAGCGTGAGCCTCAGCAGTGGTAAGAAAAACTCTGTGACCAGACTTGACACAAAGACCACAGACGACCCGACACAGAACAGAGGGAGACAGAGTAGTTACATACACAGGGGGAAACATAGCGGGCACACATGAATCTGACACCGCGGGGCAAGCAAACCTAAACACACTGAACATGGAAACACGAGACTTTCAAAATAAAACAGGAAACGTAGAAAGACATGAACTGGGACACAAAAGAGGGACACAGAGGATAGAGACACCAGGGGGATCTACACAGACACGGAGATATCACATGATAAGCAGAAAAAGACTCACAAACATGGAGACATTGATGAAAGATAAGCGAGAATAACCCTCTACTAAACTCTAAGTAATAACACAAGAACGTTGCATTAATGCAATCTAACATAAGTACAAAATAAACTACACACAGCCCCTGACAGTAGAAGTGTCCACTGCTGTTTTCTTTCCTTTCTTTAACGTCGACTCTTCAACCAATCAGCGATAAATCTACACCTAGCATCATCGCAGTTAGGCTCTTAACAGTCGGCTTTTTGAAGGAATTCGGGCAGTTGTTTCTACGTCAGCTGAATTCCCATCATCGATTTTTTTGCATAGACAGACATTCATACAAATTCCAAATTACGTGTTTTGTTTGGGTTTTTTGTGAAATTTTCCTTGTTTATTTTTATGTTTTATTTCCAAATGGTGTTATTTTTCAGATAATCCAATGAACCAACAGAACTCCTCCTCTTCTTCACCTTTTATTCTTGGAGGCTTGTTCAAAGACCTCCGCTAACTAACGAAAAAACAAGCCTGTCCAAAAACCTCCATATTTGAGGACCAGTTTTTGTTTTGTTTTTTTGTCATGTATTGACTTTCCGTTTCAAACCTCCCCTGAATCTGTGATTTGTTCTTGTAGTATTGTTTTCACTGGTCATGTTAATCAAACTGAAGAGTCACAGCTGCTGAGAGTCCACCTCTTCACTCCTACTCTCACCTTTTGTCTTTTCACTCCTCTTCTTCGCCTTTCATTAACAGCCCACTCTGCCTCTCTGCATCTCAATTTAAATTTGATTTCAGCTGAATACCTTCAAGTGTTTCAGGGCATCTCAATACACACAGCACACTGCTTTAACAAATGAATATCCCCAGTTTTCATGTTTTTCATGAGTGCAATGTTTTGGGAACAAAAACATTAAATACTTATTCCGCAATTTCATTTAAAGGAGCTGCAAGCATTCAGTGAGCTCCCAGGCTTGTGTGTGTGTGTAGGTGGGTGGGTGTGAGTGATGTGTAGCATGTATAATTAGATACAGTGAGCAATAGCATTGGGCCTATATAGTATGTAGAGAATGAAACAAGTGCTGTAGGTTCCCATTCATATTCATAACCCCTGCTAAACAATATGGATGCACTCAGCTTCTCTCTGTAGCAGCAGATTTAAAATGAGAATTTTTAAATTGTTTTGGTGAGCAGTAATGAATTTCTGTGTCGCAGTTTTTATAAAGAATGGAGATTCCCTGGTTTCAATAATTGCATTCGGTGGTGAGTCTGAGTCGCTGGCAGTGTCACTGCAGAGACGATCAGCTGAGTTTCAGAGGAAACCAAGACATGTAGCTCGCCCAATGCTGAAGTATTGTCTCTGCTCATTTCCTTTTCTTCTGTCTGTATGCGTGAGAATCAATCAGTGGTTCTGTTCAAATTGTCCACTCATGTCCTCACACACTCACTGATCCACACTACAGAGCTATGGTTACACTACCTGGGGAACAAGTGCAGACAGCTGTTCATACACTCCTGACACTACTTGCATGTAATGCTGCCACACAATTATGCACCGGATACTCCTAATTATCACCTAACTGTTATTTTTTCACAAGTACATGCCATAATTGACTTATATCTCTCCACATCTTTAAAAATAAACATTTGTAACACATTTCAATTGCAACCCCAGGAGTAGCGCTGGCACAGTGTGCATCCAAATGTTGCTTCAACGCTTTTGTTTTGATAAAAATGAGGACGTAAAATATTCCTATTTAGCATACTCTGGTTAAAATGTAATGGCTCAGAAAATTACATTTCAGTAAAGACAAACTAAATAATGACAGCTTTGACAATAAAAACTGTGCTGAGTCTTAATGTCAAGTCCTGCATTTAATAAAACACGGAATATATTTGACTTTAATGCCTTCAGGAACCGTAAATCTACACGTTTTAACATCGTTAGCGCATACACATAATAAAATGTAAGTCATAAATAAAATTGTCATTGTCATTTAAAGGTCGCTTTTAGCTGCACCCAAACACCAAACTGGGTTCTTTCACGATGCACTGCCAGGCAGGAGGATACACATGAACTCAGCAGCAGCTTGATTGCTGGAACTCACGGGAACATAAATTCCAAAAATACAGAAACTCAGGCGTGACAGGAGCCAGGAATGTACGATCTAGAAACTTCAGGTAAGCAGGAACACCGTCAGAACAGCAGCTACAACGTGACAAGAAACACACACCGGGTAATTATGGAGATGGAAGCACCTGGGAACACAGCTGGAACTAAAAAAAATAAATATAACAAACAAGCTAATAAAATAAAACAGGAAGTGACTAATGCTGAGACCAGGACTAAGACACATTAATTCTTTGGTGCCAAATTCATCCAAATTCAGTCCCATTACTTCTTTTGCGTACAAGATGTTAATGATTCCATGAACTCTCAGTCTTGCTGATGTGCACTGTTCTCAAACTGTCAGCATTCTGGGTGGCTGCTCGGGATGTAGTACTCACCTTCTCCACCAGGGTGGCATCTGGACACCTGTGCCTCCCTGGATCCTCACCCTACTTCTCCGTCTCCTCCTGCACAGACCTCCCTGGACCCCAGCCCGCCTTCCCTGGAAACACGTTGGATGAGCAAGAGTGTGAGTGAGGCCCGCTGTGGGCATCTGGACTGAGTGTGTGTGTTTTTCACGAGCGAATTGAAGAGGAGTGTGGGGCTGTTTCCCCAGAATCCCAGGACCCCCTTTCTCCCTCTCACTGTACATATGTTAATATTCCACCCTAGTCATCATGACAGAAACCTAAAAAACCACAAAAGTATCTTGTAATTGAAACTAGCCCATCACTCGGATCATTTCTAAGCATTCCTTTCAATAAATGTAATAATATGTTAATAAAATATGAAGATTTCTTTAACATGTCTTTCACAGTAAGTGCCAATACAAAACCTGCAGGAAGGGGAAATCTTCACAAGCTAAAAGCATGCAAGCTAGGACTCCCAGTCCTTTATCACATCTGTCCATCTGGCACCGTCGGGTTGGAGATCTGACTTGTATATTTGAGCCTGGTATTTGCACGTTGCCTCCGTATTTAAAGCCGGTGTTTACCTCCCACATGATGATAATGATGATGATGAGAGTTGTGAAGTCTCCCGCAGGTGGGGAGAGATGTCCCAGGCTATCTTTGGAAAGCTCTTTTGCATTTAAGGACACAGTCTTGGCTCTGCTGTTCACTTTTTATTTTCTGTGGAATATATTTAGACTGTGGGGACCAAATGGTTCTGCAACACTGCAACTGCAACACTCTCAAAGATAAAACAGAGACACAGGAGTGTGTCGTGTTTATATAGCGTAATGTTGACACAGATCGAATCTCCTGAAAATGATTATTCTAGGTAAATATCTGGAAGCCTATTTGGTAGTCTGCTGACTTAGACTCTGGGGAACGCTGTCAATATTCTGGAGCCTCGAGTGTAACCAGAAAAGCAGTATATAACATATGCAATATAAAGCTAATAAAATGCTAAGCCTTGGTCATGTGATGGCTTTAAGAGTCAGTTCAATGAGTTAGAGTTTGATCACAGCTTGACTTCAATGAGAAACCAGAAAACTTAAAATTTCAACCAGTTATTTGAAGCTTTTTGTTGTTTCTGGCTTGAACTGGCTTCTGTTTTGCAATGATTCACATCTCTGTATGTCAAAGTGTCCATTTGAGCTGGATGCACAGGAAGGTGTTGCCTTTAAGTACTGATTCGTTTCATTTTATTATTATTTTTTGCCTGTCCCATTTGGTTCTTTAGCCGTCAGAATTGTTGTCTGAAGACCAACAAGGATACCCAATGGATTTACTTTGCCAAATGGATCATCACAGCCTTGCCGTATTGGTCCATTTGATCAACCTTTGTTGTTATTATTTATTTTATTTTATTTTCAGTTGTTACAGACAGGACAGACATGACTGAGGGATAGGAAAGGGAGAAAGAAAGATGAAGGAAAAGAAAAACAGAAGGGAAGAGGGACAGTGAGAAAGGGCACTTAAAAAGAGAAAGAAGAGAAAAAAAATCTCCTGGATCACCTGTTGAGAGAACAGAGCAACATACTAATGGTCTGCTAGAGGATGTAGAGAGCGATAGCCCTGTCCCCCAGGGCATGAAGCAGGCATGGAGGAGATCCAGGCTCCAGACATCCAGAGGCCCCAGAGTGAGAGAGCCCAAAGTTTTGGCACCAAAGAGAAACTAGCAAAGTGAAACCTCAGGAGCACAGAAATCATGCCATTGCAGAAGTGACAAAAACTACATTTCCCGTAGGTGGCACTGTTCTATTTGCCAAACTCTCCACTGTCAAAATAGCTTTGGCCTGTATGGCCACTTTGCCACTTTATAATAACTCAGACTAAGTGTTTTTGGGGCTTTTTTTGTGATTCCTCCACCTGGATAATTTAGTTTGATAGCCAGGTAAGAGATCAGCATCCGTGATCCGCTTCTTTGAGTCATTAAACTAAATCTCTTCCCCGTGCGTACTGATGGTTTCTTTCTAAGCTTTTTTAAGTATCATCTGACTAATGCTATGTGGTACAGACCATCTAAAACGTTCGTTCTTCACTTCAGAAATTTGATCCATCCAGACCTCCCTCACCTCCTCTAGCTTATCCATTCTATTCAATCTGAACAAGCCCCTAAAAACAGTCAGTGATCACTGTCGGCCTCTTTTGGTTTTATTACCACTGTTCATTTTAAAGCTCAGTTTTTAAACCCTTACGATGTAACTACAGCCCAGCCCATGCAGCAGTATATTAATGACTAACCTCGTATTGTGGATGGATTATCTCAGTTGTTCTCCTGACTGAAGTTTGGTCCGCTTATCCTGCCATGCAATTGCATTTGTCCCTAACCATCAGGAACCCTCACGTTAACTTTTATCGAGTGGAAAAAAGTTAGCGTTCATCCTCCAGCTTCGCTGTGTTTATGTTATGCTAACATAGCTGTGTAGCTAGCCAACACATAGCACATCATTATATAGCAGCTAGCCCAACTTCGGTAACCCTACAAACGTCACTGCTGTTTAGTTTTCTGTCTTCACTTTCTATATCAGAAGTGGTAGCAGAGCTGTACTTTTTAATTTTTCAGAAATCTCTCAGTCAGAACATGCTATATCATGTTTAGATGGAAGCTAGCGAGCTAACTCTCTGCTAACTTCTAACTCTGTTAAACTTCATAAATTTAGCTTCTCATGGATGGCTGGATGTTAAACTTAATTGTTACACCTGGTAGAGCACACTCATCATTTTATTAAAGATGAAAGAATTTAGACAGTTTGTAACTCTGCAGTGTTTGTTTGACTTTTGGGACCTGAAGCTGAATTTGGACTGGGAAACGGCTAATGACTCAGACTTAAAGACCGGATACCTTTTTATCCATAAAAGATCACATATATTTCTGGGTCCAATAACCCAGCATGGCAGCTGTCAAAATGGCAGCTTGGAAGCTTCAGAATCAAATTTCTGAAACCAACTGCTGATCTTACGTAGACTACATCCATCTTTTATACCATCTTTGGGATTTGGCAGTGGATTGGGATTTGGATCAGTTCACAACATTCCAAAATTCCACACTGAACAGTAGGGAAAAGATCCTTAAAGCCAGTGATTGTGCACCGAGAAAGGACACCACAATAACAAGCATCCATTTGTGACAAGCGGGAAGTGACAGGCGTCTCATTATTGCTGTAACCCAGTACATTTTGTGCACTGGCTTTGACTGGCAGTATTTGATGCCCTGGGATTCAGAATGGACTGGATTTTTATCATGAATTTGATCTAGCAGGCAACTATACCTTCTACTAATTTTGTGAATGAATACCTCGAATTACATCGTTGGAGATATTGGTTCATTTTACAGCGTTGGAATGAGAGGAGCTTACTGTGAGAGCCACACAACCTGAAGAGAGAAACTCTTTTGTGTGTCAGTCGTGTATTGAGTGTGGAAACATGTCAAGACCTGGACACAGCTTAATGCTTCAAAGAGTAATGCTTAATGCTTTTAAAATTCGATCATCTGCCAGGAGAGCTGACAGTATTAAAGGTGCATAACAAACCTGAAAAAATGGTTCAGGTGTTAAGACTGAAAACGTAAAATAATCACACATTGGAGACCTTTTCTCTCATATGAGGCTAAAGGTTTTAAACTTTTCTTATTTTTTGTTTTTCAGGGAAAAATGAGTTGAAATTTGAAGATTTTTTCCCTCCATGAACAGCATGTTCCCACTGAGACCCCGCTGCAGTTTGACATTTAATGACAGCACTACAGCCTGCATGGATGGCCAGCAGAGTTTGTTCTTTTGGTTAAGCTCTTTTCCTATCTGTACTCCTGCGGTCCATTCAAATGTATTTTCAAGGACTAAAAAGCACAGTGACTGAGTAAATGAACTCAGAGCAGTACTTTAATTGCAGCATTCCTTTTTAGACACCTTTTGTCTTTTTTATTCCACTCGGCAGGTCTAGAAAATACATGTTAAAGAGTAAAAGCCTACGATATGTCATAGTTAGCAAGAAGAAGTTTAGATGATACATAATTTATTGTTTAAAATACTATAACAAACAAACACAGATAAATTTCAACCCTTTTATTATTCCTAACTCATTTCTCACAGCATACGCTTTGTATGAAAGCCATTATGCCTTGGAGGGTACTCTATGTTTTGATTGTAATGCTAATGATTTCCAGCTGTTGCTCCTATTTTTTTCTTACTGTGATTATGGGTTCGACTGTATTCATTATCATCATAAAACTATCCTTACTGTGCATGTTCATTTATCTGCAAACACTTAAAAGATGGAGGGATATTTTGTCTTTCAAGATGTGAGCCGATGAATTAGGAGTGACGCGTACCGACCTCGTGCTCCTTATTTTCTACTCACCACTGAATGACATTTATACTTGGCTGGCAAAGAAGCTCTCGCTCCTCTCGCCTTCTGTTTGTAAGTGAAGCACTCGGCTCTTGAAGAGGTGGCTCGTTTCATCTATTCCCACTGAAACATTTTCTTGAACTCTATGAGTTGTATGACAATGAGGCACCGGCACTTTGTTAGTCACAGAAGGTGCCGTCATAAAACAGAGCTCCTGTCACACCTGAGAAAGGCTCCAACTGCATCTGTGTAGAAAATGTGGGTATGAAGTAGCTTGGCTAACCAGTGGTTATTTGATTCATTTCCTTATGAACTGTCAAACTTGTGATAGTTATGTTTTGTAAAAAAAAAAAAAAAAAAAAAAAAAAAAAAAAAACATGGTTTGGTTTAAAAAAAATCTCTATTCATCAAATTGTTCATGCATGTAGAAAATTCTGTTTATGGAGTGCCTGCAGTGCCTGTCGCTGGCGAAGGGTTAAGGGGACAAAGGGTTAAATGTTACGCCTGTGGGTGTAAACTTCATTTGCATCTTATATGAAAAAGCAGCGTGGTACTCCCTAACAAATTAAGTGAGCAGTATTATATGATGTTTATTTACAAGGCTCTACTGCAAAGATGCATGCGTAACTTTATTGTTCAATTAAATTGTAGAACAGTGCTTACAATGTCAGGACACAGGACACTTTAATGTTAGCTGTACCTCTTGTTCTGGCAAAGAGCAGAGTACATCCTGCTGTCAATGACCTGGCACCCCCGAATATTTTAGCCAATCATATTGTTCCTGGATTTGAAATTTCTTTTAATTTTGTTGCTAATTTTGTCACGGTCCGCTGTGACAGACCGTGTGGAGAGTGCGTGGAGGACTCAGGTGCAGACACGAGTGACACGGGAGTAAACTTTAAACAAAAGCGAGCCTTTTATTGTGGCTGGTAACGCAAGAGAAACAAACAAGAATAAGGGCAGCTCAAAAGCAATAACTAAACAGAAACCTAAACTGGGAATGAACTAAGGTAAGGCTATGAATACAACAGACCGGGCATGGAAACATGGAGGGTGGGAACACAGACGACGCGACACAGACTGTATGAAACACAGAGACTAAATACACATGAGGGATGATCAGGGGAAGTGGATGCACACGGGGAACACAGGTGACACTGATAATCATAACAAGACACGGCAGGAGTGAACGTAACACTGATGGGAGATGGGCAAAGTAAAGCAGGAAGTACACAGAGGTTCAAACAGGAGGAGAGAGAGCACGGGGAGAACGCAGACATAACGGGCTGGGGAAAACATAGAATAAAACACAAAGAGAGACGAGGGCTCATAAATACACAGAGGGGCACACAGGGGGTAAGAGTCACGAAGGGAAAACACATAAGGAACAACGTAACAGATCAACCCAGGAAGCATGGCCTAAATAAAGAACAAAATACAAAAATACATGAAAACTAAGAATACTGGGCCCACATGGCCCAGGACCATGACAAATTTTATGTTTGAAGCTCACTTTGAGTGCTTTGAAAGGCATCGAAAATAAATGAATGTAATGTCTTATTATTGTTATATTATTATTATAGAGGGGCAAACACTAACACTTACATTTATATCTATAATCAATTTAAAATCACACATTAAGCTAGCATGTATGTCTCTGGAATGTGAAAGCAACCTGGAAACTGCACAGACACAGGGAGTCCAGGCAGATTTGAAGACCCGGCAGCAAAAATTATAGCAACCGCAACAGATTATAAGTAAAGACACAAATGCAACTGCATCCAGTACAGGCATGTGAACACAAACATCCAAATCCCTTAACCTCCCCCATCATCAAAAGTTCTGCCTATTTTTGTTCCTAATTCTTTTCTGACTCTGAGCACAAGCCTTTGCAAACAAAAACCAGCCAATGGGAACGTCTGTGGACACACAGAGACTGCCACTTAGCAGCATCATACAGAGAGCAATGATGCACAGCCATAAATAAAATGTAAATCATAACAGTAGCTGGTATCCAACTCATTTTGACCCACTAAAGGTAAAAGTGTTCCCTTACCTAGAGCAAGAAAAATGATTTATTCCTAAAAAATAGAGACTTAATTTAAACTTCAGCTTGACCACAAGGCTTTCAAAGTTTTAATGATTTTAAAAGACAAATTCTGATCTATAATCTATAATTCCTAAAGATTTAACCCTTTTCAATTTCAGAACCTTTAGCTGTTTTGATAATCACAGAAGTAATATAGAGAAAAAAGTGCTGGTCCTAATGTGAAGCCCTGGGGAACTCCTTTGGATAATGGGGAGGGAGGTCTGGGCTTCTCTGCTTAGTCAAGTCAAGTCAAGTCATCTTTATTTATATAGCACATTTAAAAGACATCAAGTGTCGACCAAAGTGCTGAACAGAGGGATAATGTAATAAAAGAATTAAAATAGAAAGAAAACATAAAAAAAAATAAAAATGTTCTTCTGCTTAGGCAAGAACATGGATGGATGGATGGATGGATGGATGGATGGATGGTTTGGCCTTGTGGATCTGACATCTCATTCAATAGAAACATTGTGATTTGAAGACTTTCTTCATCCCTTTCCTTGAGGAGATGGAGCCTGAGGATAAACCAAGGACTCTTTTGGCCTTATATCTGCCCAGTTACAAATTTCCAGATTTTACTTAAAGCCTTAGGTAGATACTTTGTCCCTGAATAACATTCAAGCCTCCCCGTTTGCTGAGACAGGTCTACAGTGGTGATAAAATTGCCCTTGAAACGTTGACATTTGAAGGCAAGAAATGCAAATTCTTTACTAGCACATACTGACAGCTGGATATTAGCATGAAATAGTTTTTTGTTAACAATTGGCAACATCACAGCTTTTTCGGGGTATTATTAGCATTGTTAGCTGCAGCAAAGAAAGTCCCCAACCATGACATTGGCATCACCGTGTTTCACAGATGAGTATTCAGGATTTTCCTCCTCAACATATGTGTGTGTCACAAAAACAAAAGGTTGTACTTGTACTAGATTCCAACCTTCTTCATCAAGCTCCAGATGTGTTCTGTCTGGGAAGCAGCTGTGCATGCACTCAGCTGTTGCACACTGTCATTATGATGGTGGACTCATTTAACATGAACGTTACACAATGTGAGAGAGGACTTTAGTTGCTTAGGACATGAGTTTGCCTGCGATTTCCACACACACTCCTTGTTCTTAGAGTGCTCTTTGTTGGTCAAAGATCTTTCCAAGCGGAGCGTGACAATACTCTCGAATTTCCTCCACTTGTGCACTGCGACTGGTCCAAACTCCTCAGGGATTGTTTTAAGATAAGATAAGATAAGATAGAACTTTATTAATCCCTCGGGTGGGTTCCTCTGGGAAATTCGATTTCCAAAAAAAGCACAGCAACGACCGTTACAGAATTGTTATATATATATATATATATATATATATATATATATATATATATATATATATATATATATATATATATATATATATATATATATATATATATATATACACACACACACACACACACACACACACACACACACACACACATATATATAAATACAGAAACAAATATAAATAAAATATACAAAGGGAATAAATAGAATAATATTGCACAAAAGGTATTGTACAGTGAGGTGAAGAGGCACTACAGCTTAGTTGTTCCCCCCTCCTTTGTCCTCCTGTTTCCCCTCCCTCTCCCCTCCAGAGAGGAGTTAAACAGTCTGATGGCGTGTGGGACAAAGGAGTTTTTAAGTCTGTTAGTTCTTGTCTTTGGGAGAAGCAACCTGTCACTGAACAGACTCTTCTGGTTGTTTATGGCCGTGTGCAGAGGATGCCCAGCATTGTTCATAATGTCCATCAGTTTCTTTAATGTCCTTTTCTCTGCCACTGTCACCAGAGTGTCCAGCTTCATGCCGACCACAGAGCTAGCCTTCCTGATCAGTTTCTCCAGCCTGCATGAGTCCTTCTTTGCTGTGCTGCTCCCCCAGCACACCACAGCATAGAAAAGTACCCCAGCAACCACCGACTGGTAAAACATCCTCAGGAGCTTCCTGCAGATGTTAAAAGACCTCAGCCTCCTGAGGAAGTACAGTCGACTTTGGGCTTTTTTATACAGGTGCTCTGTGTTGCATGACCAGTCCAGTTTATTGTCCACCCACAGCCCGAGGTACTTGTACTTGTTGACCACCTCCACCTCCTCCCCCTCTATCTGAACCGGCAGTGGACCTTCTCTGGACCTCCCGAAGTCCACAACCAGTTCCTTAGTCTTTGAGGTGTTGAGTTGCAGGTGGTTTGTGTGACTCCATGCGACAAAGTTCCTCACCAGACTTCTGTACTCCTCTTCCTGATCATCCCAGATACACCCCATGATGGCCGTGTCATCTGCAAACTTCTGAATATGGCATAATTCAGAGTTGTAGCAGAAGTCAGAGGTGTACAGGGTGAAGAGAAGATGAACATCACCAACACTTTTCTTTTGAGGTCCCAAGAAATCTCATTTGTTCACATCATGATTCCTCAAACTCCTTTTGTGAAGGTTGGACTTTGGTACCCACACACATCTCAGTGTAATATTAGGGTCTGTTTCCTCTGTGATAAAGTAGAATATTTCCATTTAATTTCTTTTAATAATTTCTCTTAGAGTTGTGTAAAATATTAATTCTGAATTAGCTCATAAATTTAGAATATCCAACATTTTTCTGCAGCTATATTTAAATTGCAAATAGCTGGTGTGAACACATAGAAAACCTGATCTCTTTATGGGCAGAGGAGTTAGTGGGGCGCCTGAATGTTTTACAGCAGGGGTCTGTGGTTGGCTGGTTGGACTGTGGCAGCTCTGAGGTGTGAATGTGTGGAGCTGTATGAATACAAAGCAGGGGACTGCTGTGAGAGAGCATGCATGCGCAGTCAGAGCTCCACAGATAAATAATGAAAATGCAAAGAGCTGGGATTGTAGCTCCATGCATTTTGGTGGTGCATACCAGCTGCTGTAGCAGAATGACCACAGTGAAAATGTGGGTTTGGAGTCTGGGGAGAGAACGCATGATTTACTGCAGTCAGTGTTTTAACTGCCGCAGCTCTTCTCACACTCACAAACAGAACAGCACACACACCTAAGAAGCAAAACTCACACTTAAGCAGAAACACACAGCAACATGCGTCTCTGTCACACACAAACACTCAGTGTTTGAGACTTATGAGGACTTTCGTCAAAACCCTAAAACCTGCTTTAACTTAAATGCTCACTACAGCTCTCTCTAACAGAGAGTCTCCACTGCTGCCAGAGAAGGGCAGGTAAGTAGGTGTGTACTTATTTTTATCTTGTCTCACTTCATTTTTTTCCCAAAGCACATTAACAGAATATAAATTCTTTAAATTAAATGAATTCTGCTGCTTTTTGTTGGACACACAGCATTCTTGCCATGCAGCATGTAGTCGTCTCCCCACCCACCAAACCAAAGTGGCACCCCATTTTCTTATTCTAGAGTAGCTTTGCCTGACTCACAATTCAAACACATCTGCTTGTTTCTGTCACTAACAAGCTGGATTATTTTGCTTTGTTCTGATTGGCTGTTTATTATAAACAGAAGGTTTGAGGTGCTGGTGGGTGGGGCTTCTGTGGTCACAGCCAAATCAGAGTAGCTGTGAAGTCCATATAAGGATATCTGATGTCACTAAGTATATAGAAATCAATGAGTAGAAAAAATTAAAAAAAAAAGATGCCTGAAACTGACTTTTTAGAGCATTCTGAAACCTGAGCTTTTGGCTTTATTGGACTTATGATAAGCATATTTTTGGGTGATTTTACTACTTTTAATTCAACATCCACACATTTCAGCAACATATATTAAACACCTATGATCAAAGGCTTTGTGGCAAAAGGTTTGGCTTTCATGCACTTTGTGGTGACTAACAATCAAAATGATTTCATAAACGTGTCCCTGTATAACAGAAAATAAGGAAAGACTGAAAAGTGTGAGCACACACTCTCTCCCATACACACACAAACACACACACACACACACACACACACACACACACACACACGGCCCCCGAGTCTTCAAGTCTGACAAGTTTCACTTAGAAACTAAGTGAGCGTTCATTCACACAGAAACGTGTCATTTCACTTTCCAACCATCTCCTTATTATTAAAACTTGGACACTCGCCCCGAGAGACACCAGAGGTGTGAACCAGCAGGAATAACTAGATGGCTCGATGGATGGAGGAGGACAGCACGGAAACATAGGGGGTAGGGTTCAGCTGACATAAAACCTTTTTTAAAACCACCACCCAGAATCTCAATGAAATGATTTTTCAGGTTTCCTTCATCGGGTGTTTTGGTTGCAGGAGAGATTCATGGGTCACGAGGACTGGCAGCCAGTCGGTCCTGAGCAGCACAGCTGGTCTATTGCTAGTTTTGTTCACTGCGTGCTCCATTATGCTGGCCATAGGCCCCTTTTAGGAGATTAATGATTTCAATTCTAAGAGCCATTAAATGTAAATGTGAGACTAAAGAGCTGAGACTATTAGTAGGTTTAGGGAATTTGCTCTAAGTACTGTGAAAGCTTAACTTTGATGACATTTTGATGGCCAAACATACCAAATGACTAATTTATCTCGCGGTGAATGTCTGAACCCATTTTTATGACCATCTGTTAAGTATCTGTTGAGACTTCACACTTCACTAGTAATGAAAGGTTTAGACCGGTTGGGGTCTCAGCCTACTAACATGCTCCATCATCTGACACGTTCATCCAATAACTGCTGTCTGGACTGAAGTGTTGAATCTTGATATCATGCTGTTAAAAAGTTATGATGTCATATAGCCTTGTTTTGGATTGTAAAAATGCTTTTTATTGGGTTTTACAAAAATAGCGTCATTTTCACTTCATGCAGCTTGCTGTCAATGAAAATATAAATCCAAATCAGCAGTTTTCAGTAGACATGGATGCAGTTCTTCGACAAACCAGCAAGCTGGGTGTTCAAAGCAGCTGAAATAGCAGGACTCAGGGTTCAGACTGTCTGCTGCAGGACTACTTGTTCTTCTTGTGACTCAAGATCATTGGCAAAGTTTCCTGCTGATTCTGCCAGTCATAGTTCTATGTGACGGATAAGACATGGAGTACCAAAAATACCAAATCGCTTCTAAAATAAGAGCATGGACCAGTTAGTAGATCCTGATTAGATCCGAGAGGCTGACAGCTGTTATAAGGTCCTAGTAGCTCTGTATTGAGAAACCTGGCAATATAGAGCTTTATAAGTTAATACTAGAAATTTAAAGTGCATTCTGGAAGTCAGTGAAGGGAAGCAAAAATAGAGGTGATATATGCACAGCTGCTACTCCTTGTTAGCAGCTTAGATTGTAGTCACGCTAAGGAGGAATGACGAATGGAAAAAGAGAGTTACGATAATCAGCACGGTGCTCTAACGGTTCCAAATTATTAAATAACAGTAAAGGTTTAACAGTGCAGTGTTGCAGTGTTTCTTACATGAAAGAAACAAGACTGGATGAGCTCAAAGACATTCAGAATTCAGATGACGATCAAAGATAATAAAAAGGGTCCAGAAGAGGCTGACGTACTGACCGACATCGCTGTAGGAGGTGTTAGGACCAAACACAAGAACTTCAGTTTCACCAGGATTGAGATGGAGAACATTTGGAGACAGACAGCTTTCAATCACAGTGAAGCATTTGCTGAGGTTGTCAGGGAGAAGAATTTTGAACACTTTACATGACTGGGGTCCTGGTTGTTGTTGGGTTTTTCCTGAGGGGAAGAGGACAATTGTGAAATATTAATTTCAAGATTGCCCATAAATAATCCTCATTATTATTATTTTCCTGCTCTTATGACTTTATTATATTCATTTACTGTCATAACTTGATCTACATCGTACCTCTATAAGAAAAGTGTGCATTAAGGGTAGTTCACAAAACTGTCATGCTACCACACACATTTACACCAACACATAAATCTGCAGTGCCTGCAGTCCAAAAATTGAATTAAACACAGACAGTCAGTCCTTTTTCAATCACTGCACATATCATATCCTACGGCCCCCGAGAGAAAGAGAGAATGAGAAAGACTCGTGAAAAATAAAGGGAGGACGACGCAGATAATGAGAAACTCTGAGAGAAATGGAGAGACAGAAAGAATTAGAGACGAGGAGGGAGGAGAGGCCAGATTAGCGAAGTATATCTCCAGACCAACATAATTACCCATCATCCGCCTCTGTAATACTTCTCTTATCATCAGGCTCTTCAGAGAGAAAAGGTACAGAAACTCCAGAAACGGATTCGTGCTCTTTATTTCTCTCCTGTCCACCGCCTGGCTCTTATTGTGGCAGGTCAGACTAATGAAAGAAAAGGAGTGTACCATTTAAGATGTAAAAGAAAAGGAGAGACAAAGCAAGATATGACAGGATAAGGGAAGAGAAGATGAGGGGAGATGAAATTACAAGATGAAGGTTGGAATTTGACAAGAGATAACTTTCCTGAAAGGTAGATTTGTATGTCCTCAGAAAAACAAAGCTGCATCATTAACAAACACAGCAAACTATCATTTTGGTGCAGCGCTTAATCACGTGTTCTGGGGTGTTTCTGGCAACAGCCTGCTGACCCAGGTCGACGGTGCATGATACCCCTGAGCTCTGTGATATTTCTGTCATTTTAATTGCCCGGCTTTGCTTGATCCCAGATTGTTTCTGCCTCCCTTTCATTATTCCTTATTTCAACTAGCAAGCGCATCTAGATGAAAAGAAATAATGAGGAAAATGTTACAAAAACAAAGTACACAATAATGTCTAATTTTCATACAGATCTCTAATTTCCTTGGATTAATCAGTGTAGTGTAATCATGTTGGGTCTTCAGTATTTGCTCACCTTTCATTGTATCCTCCGTGTTTAGTTTTCCCTCGGTTTGTCTTTGTTCGCTCCTCAGGCCTCTAACAATCACTTCCTGTGTTATTTTTAATTGCTTATCCTTGTGGAGCTTCTTTTACATCATTTCCTGTCTTTGTCATCCACCCTCATGATTGTCTGCTCGATCTGATGGCCTTCACTTCATTAGTACAAGACAATTACTCATCATGTTCAATAGTGAGTGATACAGAGGAGCCTTGGCAGATGGCACGAGTGTATTGCTATTCCACATAAGGGGTCCTTTGGCATTGATGCCTTGATTCAATTCAGTTTTACTGATATAGCAACAATTCACAACAACAGCCATCCCCAGGTACTTTAATGGTGTAGCTTCTATATTTTACAATATAAAGAGAAGCCCAAGAGTCAAACAAACCCTCTGAGCAAGCTCTTGGTGACAGAAGACAAAAGTTAATGACATGCAGCAGTAATATTATCTAACACAGGGTCACTGAGGGAAGCAGCTGTCTGGAAAATGGTCTCTAAAGCAAGTTTTTACTGCAGTGATGTGGCAGAACAAATGATGCTGATTACATTTTAAAAGTCCTTTCACAATTCCTGTTTATAATTAACATCAGTGGTCATCATATCGGTTTTAAATTGCTGTTAAAAATGCCATTAGCAGTGCAGAAAAGTATTTGTTTTTAGAGAAACTTTAGTGCATAATTAGCTGCTACTTTGCATTTTCTTCCCATTTTCTGTGGCTGGAAGCAAAATTCTGAGCCGTCCTCACCTCGAGAGAACCTGGGATGCTGATCAGCACCTTCCTGCAGCAGAAAGACTGCCTTTTGATATATGAGGACATAAATTACAAGAGAAAAGCCGAAATGTATAAACTTGCTCCTTTTGTTACTTCATTATTTTAACTTAAACAAGTTGGGGCCAGTTTGCTGTAAAATCTCAGAACAACCAGAAATGTTATCAATCGATCAAACAAAGCTGTTTTCAAAGGGGACGATGGAAATAATGTGTTTGCTCTTGACTGACTTCTGCTTCTTCAGTCACCTTTCTCACTCACTATGTGTTAACAGACCTCTCTGCACTGAATCATATCTGTTATTAACCTCTGTCTCTCTTCCACAGCATGTCTTTATCCTGTCTTCCTTCTCTCACCCCAACCAATCACAGCAGATGGCCCCGCCCCTCCCTGAGCCTGGTTCTGCCGGAGGTTTCTTCCTGTTAAAAGGGAGTTTTTCCTTCCCACTGTCGCCAAAGTGCTTGCTCATAGGGGGTCATATGATTGTTGGGGTTTTCTCTGTATGTATTATCATAGAGTCTACCTTACTATATAAAGTGTCTTGGGGTGACTGTTGTTGACTGTTTCTCCACGTCAATCCATGGTACACCTTTCAAATGTGTATGTATTGTACTTGACCCACTAAATGTGTGTGCTGCTTTGTGTACAATGTGCACCATGAATGAGCTTAAAAAAGAGAAAAATATTTGGGGACTGTAAAGGCAAACTTAAACTTGCAAGACCAAAGAGAATTCCCAAGAAGATGTAGTGAGGCAACAGGAAATAAGTGGGAGAAGGAAAGAAAGCCAGAGGCCCCGGGTCCCGTTCAGACTCTGCACCCATCCACCCTGGGATGAGTGTAACCCTGGGAATACACACAGTGCATGTCTGACACATCATGTCTTTTCAAACTGCTTCGCAGCATGAGCATCTCAGAAGCGTGACATTTTGTCTGCATTGGTCTTTTATTTTGCTACTTCTGTGTCTGACTTTCACCATCTTCATCTTTTCTGTGCACTTGGTGTAGTTTCTGCAACAAGAAAAAAAGACCTATAATGAAGCAAAGCACAGCAGTGTTACACTTTAGGATGCTTCTGAAACGTGCCTCATCTGATGAAAGAGCAAATGTTGTTTAGAGTGGGTGCAATCAGCTCTGAGCTGGAACACGACCCAATCCCACCCAGACTTGCTCAATATTAACTACACGTTGAGTCAGACAGACTTGAGCCTCATAAGGGATTTCTTAATTTTAGGAAACAGTGTGGAAATCAAGCAGCAATACATGGGGCTCATAAATCTAAGAAGTAATCTGATAAATGGTCTGAGGAGTGACGTGATCACTGAAATGCCAGAAAATGCAGTTCATCTCATGGTGGCGAAAAGAGGGTCCATCCCTCCAATGATAAAATGTCCAGTTTCACAGCAGAAATTCACAATTACAGCCTGCTAGAAAAGCAAATTGTGTTCCTATTGTTTCACCCTTACCTCCAACTTATATGCCACAGAAATACAGCAACAACAACTGACCCTAACAGACAGGATCTTCAAACCATCTGTGGCTACATGCAGTCGTATCAGACAGACCTTCATGACGTTTAAATGCAGCTGTTCCAATTAAGTTTCATTCTGCACAGAAACCGTTTATCTGTAGGAGCTTATTTTCCTTCATATCAGTCACAAAACATGTTCTGCACCTTTACCAAGCATGCTTCATAATCATGCCCTGGACTTTATAACCCACCAACACTTTATGGCAGTTGGTCTGAAACCTGAAATTGTGGCAGAGTCTCCAAGTGAAAGTGCAAAATGGAGCTGGGCCACAGTGCATCACCGGGGAGACAAATGGGAAGGGGTAGAAGTAAGAAGTGAGAATAGAAAATGCTGAAAAAACAGACAGCAGTGAAACAGAGAAAATGAAAGAGGGGTGAAACTGATTGGAGTTGGGGGTATGGGGGAGTGGGGGGGACAACAACAGAAGACCTTGGGGAAATGAAATGTTTATTTAGCAAATACGGGGCAAAAGATGGGGTTTCTCTCCATCCAGCAATCACACAGAAAAACAGAAGTGGGCAGCGGTGTAAATGGAGAGAGCGGGGTGAGAGAGCGGGTTAGCACTGGAGGGAGAGGAGATGGACAAGAGGTAGGAAGAGTAATTAAGGGATGCAAGGGAAAACAGAGGACAAGAAATGGAAAAGAGAGAGGGACGGGCGTAATGCAAAATGGATGAGGTTACAGTGTTACAGCTGTAGCAGTTAGCGTTTTCCATTATTCATGCAGCGCAAGGGTTAGATTCGGGTTTTCATTCTCGTCAAGTGGGTTTAAAATTAATTCCCTGAGCACATCCATTTGACAAAAAGAAGACTTTTTTTTTATTCAAAAATAATGCACATCACTCTCCTCTTTTAGGCCCTGGGATCATTCAGTAAATAGGTGTCCAAATACAGATGCTCTTACACCGCATTCTCTATCCTCACAGCACATGGATGCAGACTATATGTTTTACTTTTCATGCCAAAGATCATTTGAAATTGTCAGTG
This sequence comes from Diplotaxodon limnothrissa, assembly GCF_057381915.1. Classification (NCBI taxonomy): domain Eukaryota; kingdom Metazoa; phylum Chordata; class Actinopteri; order Cichliformes; family Cichlidae; genus Diplotaxodon; species Diplotaxodon limnothrissa. The sequence continues at coordinate 39,593,648 of NC_140609.1, read as the reverse complement.
TGGGTGGAAGCACCAAATGATGTGGATTTCCCTTCTCCTCCATTATTTATGTCGGCAGCTGTTCGGATGTGTGAGCCAAACTAACAGGAAAACCAGAGTCTCATGTGGAGCCAGGATTCATTTCCTGTTGCTTCAATCTTTTTGAAGGCTTCTTTTTTATCTTACAACACATAAAAATGTTTTTCAAGTTTTTAATGTGTGCATAGTCTTCGAGCTTCAAATGTTTGTAACACAAAGAATAAATTCCAGGGTTTCTATCTATTTATTATTATGAAAGCCTGAAAGTTCAACTTTATATTTTAACATCAAGGAGCCAGACTTTCTCGTCTTTATTTTAAAGTGCTCTTGAGCAATAATTTTGCAGGTTTTCTGAAGGCTGTTCTCGTTGGACATTGGCTGCTTTTTCAACAAATTTTGTCATGTCATATCTGTTGTGGAGAACTGAGGACCCAAATGCAGACATGCAAAGGCAGAGTGTGGTGAACCATACTGCTTCTGTTCAGACTTTAACATCATATGGACTGTATGTATCCAACATACCAAACTATCAGAGTTTATTAGCTCCCCAGCAGCACCGGGGCCAGTTTGAAAGTTGCAGAAAGTAATGTGATTCACTTTACAAATGAATATATCAATTATAACTGAGATTGTTTAACTGTGCTTACAAGCATGCACTGTATCATCACTCATACAGCTTCAGCTTACCAACATTAGAATTGCAAATGTCTCATGAATGTTAATGACTTGTTATCTATCAGATAATATGGATTATATGCTAACTGAAGTTAAAAGTCTGTACGTGGCCCATCAATAAGCCATGTTCATTATTGTGGGTTCGTGTTAACTGACATGCTGGAGACATTTGGTAAAAAAAATATATATATATATCTTGTTGTCTTGCTGAGATAAAGTGAATGGCTGAGTGATGGATATCAGCAACATGGAGTATTTCACTAAATGTCAGAATCATGGTGAATAGTTTATAAAGCTGGAGTTTGAACTGAAAACAAAAACAAACCAGGAATATCTTAATTTCTTTATATTATGCATTCATATATCGCCCACTGGTGATACTTTTAAAAACTGTGACGGGCGGAGCCTGACAAAGTTTTAATAAATCAGTTTTGATCTCTCCTACGTTGTCAGCCCGACTAGTTCTGCTTTTCCTCGGCTGCACTGACATGTGACGTTTTTGATGTAAATGATTAATCCTAATTAATCATTGCACGTGCATGTGGAACAAAGTACTACAATCACGTGTGATGATGCATGATTTTAAAATATAAATATACTGAAATAACAATGTTATGGAGTATGATTAAATATTGTTGAAATATCCATCTGAAACATAAAAAATGACAAAAAATAACAAAAAGTTAGTTCATTAATGAGATGAATTCAACAGGAAACAACCACAAACTCTGTAAAAGATGTGGACACTGATATTTTTGGAGCTAGAAGTTTCAACTAAAGTGACTCGAGCTGAGGTGGCAGAACATCTCTCAAATAAGAAGAATAGCAAAATGCATCCGGTGTTTAGTAACTTTAAATTGTAAATTGTAAAAAACAAAGCTTTTTGTTTAGCAGGCTGTCGACTGGTTTATTTCTGCGTTAAAGTTTATGGGAACCTATTTGCTTTTGCAGCCTGCCTCAAGTGGTCGTTATAGGAACTGCAGTGTTTATGACTTGTGGGCTTCGTTTTTCAGCCATGTAGCCTGCTGCTTTGGCCTGAACCAGTGCTGACTCATGGTCCCTTTTTTGGTTGGTTGGTTATTTTGTAATGGAGACTCTAGCGTTTTCCCCATGCATAGATTCAAACTAGTGGCATTTCATTCACTGGCCTACTCCTGCCACATCTGGGCTGCTATCTCACCACTGTCTGCGCCTGCAGAGAGATGACAACAACATATAACAGCTGGTGGCTTCAGACAAAATTAGAATTCTCCTGTCAGGAAACATCAGACTTTGTTCCAGAGTAATTTGGGAGGCTATTTACATATTTTGCCTGACTTTAAGACATTTCTGCTTCATTAGATGCTTCATTAGATGGTTTTCTCAGGAAAAGATAAGAAACAGAAAGGAGATGACAGGGCACAAAGATCATGAGTCCAGTGAGACAAGATATTCTCTCTGCTTGCTAATCAACAAAGCTTGCATGACTAAGCTAAAGCTGTTTTCAATTAATTATTAATTTAAATATGCAATCTTTTTACATGTATGTTGCCAAACTGCTTGTAACAATCAGCCTAAAAGCAGTTTGATTATACATCCATTCAGTTCCTGCTCTTTCCCAAACCACAATTCTTTATCTGTGTACTTCCCTTGCACACATAATTGTCTTTTTTTTCCATAATTCATGAGATGCTTGAATTACATTAAGGTTTTCACTCATTCTTGAACGAAGCAGCTGGTAAATGTTTAAACCCACAGCTCTAACATGAATTAAATCATCCTTGCTCTGTCAGCCACAATAAATAGAATTTTATTTTGTTTTCATTTAAGAACTTGACAGAAAACGGGTGCATCTTTGGTGTTCTACCCATTGTTTGGGAAACATTACACTAGCACAAACAATTACTCGTCTATTCAATTCAATTTTATTTAAATAGCAAAAAAATCACAAGAAGACTCAGCTGGACGCTGCAGTAATATAGAGAGAAAACACCAACTATCTAACAACCCCCTGTGAGCAAGAACTTGGTAATAGTGGGAAGGAAAAACTCCCTATTTAACAGGAAAGGGCCTTTGGCAGAACCTCAGGGTGGGGCAGCCATGAGGGGTGGGCGTGAGGGGAGGAAGTAAGGCTGTGGAAGAGAGCCAGAGATGATTAATGATTAAATGCAGAGCATTGTTTCTATACATGAAACCTAAGGGAGGCATGTAAAAGTAGGGGAGGGCAATGTATCAAATATACTCGATGTATCGCGAGTTTTTCCACGTACAATGGTCAAAATGGCTTTATCGTAATCGAGTATAGTTGCTATGGAAATATTAAGCTGTCTGCACGTAATTCACTGTCATCGTTTTTTTTTTTCTCCCACACGCTGCAAATGCATCATTAATCCCCCCTCCCAACCAGAAAATGTTCTACCGCAAAATAACATAACTGCTCCTTTAATTGTTTGTTGTTTTCTGTGTTTGGAGGTTGTAGAAATGGTTTATATGAGCTTTTAGCTGAGATTAGGAGGTTTCTGTGGATACCATGCCAATATTTGACTTCACTGAGGCTTAAACTGCAGCTTACCCCCTTTGTCCCCGGTCTCAAGACATATCGCGACATATATTGCTATAACCTCACACACACATAGAAAATTGTGATATTAGAGTTTCATCACCCATATAAAAGCATGTATAAGGAAAGCAGGTATGATGTAAATGCAGTTGAACCCTCTGGATCTCTAAAATTAACCTTAGCGTGTGAAGAAATTTGCTTTTCAAGAACATTTTGGAATCTATGATTCAAACCACAGTGCCATTAATACCTAAGGTTTGTTCTAGTCACTGTAATAAAATATTATGGTCGACAGTATCAGACGCTGTACTGAGGTCTAGCAGGACAAGCACAGAGATGAGTCCACTGTCAGAGGCCATAAGAAGATCATTTGTAACCTTCACTAAAGCTGTTTCTGTGCTGTGATGAGCTCTGAAACCTGACTGAAACTCTTCAAATAAACCATTCCTCTGCAGATGATCTGTTAGCTGTTTGACAACAAACCTTTCAAGGATGTTTGATATGAAAGGAAGGTTGGAGATTGGACAGCTAGGTCATGTGATGGCTTTTTAAGTCATTGTTTAATTACTACCACTGTTATGGCAACATGTTCTCTCTCACTAAGCGTAATATTTAGGTGACAAATCGTTCATTTTCTTAACATCGCTTTGGAAAACACTATTTTATGTCATTTAACTGCTGGTTAAGGTTAGGCTTAGGGTTGGAATGCATGGCTGGAACGTCTATTACCGCGGGACAGTCATTCCACTGGAATTCAGCCATAACCCGGCACGGACCATAAAACTGCGGAAGGTCACTTTTTGCGTTCCTCAGGAACACTGCGGGACTGACAGAACGTCAGTATACTAGCCCCAGGAATGAGAACGGTCATGATTTTGCGTGTTGTCTTTCCTCGTCACACCTGAGGGTGGTGCTGTTCGTTCTCTCTGCTGTTTGCGCTTATGTAAGTTCCAGGTAGAGACTGACCATTTCTTGAAGACTGAATGGGGCTGCCTATAAATTGGGACCCTCTAGACCGACGGCCCCGCAGACTTCCAACTTCCAAGCAAAGTGTGCATTTAACCCTGGATCTTGTGTTTAGCGGGGTACTGTGTGTGGCCAAGTTTTCATAATGAGAAGAACTTGGTTGTCTCGTATATTTTGTAAATACTGTAAACAGAACTTTTCTGATTGATCTGGTAGCAGTATGGGGGGAAGCCTTTCTCGTTTAAAACCTTTTTTCTCCTGTTTAGGTTAGGGAGACAGGTAAGAGGCCGGTATTTTCTCGTGATAAGTAAGTTTGTTCTGTTTCATTTCCAGAGCATTTTGTTTGTTGTTTTGGCCGTGCCCACCCTGATGCTTGCTACTTTTCAAGGTTAATAAAAATCTGGTTGTTGTGAAACCCAAACCCTGTGGCAGCGAGGCCGTCATCTTTCCTTTTTTTCTGTGTTGCACGCTAAGCTGGGGTGTAACACCACCTTAATGGCATATGGTACGTAGCTCAACAGACAGAGCGATCATATTTAAGATTGAAGCATTTATAAATGGTAAGACTTTGAGCAGTCTTGTAGGAATGGTGTCTAACAGTCAGCTTGATGGTTGGAAAATGCTTGCTAAAGTTAACTCGGAGAGAAACTAATTATCAGTAGTATTGAAAGTAGCTCTGTGAGATGAATAATTCTCCAATGGTTAGAATTTTATTTGTGAATAAATTCATGAAGTCATTACCAGTTAAGGTTAAAAGAATGCTTGGCTCAACAGAGCTCTTGGCTACAGTGCTGAAGAGAAACTGGATTTTCTGTTCTTATTTTCTTCAATAAGTGCCAATAAAGCTTCACTGGGGCTTTTTTTTAGTGAAACGCCTACTTGTGTATTATTTGCCTTAACACTAGAACCACCAAGAAAATTTAAATAAGGTAGCTGTTAAACTATAACCATATACTCTCATATTTCATAACTTTTCCTAACATGGACTATTCATTGAATAATGAAAGACCACCTCTGGAACAGCAGAGGAACCATAGAAATGAATGTAAACCCACCACCATTGTTTACTACATTTTGAAGTAAAGGTAGAGGTAGTTAGATATGATTGAGAAATAAATATATGGGGGCCTGACTTAATTACTACCGGGCTGACGATGGGATTTTGAGTGTGTGACCAAACGCATGGAGAACAGGGCGGGTTGCTGGCTGGTCTGAGCAGCGAAGCAACCGTAGTTGAATTGAACAGAGAGTCCAGAGTGTGGAGAAGAAATTAGAGCAAACAGTCAAACAGTCTTGAGCAGGAAAGCTGAGGAGGTTTGGTGATCGGAGCCACAGATGGACGATGATGAACGTTGACTGTTTTATTTTTAAATCATTATCTAGATCCTGTTTTTTTTTTTTTTAATTTACATTTTTGTAGCTAAGAGGTCATTTAAAAAAAAAGGAAATCAGCTGTTTGATCTGTTTCACAGTGAGCGCTCGCCTTTCTTTCAGCACAACTAATACTGCTATTAATTAATACTAATAATTGGTTATTACTTTGTTGTAATATGTATTTTAACTTTATGTTCTGTTATGAAACGTAATGTAGAGGCTTTAAAATGTGGAGTCCACACCCTATGTGTGATGTCACATGGCTAAATCCATCTATAATGTACTATTTATGGAAATGACATGAGGATGAATTTTGTTTTTTGATCATTTCTTTTTCATTTTGTAAGGTGAGATGAGTATTAAAATTGTGCCTAGTGTGAGACTGATATGACTGTTAAATTCTAAATTTCTTTTGGAATAAGACCTAAAGGAGATTTCATGAGGCGTCAGCAGCATCTTCAACAGACCGAAGAAGTGCTCAGTGTGTGAAAATTAACTGAGAATATGATGAAGAATTTCCTTTCACTTGAGGAAAGCTGCATTTATCAATATGTTGACATATAACCTGTGTCATTTAGGTCCATCATAGTGTGACTCAGTAAAAGGACTAGATGTTGTAGTCCCTGTTAATGCATTTCGTTAAATGGTGAGAATCTTGAGGGATGGCTGTTATGAGGAAAGGCAGCCCAGAAACTTTGACAGCAGCACACATCCTTGTGTGCCTCAACTTTCAGTCTTTTACCCAGGCTAATCTGACATTTTTTTTTTTGGGGGGGGGGGGGAATTAGAGATCTGATCTAGGTTATCATATTAACACATCGTCAGTAGTGGACCTTGGATTCATCGGGTGTTTCGGCCATTATCACTAGACACCCTCATCCAAGGAGGCCCTGCCAGGGTTGATTAGGCCCCGGAGTGTGTCACTTGTTTATGATAAATTGTTATTTCTCTTCTTTCTTCTGTTTAATTTTCTACAGTTTATTTTCTCCTATCTATTCACTGCAACACTGTGAAAGCCACAGTTAGCTATCAGTCAAATTTCTGCTAAGGTTTTTATTTACTTTAGCTTTTTAGGGTTAGTCTGTAAAGAAAAGGCCAGCTTCTGACAGCTTGTGCTAGATATTTCTCTCAAAAGCTGGTAGTATGTTCCTGTGATTATCTGGCATAGCATAAATGTAAACAATTTGAATCAAGGGGGGGACTATGAAAAAGTTTTTTGCTTGTTGTGGGATGCATCTGGGATCTGGGAGGGCGCCCGCATAAGATTTTTAATAAAGACAGCAGCAAAACATTGTTTAAATTCAGATGGCATCAGTTGGAGATGATTTCTCAGAGGGCAGCTGGTGAGATGGAAGTTACTTTATCACTTGTTAGCCAAATTAAAAATTTGGTCAAGTGCAGAACTTTTTATTAAGCACTCTCATAATAGAAAATGACATTAACTTAGTTCATTAGAAATCTGGAGGAAAAAGGTAATTACATTACAGCGAATCAATTAAGTTTTCATTGCCTCGTGACTAGAATTTGCTGTGTTTGGTCCTCAGTCCAGCTGGATGTTTGGCTGCTTCATTTTATGGAATCTATTGTTGATTTTAAAAGAAAGAGATAACTGAGATAACAGTTGAAATTCATTTTCAACGTTGGACCATGTTTGACTGCTGAGAAGGAAACTGATAAACAAAAATGAAATTTGTAATTCATCAACTTGTTGAATTTATGAAAAACTACTGAAAATTAGTATGTGTTTGTATACTGACCTCTAAAAAAGTGAACTTTTTTACATTTTGTTGAGAGAAATGAGATTGGTAAGTCAGAGTCAAAGCAAAGCCTTTAAGGAAAAAATAACTCGGATACCCCACCACTATTTATTTGCCACAAATGTATACAAGTACAAATCCACAGTTTTGCTATTTCTGCCTTCCTGTTAAGTCAAAGTTTATTTCTAGAGCACATTTAAAAAAACCAAAGACTTTAAAAAGCCAGAGAGGGTTTGTGTTTCCTCCTCAGGATGTGCAGTTCTGTTTCTGTAATGCTTTGAACATGGTGCTGCTACAGTGCGAGCTAGCTTAGCTGTAGCTGCGTGTAGCGATTTTATATCTATTTTGTTTAAATTTAAGAATGATTTTTCACATGGTTTTGTGTAATAATGCTGCATGTAAATGAGTCCACAGACTATACAAATACGCCTTTAGCATAATGCTGCGCAGGAATACCTCTCCTGTCAAATAGACTAGAATGTATTCATTCGAGTCCTGGGAAACAATTTCCAGAACAATTGTCTCAGAAAGCTAGCATGATAATGACACACTGGAATCTTTAGTTTCAGTCACTTCCACGGGTGTGTCTGTGTTCAGTTTACAAAGATCGGAGCTTGTCAAGCTGAGAGGCTAGCAGCTGTTTTTGGTTGCTTGCTGAGGCACATTGTGGATAAACTTCTGGTCTTCCACTTGAGGGGTACACAGTCCACTCCTCACAGGTCCGTGTGCCAGTCTCAAGCCCAGATAAATGGAAGAAGCTGCACTGGGAAGGGCATCCAATGTAAAGACTGTGCCAAATCAAATACCAGCTGCTGTGACATACACATTTGGGAAATCAGGACCAGCTGAAAGTATTTGTAATTTACATGATCTAATATACTCTTTTAAAATATTGGTGTAGTGGTTTTCAACCTGAATTCAAAAAAAGCTTTATTTATACATATACCTGGTCCTTACAGAACACTGATACAATGGATGCTCCATGTAAGCACCTGTCTCTCTATAGGGACAAAAATACAATTTGTAATTGTTTGGATAGCATGACTTTTTAATTTACCAAGTCCTGCATAATTCACAGAAAATCACTCACCTTTGTCAAAATAGTGCCCCGTCATGTCACAGGCCCTGCTTTTTAATTATGTTCAACAATACACTACAGTGAATGATTCTGATGGCAATTATCTGTTTAATAGATTCCAGTTTAACTGAAAAACTGCATTTCATGTACCAGCACCCTATGGCTGCAGAGTACAGAGGCTTGTATCAGTGCGTACACCACTGTGGGTCATTTACCTGCTCACTTGTTCATTTCATCAGTGCAATCAACCGCTTCAGTGTCTGCATTCTTCTGGGCTTCAGCTGTGAATTATTTCAAATGAATACCAAATCATCAGAGACAGAAATCTTCGTCTACTCATATGGGTTTGCAGGATTAAACCTGTGGGTGTAGGAGGTACAGTATGTGACGGGGGGAATTAACATTCACCATCCTTTTCCTAATAGTTCCCCTCCTCAGCATTAATCTGCCATGTTAATCTATGCATTTATGTAGGTCACAGATTATACTGTGTGAACATTTTCAAAAAACTGAAGGAATGAGATTTGACATCCTCCTCTCTTTTGTGTATTTATTAAGTTCAGTATTGGATATTCACTGGCTATGAAGGATCTCATGATAGTCTGTAAAACCACAAGTAAATGAGGAAGCGGCAGCTATGATCCCTGAATCCATTCTTTATTTAAAAGTTTACTTTTCTGACTTTTCTCTTGAGTCATCAGCAGTGCATGTGTACGGAGTATGTGTGCCTTTTTGCATGTGCATGTGCGTCAACCCTCATCTCCTATCCTTTGGTTTAAGTCACTATTCATCCATCCTGACTATTCATTTGTCTTCCAAGGCTGTGTCGCCTCACGCTCCCTCAGGTTAACAGTATTGGCGTTTACTAGAGATATGCAAAGCACGTTTCCACTTACACAGCGATACAATATTCAGCATTCAACCCTCGTATAATGCTCCCCAGATGCTGCTAATTCTAATTCACAGCCGCACTACTAACAGCAGCCACCACTCATGCCACCTAAACCATTCTCCCCCCCATTCATCCTCATCTTTCTTCAGCATCCTTAGCCCATTCTTTACTTGGTGCATCTGTATGTCAGTCACAGCAAACAAGAGCAGGCACAGATGTTCTTCCTGGGTCATCACTAAAAATAGCAGTTAATCTTCTGGTAACTGTCCTCTGTTTATTTAAAAGAGAGAGAGCGAGAGACACACACACAAACAAAAGGAAATAACAAATCCAACAGCACTGCTTTTTGTATAAAAGAAAAGGAAATGTTTTAAGCATTGAGTGCAGATCATGGAGGAACTGTCTTAAAACCTAAGCTAATCTGACTGATAGCCCTCCTGTGTACTTCCTGTTTAAGACTGAAGGTTTGGATTTTGATCATTTAACTAGCCTCTTCTGAGTTATTATAGACAAGTTAGACAACATTTAAATGGTGCCAGTCAACTTTCCAGATATTGAACATGCAGTTAAATCAACAGTTATCTTTTTAAGTTAAAAACTTTAATACTAGAATCAAATGACCTCAAAGTATGAATGTGTATTCTTGCAAATGTGCAGTATTTTCTTATCATCTTTTCATCTGTTGCTGCTAATACCAGGCACTCTTGAGAATCCTCTGGCAGATGCAATGCGTTTCTTCTTTCTTTAAACAAGCTTTTGTCAATCTGTTTGTGATTGTAAAGGGTTGTAGGCACGTAGACACCTCATCGGCTGATGAAACAGCATGGCACCAGGAGAGGCAAAACACCCACTGCATCATACAGGCGCTGCACCTTAAGTAGAGGGTGATTCCTTCACAGACTGTAAATAAAGGTGGACAACAAAGCTTCCCAGAACAGAACCTACAATATCTTGAAAACTGGTCCACTCATTTGTGCTGGTGTCACACTTTGCAGCCAGCATTACTGTAATGAATGAGAAGATGGAGACATGTTATTGAGGTACCGGCTGGGGCTGGTTGCTGTGTGGGTCATGAACCCTGACCACTCCATGTTAGCAGCGGGGACAGAAGCCCGAGCTAACAAATCAGATTACACAACAAGTAATTATTACTGAAAGACAATATGTTTTGGGGATTTCCTTACCTGGATGACTTAAGACATATTCTGTTTGAACACTGTCGGCCATATCAAAGATAGATGTAGCCACACTGATGTCCCAAACGTTTTGATGTCCCAATGTGAAGTCTGGAGTTGAATGTTATCAATAACTGTTTCTTTTTCTTTATCCAACCAGAAGTGATGAATGAACAATGATTCCAGCCATATAGGCTTTTGAAGCTAATAGCACAACCAATCCCTCAGTGGGAGTAAGAGAAGTAGACCTGTAGCTGGCTAGCTAGCTGACTGGATATTACATGAGAGCTGATGGTAATTTCTTGACAATCTTTTGTTGCTGCTATGTTAAAGTACATGTTAAAGTACATTTTACACCTTCCTCTGACCTCTGGCATTTTGCGCACTTTTACTTTAAGTATTTTCAGTTTTAAAAGTACTTCTGACCATCTTTCTAAACAGGTAACCTTTTAAACGACACAATAAAATAACAATTAAAAAACACCAATAAACGGTTGTTTTTTTTAATCAAGATTTTTAATTGATGTCGACTGCACTGCATTCTTAAATTGGTGAAACGAGTAAGGCACCTTGCCTTTACCCATGAACTCCAAAAACTGCGAACATACGTTGAATATAACCGGGCTTAAGCAGCAGCACGGGATATACAGATAGATGGATAGATAGATATTTCATGGGTGTGTCTTTTTGTTCGAACAGCCTCTCGTGCCCCCCTCCCTCCCTCCCTCCCTCTGCCGTCAGTCATCCTCGTGAGCCAGCCTGTGCGCCTACAGCCGCCTCCGACGGGCGGGAAGCACGCGCTGGATTCTGTGGCTGATTTTCAAACTTTAAGCGTCTCCTGAGGAATTAGCCCCAGCCGCAGCTGCCACGGTACACAACACCGGGTCGGATACCGAGCGGGTGTAAGCGGAGGATTTGACCGGACGACGGAGGAAATGTGAGCGACAATGTGACGTTTCGGAGCCTCGACAAGGATTATCGCCGTCTCCAACCGTGGGCTGATTTTCCCTCAAAAGATAAGCGACTTTCGGCATGCTGCGGATCTGCGAGCCTCCACCAACGTGAAGCAAGAGCGTAGCTTGTTAAAAGTGCAGCTTTAGCCATCGCTACAAGATTGCTAGTTTTCTCTGAAAGTGCATTTCCTCCCTAAAAACGCTCTCGGAATATCAGAGTCAGCGGTGTGATTTATAATTGATAACGGAGGACGGAGCTGCCGGACACCGCCCGGACCGGGATTTCATCCTCTTTGGGGAAAAGAAAAGGACTGGCAGCTTCCAGCTGGGCGTGCAGACGGACGGAGACGACGCTCATCACCTGGAATGTTTGGAAAGTGAAATTGTTTTAGGTTATCTGTTTAAAAGGGGCCCTTACTGGAGGGATACCTGCATGATTTTGGGAGCAGTCCAGCCATTCAGAGCCCCTAAAGCGGAAGCTCCTATTTTTGTACTCAAGGACACCTTCAGTGTCGGTGGGTGTAGTTTCTTACAGCCTGGCAGTATTTGGGTTTTGAAGCACAAGCCGCAGCAGGATTTCTACGGGGACTTCAGATTATCGGAATTAAAGCTCTTTAGCCCCTCAGCACCACTTTTCTCTGAGGCTTGCTCTCCAGCATCGATGCAGATAGCTCTTCCGTGCCCGTTACTTTAAATACGCTATTGGAGTAACGTTACTTGGGCTTTTTGAGGCGAATAGGAGTTTTATCAACAGCGGTGTGACCTCCTCCCCTCTGCCACCCACCCATCCTGTTCTTTTCAGGAACTACGTGTACAGGAGTGTTTCTTGTGGCTGTGCACGGTAAGCCCACCGGCACCTGGATCCCTTCTTCGCCCCGTTTTTTTTCTTTTCTGCTGCCTAACCGCGCGCAAGTCTTTTCCGCTGCCTGAGCTCACTCACACACTCTCTTTCACACACACCGCTTTTTTTCAGCACCAGAAAACAAACAAACAAACAAAAAACTACCAAGATAGCCCCTCTCGCTTCATGTGCAAGGGAAGGAATCGCGCAAGAGGGGAGACCGTGAGTTGGGATAAGGTGCTGAGCCCGATCGGCTTTAAAGCATTTTATTGAGAGGGGAGTCCTCACTGTGATTTCCATTAGTGGACCGATCGGGGGAGAAAGACGAGAGGATTTTTGTGGAGGGGGTAGAAAAGAGACACATCAGGAGGAGAGGAGTTGGTGATCGATGAAGGTAAGGCTGATTGATCGGCTGTTAATAATGCAGTGTGTGTGATGCGCGCAGAGGATGCTCGGTGGGACCGAGCTCTGCTATGCGGTTAATTTTTTTTCGCCCCTGCCACGGGGATGCCAGGCTCATGTTAGAGCCAACAGTAGTTTTATTCTTAGTGCCCAGGAAATGAATCATCGCTGTAATCTGATTAGGCTCCTCCAGAACCCGGCTCAGTGTGCGACTTCTCTGTGTTGTTTGTGGGGGCACTGTCAGTGGCACTGCCGTTTTCTGAGGCTACAGACAGTTTATTTAGAGCTCTCCAAAAAGCTGAACTCTCCGCTGCTTCGAAGACAAACTGCTGTTTTGGCTCTGTGGACATTTCTTTGGCGCTTGTATTGGTTTCCGGGTGCACCGGCCAGGCTGGCAGCCCCGCCGTGCCTGTGTATGGGAATGCGCGAGTGCGTGCACGCATGCTAGGTTTCGCGCGCGTGAATGAATGCGTCCGTTCACGCGCATGCGTGCGTGTTTGTGAGTGGGAGCGCAGTGATAGAAGAACCCATTTTGGGGAGCTCTCTGTTTCTGTCTCACTCTCCGTTTCTAAAGCTGCCTCATCATGCCGCTCCAGCTGACTGCCGTTACAACCGCATCTATTATGCAGGAGGCTAGGAGATGAGAACAAGAGTGAATGAGAGGTGACGCGGGTGGGGAGGAGAAGGTGATACAGGAAGGGAGGAGGTGGAGAGAACAGGAGAAGGTGTAGAGAGGGGCAGAGGGGGCCGGATAATAATGGGAAAACAAGAGGCATTGTTCCCAGAATGTGTTGGATATAAATCAAAACATAATTATAGCTTTTATTGAGCCTTTAACTTCTGCAGCTACGTGCTCAAAGAAGCAGGTGCTCTGGGAACCATCACACCTGGTCATTTATTGTGCAAGCAAAAAATCCCAGGGAAACAAGAAACATAAAAACAATCAGGCCAAATGCTGTTGTGTGAAAGCTGGAAGATGCAGAGAGGAGCAATGCACAGCAGGTTCTTTGTCTGGGATTTTTGTTAACAGAAGGGAAGGAGCCAAGGAGTGGTTAGGAAAAAGGGACAGCTCCACACTGAGAGAGCTTCTGTTCCACATAAAGATCTGAAAGGGCCAACTGAAAATATCTGCAGATGGTAGCTTCAGTCAAGCTACCAAGTGGAGGATTCAGGACCATGGAGAGCTCCACAGGGGCCGGCATTGCTGAGTTTGCACGTGGCCACTGTAATGTCAGAACCACAGAAACCTCCTACACCGTGCAGCAGGGAGCCTGACATACAGGTGTTTGGGTGCCCATAGTATGGTGATAGCACCATAAACAAGTCCAGTAGCTTGTGGTTAGATTTAAACATGTTAAAATGAATTCAGGATCACAGAGAGCTCCTTAAAGGGCCTAACTTGTTTTCAGCAGAATAGATGGAGTCAGTGCATTTTCAGATCCACTTATAGTTTCCACTTCTTCTTCAGAAAGAATTTTCTGAAATCAGACCCTCTTTTGTTTGGTGTCAGCACCTGGGACACCTGAACAGCTTAAACACAACTGGTTGTACTTTGTGGTTAAACATGCTATTGTGAATTCAGGACCACAGAGCACTCATTAGGGCCTCACTGCTGTCTAAAATGTTTCAGGCACAACAAAAAGAAGTAATGTGGTTACAGCATGGGTAAATTGCAGGAGCAAGCTTTGACTTGGTGTAGCTTCAGTGTTGTATTTTGTATCAGTGTTTTTTTTTTTTAACTTGGTATTTATAGTTTGGAAATGTTTAGCTTTAGTTCATTTTTCATAGAGCAGGGATATGTTGAAGATACCAGGCATGAGGAAAAACAGAAGATGACACAAGATTCATAGATGTAGTGAAGGAGGACGTGCAGAGGGATGGTGTGACAGCAGATTACTAGGGACAGGGTGAGCTGGAGGTAGATGATCCACTTTGGTAAGAACTTAAATATTATAAGATGGAAAGTATTTTTCAGAGGAACAATATAAGAACTATCGGGTGTGACAACACTGACAAAGGCTAACTATACTAAACTATTTAAAAACTGCATTTTTATTTAAGTTAAATTTTCTAAGCACACAGTATTGTTCAGTCTTTTTTTCAAAAGCCTATTTTTTTGCCTTCAGTTTGAAAAAAGTGTATTTTTACACCTAGTTTTAGTTTAAACATGTTAATATGCATTCAGGACCATGACCCTCCTTCAAGGGTCCAGCATGTTTCCAGTATGGTGGAGAGATATGATGAAGAGCTATCAATGATTTCAGAATCATTAATAGTTCTAAGATACGTACAGTGTAGAAAGTCAGTAATATGAGCCCCTCCGGTTTGTTTTAAGCACCATGGACAGTTCTAACACAGTTCCAACACCCATGCCTTCACTTTGTTGTTAGACCTGAACCATGCAGAGCTCGTCAAAGGTCAGGAATAGTGCAGTAGATGCTGACCTTTGATGGCATTCAACAGTCCTCAGCACAATGGAGTAAGCTTATCTGGGTTCAGAGTCACTGATACCGCTTTTCCACCAATGGAAATTGTTGTCATTGTTGGCTTTCAGGACTCAGCCCACATTTTGCCAGGTTTGAGAAATGTTATCATCAACATAGCATTACCAGCAGAAAGTCATGGCATACAGAATGGACTGCATTTGCCAAACATTGGTGAATTTCTTACAGAAGCCCCGCCATAGCCACAATGTTAGGTGGAAATCTGTGTAGCTCTCGGTTGATCACTGGCTTTGTGTCAGCAGAAATTAACTATTGAGTTTGAGTTTCACAAGAATGTAGAGCTGTCTTTAAGAGGTTCTACTTAATTTCACCTGCAACGTAGCTGCTTTTAGGTTGTGGATACATTCTGTAGTTGAAATTGAATGTTTACCATGTACTACTGGGACATGAACTCATCACACACATAAATAATGTTATGGTAAAGCATAACATTTTCTAGCTGGTGAGCCCTTGAATCCCTCTGCCAGGTGGGCTTTTGGGGATCACATTTGTGTTTCTCATCATCCACAGTATGAGCCAGTTTAAAAAAATAGCTCTGAAGCTGCTCCTGTGCTGTTTACCGCTACATCTTTGTTTTTTCTCCATCTGTGCCCGGGGACTGCACAAGGTCATCCTGTGCAGCCATTATCAGATACATTTCATGTTTCTCTTGCTGTGGCCTAGACTCACTCCAGCTCTGGGCATTTCCATTCTCTTCCAACAGGCTAAAGAGGGAAAAACAACAACAACATCCAGCTGGACAAGCAGTTATTGTACATAGTCAAATCTTCCCTCAAATTAAAAACAAAATTTTACTGATACATATGAGTTTGTCCCAGATCTGATTGCAGTGAAGAGCTCCACCAAATATTCCAGAGATAGTATAGCTCTTTAAAAAAAATAACCCAACAACACAAAGAACTCCATCATAGTGTCATTGCCACAATGAGTGCCGTGTTAGTTTCCCACTAAGCTTCTTGTAATTCAGAATTAGAATCAAGCACTTTGGAATTAAGAGGAGTTATCGTTAAAAATATTTATAGTGACAGAAACAGATTTCACTGCCAAGTTCTGACATTTTATCCCAAACAAGGACTACAGCTAGTTACTGTAGTCCTTGTTACTGCACATCAACCAGTTCTCCATCCACTGCAGGTTCTGGTTAAAGTGGCACTCCAGCTCACAGTAGACCTCTTGGGCAGAAATAATTGATGGTTACATTGGAGTACATTTGCAGGAGGACATCCTTTCTTGAAAAGCAGCTGAATCACATAGTGGACCACAATAACAACCTGATTGTGGTGGGGAAACATGAGATGGGGAAAGTTCCAGGCTTTCAAAAACTTTCAAAATAAGACTAACAGAATTGTCAGTGAAAGCGAAATGCCGTTAATATTACATGGGATGTATGAGTATGAGTAAAGTCTTTGTGTGGGAAACACTACTATCACTTTTGATTAAGTGCACTTACGGTGCATTAATGTTCTGCAGGTTTAAGCCTGTCATGCTGGAAAATATAATCAAGGAACGCTTCATCCTCATCCCCACAATCGGAGTCAACGTATCTAAGCTGGTCAGGCTTGGTATCATGTAAACATTACTAGATTTTTATTTTCTGCTACTTCTTTTTTTTTTTTTGAATTACCACTGCACAGATGTATGCTCCCTCTCATAATTTGAAGCTAACCTTTTATATCTAATTGTCGGTACTTGCAGAGAGAGACGAGCTGCCTTTATATCTACATGTTTAAAGTTAACTGCCTCCTGAAAACATCAGAACTTATCTTCTGCATTACATGTGCTCACAACAGCACTGGCATTGTTTCAGCATATTAGGGGCTGTGTGTGAAGTTGCAGTGGTTTCAATATCTTATTAGGAGCCCGAAAAGCTGCGAAAGCTTCAAGGACAAACTGAATTGGAAGCACAGATTAGGAGAGTAGAACGTTTTGATAGGTGTTACATTTCTCCCATATTTATGTTTTGTTAATATTGTGTCCAAAAAACTTTAATTATTTTTTCGTCACCCTTTCCAGTCTGAGTGTGGGCTGCGAGTTCGGTGTGAATGTGTGTTGTAAGTTGTATACATTTTATTAAAATACATGTGGTTGCACAAGCAGAAGAACAACACCAGCCTGGTAGAAGGAGACAGGTGGACAGACAGGCAAGCAGACTATTTGGCTTGTGCGCTCTTACTCATACAGTGAGCAAGACACAGACTGGCTTAAAGCAGGTAGGCAGACAGACACCAGACATGTAAAAGAGCAGTTGAAGCAGGTGGCTGTGATAATAGACTGAAATGTGTTAATGTGGCTGCAGTGATGCATTGTTTTGTGGTGACTGTTATCATATGGAGAGCATTACAATAGGCTTCACATCCCATTAGCAAACAGTGAGCAAGAGCACATCCCCACCTCCACACTTACTCTCAGTACAGCACTTTGATGCGTTTCCCATTTTCTGCTACCTCTGACACATTTGTTGCTCTTTTTGTCAGATGGCAGAGAAAAGATTTTTGAAACCTCTGCAAACACGGCTGAAAATGTGACTCACAACAAAGGCTCTGGATACTAAAGCTGGAGTTTGCACCTGTTTGGGTTGCAACTAATCACAGTTTACGTTTTGATTATTTCTCGAAAATAAAGTAAAATAAAGTAATGGTACCCTTGTGGCTTCTACCAGTCACTTGTCAGTCTTGAAGCTCTGTGGAGAATGACCAGTTAATCTAATGTATGTGTTTAGTTTGTGGGAAGCTGCTAGAGGGACAACAACAGCTCCAGCAAGGCTGATTCAAGACAAATATAGGATGAAACCCGTCTCGGTGTGTTAAATATGTATGTCAAGTCCATTTCTACACATATTTAAATCTAAGAGTAAAATTATTTTACATGTCTTTTGGTAACTGGCTAGAACAGCATGTCTCTTGTTATTGCTCCTTCAAATGTGGAAAAATAGGCAAATATGAATTATTTACTGTATGTGAACAAATACAAACCATCTAGTTGTTCAGCAGGCAGTCTGGCCATTACCTTTGTCTGTGATTAGACCTCTACCTACATAGCAGCTCAAAAAAAGAGTCTGAAACATTTCTAATTTCCTCTGAGGCTTCATTTGTTGGAAAAAGTTGGAAGTTGTTTTTCTACTATGTGATTGTGTTTTGATCTCTAGCAGCTGTCATGTAGGAACCTGCTTTAGTTTTTGGAAGTGCTTTTTCTTACTGATACCCAACAAGGATTGTTATGTAACGACGCTGTCACTCCAGGTACAGAAAAGCAGGTAAGAGCCAGTCACAGGAATCCAGATCATAAATGTTCATTTACATTCCAGCGGAAATTCTCCATCCCGTCTGGTTAAAGAATTAATCTGCAGCTTAATCTCCCAATGTAGAACTATACCCCCAATCCCTCCGTCTATTCACCCATCTGTTTCCTCGTCCATCTGCCCGTCCAACCAGGCAGCCTGTTTTCCCTGCCTGAACTCACTTTGTAGTCTTCCTTCCTGCTTTCTTTTCCCTGTTGCAGGTGCTCTGCAGGTGGACTGTTTTCATCCTGAGACACTACATTAAAATGAATGACGCTAATCCGTACTTCATTCTACAGCCCGCAGGAGGTCCTTCCTAGCAAATTTCATTTCTTCTCCACTCTCACTGCTTTGGAGGTGTCCCCCCCCCCCCCCCCCCCCCAGCTTATTCAGCCACGGTGTGCCAACGCGACAGCACTAACAGGACTACTGCTGCAGAAATAGCAACTTAAATTACTATAATTTAGAGGTGTGTATTTATCG
This sequence comes from Diplotaxodon limnothrissa, assembly GCF_057381915.1. Lineage (NCBI taxonomy): Eukaryota > Metazoa > Chordata > Actinopteri > Cichliformes > Cichlidae > Diplotaxodon > Diplotaxodon limnothrissa. The sequence continues at coordinate 39,574,714 of NC_140609.1, read as the reverse complement.
TAATTCTTCCCCATTTTAGATCTCTTGGTTCCATTATGCTAAAATGTTACTGTAATGGCCGAATGCTGGATTCAAAATCAGTGTCAGCTTTGCTGTTTCATTTTCTAGTTAATCTCAATGTTATTTTTTTTACCCAACGTTGTAATGTCCACACCCACACAAACACACCACAAATACTGTAATCATGGTGTTAATTTGTTTCTCCTGCTCCTCTTTTTCACCTCGCCTCCTCCTGATTTCTCTCCAGCTTATTTTTGTACAATCTTTTTCTCAAAAGATTGTGCGATGATCTTTTTTTTTCATAAATAGATGGCAGAAGTGTGACCTACATTTCTACCGAAATAAGGGATTGCTGTGTCTTTGCTTTGTTACACTAGTGGAGAAATTAACAGCGGTGTAAAAAATGATTGCCTCTAACTGCACCCCAAACCCAAAGTACCTGTTTTTGTCAAGATGTCAGGAGCTTAATGTAGATGTTTCTAATTTGCCAAGGATGACAGGAGCAATGTGTGAATTCAGTTTTAAAAAAAACCTCCACACTGAGAAATGAAGCAGTATAACACCTCAGGGTAATGCATCTGTTAAATAACAAAATCTGTTCCTAAAAATGGTGTCTTCCGCACATTAAAGCAGTCAAGCATTGAAGTAAATCAATTAAATTGGTTAAAGCCATGAATTTATTTTAGAGTTTAACTGCTAAATTAATGATTAGCACTATAAAGAGGGATATACTTTATTTAAAGAACACATCGGGTAAGTTTTACAACTGGACATTGTGTCTTCCTTGTGATGTAAAACAAACGTTCCTGTCTGAAATGACAAACCACATTCCCGCAGAGGACGGTACGAATCCAGACTCACAGCAGATGACTCTGAGGTGTAACAAGGGGGTTGTTTCTTTCCTCTGCCCTGCCACTGGAATGAGTCTTCATGTGTGATCTGACATCTTAGGGATTAATGAGAAAATGGTGAAACGTGTCAAGTCTAAATTGAATATGAGTCGCTGCCGGTGCGGACCCCCGGAGGACTGTCAGTGCGAGGACACATAACAAGAACAACTCCAGTGTAAATCCAATATGCATATCAGCGTGCTAATCTCAGCAGGGATGTGATCTAATGCTCATCACATTACACTCAGTTTTTCTGTTTCCATAGCAGTCAGTCGCTCCATCACGCTCTCCCCGTCTTTCTCCTTTCATGCCCTTCCTTCTCCTATTTTCTTTATTATTTTCCTTTCCTTTTTCAAGTTGAAGGTCATATCTGACAGCATGCTGATGGATGGTGCAGTACAATTTGGGACACATGAGAACAGCGTGTGTGCGTGTGTGTGTGTGTGTGTGTGTGTGTGTGTGTGTGTGTGTGTGTGTGTGGTGGACACGTTCAGTAAGAATACGCCAGATCAAAAATGGTGAGAAATGATACATTTATTTTTTGGTGACTTTCTTAAAGTGTCATTTCTTAAGCGGCGCAAAAAGAATAAAATGTTGATCATCAATTAGCTTGTATCAGTCTTGAGGATTTTGAAGTAGGATTTCGAGTGAATCCCACACTGTGGCTTTATAATTACACACTCAAAACATCAGTTAGTGATAGATTTCTAAGATTTCTGTGTTGGACTTCTCTAAACAATAACGACTGCGCTGAGCAGATCATCTCAGAGTTGGTGTTAATAAATGTTGAACAACACTTTATTGAAATTAAGTTATTGGAATGGAAAAAAGCCTAAGAGGATAGTTGTAAATGAATAAATCTGGTTGTACTGGTTCATATGCTTGCACAGCACACTGCCACCAGGCACAGCAATCACACCCACTGTGGTCTTCATCACGGTTACACATATTTATTTTTCTGAAGAGGTGCACATCCAACCCAAATGTAAAGCAAATCAACAGAGTTCAAATGGACAGATCTTTAAGATCTTTATGAAGCAATCCATCCATCCATCCATTATCAGGGACACCTCCTGTTGATGTTGTGCAGCAGCAGTCTTTGTCTGAGCTTCTCATCCCGTCTCTGAGCCTGATCCCAGACACGCTTCAGAAGAAGCGAATTTATGCCATTTGCAGCTGTAATCTCATTTTTGGGTTAGTACTATCACTGCTTGTGGTCAGGTGAGGGGAGGAATGTTGATCGACCAGTAAATAGCTTTGCTTTTTTAAGCTATGTTAAATATTTCCTGCTTTCAACTTCTCACACGGGAGGATTCAATCACTGAAACCTCTTGGGAGGTGTTGAACATGCTTGAAGCTGATCTTGGAGCTGGTTAGCTGAAGCTAATTAATGTCACACTTAAGTTTGACAATAAAAAAAAAAAAACATGCCTTCAAAACACAGATAATAATTTCACTGCATCATGTCCCTTATGATGTAGTGGACTGTCAGTGCGTGCCATGTACTGCAAAGCCTCATGCAGCTCTGTTTGTCTGTCATACAGGGTTAAGGCTGTGCTGCTGCCGGCCCGCTTCTCCTCCTGAATCATGTGGAGCCTTTCAAAGGCCAAAGGGTGTCTTTGTGTGTCAGGCCCCTTTGAGATTAAAAGACTTGGGATTTTACCGGCAGGAATACATGACTGCTGTAGAGCCGGATGTGACAGAGAGTGGGAGAAGCAGATGGAGGTTGCTGTAAGGTGAAGCCTCTGTAGATTTACCCTCCATTTCACTGTCCATCAGACACAGTTTGAGTGCACGCACACATGCATGTGCACAGACACGACAGGGAGGTAAATCAGTGCCCCTTGTTCTTGTGAACCCTGATTGCTCCGGTCTGCTCCTCCTCTCACCTTAACTCAGTGTTTTCTTCCACATCCTTGTTACTGTTCATATCAGAGATCTTCATGACTCACAAATCCCACTCTGAATTAAGTCTCTGTAATCGTTTGGAACTCTGGAACATTTTCTTCTGGGAATTTGCAAATCCCCTTAACCCTTTCCATCTGAGTGGGTGCAGTACCGAGACCAGGCTTTATATTCTTATTAAAATACAACCCATTTTGTGAAGGCTGCAGAGCATGGCACATTCAATGAAGAAGGCAGAAGAAGAAAACAGACACACAAACACTTTTCTGTTGCACTGAATTTTATGAAGATGGCTTTTTAGCTTTTAGCTTAGATTTTCAGAAGCTTTTAGAAAATATTGAAAAAGGGTACCTCTGACTCATCGAAGAGTTTTTTTTTTTTTCATATCTCGGTTTGGCTTTGTGATGGGAAGAGAAAGACTCGTGTCTATCTTAATAAGACAGATTACAGTGGTGGAGATGTTACCGCCTGGCTCAAAGTAGACCTGGGCGATATAAGATTTTTTCATATCACGATATATTTTTTTCATTTCAGGCGATAACGATATATATCACGATATAAGCCAAATAATTATATTTGTAAGATTTAAATGTGCCGTTGCTCACAAGTAAAATGTGAAATAATCAGCAGCTTGTTTTGATTTAAATATTTATTTCCCATAATAAGTTCAACAGGGTATTAAGGAACACGAGACTTTCGTTCTATCGCCCAGCTCTGGCTCAGTGTTTTTTCTTATTCTATGTGGTGGGGATGTTTTCTAGCCTGGAGCTTTAGAGGGCTAAAATACTTAAAGCCTTTGGATTTATTTGACTGAGACAGTAAGAAGCCAACACACTGACAAACCTGTTGATCAGTTTAGCTTTTACTGTGTGAAAAATAGCTCTTTATTTCTCATGACGGTAGTCACGATCTTCATCTGAAGTAGTATCCAGGTAGCCGAGACATTTGAAGCTGCTTTGGGCTGTGTTTGGCTCAGTTACTTTATTATTAGTTAGTTTTAATTTTTTTGTGGGCCATACATAGTCCAAAAGTCACAATACATCACACACATGGCTTAATAAGGCTGATCTGTGGTCAATCAAGGCTAAATGTGGCCAGTACAAAGCTTCGCATATGGGCCACGTGTGGGCTCATGTGTGACATGCGGCCATGACCCAAAATTGATTCTATTTGGACCGTCTTACAATTTAAATGCACAAGAAGATGCTTAATGTCTTTGCCCTACTTTCCAAGGCTATGTGTCTTTACAGTTTTTAATTGCCTCATTTTATGACTGTCAGTTTCATCTGTGTTATCATTATGTGATCGCACAGTAAAAGACGATGTCCATCTGACAGTGAGGTTGTGAAACCACCTTTTAACATTTTTTTTTTCATAAAATATTTAACCATGACAACCCCCCCACACCCAAATCACTCTCTCACTCACACACACACACACACACACACACACACACACACACACACACACACACACACACACACACACACACACACACACACACACGTTGGGACATCTAATTGACATAATGCTTTCCCTAGCCACGTACGCTAACCCTAACCATCAAAAATGAATGCCTGACCATAAACCTAACCATAACCCAATTGTAACCCTGACATTAAAACCACATCTTGAGTCTCAAAAATGAGGACTGGGTTTTTGGTCGATTTGGTTCCCATAAGGGCTGTTGGTCCCCACAAGTATAGTAAACGTCTGATTTTTGTTCCCCACAAAGACGTTAATACCTGTCCATAGATACATATATTCACTAAACTATCATAATGGTTTGGGTTCAGTAAAAAGACTTTTGGCTTCATAGAATAATACTGAACTCCTTTTCTTTCTTTTTCAGCAAAACCCAGCAGGTGTTAAATAACAGGCTTCATAGAAACCTAAAAATACCCCAGAGATCTTTCTGCCCATCTCTGTCTGTCTAGTTCTCTTTGTCTCCGTCTCTCTCCCAAACACTCCTATCTCTCCGTCCTCCTTATTAGCCTCTCTTCCTCCTACGTCCACTCTTCCTCTCCAATCCATGCCTCTCTTCTTCCCCTCACTCACGCCTCTCTCTCTCTCTCTGCTTTCAGTGTAAACACAGCCTGTGATTCAGCGCTGCTGCAGTTCAGCCATCCTGCTGAGGCAGAAAATGGAAGCTTGTTTTTAGCATTGAACGCTCAACTCGCCAGGATAACTACAAACTATAGGATGGAGGGGCATCAAAGCAAGAGTGAAGGAGGAAGGAAAAGCAGGATTAAAGAGAGAGAGACAGTGAAGGGCAGAGAGAGAGGATAGATCGTAGCCAATTACGTGGCTCAGCTTAGTGTGAACAGTGGGACTGGGTGCTGTCAGCGGCCTGATAAAAATAGACACAATCTATTTGGATGTGTGTGTGCGTGTGTTTGTGTGTTTGTGTTTGGTTATTGTATTTGCACTCTTGTATCAGAGTTTGTTTTACACATGTGCACCACTACTAGCATTTAGCTCCTGATTAATTAGGTATCACAGTTGTGTATACATAAGTGTGTGTGTGTGTGTGTGTGTGTGTGTGTGTGTGTGTGTGTGAGAGAGAGAGAGAGAGAGACAGAGAGAGAATAGTGCAGAAGGATGGCAGGGAGTAAACAAAATTTGTTTAACTGACTGAGTTTCGCCTTCCTAGTCAGGATGAGTAGTACTACCCCCCCCCCCCCCCCCCCCCCCCTCTCTCTCTCACACACTCTGTCAGAGAGACATTTGACCAGAGCTACCATGACCAATTATAAAATCACCTCTGAAGTAGTTTGTGTGTGAACACTCTCTCTCTCTCTCACACACGCGCGCGCACACACACACACACACACACACACACACACACACACTGTGCTGAATGTCATGTTTGATGTAATGAGTTTCATGGGTGAGTGTCTCCATGTAAGGTAATGGTAAATTTGAGATGAGAGCTAATCTGTCACACACTGGCAGCGGCGATGGACAAGAAGAGAGAGAAAGAGAGAAAGGGCAGAAGAAGGGAAGGTAACGTGAGAGGAAGCAGGGTGAAGTGAAGGAGGGAACATACAGAGAGAATGGGATGTGAGAGGTAGAGGCAAGAAAAAGAGAAGGAAAGACTGTTTTGTTTTTGAGTCTTCTGCTTCAAATATAAATACATGTGAGGAATCTATTTTCACAATTGCCTGACAAAATATTAAAATTCTGTGGATGAAGACATTTCTTGATGGGTAAAAATAGAGAAATAACGTACCTGCCAGCAGCTCAGACAATCTGACACATGAGACGTGGCAGAGAAATAGTGAGAGGAGATGTTCACCTGAAGGCACACAGGAATTACAGTACATAACACAGATTGATAGGTGATAATATTTGATGCAATTGCTTGTTTGGGTAGTGCTTAAGCTCCACCATCTTGGGCAGCAGTTTGTGGCAGTAGCCCCTTATTGGCAGCATTAATGTTAACCAGCTCTCCACCTGCTGTGTGTTCTGGTTACAGCAGCCCTCCAATTTACAGCAGATCACAATTATATTATCACCTGCTGCAGTGCAGACAGTGGAGCTGAGGTCTGTCCAGCAGCGACAAGGACCTCCACAATAAACTCTAACCTGTAGGGCAGTGGCTGTCAAACTGTGGGGTGGGTCAGACGGGTGGGAGCACCTGCAGGTGGGGTGCAGATCAACGGGAAAAGTGGGAGGGGGTATTTGGGATCAAACTAAGTTTAATAAATGCGATTTTTGGAGGGACGAATAAATTAAAAAGGCATTGCTGATGCTGAGATCCTAATCATGATCATGAATCTATTTTTAACAACCAATATGTGATGTGGATGTGTTTGGCTGCTTGATGAGAGAAAGTTTGAGAACCACTGCCTTAGGGGAACAATTCAGTCTGTCTGTAGGAAGGACTGCATGATAGCATGTAGATCGATGGATCCCAACAGGAAATGCATGTGAGAGTGAAGCGTTCACCATGATGTGACCTTTTGCTTAGTCCCGTCTTTCAGCAGTGAGCTGAGAGTTTCTGATGTCGTATTAGTGTTCTGGATGTGCAAAATGTTGATTGAAGGGTGAGTGTGGCTCACACTGTTGTGAGGTGTAAATCATGAGATTCTGATTGAGGCTTTTTGTTTTTTTACTATAATGTGACCATCATTTCCAAAATTTACATCATGTCATATTCAGTAAGACTTAATCCCAGTGATTGTAACTGCATAGAGAAAAACGTATGCTAGTGCTGGTTACAGTCTGAATCAGTGGGTCCCAAACGTTTTTTGCTAGGCCACCCTTTGTACAAGGTCTTTGCCTCCATTGCAGTTTATTCCACAGCTCAAACCTTTTGTAAACAATTAAACAAATAAAATAAATAAAAGTAAACTGCAATAAATTAAATTAGGTTGCAATAAAATAAACCAATCAACAAATGAAATTATGGTGTAATTATTTAACATATAGTTGTTTTGGTTTTTTGGTTTGTTTTTTTCCTTTGTAAGAATATTCAACATTGCTATTAATACATTTTTTCCAAAAATGTCTCTCTGTACAAAATGGGTTTAACAACATAAACCCATTTTGCCTTCAACACCATTCTTCCCATGGGCCTGAAGGACAAGCTGGAAAACACAGGAGTCGACCAGCACCTCACTACCTGGATTTTGGTCTACCTCACTGAGCGACCACAGTATGTGAGAACTCAGGGCTGTGTGTCGGACAGGGTCGTCTGCAGTACGGGGGCCCACAGGGAACGGTTCTGGCTCCGTTCCTCTTCACCATCTACACTGCAGACTTCTCCCACAACTCCACCCAGTGCTTCCTGCAGAAGTTCTCTGATGACTCTGCAATAGTCGGCCTCATCACTGATGGGGACGACAAGGAGTACAGAGAACGGACCCAAGGCTTTGTGGACTGGTGCCAGCTGAACTACATCCAGATCAACACTATTAAAACCAAGAAGCTGGTGGTAGACTTCTGCAGGCACAAACATCCTCCACTGCAACCACTGAACATCCAAGCTATGGACATTGAGGCTGTGGACAGCTACAGGTACCTTGGTGTTCATCTGAAAAACAAACTGGACTGGACTCATAACTCAGACGCCCTCGACAGGAAAGGGCAGAGCAGGATGTACCTGCTGCAGAGACTCGGGTCTTTTTGAGTGAAGGGCCCACTCCTGAAGACCTTCCAAAGGCAAGATATGCTTCATCACATTTTCTAGTCTTTGGCTTGGAAGGAAGTTGGTTTGGAAGCATATTTGGTGATGCCTCATCTGCTGCGTTTGTGTGGGAGCCCCGTCAAAAAAAACCCCCGCAATGGCTCTGCGCCCCCACTTTGGGAACCTCTGGTCTAAATCAAGTGTCAGAAACGTGTTTCCTTGTGTATGTGATGCACTTTATTTTGCTTGGTGCTGAATAATCTAAGTTTAGTTTAATTAACTGCTTTTCCAAAGTGGTAAGGGACATTTTTGTATGCAGGGCCCTGATGGAAGTTTATTTACCCAGTGTTCTGTGAACTTCTGATGACAGATGGTATTGTAGATTCGGCTCAGTGCAGGGTTGCTGTCATCTCCCCGGTGACAGACACGACTTCCCTGGCATCCACATTATCTACAGTTTCATGGAACTGGCCTGCAGTAAAATTCATAGCATGCATACTCATGTGTCATGACTGTTAGTGGAAGTTACTCCTGACTCCTCTGGTGGTTTGTTGTATAACTTGTGGATTTTATAAACTGTTTTACACCATCTGTGTGATATGTAATGACTGAATAAACATAAATATGGTTCATTTATAAAAGTCTTAGGGCTTAATGACAAATAAGATGATGACAATATTTGTCTGTTGTGTCACATCAATTTTGATTTGTTTTAAGACGAGCCGGGAGACTCTAAAATGTTATTTTTAAGATGAAAACTTAGTTTTCTGAGTGTAAAATTCATAAGACATTATCATCATCTTGCATCCCTAATAATCAACATTATGCATATTTTGGATTAATTACTGTAGTTAATAATATAAGCTTTAAAATGACAGAAAGGATTTGAATGTACTAATCACAAGTCCACAGAAACTGTCCACGGCTCATATTTTTGAAGCTGGATTTATGTTTGGATTTATGTTTGGATTTTTAGGCAAGGCAAGGCAAGTTTATTTGTATAGCACAATTCAACAACAAGGTGATTCAAAGTGCTTTACAGAGACATTAGAAACAAGAACAAATAAAAAGCATGATTTAAAATTGATTAAAACAAGCAAATAAACTAACTAATTAACAAACAAACAAACAAACAACAGTATATAAAATCAAAACAGATAAAATCAGAACAGTAGATAAAATCAGTAGTTAAATGTAAGTTTTGAAATTTAAGCTTAAAGTGTGGATTTGGTGCTTTATTCAAATGCAGCTGAGAACAGGTGAGTCTTCAACCTGGATTTAAATAAACTGAGTGTTTCAGCTGATCTGAGGCTTTCTGGGAGTTTGTTCCAGATATAAGGAGCATAAAAGCTGAATGCAGCTTCTCCGTGTCTGGTTCTGACTCTGGGAACTGATAAAAGACCGGATCCAGATGACCTGAGGGATCTGGATGGTTCATACTGGGTCAGGAGGTCATTGATGTATTTTGGTCCTAAACCATTCAGAGCTTTATAGGCCAGCATCAGAACTTTAAAGTCTATCCTCTGACGGACAGGCAGCCAGTGTACCTTTAAATAGCTTCATTTGGCAAATTGTTAAAAGTTAAAGTTCTATCATGAAAAGGAGTTTTGAAACCTTTCTCTTTGTCATTTAAATAATGATGGAGTTTTCCTCTGCATGTTTATGGCTCGGTACGCAGCCATTTTCCTTTGTCATTTGATATTTATGACATTTGATATTTATGACAAAGGAATCCTTAATAAGCAGAGAGCATTTTCCTGTTTTGGGGGCTTTACTGACCCTCTAAAAATCCTAAAAACTTCACTGCCTTGAAGCTGGATCTTTGAGTTTTCTTTTTCCATTCAAACCTTACTTATTTTGAGGAATGTGGTGTTCAATGGACAGAAATGAATATTTAGTGTGTGGATGAAATTGAATCCTTTGTTCTGTGTATGCTGGAGCTCGCTAGGTAGGAGATTACTTTTCCACTGGTGCACTTCCCCCTGGAGGCCACCATAAAATGAATACACTCAAGAAGCTGCGAGGGCTTCCAGCTGTAAGCATCCATTAAAGACTGTGTGAACTCACTCATATATTAAGAGCCATTACGATGTTTAAAAGGAGAGAGTTTGAGGTGTTTAAGGCTTATTTATTCACACACGGTTGGTTAAATGACACATCACATGTCATTTGTAGCTGAATGGTGAATATCCACATTTATACCGCTCTTGGAAAATGGACTGCTGTATTTGCATGAGAGTGTGCCTTTACGGCTCCGCTGAGGACCAGGGTAGAGAGTTTTAATGGTGCTCATCATAATGCCATCTTCAATCATTCATGATTCACCTTTCTATATACATTACTGAATATTTTAAAACTCCTTTTAATGTTGAACTCATGTGTGTCAGGAGACCTGGCTGCAGGTATATGGCTTTGTGTCTGTGTGTGTTTTTGGGAGCTTGTATTCGTATCTTTGTGGGGACCAAAAATTGGAAGGTTACTATACTTTTGGGGACCAACACCCTTTACGGAGACCAAAACTCTGGTCCCCATAAGTTTGAAGGCATTTTTGAGACTCAAAATGTGGTTTTAGTGTCAGCATTACAATTGGGTTATGGTTATTTTTAGGGTCAGGGTTAGGCATTCACTTTTGATGTTAAGGTAAGTGGCTAGCGAAAGCATTATGTCAATTAATTGTCCCCACAAGATCTGAATACCTGACGTGTGTGTGTGTGTGTGTGTGTGTGTGTGTGTGTGTAAACCTTAAGATCCTGTTGAGACTTTTCAAAATAAACTGAAATGTGTACATTGCTGTGAAACATCACATTTTAGAATATGCATCAAACAAATTACTTAAAATATAAAATGACTCCGGGTACATGACGCCCAGCTGAAAACACTTTCACACAAATTTAGTTGCCGGGGTTCACAGAATTTACAGAAAATGTAAAATTTTTGTGATATACATCGTTGTCGGGACGATAAATGTCTCATGTCGGGAAATGAGATTTCGGTTGCACAGCCCTGGTCACACAGGATAGTGTCAAAAATATTTCATATTTGTTTGAATGAAAGAATTGAGCTGTAGACCAATAGGGTTGTAATAATTCTACGTTTCAGCTCATACCTGGGTTTTTCTTTAGAATAGATAGATAAAGAACCTCAGTACCACTTGATTGGTAATTAACTGGTTTTTTGATGTCTTTCTAAATATCATTTTATCATTGAGGAAGACATCTTTCACAACAAATCTCCAAAATCACAGTCCATATTTTCATACCTTTTTTTTTCTCTCCCTCATGGCGATATTTTGCAGGGGGATAGGATGAAATACTCAAAGTAGAAAAAACATCCTTTACTACCAGCATGTTTATTTCATGGATGGGTGATGCTTGGAAAAGCCACAAGAGACCGTTCATATTTGTATCACAATTTTGGCCTTTTAACTAATATTACCGGCAAAGAGAACTTTAAAATTGGCAAAAACGACTGCCAAAAAGCCAAGTGCCAGATATTTCAAAGGAAGCAGGCATGTACAAATCTGCACTGAGTTTAGCGAGTAAAGTTTTGCAAGTGCTAACAAAGTAGGTTACCAACCTGTCGTGTTGCTGTCAGTGAAATTTTGAAGCCCTCTCAAAAAATTGTATTCAGGATGTAGAACCACAGTTTCATATTAAGCCTTCTTTCCATATTTTGTAATAAACGAGTTGCGTTTTAGTAGAAGTTTAGAAGAAAAATAATCCCCCATTTAATGGGCTGTCCTATATTAAAACAAATGGGTCGGCTGGACAAAGTTCTGTGAGTCTAATTTTTTTTTTTTGCTAAACGTGATTTTGTACTTTTCTTATTTGTTGTGATATTCTTCTCAGGGAAAATATGTGACTTTCATCCATCTATGCTCACAAGGTAAGCACTTCCTTACCTTGATTAAAAACCTGAATTACCCCGATGACAATGATAATTACTCAAAACTTACTATACCTACTTTATATGCCTTCACAAGGGATGTTGACTTTGCAGGTCAACATTTAAAAACCCTTTTGGGATGCTATTAGTATAAAAGGCCATTCAAAGGCAAAAAAACTGAAACAAACTAAAGAATATCTCTTGCTTGCTTTTTTTAAGGTTTTTGACCTTTGCCCTTCATACGCCTTTGTACACTGTGAAAACGAGAGAGGAAAAGCTGCGTGGGGTTTGGTCAGTCCTTTTTGACTGCACAGCTGTCAAAAACCAACAGAAATAATAGGTGCATAGTTTGAATCCTGGTGACTTTTACCTCGAGGTCAGAGGTCTGGTTTTCTGAAAATCTTGTGAATGCCATAACCTGAGAACATGGGATTTTAAAATGAATACCATAGGAGTGTCTACTTGGAGGCTGAGGGGTGATCGCCAGTATTTTCATAGTTTCCATTGTGACGCATAGCCCGCTTTGTCTCGACAGAATACCAGCTACAGACAGGAAACACACATCCTATTAAAATATATCTGTTTCAAAGTGTCCATGGACACAAACAGATTGATGTTCTGGCTGTCCGGACATTGTCAGATGTTTAGGATGACATTCTTGCATTATGACTGCTTTTACAACCGGTGTTTCAATATTAACTATTTAATAGCCATACTGCATTAAGCAACAAACCTGAAAAGAAACTTGGAGCCGAAAACAACAAATGTTCACGTTTCCAGCAGTGAATAACAGTTAGAGCAGCTGTGACAGCTGAGGTTTAATTATATGCTGATGTCTATGATGTGTATAAATCTACCCAAATCTGTTAGATTTCATTGGGACAGTGTAGCTTGCAATAAACCAGTAATAATAAAATCAAATCTAAGTCTGTTTAGCTGGTGTGTAAAGGCTAAAGAAGCACTTTTGACATTTTCATCTGACTCTGATGAACTATTATTAAAATTTTTACATATAGCCATGACCAACCCTTTTTTCCTGTGACCTAATTACGGATACTCCACCCATAGGGATAGATAAGTAATGTTTGTCTTCATCAAATTTGAACTTAATGTCTTTGTAAATAAATGGTTGGTTTCCTGCCAAAGTGACTATTTGAGCAGAAAATATGATCAGCCACCCACAAAAATTACCTGGAGGTAATTTCACATCTGACTTTAGTGAGGAGCAAACAGCTTTCAGATAAGCATGTATTGGCATTCTTGCTTCATTAGCGTCTGCAGAAATACAGATTGAAGAGATGTTTGGTACAAACTGAGACACAGTATTGATCTAAACTTGTTTCTCTATGACTGATTTAAGTAGAAGTATGTCAACGTTGTAGAACAAAAAGGCTATCATGTTATACAGACAGCTGTATTCGCTTTGTAACTGCTGTGCAAGTTGAACTGAAGGTTGCCAAAAACCTCCAATCTCACAATAAACGCTTTGCCTGTGGGAGCCCCACAGAGTTTCAGCTGCCTTTCTAAGGTGGTATAGTCCAAAATATTCCAAAGTGAAAACTATATGATGAAGATTTTGGTGCAGCAATGACAACTTTATAAATTCAGGTTCAGATACAAGCAGCTTGATTTCAAACTGATTGGCAAAGACCAAGAATCATGTCGGTTTCATTTTATTGTTGCCAGAAACATGAGAGCCTACATCTAGAACACCCGTTTGTGATTAGATGGCAATGCAGGTGGAATCTGGAACATTCAGTAAAAGCAGCACACGTTCTAATAATGATAATATATTTGAAGCTGTGACAGAATACCTGCAGCGAAATGAATGTATCTTTTTAGATACCATTTGTTATTTTTCAAATTCTATATTTATTAAGTTATGTAAGCTTGTTTGCACAACAAGGCAAAATAATTATATAAACTTCTCTGAATCTAAATAGTGGACTTTGGTAGAATTAAAAAACAAGTGTAGTGCAGGTCTATGATGATTTTTAGTGCTACTATAATCTAGTTCTGATTCTGGTTCTGATTTGGTTAAGTCCTAAGTAGTCCTGATTTTGAACTGTTGTAGTCCTGTTTTAATTACGGATCAGTTCTGGGTCTGGTTGAATTGGGGTTTAGTCCCTGTGTCTTGATACAGCCCCGACTTTGTTCTGCCTTGCTGCTTAATTAAAAAACTAGTCGACTAGTCACGATTATGTCGACTATCAAAATCGTCAACGACTAATTTAATAGTCGACGGGTCGTTTGAAGCTTTGTAAGATCCCGAAAGATGCAGGAATAAGTAGTTTAGCTGTGTCCAAATTCAGGAACCGCATCCTCCTGTGCCCGGATTTGTAGGCCGATTACGTTACAGCGACATGACGACTGTCCAAATTCGAAGACTCTGACAAATGCACCCTTCATTTCCCCAGATTTGAAGGATGGGTCGGGTGTATACTTCGTGGCCCAACCTATCCCAGAATTCATAGTGCTGCGCAGCACGGTCCTCAGTTTCCAACAATGGCGGCAGCTACTATTTCTCGGCTCTCCAGAGGAAAAGTTTTGAGAATTTTGTTAGTTTTGAGCAGAGGGAGCAGAGGCAAGGGTAAGCTATGGTTAATTGTTTTGCATGGGTAAAATGTAATTTAATAACATGACAACATAAAACGGCACAGTCTCTCGACCCTGTGAAGCAGGTTATGGATTCGAAAATGAGCACATGCACACACCTGACGTACACAACACCCTAACCCTAATCTACTGTACTCTACATCCAATACAACATCAATGGAAAGGATCATTTGTCGAATGCCCTGTTATATTAGCCAAGCTTACATCAAAAGCAACTCATTGAATCATTCCACTAACTTTTCACATTGCTGCTGAAAGGATAATGCTCAGCTTTAAACCCAGAAACACTAAATAAATATTGCACACTGTTTTCAGATTTGATCATGTGCAGCATGTGCAATAAATACAGGCTCCAGGGTCATTTGAGGATACAGGCTCACTCGTCCTCAAATCAACATAGAAAGAGACAAAGCTAAACAGACTATGAGGTGAAAGGAGCACAGCAGCACCCAAGAGTTCTAACACACTATTATATTTTTCTTATTATTGTGGATTTGATATATGTATCACTGGTAATTGGATACCACTGACACATCCAAGGAATCTGAGAAAACATGCCTCAAAGCCTGTTAAGGCTTGAGATGTAAAAAAACCCCAATCGAACACATGTTGTTCAGCCTCGAAACGTTGAACGTCCCCCTGGTGTGCGTTGCGCTCACCGGCCATGTCACAACACATCATGTCATTTGATAGCTGTAGCACACATTAGAAGCAGAAGAGTCATCAGACGATGACACCTTCCGATTTGGGGAGTGAATATGGAAATTAAAATATCTAAAACTTTCCCAGCATGGCTTCAATATCTGTGTGAGGGAATTTGGAGCTTTAAAACTGCCTTTTATAATAAACCACACATCTCACCAGGGTGAATCACAAGGCAGCCTGTCCAAATACCCGCTGCCAGTCTGCCAACCCCTGACAGAACTATTAAAAGTCAGCCACTGGCTAGGATGCGGTGCGACTTGAGTGTGAATCCAAGTAATCCTCAATCACCCTAAACCGAGAACCCAACCAATCCATTAACCCAGCTGTGCATTTCTGGGAGGCTTCCATTTCAGCTGATTCAAGATGAGAAGTGGTGTCCAAATTTCTGGAACAAACTGCTGTAGAAAGATCGTCGTAGAGAGAGGGATCGCTCCTGAATTTAACTCATTGTATAACCTGAGTGGAAAGAATGAGAAATAGATTCTCAGGACTTAAACTGAAATACCTTTCAGTGTTTTGCACTGCTGCTGATGCATGGGGGAGGACTTTTGGAATTAGTTTAGTTGTGTGTTTTCTTGTTGACTTATGGGCATTATGTATACAAATCCTTTGTAGGGTGACTGGCTATAACTAAAAAAAAAAATTGCTCCTAGGATTTGCTTTCCACCACTCTTTGAATTTCCTGTTATTGGTTGCCCCTTATAAACAAAAAGGCCAGGTAGGTGGGTCTTTTGTACCCATGTAAGATGAGCTCTCTGATGTCATACAAGAGTCGAAGGTAACTGCCTCGAACTGAGCGTTTAAAGCCGTCCGAATTGTTTTAAAATAGCCTAAAGCATTGGAACAGTATGGCTGTGAGAAAAAGAAATGTATGAAAGTGTAATAAGTCAACTATAGTTGATGTTCAGAGCAGGAAACCTGTCTGTTTAAACTAGTTTCATTGGTCATGCTTTGATCAAATGAGCCATGACATCAAATTCAGACCAGCACTGACCAAACATCAGGGATCAGTTGTTGTCATTCTAAGTAACACATAAATAAAGACAGGACCCACAACAAGCAGATAATCCCACAGCATCTGGTCGGCTGTTCCACAGAGAACCGGAAGGAAAATGGGTTAAAGTGTCAGAGGGCAGCGGGGTCAGTGTGCCAAGCCAGGCTGGACCAGACCAAACTAGACAATTACCTTTCCAGCTTAGCTCCTGATCCAACTTTAATGAGTCATACTGGCCTGTTTATCCCTCTGTGCTGTCCTCTATTTGTGCTCCAGTTCTCAACATCCTTGCATCCATCCCATCCTTGACTCCCCCTGCGTGTTCCTTCGTTTGTCCTCCCATGCACTTCGTCGCTTCTCAGCATTCTTTTTGAGTTTCCTTTTTTCACCCTCTATCTGTTCATCTTCCTTTTTCAGCTATTTTTTCTGTAATCGTTTTCTGAGATTTCATCTCCCTTGCATTCCCTTTTAATCTGTCTATTCTTCTTTGCCTTGCCAGTAATTCTTTCTAACCTGCCTCACCCCTCTTCACATTACCTCATTTAACGCTCGCCCACTTGCATCTATTCTGCTGCTCTGGCCTTCTAACCCTCCTCCAACCATTCATCAGTCCTTCATATCCAGTGCCCTTTATGCAGCTAACCTCCTGACTCCTCTTGCCATTTTTTCCCCTCCTCATTTTCTCTCCTCCATCCCTTTGCTCATAGATCTCAGCCTCCATCCCTCCCCTCTACATTTTACGCCAGTGTCCTCCACCTCACGTTTACCCCTTAAACATCCTTTCCTTTTCCTCTTTGTCTCACCCTGACCTCTCAATCACCTCCTCCAAGCACCATCTCCTCATCTTCTGCTCTGCACCTGACCTCTTTACTGTATCATTGCTGTGCCTTCCCCCTTCTCCTCTCATCTCTACTTCCCTGCCATCATGATTGACTTTACAGGAGAGGTTAAAGATCCAATCACTGCTGCAGCTGTCATCAGCCAATGTGCACACACCACCACACACAGAGGGGGGAAAACAGATAAATGTGCTTTTCTTGTATTCTTTCTGTTTGAGTTTCTGCAGGCAGCATTACCCAGAGTGATACAAATAAGTTGTGTTGATCGTCTGTGTGCTTGTGTTTGTACAAATCCATGTTGTGTGCTTCTGTGTGGTTCCTGATCCTGATGTAGTCTCGGCAATAATCCCTTATGTGTCAGGCATGATGGCATGGGCAGAAATATCCCGGCTGTTTGGACTGATAGAGTCCACGGTGCTGTCTAGAAATAATTCTCAGACTGTGGAATGAGGCCAGAGCCAGATGACCCCATTAGGAAAAACCTTACAATCCATTGTGGAGGGGCCCACCACTGATCGACAAGACATGCTCACCTACAGCCGAGTAATGTCTCCGGACTGGCAGCTAGCCTGTGGTCTGAGCCAGACCAGCATAAAGACAAAGGACAGAGCTGCCGAGCAACACCATTTGGTGGTTTCGTCTGCACAGATTCACTATGTTACGCTAAAACGATCACATTGTTACTGTGTATGTCTTTACGGAGGCTGTCTGCAGAGATTTCCAGCTTGCTTTCAGGGTTAGTAAAATGTATTTTGTGGTTCTGCATTAAAAATAATGGGATACTCTGACTTGGAAGTTAAGGAAAAGTGCTGGCAACACAACTACTTACATTTTTATGCTTTTTGTTGATGGAATGGCAGACAGACAGACAGACGGGGGAGGATAACTTCAGCACAGGGAATCAAACTTGTAGAGTGAGGGCTTTGCCTTGTGCTTTAGTGAGCGGGTCATTCACAGCTCATAGTATCCAGTTATATTATTTTACTTGACAAAACCTGACACTTCCACTGAACTTTCATATAGAGCAGGGCAATATGACCAAAAATATTTATCACGATATACATTTGAAAATTTGCGATAACAATATAACTGACGATATAATTGACACTAGACAAAATACTTTACAACTCCACAACTTTATTAGGGAAAAAAACAACAACAACCCATCAATGTATTTTTATGTGCATTAAAGTTAAAAAAAAGTTCTAAAAATGTAACAGTGCAAATGCAAATTCCTCGCTGACAGTTTAACCAAAAGGCATTTCCAGTGGAAACTGGCCGACATATCCTCCGCATAACCATGTAGAATATCCACAAAACTTAAAAAGAGGTTATACACACACAAAAGGGGCAGGGATAGCTCAGTAGGTAGAGTGGTGGCCCCATGATCGGAAGGTCGGGGGTTCGACTCCACTGAACGGCTACCCTGAGGTACCCCTGAGCAAGGTACTGTCCCTACACAACGCTCCCCGGGCGCTGCACTGGTGGCTGCCCACTGCTTCACTGGGTGAATGGGTTAAATGCAGAGGAACTATTTCCCTATGGGGACTAACACGCACACTTTACTTTACAATACGGTAATATTATGTTGAAGAACAGTACGTATCACTCCGCGAGGCTCCTGCCTACGATAGCCATAATGCTCCGACAATCCATCAAGCGGTGCGGCTTCGTAGCTTAGCAAAGTCGTACTAAAACATTTGACAGATTTTCGAGCGCCGTGCACATAAAATCGTTTCGAGGTCAGTAAACACAACCAGAGTTCATACATAAGGCACACGGGATTATAAGGGGCACTGTCGATTTTCAGAAAAATCAAAGGATTGATTTAAATTGTGCCATATTTTCCAAAAAACACGGTAATAACGACGGTCCGCTAGCATGCTCTACCAAAAATAGTGCTTTGTTGTGTATCTGATGGACGAAAGCTAAACCAGTTCCACACCAGTGAAGCTGCAGCATTTTTACAAACCAGTTCTGATTCATCTGTTTCATTTAACGATCCGCTTTCGCCCTCCTCATTTTCCGTCGCCGCGGCATGCTTTTTCCGCATGCGCGTTTTACCCAAATTCTATCACGATATTTTATTTTCTTGTCGTTGCCCAACATTATACCGGTATTACCGTGAACGGTATGATATGGTCCAGCCCTACTTCCATATGTGGTTTATCTAAAATAAAAGGGGAACACGTTCTTTTATTTAATTTAAAACTAACTGAGCAAAATACTTTATTTTCTGGTATAGTTGCTAACTTAACTGGTTTTGAGTGTAGCAATAGGTTTTGAGGTCTTGGGTGCAACACATTTATCCTTAGACACTCTCAAGTATCAATACAGAGATGGAGCCACAATTCTGTTCTTCTGTGTACTGCATTAAAAGCTTGAATTTACCACACATCTAAATCTGTATTAAATAGTTGTTTTATTATGTGGCACAATGGTAGAACTGTTGGCTCACACTGAAAAGTTCCTTGGATTGGCCACCTTGAGGCCACTATCTTTCTGTGTGGGATTTGCATCTCCTCCCTATGAGTTCTCCGGCTGTTAGTGGGCTTTAGCCCAACAGGTGATTCTAAATGGTTTGAATGGTTGTCTGTCTGCGTGTCTCTATTAGCTCTGCAACAAACTGGTGACCTTTCCAGAATCTACCCAGTGTGTCGCCTAGTTTAGTTTATTAGGTAGTGCTCATAGGTTGTTCAAACTCTTTAAAGATCCCAGACCTTGTTGTAGCCAGCAGAAGGATGGAAGTAGCTTTACAATGATTTTACATTCTTGCAGGTTCTGTTTTGGAATTTGACGATGGATGCTGTGTTGCACATCCTACCAACAGTCCTCTGACTTATTTCAATCATAAATGATTCATCTGAAAACCTGTAACTTAACCAGACTTTAGCCAGAGAAGTGGGATGTTTGGCACATGTGGGTATCTCTGTAAATACCTGTTTTGCTTTCAGCTATGATGACTTTTTGGTTACTTGCCAAATCGGCTGTTAGAAGGGTGTAACCGGTCTTAATTTCACATTCTGTTTGCAACTCATCTGGGGCCTGTAGCTGCTCAACCGTTCACCTCTAACTAATGACTCCCTGAGTAGTGCAGACATCAACGGCAGCTTAATCAAGAAAGGAAACATTTAATGAGACAATTCTGGGCTTCAGTGAGACAAATCTGTTTTAAATGTATTCAAAGATGAGGACTATTATAATATTATGTCTTTAAAGGAAGAGTTGTTGTAAACTGTTGTAAAAATATTGAAAATATTAAAGCTGCACATTTAATAACACATTAAAAAAAATTGTCTATCTACGGAGTGACCGACATGCACAAAATGTAACCACATTTTGAGAACACTATGTTGCAAATGTGTGTTTAGGCTGTCCAGGAACAAGCCTGTCTCAGAGATATCACCCCTGGAGCCCTACATTATTCTACCACCTTACCACAGCTCTGTAGGATATATGTACACAACTTCATTGAGCATAAGAGGTACTTTACTTTTTTTTTCTACACTTGATCTCCTTTTATGATTTGTTAGCATGCAGTTTGTGGAAATAACAGTGACTAACAATGTATAATTACAGTTTGTGCAGCAGGTCTTGTTGTGATTGCCTTGCTGTGGTTTCCTGTTTTTACTGTCATTGTCTCATCTGTGTTGATACAGTATGTCACCAGCTCTCTGTGTTATGCAATAATTTATGTATTTTTAACATTTTTTTTATTTCCTATTGAAAGCAGCATTTCCTGCTGAATTTTATAGCGATAGTTAGGAAAGTGTTTGTGTTTGGATCTTTTCTTTCTTAAATTAAATGATAATTAATGTCAAAGCAACAAGGTCAGAGTCCAGGTCCACCTTTTTGGGTTGGAGTTGCTAGTTCTTCTACTCCTGGTTCTGGATAGAGCAGACCTAAAGTTTGAAATAGATCCCCTAGAAGAGAGGAAGTGCTGTCACCAAATTAGTCTTTTCAGTTTGGCCAGCAGTGACAGAAATTTCAAATTAAAATTGTTGAAACACTGTAGTTCTTGAAGCCTGGAGGTAGGAAGAAAATAAAAGCCAGTTATTCATATCAGCTGATCAGGAGTCAGAAACAGGCTGGCATATTTTTATTTTCTTGGTTTTCCATCTTTGTGTGCGTTTTCATTGGTGAATATCAAAGTTTTTGTGGGCACCAACAAATCTCTTAAACTTTCTTAACTTTCTGTGAAAGTGTTTTTACATAATTTATTTTGATAATTGATGCGTTTGGACAAATTAACCCGATGATATCTAAAACATTTTCATTTAGTCATCTTTAGTTTAAACTAGAAGAAGATGCTGAATATTGTTCAGTTTTGTAGAAAACGCGGTCTAGCAATGCTCATGCATCTTTTGACAACGCAGTCATAACACAGTGTGAGTATTATATCAAATTACAATAAAGTCTGGACTGTCAGACACATGAATAGTTTTCTTTCCCCGGGCCATTCACACTCTAAATGAACTCCAAAGTGCAAAATGAAAATAGCCCCGTGAAAGTGAGCCCCGTGAAAGTGAAAGTTTTACAATCTGCAGTCCCGTCATCATTAGTTATCTATATTTTTCTTGCATCAGGTTGTTTAAAGTCGCTGCACAGTTACTGTGTGTTTTAATGCACCAACCAGTACATCAATCCTAATTTCCTTGTATTTTGCATAGTGCGATGACAGCATACAACATTATGATGTATGCTCATAACTGGGCTGTTGATATCACCTGACTGACTCTATCACCACACATTACTCCAATAGGAAGCCTGAATTTATTTCTTTGCGCTGGAATACAGAGCCAACATCAGTTGGTTGTATTTCCATCCAGAGAGAGTGTTATTGAAGCCGGACGCCTTAACGAGCGTAATATAAGCCAATGTCAGAAATCATGATGACATTTGTGTACTGTGGCTGCACCATAAAAATGCTAATGTTGTTTTCGCTGACAGTGGAGGAGGCTGCTGGAGGATTAGACGGAGTGCTGCTGACCTTATTAGATAAAACACTGTCATTACACTCATTGGTTGGTGGCGATACGCAGGCTTTGCTCATAAAAACCCGGCGTTTGGTTTGGAGTTGACAGGATTATGATGACTACGGCCCAAAGTTTGTGGGGAAAATAAGCCGTTTCAAAGGTGTTGCTGTTCTGCGGCCATCTTTAAAGCAGGAAATACAGCATTTAGATGCCAACCCTGAGAGTGACTTTTAGGTAATGATATTTTTTGTTTTTCTCCACAGAAGAGCAGTAGAGCATGTCTCAAAGGCTGCTTTGCTGGAAAAAAGTCTTTATGCAACTGAAAAGTCTGGGGTGTTTGTGGATTAGAAATGGCTTGTTAATCTTATTAGATTAAGTCCACCAGGGTTTCATTCACTTTATACAATCCAGTCAATAAGTGGATAAGGATTTTCTTTATTGTGCTGGAAACTGGATCTTTAGGAAAATCAGGGTTTCTCTTTTTTTTTATGAATAAACGTTCATAAAACAAAGAGAACCTCAAAACAAAATTTCTTCCCGGAGATAGATGGATAGATTTTTTTTTTTTGTTTAATGTTTGTAGTTTAAGGTAATTCTATATTTAGGTTAAAGGAAAAACAGTTTTTACATTTGAGAGATCCGTGTGGATTGCTGTGGCTTGCTTTAGACGTTTAAATAAATCAGTGGCTGAATACATGTGAGTGTGGGAATGTGTGACAGTAAATAATGTATCAATATTCAGCTGCCTCTCCATTCACTTTCCCATCCTGTGGACAGACTCCAACTCCACCATCTTTGATTGCAGATGGTAGTCTTCGTTCTGCTCCGCAGCTCCGGCAAGCTCGGCATGGAACAGAAGAAGGACTTCTTTCGCCAATTTCAGTCCAAAACAGTGAAACAACTGATTGATGTCGAGGAGAAGCACAACAGTGACCCGGGCAGCCTGTTGGAAGGGAAACAAAACACAGCAAAGGCTGAGGCTAGCTGGTTAGAGGTGACTTAACCTTCAAAATAAAAGCATGGGCATTGTCTATGGCTGAAAGACAGGAGTGCAGGTTCATGAAAATTAAGGTCGCAGTTGTCTCTCTCATTATTCAAATTAAATTCATTAAATTCATTCTTTAATGAATATGAAGAAAAATGAAAAGGACAGCTTGTTCTCCTGAAAAAAGGTGGTTTCAAAATGGCAACCCTGGAAAAAGGAGCTTTACAGGAAGTGGTAACGGTGGTAATGGAAATGCTTTGATGCTTAAACCTAACCAAGCTTTGATTTTGCTTTTTTGCCTAAATATCCGAGTGATATTTGATGCCTAACCCAGACCAACTGTGCCATTTTTAATTGATAGCAGACTAGAAAAGACTCCAAATGAATTGCAGCGTTGTGTGATATGTGTAAGTTAAACCTGGGCCTCTTGTGTGAGCGGAGAAATTAGGCAGCAGCTGTCTTATTTTCCTTTTTTGTTTTGTGACTACTGGATAAAAGACATTCTTGCCTCATCTGTAGCTTCGTTTCATATCTTTTTTCTTTTAGTGATTAAAAGATGGTTCTTAAACAGAGATCCTCGTTCATTCCAGCTCTGCAGATCTGGATTGTGACAGATGAACAGTTGAGTAACAGATGAGCAGCAGAAGCCACTCACCAACAACAATCCCCCCGTTACACTGGGCTTAATAGTGAGGTCGTAGCGGAAGGGATTATGACGGAGTCATCATGGGATGTTTGACATCACTATACAAAACATTGTTTTGTGATAGATGCTGTCCTCAGTAAACAGTCACAAATGTCACAGGGAGACAGTTAAAGTGAAAGTAACACATACTAATGCTTCATACACACTCCTACACTTTCTACACACACAGTTGTTAAAGGCATGACCTTCACAGCGGGAACACAGAAACACCTACACAGGATCACAAACTTAAAGCACACACACTTTTTATTTTAGCTTAAGTAAACATACTGTACACGCTGAGAACACGCCCACACACTCTCTTAATCCCTGTCACCCCCTCCTCTGCCTCGGCTTCCTCTCTTGCTCTGTCTCATGTCTGTCTGTCTTTCCTCTCGTCTTTAGTCCTGCTCTCACACAGTGAAGATGGTTACTGAAGTGAGAGGAGGAGAAGCCGATAATAAGAGCCCTGCCTCAACTCGGCACTCTTCAAGAGGCCCAGCAGCTTTGACATGCTCAGACAGCAGATTTTTTTCCTTATATTCTTGAGTCTTCCAGTGTGTATGTGTGTGTGTGTGTGTGTGTGTGTGTGTGTGTGTGTGTGTGTGTGGGTGGCAGCATATTGGTATCAGACGTGCTGAATGGTGATGCGAGAGGAAGTGAAAGTGGTGTCTGTGTGTGCAAAACAAGCCTACTGACCTCCTTGTCCAGGTCAGGTGACTGATAAGATTTTATGTGTTTATCTAATGGGATGTTGGACAGTACTGTTGCCTGTTCTAATTTTTGCAGTCATGTATGTGCGTCGCTCCATCCTCAATCTGTGTTTTACACCAGCAATAATATCAGGAAGAAAATTAAAGGTAGTAGATGGAGTTACTTGCATTTTTTTTTCTAAAACCATGGGTAGATTCCTAAAATAGTTCAAAGAAATTAGTAATTAAATAGTTTGCAGGGACTAATGAAAGCCTAAACCAGCTTCCGGCTGACCTTTGTAAAGCTAACTGCGATATTTTGCCTGTCCTAAATTTAAAAGTGAAACGTGACGGCTGGTTTGTATTTTTATCCACAGTAAATCATTTCATTGGATTTCGCTGCTGCCATTTTCTGCTCGGGGCATCTGAACGCTTTGCAGCACAACTCTATTTGCTTTTAAATGTTGTCTGCTCCACAGGAGCCTTAAATCTCATAACACCACTCCTCAATAAATCCCACTGGCAACAGACAAACCACCTACACTGCACAAAACGACACGCTGTTCACTTCATTTAAGACATATGAAACATCTCACCCTTGTCACAAATTAATTTGTGACAGGCAGTTTTATTAGATTTACAACAATTCACTTGAAAATACTTTCACAGGTCTAAAATGAGGAAAAGTCATCCTGAAAATCCAGCTTATATTCATATACTGTATAAGCTGTTTGATAATAGTAATTTATATGAAACTTTGCTCTTGGGCACTGCTTATGTATTCAGATTACAGACTTAAAGCTTTACTGATACTGAGTTTCCTTTGTGCTCTTTTATTTCACCTCCTCTTCAACAAATACATATTTACAATGTGACCTCACAGATTGTGGGTCAAGTCTAATTGTGTCAGTTTTTTGCAGTGTAGTCTCTAAGCGTAGAAGAAACCCCAGGGATAGATTCGGAAGACTTAGAAAACCTGAACAGTGTGTGATTTATCGCATAATGCCCCAGTCCCCCGAGCCTCCTTATTAGGGAGCAATTATGCCATGAAGCCAGTAGCAAAGTGCTTCACTGATTTATTTGAAGAGGAAGTAGATTTTTTAAAATTATATATTTTTTACAGTGTGTTTGTTGACTTTCAGGTCAGATTTAGCAACTCATGTCCGAGTGTTACGCAAACTGCTATTAGATGCTGAGAAGATGTGCCTATATAATGTGTCTCATCCTCAACTACGCCTCCAAGAAATTCTATTTAAATGGTACAAATTAATTTTCCTAATTACAGTATGATGGGAAATGGAATCAGGATTAGGTTCACAGGCAGCATTTAGTCTCATGCAGAAAGTGTTACATTTATGTGCTGGGACTCATTCTCGTGTGGTGACCTGAGATAATAGATGTTCATGAAAATCGTGTGCTTTAAAACAGAGACAACGATGCTTCACTAATTTATATGAGCTTTGTTTAGAGAGTATGTTGCCCTGTAGAAAGCCTTTAGTAAAGCTAGGACATCTTACTATTTGTCACAGATTGAAGAAAAACAGAATAACTCTCAATAACACCCAACTTTAACTGGTATGGCCTTTCGGTCCATACCAGTTAAATTATTCACAGACATGTTACGGCTGCATCATTATGTACAGCAACTTTTTATAGTGCTGATAAATCTCTAGACTCTCTCTGTGATTGATTTTACTGGGTTGACTTCAGTAATTACTTCTTTCAAACCTTGTGTTAATATTTCTACAAAACTGCTCAAAAACGTTTCCCCATTAATTAATGCTTCAATTTTCAACATGATCCTCCTGTCTTCATTGGTGACAAACTTAAAATCAGTCAAAGTGATCGTCTGCAGAGGAATGTTTTATATGAGGAGTTTCAGGACTCGTCACAGTCTGACAGTGGACTCATCTATATGCTTTTCCTGTTGGACCTCAGTGCAATATTTTAGAGATTAGAGCACGCTGTAGTTACTAAGGGCACTGCACTGCAGTGGATTGTATCATGTCTATCTAATTGACTTCAATGTGTTCATATAAGTGGAGAGTCCTCTTCACACAAAAAGATTAATTATTGTGATTCAAAGTGTAATGTACCAGTTATACATGCTTCCCCTAGGCAGCGTCATTAGAAGTCATAGCATACATCATTGCTATGCAGACGAAACCAAACTTTATCAATACATGAAGCCCGATGGCGCAGACCAATTAGTAGGAATGTCTTATAGAAATACAGGCCTGGATTACCTCTATTTTCCTAAACCTGAGGTTATTGTGCTCTATCCTAAAATATTTAGAAGTATAGTGGTGGATGTGTCCTTTAATTTGCATATTAAACAAATATGTCGAATTGTTTTTCTTGCATTTATGCGAAATCTCTCAAATGAAAAACATTATGTCTCATAGCGCTGCTGAAAATCTAGTTCATGCATTTATTACTTCTAAGCTGTAATTCATTATTATCAAGCTGTCCTCAAAACTCCCTGAAAAGCCTTCAGTTGATCCAAAATGCTGCAGACTACAGAGAAGGATTAGGAAGAGAGAGCACAGTTCTCCTATATTAACTTCTATTTACTGGCTACCTGTTAAATACAGAATCAAATTTAAAATTCTGCTCCTGATAAAGTGTTGAATAATCAGGCCTCATCTCAAACACTCCATAGTATGTTGTGTATTGTCCCAACAGAGCTCTACTTTTATTAAATTTTGTTTTGTTAGTGTCCAAAAAAGACTTTTCATGACTTTCCTTTCTACTCTTAAAAGGTAAATGAGCACATTAATTCCATCTCATTAACAAAATAAAGCATACAACCATTGGTCACCTAATGTTTTACTATACATGCCATTTGTTTATTGTAGGGGTTAAGGTGGCTTTAGAGAGGCAACATGATATCACTTCTTTAAATATATACATGACCTTGCTTTCTCTTTCTTTAATTTTCTGTAGTTCATCAAATGTTTGCTGTGAGATACAAGAAGTTCACATCTACATCTGAGGGAGGTCAGAAGTCAGTGGCAGCCTGCAGCGATACTCTCAGCGGAAGTTAGTTTCAAGACACTTTGACAGTTCTGTTTCAAATTGTTCATTGAATTCATAGCCTGGTCTTTTCTGGTAGACTGGCAGATTGTCTGTCCTCTGTAATTTAACAAGCAGCAGGTGTTGAGGCAGGAAACCCAACCAACTGTCAGAGAAACACTGGTTTCAGCTTGTAGCTGGCTGGTAAAAAATCTGAAGCTGACAGATAAATGTTGGGCAGCTCATGGTGATTGCAGACAATCCCCATGTTTGAGAAAACAGCTTGTTTTGTGTTAACAGTGAGTTGAATTCAATTCAATTTTATTTATATAGCGCCAAATCACAACAAAAGTCGCCTCAAGGCGCTTCATAGATACAGAGAAAAACCCAACAATCATATGACCCCCTATGAGCAAGCACTTTGGTGACAGTGGGAAGGAAAAACTCCCTTTTAACAGGAAGAAACCTCCGGCAGAACCAGGCTCAGGGAGGGGCGGGGCCATCTGCTGCGACCGGTTGGGGTGAGAGAAGGAAGACAGGATAAAAGACATGCTGTGGAAGAGAGACAGAGATTAATAACAGATATGATTCAATGCAGAGAGGTCTGTTAACACATAGTGAGTGACAAAGGTGACTGGAAAGGAAAACCTCAATGCATCATGGGAATCCCCGGCAGCCTACGTCTATTGCAGCATAACTAAGGGAGGATTCAGGGTCACCTGGTCCAGCCCTAACTATATGCTTTAGCAAAAAGGAAAGTTTGAAGCCTAATCTTGAAAGTAGAGATAGTGTCTGTCTCCCGAATCCAAACTGGAAGCTGGTTCCACAGAAGAGGGGCCTGAAAACTGAAGGCTCTGCCTCCCATTCTACTTTTAAATACTCTAGGAACAACAAGTAGGCCTGCAGAGCGAGAGCGAAGTGCTCTAATAGGCTGATATGGTACTACAAGGTCATTAAGATAAGATGGGGCCTGATTATTTAAGACCTTGTATGTGAGGAGCAGGATTTTGAATTCTGGATTTAACAGGAAGCCAATGAAGGGAAGCCAAAACAGGAGAAATCTGCTCTCTCTTTCTAGTACCTGTCAGGACTCTTGCTGCAGCATTTTGGATTAGCTGAAAGCTTTTCAGTGAGTTTTTTGGACATCCTGATAATAATCCTGAGTTAGCTTGAGACCTAAAATGAAGGTAAAAGAGTTTCATCCATCATTTATGTCTGAACAACTTCCAGTGTCATAAGCCAACAGTAAACTGTAAGGATGCTAAATCTCTCTAACTGGGGGAGCGATGATACATTTTTAATGGTGCTCAGATTATGGATCCACATTTATGCTTTTATTGCACAGTAAGCATAAGAAATTGGTTCTTAAATTATTTTTGAGCTCTCAGCAACAACATTGGCAGTGCTGAGGAGTTATGAGTGCTCATCTTTTTAGCTAATCAATAAAATGACCTTTACTTCTGTGCTCAGGACCGTGCTGGTGAAAGATCCCTTAAAACGCTAACTGGTCCTCGCAGGCTGACGTAGTCTGTTTACGCCGAGTTGTTTGTCGGGGCAGTAGATCAATAACACTTTCCTCCACTGGCTAGCGGTCATGTTCATCTCTTTTTCTAAAACTATCAGGGTCAACACTACACCTTAATGCATTTCCACATTATCCCGAGCCTCTGTGCTGATCTGCTAATGTGTTTGAGATGGAGACGTGGGAGCTAATATAGAACTCTCATCTTTAATCAGTCTTTTAACGGATAAGAGAAGAGCTCCCGCCCACTCTCTTCTCTGGAATCTTTAAGCAGCTGGCAGCTGTCCAGTGGTCATTTAGTGCATGTGGCTCCCAATATTCAGCTAAACATGCCCTTGAACACAATAAGAAGAAAATGAAGCCTCTCAGATGGAGGCATAAACCGCCACAACAGTGGAATATTAAGTGATTTTATTTGACCTTTTTTAAATAAGCGAGGTGATCTCCTGAGATCTGAATCTTGTTTTGGGAAAACATGGGTAGCATAATGTGAATCATAATTTCTCCGTGAAAAAGCTGTGAGATCAAAATATTTTGCCTACGTGGACGGAAGCACACGGACCGGCGTGTCCTTTTGACCTCATGGTGTTAAAGTTTGCTCCAGCGCCTGCATTTCTAATGAAGATGCCGTGACGATACCTTCCAGTATAATTACAGCAGCTAACGTTTGTGCTGGAGGAATGTTCCAGGCCTTCACAGAGGCCTCACGCCATCCGACTCCCTTCAGAATGAAATGGAAAATTGATGATTAACCACCATCAGTGTTGGACCTCGCTAATGTTGTTGTGGCTAAATTGGAGCATATCCCAGAAGCTTTGAGGCTGGTGTAGCAGCAGATAGATGCCCCTGATTCTTGACTAGCATACACTGCAGCCCTCAACCTTTGGAGACACCATGTGACAGCACACATAGTCATGTGTGCATATGGTGACATAAAAATGTAATCTAATCTTTTGATGGCGTAAGATACAGACTGAATCATTTGATGAACAGAAGCAGTAGTGACAACAATGTTCATCGATTCCTCCCTTGTCTTCATTTGTCCTGATAAACTGATGTAAATTTTAATCCGTGAAATTTGAGAAAACGGGGACAATCTCTGAGACAAATTGTCGTGTTTAGTGACAAACAGTCTAAAATCAATCAACTCAATTTGTGTTGGCAGAAAAACAACAGAAATGACAAATTTTCCCTTTGGAGAAACTGAAATCAGAGAATAATTTACAATTTTTCTTGACAAATTATCAATCACTTGTCAAGCCGTTTCTTTGTCCCCTTTCCTCGCCTGTCTTGAGCTTTCTTTTTGTTTTTGTCTCATTCTTTTTGTTTCATTTCTGCTTATCGATTGCCGTCTCTCTTACCTTTCTTTCTCACTGCGCGTTTACCAAAGTAGTCACCTGTGTTCAGTAGCACCACAGATCAGGGTGGAAAGATTGTCAGGGCTGAACATCTCCTGATTTATTCCCCCTGAAGCTCTTCTGTCTGTCTCTGCTGCAGTATTCACCGGGGATCGACTGATGGAATCAATCAAGAATCAGTTCCTGATCCAAAGGTGACAAAAAAGTGCTTCGTCAGTAAAACTCAAAACAGGTTTGATGCTGACTGTTAGCTGACATGCTAACTGCCAAATCACTGACATGTTGACTAAATAAAAATGGTTATTGCTTTTTAGTGACATTTTCTTGCACATTCTCGTGCTTGAGAAAAATATTGCATAAACTGTGCAGGAATTACAGCCGTTATTATAACCTAGAGCTGAGCGATAGAACGATAACGATATGTATTGCGATATAACTTTTTCTCGATAGAAAAATTTAACTATTGCGATAGACCTCGCCGCTCTTGTCCTCTTAAAAAAAAAAAAAAGAACAGCCAATCCAAATTAAGTAGCGCCGAGCCGAACCAATCACAGCCGCAGCGTCACGTCACGTGACTTGTTACGTACAGCACAAGTGCCAAGCCGCACATGTGTATTTGTTTGGGAAGCAGCCAGCCCGGGTAATGGAGGAAATGAGTGTGCCGACTAGAAAAATCAACCGAGCGTGACCGAAGGTTACCGAAGAGAAAACAGATGATGGTTCCAATGCCGGAGAGATTGTCGAACGGAAGAGCCATAGAAGTTCCGTAGTGTGAAGGTATTTTGGCTATTTCAAGTCTGACAAAAAACAGAGTAGCGTGCACTGTAAATTGTGCCGAAAGCAAGTCTGGAAATATAATAAACTGGTGCATGCGCTACGTCCACACGTACCCAGGTATTTTTGAAAACGCAGATTTTTCTATGCGTTTGCACCTTTCGTCCACACGTAAACGGCGTTTTTGGTCACTGAAAACGAAGATTTTTAAAAACTCCGGCCAGGGTGGATATTTTTGAAAACTCAGTTTTTGCATTTACGTGTGGACCAGAAAAACGGAGAAAACGCAGCGTCAAAGGTGTGCGCATTTTTTGACGTCACACTGTGCGCCACGTTATTGTTTCGGTGAAATGAATTTCTACAATACTGTTACTGTTAATTCTACCCTCTGCAGTGTTTAAATGCTTACATATACACACAGTTACTGTCCCTCCACACATACAACTTGGTTCTGCTTCTATGCTCCAGCTTTGTTTACTTTTTCCCACCGAGGCTTCTAGACTTCTGATTTGCCAACATTTCTGCACCGTTAGAAATCTAGCGCCACCTGCTGCTTTGGCATGTTCATAGCAGCGTTTTCCTTCATTTCTCCCTTTATGTGTGGACGGGATTATTTTTTAAAACGAAAACGGAAAATCTCCGTTTTCAAAAATACCCGTTTACGTGTGGACGTAGCCTCATTCTCTGACTGGAAGCGCTAATTCGTCATTCGGCTTTTGTCAGACTAAAGTAACTGTTAAAACTGTTTGAAAAGCTCAGCTATACAACAAGGAGAGATTGAGAATTTCCTTTTAGTTCTCAGTTTATTTGATATTGACAAAAGTTAGTCAGTTTTGTCTGTTCTTCTGTAAAACAAACTAAGATTTATTTTTAGAATTAATATTTTGTTTCTAAGTGGAATTGACAATTTAGTCTGTTTCGTTTGTTCTATTTTGAAACTTAAACGCTTTAGCGGCTGCCTTTTGTGTAGTTTGCAATATTTGCCTTTATCTATCTGAAAAAGTCTCATGTTCCTTAAGTACATCTACCCTTTTGAACTTATTATGGGAAATAAATATTTAAATAAAAACAAGCTGCTGATTATTTCACATTTTACTTGTGAGCAATGGCACATTTAAATCTTACAAATATAGTTATTTGGCTTATATCGTGATATATATCGTTATCGCCTGAAATGGAAAAAAACATATCGTGATATGAAAAAATCTTATATCGCCCAGCTCTATTATAACTTCATCATTTTTAAGGCACAAACTTTCCTCTTTCATTTTTATCTGAAGAATTAAAAGAATGGCTGCTGTGTTCAGGTTTCTCTTAAGTGCTAAATTTATCACAATCAGTATTTTTCTTTTCCATTCTTATCATCGTCACTTTTAACAAACGTCCCCTGTGCGCTGGACGATTTGAGAAGTTGCTGAAAACTGAATTTGTTTAATCAATGTGCAGTTTATTTTTGGTCCAAACACTCATTACTTTCCAATGAATGCAAGCGGGGGAAAAGCAGCCATTAACTGCTAGTCAAGTCTTTCCACTCCACTGACCCAGACACCATTAAAATTGACTGATGTGACTCAGAGGAGTGTGTGGGAGTGCACAGATGCTTCTCCCACTCACAGACCCATGTCTCTAATTATCCACTGTCCCATATCATGTACCGTGACTCAGCATGAGACCCAGGTCACTTAGACCATTTAGCTTATTAGTCAGAAGAGCATCTGTCATACTAAAAATGCACAATCCCTGAAAGCATTTACCATAAAACAACATCAGCTGCTCTCAGCAGTAACCTGAAGGTATCCATCAGTGTGGAATGGACAGTCCTCCGTTTATCTCCTTGAAGTGAGGTAGAAACAAGAAAAAACATTAATGCTTTAAAGGTCGCGCGCAGATAAAAGTTCATTTTGCGTAGGAAGCTAATGACAGTTTTTATGGCTACGGTCGTCTCCTAGTTTGCCGTCTTTTACTATGAGGCAGTAAAACAAAGATAAATGATCCTTTGCCAAACTAATTGATTTTAAATCTTGGTTATGAAAACTGACGCTAGTCTGTGCTAGCAGGTCACCTCAAGGAACACTGGGCTGTGAGCTGATGTTGGCATCATGGGTAATGACAACAAATGACCCCACACGTGTAAATCCTCATTAGGGGCAGCAGGAATGACTGAATACTTACTTTTCTGCCAGTTTGTCAGTGTTCATCTCAGCCAGAGAAAGACACGTCATGTACGATTGCAAGAGATGGCTAAATAATATGATATGAGGGCAATATCTGGGCCTCAGTGTTTGACTGAAACAGCAGGTGACTCAGGCATAATATGAGCAAACAATAAAAAGTATCAGCCAAACAGAATGTCGCAGCAGGGGAGGTCAGTGGTTTAAAGCAGAGCCAGCGGAGGAGTGAGAGCTGTGACGTTACATGAGAAAAAAAGGGATAGCTAGGAGACGTGTGGATGCTGGGTTGAACTTGATAAATGGAGAGTGGGAAAGAATTAAGAAGGTGGAAACAGATGGAAGAAAGGATTGCATGGATGCGCTGTTGTCATGTGTAGATGTGTTTGCCCATGAGGCCTTTTCCCAAACTGTGTAAAAAGCGGATTCTGCTTGTCTGAGTCTGTCATCCACGATCCATGGTCGTTTAGAGTGGCATCAATGACAAAGCAGGCACCACCGATGTGCTGCTGTAGTCAGGCTGTATTTTTAGGTTGGTCTCATGTGCATCTGTTCCCAGTGTGACTGGAGACACTATTGAAGCTTCCACAGGAAATGGAGTTGAAGTGTTAGTGACTTTTTTGTGGTGCTAATGATTCAGAAGAGTCAATCAGATGCAGTTCTTTGAACCCAGAATAACACCAGTGAGGCTAAAAGTCATACACCAGGTTAAAGTTAGATATTTAGCAGCTTCATGTTGAGACATTTGGTTTCTGCTGTGCTGGAAAGACGTTTGCAGCCAGTGAAAGCCGTCGCCTCCTTTGCTCCATCCATCACACGCCGTATGCACTTATTTATTTACTTAGTTTACCCTCATATCATTTAGAAAACACTACAAAAACCTTAAATCGCCTCTAAATCAAACGTATGCATTCTTCATCTAGCTTGTAGTGCTACTTTATCCATCTAGGTTACCGTGGTGTCAGTTGCCCAGTTTTTGAGATAACCGTTGTGCAGATGTCTGCCTTCTCCTGCTCTATACATAGCAGCAATGTCACTTCATGACCTAGTTACTCAAAACAAACAAAAATGCACTTTTTTGGCCTGCAGTTTAATGTAGGAACTACTTTCTGTGTCACCAAACTATACCTGTCCTGCACATCAGTCAGTAGAAAAGCATCCATCTGCCTGTGATGATAGTAGTGCCCTAATGCAAGCTACTGCACACTGACTGGCAGATCCAGGCAATAGATAGGAAGTAGTTCCTCTATTAATCTGCTCACAACACGCAGATTCAGATAACAGTTTGTCTTCTTTTCTTTTTTTCTTCTTTTTTTGGGGGGTAATCGGGTCATGACATCTGGTGGCATCAAACATCTGCAAACATCAGTGAAGTATCTCGGAACAAGACAAGTTCACCTTTCACTAAAACCAGATAAAACTGTCCTCTATAAAACGGAGCCATTAAAAGTAACCTTAGTGCCGAGCACATTTACGCCAAATATCAGAGACAAGCATTACAAACTGAACTGACAATTTAAGAATCAATATTGCATGTCATCATAAAAGCCCTGCTGCTTCCTGTCCTCGATCTGCTCTGTGTTATTCCCCGATGGTGCATTCCTACCACGTCCATTGGTTTTTACACAAAACTCACACAGCGAGGTCTTTTTATCGGCTCAGGCGATCTATGGCTCTGACCTGCTCTCTCCACATACCGCTAATCACATTCTGCTTTCATGTTACTTTTTCAGTTCTCCAGTTACACCACTGTAGTGGAAGCAGAGCAGAGTCAGCTGGTGAGAGTGTGTGTGAGTGAGGAAGAGGAGTGTGTTTGTCAGCAGGTAACTGTGTGTGTGTGTGTGTGTGTGTGTGCGCGCGCCATGTTTACATATCTTTGTGGGAACCAACAGCCCTTATGGGGACAAAATCCCCGTCCTTATGAGTTTGGAGGCATTTTTGAGACTCAAAATGTGTTTTAATGTCAAGATTACAGTTAGTCTAAGGATTAGGGTCAGGTATTCATATTTGATGGTTAGGATTGGGTAAGGCGCTCGGGAAGGCATTATGTCAATTAGATGTCCCCACAATGTCCCATACTTACCTGTATTAATGGGAGGAGGAGATATTTTTCTCTCACCTTGCTCCCTTCCTCTTTTTCTCTCATCCTGATAAAGGCTCTGACTTCATCTCTTTTCCTCCGCCTCCCATCTGCTTCAGCACCGATCAGTGTGTCCAGCAGCCAGTTCTTACTTGCACACCTTTGACTCACTTCATCTTTGTCACACCTGCCACCTGTCTGTTTCACGTCTTCCTTTCCCAGTTTTCCTTTTCCTCCTCAGACAGTTTATCTTGGGTATTTTTTGTCAGACTTCTAACACGAGCTGGCTAAATATGACAATGAACCTGAGCCAAAGCTGAAGGGGTCTGCTCACCCTGAAGAAGAAGGAGAAGAAAAAGTGGTTGGATTTCAGTTGGCAAGCAACAAAACTGTTGCTCAAACTGTTGCCAAACCCCTGCTAAGCAACACAACAGATGGACTGATTCTTCTGTTTCCTCCTCTGTCATTACAGCTCTGTTAAGTCCTGGCCTCTGGGATCACCTTTCTATGTGTGAGTGAGATGTTTTCAGTTTTTTTTTCTAAATGCTAGTTCAGATGTCTTTGGCAAATGTATGCATACCTAAGATGACCACATGAGGGACATCTGTAATCATCTATTCATTTCTTTGTGAGCTGTTTACTGTACTGTGCTTCAGCAGCAGTGCATGGGTTGTTAGCAGGAATTTAGAGCTATTTCATTCTGGCTACACTAACAGTTTTTATTTGTTTGTTTGCTGTGGTTTCTAATTTCACTACAAACTGTGAGTAAACGAGAGCTTAGAAAACGACAATGGTGTTTCCATCATTCGCTGCGTTTGGTATAAAAGTTGTTTGGAGGTTTTTACTGCATTTATATGGAACGCCAGGACTGCCATAATGAATTAATTAAATACACCATTAAATAATTAATTAAATGTGGCAATAATTAATTAAAATTGGAATTAATTAATTAAATAAATAGTTA
The DNA here is from genome assembly GCF_057381915.1 of Diplotaxodon limnothrissa. Taxonomy (NCBI): domain Eukaryota; kingdom Metazoa; phylum Chordata; class Actinopteri; order Cichliformes; family Cichlidae; genus Diplotaxodon; species Diplotaxodon limnothrissa. Next base: position 39,538,530 of record NC_140609.1, on the reverse strand, counting down.
TGACACATGTAATTAATTAATTATTGACACATTTAATTAATTATTTATGTATTTCACATTTTAATTAATTATTGACACATTTAATTAATTAATTATTGACACATTTAATTAATTATTTATGTATTTCACATTTTAATTAATTATTGACACATTTCATTAATTATTGACACATTTAATTAATTATTTAATGATATATTTATTTATTTCATTTTGGCAGTCCTGACGCCTGGCTCTCATCATGAAATAATTTTATCTGTCAGCCTCACCCATCAAACTCAGGGGGCGGGGTTAACGCTGATCGAGTCAAAACCATTGCTTTGGCCTGGTGGCCATTGTTTCTAGCACACAACCGGCATGTGGAAGCTAACAGAACTGAGCTTTGAAAAACCCTGTTTGTGTGTTACCAAATACCGTTTTAATATTTTTTTAGCCGAGAATGTAGTGGTTTAATCTTCATGTGTCTGGTCGGTTTGTCAAGATACAGCCTCTTTGCAAAAGTGTTTCGATGATTTCGGAGATGTCTGCCCAGTCTCACGGCAAAGCGTGGGATAGACCCGCTCGCCTCGCAAGCAATCCCACCGACAAAGCGCAGGCCCCGGTACACAGCTGTAGTAACCCCCGCTGACTTCTTTTACTGAGGTTATATTTATCGACGTTTTATTTCCTGATGTTCTTATGTGTCCTACGTGTTTCAGTCGCCAATTCTGAATTATAACTAACATTAAAAACATGTTTAAGGAGGAGAGAGAGCAAATAAATCTGTTTAACATCTGATCTTTGGGTTTTTGTTCAGTAATCAGCGTGACCTGTGTATAAACACATAAAAGAGATAACGTTGGTGTTTCCGTCATGTAGTAACTGCTGGCTTTAACTGTACAAAGGTTGTTCGACACTATGAAACACATACAGACTTCATGATGTTCGGCTAATATTTTTATTGTGAATATTAATCATGCTGACCTCGCTCTGTACACCACGCAGCGAGGTCAGCATATCCACGATATCCTCAGCTCCATGAGTTAACACAAAGTTTCCCAGCTGACTATCTAACTGCCAACTATTCCAGAGACGTGAAAATATACAGCATAAAGAAAAGTGTAAGAGACTCAGCAGCAGATTAGAATAACAGTTATACATTTAATAAATCACCAAATGAATCCAAGAAACGAGCAAACCTGAGTTTGTATTCCCTCAGCTGCAGACTCGCTGCTGTTTAAATGTTTGAAAAGGAAGATTAGATATAAACAAACGTCAAACATAGACTCAGTCTGCCTTCACATTTGATATGAGGCCAGCACGTATAGTGGCCTCAGCAGGCTATTACTGAAATACACATGCTATATCATAAACTATGATATAAACAGGGAGGTCCTATTAACATGTTTAGTTTTAAAGGACACCTTCCTGCCTTTAGTCTCATTCATGAGCAGTATTCGTTTTCTTCTAACATCCAGAAGTCTGCACAATGTGTTTCATAGTTTGTAACAAGCCTTTGACAGGTAAACATAACATGACCGAAAAAGCAAAAAAAAAGAAAAAAAAAGAGAGAGAGTGTTGACATAAGAAGAGAAAATTCTCTCAATTATGGAGACAGACAAATGGTTCATTTATGTTTGATGTGTGTTTATTCCTCCCTAAATATCGTCGGTGAAGTTCGCCATGCATGTCAGATTTTCCTGCGCATTTTTATACCTCTGCCAACAGAGAGAGAAAAAAAATCACATTCTAACAGACAGCTGGTGCTTAGAATACAGTTGAATAACTATTAAAAAACAGATGATATTTAGATGATAGTTCAGTCTAACACATGTGCCAGTGAACCATTAAACGTCTGTGAAACTATGCAGTTATGAAACGTAACTTTAACCTCAGCCAAACCGATTTGCTCAGTTGTAAATAAAACAGCGAAGTAAACGTGACCCGACAGACAGAACCTGAGTGAATGAAGTCCAGCGTTTAACCACTGAGAGCTAAAACTCAGCTGAGGTTTGAAAGCTGTGTGCCGGTGATTGGACATCAGCCGCTGATAAAGCTGTTCGCCTATAAAGTGCTCTGTAAGGAAACGAGCTCCAGCAGCTCTGCGCTCGGGGAAAACACTATATTTACTTATCTTGTGCAGAAAAATGCGCTGACATTGCGTTATATCGAGCACCGGCTGCCCAGTTAAACTGTGACTATCACCAGGTAACTAGGCGTGTTTCTTGAATTAGCAGCAGGTGTTAAACAGCTGACAGATGAGGAGGAGGATGCATGCAGGTAAACTGAGGGTCTGTTGAGCTGATCGCTGGTTTCGTGAGAAAAATGTCAGCTCGTTCTTTATGTTACAGAAGCACAGAGACACAAGACCAGGCGGAAAGAGACGATCGTTCGGTGAAAATGAGAATCTGCGAATGCAACATGTGGAACACGGAGAGTGGAATATGTAAACAAACCGGTTAACGTAACCCCCTCGGTGCACTCTGCATGCTAACTGTTAGCAGAGCTAGTGAAATCTCTGAAAACATCTGAGCACTTTTGCAAACATGTTCTATGTTGACAACCTGACCAGACATACGTCGCGACATTCGCGGCTAAAACACTGTTAAAAGTGTAGCTGGTGACAGAAAAACGGGGTATTTTAAAACTACACCACCACCATTGCTGCTTGTGATTTGATCTGCATTCTGGGATAACTGGCTGCCCCAAGTCTACACAAGCAATCGATTTTCTAGGATCGACCTGTTTTGACTTACTTTGCACGGCAACCAATCAAATGTTAGAGAAGCTGCATGGGCAGCGTTAACCCCGCCCCCTGAGTTTGATGGGTGAGGCTGACAGATAAAATTATTTCATGACGAGAGCCAGGCGTCAGGACTGCCAAAATGAAATAAATAAATATATCATTAAATAATTAATTAAATGTGTCAATAATTAATTAAATGTGTCAATAATTAATTAATTACATGTGTCAATAATTAATTAAAATGTGAAATACATAAATAATTAATTAAATGTGTCAATAATTAATTAATTACATGTGTCAATAATTAATTAAAATGTGAAATACATAAATAATTAATTAAATGTGTCAATAATTAATTAATTACATGTGTCATAACTATTTATTTAATTAATTAATTCCAATTTTAATTAATTATTGCCACATTTAATTAATTATTTAATGGTGTATTTAATTAATTCATTATGGCAGTCCTGGCGTTCCATACATTTACAGCTCTGTTTATATCAATTCACTTCACCTGTCTCCTGTTAGCTCCGTTCAACATCAGGCAGTGTGTGCAAGGATCAGGAGGAGCAAGGAGGAACCCAGCATGTCTATGTTATGTGTACGTTGTTGTGGTTACAGTGGCATGTTGGGGTAATTGTGTTGTTATTCATGTCAGTGCTCATCAACTGTGACACTAATGGTGCCTGTAATTAAATCCTTTGTTTTACACAATGAATTTGGAGCTTGAAGAGCAGAAGAACAGTAAATATATGGTTTATGATTCATTTGTTTTGTGTTTATAAACAGCTGTTTTTTTGCATGTTTTACATACATGTCTGTGTTTTCAGGCATGAGTGACGTGAACAAGTGCCGCAGCCCTTCTGGTAAAGTGTAATAGGTTAAAGACAGATTGGAAAGCACAGACAGGGAGTGTTTGCAGCCATTATTTTGAATCAGATCTGTTTGTGTCACTCTCCATCCCATCCTCTCTGATTGTCATCATTATTATTACATTTTGACTCTCTTGGCAGGAGGAATCTCCATGTAAAACATTCACTGATGGACGAGATGTAATGATCATGTTACACACACTCGCGCACGCACACACAACTGTGGTCTCTTTGGGCTAATTACAGTCGAGGACTTTAATAGCGTAGCAGTGAAATATGTCCGTAATTAATAAGCAGTGTGGTTTTTTTCTTCCACACAGAAGACCGGATTACACCGAGCGATGGGACACACACACCCACACACGTTTTGGAGGGACATGACACAGCGGGGGAATGCTGTAGTTTGTCAGTTGATCCATATTACAAAATACTTATGTCTGTTTACAAAGATATTTTTAATGCACTGAGAATGAAAAAAACACATTCGTAGTCATTCTGTTATGAATTAAGGGTTTGATATATAAAAAGATCAATGTTTGAAGAGTGCTGCTGTGCTGTCCTACAGACTATAAATAGGAGGATAGTACTAAGATTTGTTGAGGGTTAAGTTGTTTACATTTTATAATTAGTGAATGAACAAAATGAATGAGACGCATGAGCGTTGAAGCCTGAAATGTGTTCTTGATAATCCTGCCTAAGGCACGGTTCACCTCAGAATCACCTCAGTCTAAGGTCTAACCTTAAAAATAGAGAGGAAGTCTGTCCTAAACCCAAAATGGGAGTTGGCTACACAAGAGAACAGCCTGCTAGCTGAAGACTCTCCCTCCCATTCTAATTGTAGAGTTTACTTTTAAGTTTAGGAACTACAAATATGCTCGCAGTCCGAGAAGGAACTGCATGGTACCATACTGGAGCTCACCCCTATGTTAAAATTTGAAAAAAGCAAAGCACTAAACATGGGTTCACATGTCATTTCAGGTAGGGCCGGGCGATATGACCCAAAATTCATATCTCGATATTTTTTTTAAAGCCATAAAGTAAGAACAAACAGAGTTCTTAGTCACACTGTGTCCCAGATGTCACACAGACACTTTTATTAACATACAGCGTAGATGTACATGAAAAAAACTACTCAAAAATAAATTATCAGCATTTATTAAATAATAATGCTCCATAAATAAAAGAAAACTGTTGTTTTTGTGCATGACAGACGCTGAGCATAATAACAAAGATTTCACAGCTGCTCAGTTCCCAACTTCTACTGTGTGACTGACAGCCTGGAGTTTGAAATCCGCTTCGTAACCGTGTCTCTGAACAGGTGCCATTTATGGTCCTTATACACACACAATACGGTAATATTACGTTGAAGCACAGTACGTATCACTCCGCGAGGCTCCTCGGTAGCCGTAAAATCGGTTCGCGGTCATCAAGCACAACCTGAATTCATACAAAAGGCGCGCTGTCAACTTTTGAGAGAATGAAAGGATTCTAGGCTGTGCAGATGGCGTTAGCTCGTTAGCGCGGTTAGCTTGTTAACACGTTGACACCATCCAGCCCCACGCACGGGGCAATCCGCAGTAACTCGTTAACGGAGATTTGCCGGGTCCACCTTGTCGCTGCCTGCAGGTGAAGCGATGGGGGAGGAGGGGGAGTTGTGTTCAGTGAAGGAGAGGCGAGGCCGAGTAACGTTGCGTAGAGACAAAAGTGGACAAAGAGAGGCAAACTTGTGGCTCCACAACTATAATTATAATGTAACATAGACTATATCGATATAAAGGATATTGTCCCATCTTATATCTCGTATAAAAATATATCGATATTTTAAAAAAACTCGATATATCGCCCAGCTCTAATTTCAGGCCACCGAAAAATAAATGTAATGCACAAAAAGTAGTGGTCATAATCACATAGATAGGAACAACTCGCAACTCTCAATTTTACCCTCAACAATACACACACACTTTTACCCTCAACAATACACACACACACACACAGAGGAATTATTTAGGCCAGTTTTTCTATTAGAGGAGCAGCTGACTAATCCCTGTTTTAGAGGGAGAAGAGAATAATCTGCCTGGGTCTGTTTTTGTTCGTGTGTGTGTCCTCCTCTGTGTTTTGTTTGTTTTTGTGTATATGCTTGTGTTTGCTCTGTGTGTGTGTGTGTGTGTGTGTGTGTGTGTGTGTGTTTGCTGCAGCAGAGCTAGATATTTGTTACCATGGGAAATACACTGAAAACAGCCCTATTGTCTTGGTCCAATTCAGCCACAACACTAAACAAAACAAAGCACCAGGAAAAGATTAGACACAGCAGTTGGAGGAAAAAATGCTTTCATCCCAAAATTTAACGGACCGAACACAAACCAATAACCGCAATAAACAAATCACTCTAAGAACAAATGAGAAACAAAATACTAATCATATCTTCTCCTCGGGGAGGGTAGGGTATGCTAAGAAAGGCTAGAGATATCATGCATGGCTGGTACAGTGAGTAATTTTATGGGGGTAACTTACAATAACGTGATTACTTTTCAGTAACAGCAGTAGTGTAAGAGCTATTACTGGTATTACTTTACAATTACTAACCCAAGTCATCATGTCAGCTGTCAAATTTGTTTGTTTGGGTACTTGGAGGGAAAAAACTGTGCATTATGGTGTTTTTATTTTTTTAAGATACTCCCAGACTATGTGGCTCCTGTGACTCTGTAACTATATAAATAAATATATATTTAAATGATATCAATATAAATTCATTATATTTAATTGACAAAAAAATGACCAATGAATAATCGCACAATAATCAGCTGCCTCTCCAGTGAGTCCTAGTTTGTTTTCTCTGCATTGATCTTGGCTTTCAAGCAGATGAAGCAGTTCTGCATCTGCTACTGGTTCTCACTGGAGTGGCCCTCCAGCTCAAAGCAAATCTCCAGAGCGGCACAGCGACTACAGAGGCCAGCTGAAGACCAGATTGAGGCGCTAGAGTATGTGCATCCATAACGTGTCGCCTAGAATATTGATTGTTTTTCCTCGCAGATGAAAGAAAAGTTGTCTGTGTGTGAGGAAACTGCAGTGTCGTATGAACAGGAACATATCTGCACTGGTTTGGTGTTAGTGGGTTTTTCAGTCTATAAGCATGGTACATGTATCTTATGGTTACATGACTGAGCAGGACAGAGATGATGAGAATAGTGATCGTATCGTGAGCCTTGTCCGAACAACATAACTTACTTAAAGAGCGTTGCAGAAGATCAATATACACTGCAGCTTTCCAGCAGAGCTGTTTGTCTTTTGTTCCATTGAGTTGTGGGTCAAAACTTAAAACCCGGGTAGCCATGAAAGGTATCCCCGGTCTCATAAAAAATAAAAGATGACACAATGGACGCACCATGCTGAAACAATTGTAGTTTAGGTGTAGTTTTGTTTTACTGATTGAAGACACTCCATGTCCAAACACTATTGAGCTCTTAGTTTGCATTCCTGAATGATTGTGGCAACTTCCTGAGACACAGCATCTGCATAGTCATCACAAATGAGCCTGCCAACGTACTGCTGCTCACTTATAAAACATCCAGTAATTGAGAGAAATAACTTTTATCTCAAAACCTACTCTGGTCTTAATCATACTGGCCTCATGTGCGAGTGCCTTTGTTTCCTGTTTAAGATCACAGTCCTGCATAAAAAACATGATTTAAATGCTCAAGAAAAATAAACTTGCCATAGGGAAGTCAGAGCTCAGGTGGACACTTAAGTTTTCTTGATGATCATCATGAAGTAAACCTCTCTGCTTGGTGAGGTTTGAAAGCGCAGCACTGGTGGAACCTTTTAGTTTGCTGCTCTGTAGACCTTGAGCACATCCTGACTGCTTGTCTGGCTGGGGAGATCTTGAGGGGGAGAGTAGACGTACAAAAAATATAAGAAGATCTATGATATATGATGTTAGAGTTTTCTCTGTAGGTTGTTATCAGTTTTTATTTTCTTCTACTAAAAGGTTATTTCTGCATGAGGGAAACACAGTTGCACAATATTCCCATAACACTCAGGGAACTATCTGGTAGCTCAAACTCTATATGATAGAGGCTATAAATAGCTGCAGTCTAGTGTAATGGTTATGGTCCTGTGGAAGAACCTAATCGATGTGACACAGCCGGTCAGATTGCACTTCTTCTCTGCTATTCTGCTCGCTGACAGGTCTAATGATTGATGCAGGCAGCACATGTATTGATACGGGGCTCTTTAACTGAGGGCCTGTCGAGCTGGAGGAATGAAAATGGGCCTGCGCGTGACTTTCGTAATGACTGTTATTTATGAAACTGAATGTTCGTGACACAAATATGCATATGCAAATCTGACTTATAGTTTCTGCATATTTCTTTAGCTAGGGGTTTTGTGCTTATTGAAAATAGTAATTTGACTTTGTCTTTAAGAAGATCAGCCTTTGCTCTGCGCGATTCCAATAGGAATGAACAGGAAACAGTGAAAGTCTTAATTATTATGCTCATTTTCCACTTTTTTATTCTGGACTCTACTGCAGCATTGCATAAGTTACAGTTCAAAACAATCCAGATGTAACTGCATTAAAAGAATGTACATTTTACTGGACCTTCCCACTAATGTGTCGTGAAAATGACTCATGGAAGTCATGTTTGTGGCTTCACTGTGCCTGGTGGTTGGTTAAGTCTAAGCCACACGTCTCTAGTTAAATTCCTTAATCATCACTGTGCTGTAAAACATCACACACACCCCTGTTTGAAGTGTCTATTTATTTTCACGACAAATGATCCCTTCTGTTAAATTGAGACAGTCCCAAAAATTCTCAAACACCGTCTTCTGTATATCTATAGAAGAGTTATAAGTTTAGTGGTAGATTCTACGTGATCAATGATAGTCATTTTTAAAACTGGTGACTTAGGTTCAAAAATGCATTTGCAATCTGAATCGTTGGAATATCCATCTGCATGCACAGATGCTTTGATCAGGCAGTAACTACAAAAAAGAACAAACAAGAATTCATGAATAAACAAAGCTACATTTTCCGCCACGTGTAAAAGAGTGCTGATTTTACTGTAACAGCCTCAACACTGTATTTAATTCATTGTTAGGCTCAATGTCCTTCTTTCAAAATGTGAATGAGCCCACACAGCACTCCTGACCTTGTCCTGACTTGTGACATAGAAGTCAACAGTTAATAGTAAATCCTGAAATCCTGTTTTTATCTGACCGTTTCTTATAAAAGTTCATTTTACAATAATGGACACACAGAACAGGGAACAATTTCATTACAGTGGATGCTTATCTGAAAGTACGCTTGTGATTCCATATTCATGTATCAACCCAATGCAAAAAGCAGCAAATAGCACTTTATTTCCACAGAAGTCGATTAGCTTGTTAGTAGTTTTGTAGCCTGTTTGGTACAGTGCAGCATAATGTGGCTCTTCTGAAAAAGAAAACAAATCAGAGGTTTGACTCTTAACTGATGGGCTGGTAAGAAAATGGCTAATAATTTAGCCATTTAATTAAATTTAATTTTGGAAGCTTCCACCTGGCCTAGAAAAACAGTCTGTTATTTAAAAATAAGAAAGGCCTGTTTTCACTGATTGGGGAAAACATTAATAAAGGAGTCAGAGCTCTGTTCAACCAAGCAGTCCTTAACCTTTAATGGGAATGACATCATACATTTCTTTACAAATACATTTTTAACCACCAGACTTTATATAGATGTATCAGCAAGTAGAGCAGCTTGGTAAAGTCTGATATTTAACTGCAGGAATGGGAAGGACAGCTACAGGCAGAAGATGGAGAACCAGCTTCAGCAAAACAACGTTGGTGAAGTCTGGAGAGGCCTCAGAACCATCTCAGGCCACAAACAGCAGAACTCTCTGCCTGGGAGGGATGTGAGATGGGCAAATGAACTGAATCATTTCTTCAACAGATTTGATTCAACCATGAGACAGTCTACAACATCGGCTGCAGACTCACCCACCCCCACTGCTGCTGTTCCACCTCTGACACCTCAGACACTTCACACCTCCTCTATTCACCCTGCTCACTCCCCCCCACCCCCAACAACAGCATCCAATACACACTCAACACAAGGCTCCAGCCTGTCTCTCTCAACCACCCAGGTTAGGAGGGAACTGAGGAGGATTAATGGCAAGAAGGCAGCGGGCCCAGATGGCATCAGCTCGAGGGTCGTCAGGTCCTGCGCGGACCAACTGTGTGGGGTGATGGAGCACCTCTTCAACCTGAGCCTGAGGTTGGGAAGAGTCCCACAGCTCTGGAAAACCTCCTGTGTTGTACCAGTGCCAAAGACTTCACGCCCCAAGGACCTCAACAGCTACAGGCCGGTGGCTCTGACATCCCACCTGATGAAGACCCTGGAGCGGTTGGTCCTGGCTCAGCTTCGGCGCCTAACAAGCTCATCACTGGACCCACTTCAGTTTGCCTACCAGCCTGGCATTGGAGCGGATGATGCCGTCATTCACCTCCTACATCGTTCCCTCGCTCACCTGGAGACCGCTGGAAGCACTGTGAGAATCATGTTCTTTGATTTCTCCAGTGCCTTCAACACTATTCTTCCCTCGGTTCTGAAGGACAAGCTGGAGAACTCTGGAGTGGACCATCACCTCACTACCTGGATCCTGGACTACCTCACCGACCGACCACAGTATGTGAGGACTCAGGGCTGTGTGTCGGACAGGGTCGTCTGCAGTACGGGGGCCCCACAGGGAACGGTTCTGGCTCCGTTCCTCTTCACCATCTACACTGCAGACTTCTCCCACAATTCCACCCAGTGCTTCCTGCAGAAGTTCTCTGATGACTCTGCAATAGTCGGCCTCATCACTGATGGGGACGACAAGGAGTACAGAGGACTGACTCAAGACTTTGTGGACTGGTGCCAGCTGAACTACCTCCAGATCAACGCCAGTAAAACCAAGGAGCTGGTGGTAGACTTCCGCAGGCACAAGCATTCTCCACTGCAACCACTGAACATCCAGGGTATGGACATTGAGGCTGTGGACAGCTACAGGTACCTTAGTGTTCATCTGAACAACAGACTGGACTGGACTCATAACTCAGACGCCCTCTACAGGAAAGGGCAGAGCAGGCTGTACCTGCTGCGGAGACTCAGGTCGTTTGGGGTGGAGGGCCCACTCCTGAAGAAATTCTATGACTCTGTGGTGGCTTCTGCTATCTTTTATGGTGTGGTCTGCTGGGGCGGCAGCATCTCTGCTGGGGACAGGAAGAGACTGAACAGGGTGATCCGAAGGGCCAGCTCTGTTCTAGGATGCCCTCTGGACCCAGTGGAGGTGGTGAGTGACAGGAGAACGGCGGCTAAGCTGTCATCCCTGTTGGACAACGTCTCCCACCCCATGCAGCAGACTGTGACAGCACTGAGCAGCTCCTTCAGTGGGAGACTGCGGCACCCACGGTGTGGGACGGAGAGATTTCGCAGGTCTTTCCTCCCCACTGCTGTCAGACTCCACAACAAAGACTTTAACTGAACAAACACACACATCCACACATGTGCAATAACACTAAGTGCAATAATCTTTTCTGGCATCGTTGTATTTTTACTCAGTTGTATATAGCATTCGTATTCTATTTTTATCTTATTGTATATTTTTATTCTATTTTATTCTACTGTATATAGTATATTATTTTATTCTATTCTGTACAGTTGTGTACTGTATTTATTCTTACTGTATTCTAATTTTTGCGTCATAACTTTTGCACTGTCCACTTCCTGCTGTGACAAAACAAATTTCCCACGTGTGGGACTAATAAAGGTTATCTTATCTTATCTTATCTTATCAAGGTGTTATAATGACTATTTAAAAAGCCCCGACTTGTTCCAGCCATATAGCTTACTATAGGCAGATTTCCAACCTGCCTTATACGTCAACAATTCTCGAGTTGTTGTAATTTGATAATTTGTTCTCCTAATGAGCTCTGACGTGTACTCTTATCTTCGTCTTATCTTTGACCAGCGTTCAAACCCAGCAAGATTTTAATACAGAGACTAGATGACATTGTTGTTAGTTGCCCAGGGTTCTTTCCGGGACCAACACGATTTATGTTACATTTATTTCCCTTTGGCAGTGTAATTACAGCACAGTATACCATTTTGATGATACCCAGATATATTTATTTTGGAAGCCAGATGTCACAAATCAATCCATTAAAACAGAGGCTCGTCTTAAAGACTGTAATCTCCAACCTCTAAATTCAGACAAAACTGTTAGATTCTAAAAACGTGTGATTCCTGTTAGAGTTACTGAAAGTGGAAAAGGAGCCCCTCTCCTGTCGGACAGGTGCATCCGCTCCACTTTTAAGATTCCCTTTCTGATAGTACTTATAATTAGGGTTGTATTTCGTGATTGTGAAGCACCCGCAAATCTGCTGTTACAGGCTCGGACTGCTCATACGGGATCATCTATATCATTATAGGGTCTTTTTACCTTGCAGTATGAAGCACTTTGGGATGACTATTGTGTCAATAAAACTGAACTGAATGTATGCACACACGTGCATTATACAATACATTCTGGGAGCTATCAATATAAGGTGTCAGTAGCAGTGTAGCAGCTCGGTATGCTGACAGAGACTTCTTTATTTCCCATCAATCAGTGGGCTGCATTAAAGGCATAAAAGACATTGATTGACCTCAGCAGCTCTGAGCTAATCTTGATACCAACTTGGAGGTCAGCTGGTGGCCTCTGTGTGATGATACAGACCTACATCAGGAAGTATCCAGTGGAGCCGTTCATCTGAACTTTGAACCCCAACTACAACTACAGGATTTCCCACATGCCTGTTCTTGGAGCAGAGACAGTTGGGAGCATTTCATTATTAAGAGATAAAGTTATTAGAGAAACAAAATTCAAAGAGTAGAAGCTATGCATGTTCAGGGAAAAAAGCAAAAACACAATTTTGTCTTTTCTCTTTAAGACTCTTAATTACTTAATCGATGTGACTGTAAATTCATACTGTACTTTATGTGTGAAACTGAGCATCACCAGAGCTTGATTTCAGACCTGTTACACTCTCATTTTTTTACAAATGGGTTGTCAAACTTGGAACTTTTGTAGACACTACCAACGTATGTAGGAAAGCACACATGTCAGAATCACCTACATCATACAATAAATAGTTTTTAGCCTGCCAGCTTCTGGCTACAAACTCCAAATTAAATCCAAGTGCGAGTGGACATCTCTTGCCCTCCATACATCATGCCCTACCCACACAGTCTGTCTCTTGTTGTGATCTTCATGTGAGAAAGAGGACTTGTAGCCAGTGTCCAGCTCTGAATCTCTCAGCTCTTGCTTATAAATTCATAATCGAGAAGCTCCACTGAGACGGTCAGCACGGAGGGAAATTCATAATGCATTCATATTAAAAAAAGAAGAAAAACCTCAAGAATATATCATCAGGTTTATTAAGCATGTGATGTATAATGAGTATGTGTTAAACTATGGTGAGTAGCATTAACTATTATAAACAATAACAAACATCTGGATGGAACAGCAGTTAACCCTTCGTTCTGCATTCATATTAAAAGTTGAGCTACGAAAATCTCCTGCTGGAAAGTCTAATAGCTTTTTACAACATTGAAATCTGAGTGTATTTTATAGTGTATAAAGTGCAGAAAAGTGTGTACATATATATATTATTTGTTTATTACCTTATTAAACTAGTTCCTGAGTTCCTAAATAAGGTAATAGTTTTGTCAAAGTCTCATTAGTTCCAGTTATTCATGGCTAGTTCTAAGTCTTATATTTGACACCATGGGAGGTCTCTGTCAGATATGCCTGATGGTTGTTGGTGACATCACAGTGGCTACATTTATTGCTAATATACAGCTAATGAGTTTGGCTCTATGAAGGATTTTCAGCTGTATATAATATGTTAGGAAAAACAGGTTCTGCAGTACCGAAACACAAATTGCTGCTTGACTGAATATGAGCTCCTGTTCTTACGGACAATATCTGATATGTGGTGGGGATTTAAGCACCAACACTACCACCATGTTTATGCTTAGCGCACTATAAATCTGACTGTTGCTTCTCCGTGATTGTTGTCTGCTTTTGGATCTCTCTAACACGCTTGGCCAGCGCATCCCCGTCTCCACGCACTTCGACTTGCATTTACTCCACACACACAGAACTCACCCACACACTCCCCAAAAACACAGAGATTCTTTGATGTGAAATGTGACCCAGTAAAATGAAATGGAAAAAGGCCTTTAAAGAGAAGCGTAGACGAGGAGCATATCCTCCACTGTCACCATTTTGTCGATTTGCCACACTCCATCGCTACAGCAGTTCCTTCTCTCTCTGCTTTGCTTCCCTCCTCTCTCCAGCCTCTGTCTCTCTTTCTCTGCTGTCTTCCATTAAAAATTGATTCCGGCCTGGCTGTGATGAGATGCACTGTTGGTTTTTTGTGGCTGAAGCGTGTCAGAAACTCCCACTCAGCCAGTCAGAGGACAGCAGTGACCCGTGTGCCAGGAAGTTAGTTTTGGTCTCTTTCTGTGGTCTGGCTTGTTTCATCTTTTGCCACCGACTTGCATCTAAACTTTTTACTCAGAGGATGAAACTATTGAGAAGGTTGAACAAACATCTGATTCAAACGTAGCTCATCAAAACAATTTTTTCAAAAGTATTATATTTTTGAAATTAGCTTGTGTCTTTCTATAATCCTGAAGCTAGGATTTTTACCTTTATAGTTTCCTCATATTTTATCATGGCGTGCTAAAGCTTATGGAAAGAATTTGGTATTTTATAAAATCGTGTCATCACATTGCAGCTTCATTTTACCAACATATGAATATAAATCAGTAAATAACATGCAAAAATGTTATTTTTTTCAAATAAGTATGAAAGTTTCTAAAAATGATTCTGGCTTTATGAGAGTTGCAAAAAAAAATATTGCATAAAATATTGAGCCTACTGAATCTGAAACTGGTTCCTTAAAAAAATAGTTTTTAATGATTATTTTTCTTTCTACTATTCTCAGTGTTGCTTTTCGTACCCGGCCCTGCTGACTCCCTTCTGTTGTCCTTCACTGGACGCACCGCTGTCATCGATCAGCAACAACATTAAAATTCACGACAGGTGAAGCGAATAACACTGATCATTTTGTTCCAGTACAGTTCTGCTGGTGATCATGTGAGTCTTACACATTCAGCTAAACATTGGTACAGACCAAGCACATGGAAAGCAGACGCCTCCCCCAGCAGGACAATGTGCCAAAGACTGATCAGAAACAGCAAGGATGCAACAAGGAGTCCAAAGAACTGACCCTGCTTCCACTCTACAAACTCTAATTCTTATCAAGTATTTGGGTACAACTCTGGAACAAGCCCCCACAGAGCCCCCACCACAGAGCCCCCACGGTGCAAGCCACATGACACAAAGAGTCTTTTGCCAACATACGAGTGCCAGACGCCACGGGACACCCCAGATGTCTCCTGTCCATGTCCAGATAGGTCAAACCTGATTTAGCGGCACAACACAAAAAGTTCTCTGCTTTTAATTTTAATGTTTAATGCTGATTTATCTCAGATGTATAGTTTGCAGTTTATGTGCGCAGGCTGCCCTGCTGTGTTTTGCATTTTATTTTTCATTCAGCCAACACTATGATGCGTTCTGTTGAAAATTCCCCTCGCTCTTCTTCTCCAGTTTTCTTCTTTTCACTACAATCTGCTCATCACTGTCTACCACAGTTTCAGAAAACTGCCCTGGGACACTGTGTAAAATATAAACAAAACCAGAATACAGTGACTTGCAATTCGAATAAAGCATATTTTATCAGCAATAGAACATAAAAAACAAATCAAATGTTTGAAATGAGAAATAAAATGTAGCATTTTATGAAACTATGTGCTCATTTCGACTTTGATAGCAGGAACATGTCTCAGGAAAGTTGGGCCGAGTGTGTTTTGTATCGTTGTTCAAAACAGTGAAGTTTTGGAAACAAAGGAAAGCAGCTGCTGGGACTGGACTGTTGTCGCTCTCTTGTCTGATGGAGGATTCGAGCTGCCCAACAGTCCTGGGTCTGTTTTATTGCATTTTTCATTTCCTGTCGTGCCCAAGTTTTCCACTTTGCCCACTTTAAATGAGCTTTGGTCCAGAGAAACGTTTTATTTATTATTTATAGTAATTTATTATTTCACCACTATTTATTGTCAGGGCGAATGCCATCATTTAAAACAAAACAAAAAACACCACCCTGATAGCTCACCAGGTAGAGGCTGCACCTGAGCTCGCATCACCCCGGGTCATGTGCTGTTTGTCAGTCTCGCTGTCTCTCATCCATCGTCTACAGCAGACGTTCTCGTCTATAAAGGAAAAGCTGTCTTACAAAATAAAAGCTTTCAGTGGAAGCATAAATCTGCCACGAATGCAACATCAAATGGTCTCTGTATCACTCCATACCTCCTCTGTCCTCTCTCCGTTCCACTCTATCCTGCACATTTCCACACAAACCAAGCTGATGTTTGAACAAGAAAATAACTTAATGGCTTAATGGAATGCAGCGCAAAGGCAGAACACTGTTTAGTGAGTGAGAGTTGATGCAATCACGAACATTTTCTAGCTCGCAGCATTCAGGTGGATGAGTCACTCGTGTTTAATGAAAACGTCTGCTGATTCTGGTTGAGGACCAAACCATTTCTGCCTCTTTACCAATTCTCTCTCTTCCCTCATTTTCTCTTTAACCTTCCTCACCCCTCATTTATGTTCCCTCCCACCCTCCTCTCGCCACCGCTCTACATCCCTTCTTCCATCTCCAATCATAATCTTTCTCTGATCAGCTCCCCGAGATGATCGTCTGAGGTTTCTGAATCCCAGTGAAAACATCATTCTGCCATTTTTCCACATCTCATCCTTCTCTTCGCCTTTCATTCTGTCTTGTTCGGTTTCATTGTTCCTGTCATCACCATCAACCCACTTTGTCTCCCCCTCCTTTCTTTCCCCTTGTCTGCTCTGTGTCACCTCCTGTCTGCCAAGGAAAGCAATGCCGCAAGGCGCCCGCAGAGGTGAGCATCAAGCTAGTAAAAGACACTAAACACAGAGTGAAGGTTTGAAATAGAGGAGAGGGATAACGTGGAAGAGAGAAGAAGAAAAAAAGAAGGTTGTGGGAAGTCGCTGGGGAAGGATTGAAATACGTGGCTGGATCGGAAGAGGAGAGACAACAAGTGGAAGATAAAGCAAAGGTGCAACATAGAAAAAGAGAATGAGACATGAGAGACACAGGAGAGGAAACTCCATATAGAATTTTATGAAGTAAATCTAAAATAAATAAAGATAAATAAAGTCGATATGGTTAATTAAAAAAAAGTTTATATTTCTAATGGTGGTAAAATAAGTACAAATTATGTCTAAATATTGTAATTATAGTTAAATTCAATTCAGTTTTATTTACACAGCGCCAGATCACAACAACAATCACCTCAAGGTGCTTTATATTGTAATGTAGACCCTACAATAATCCATACATAGAAAAACCCAGCAATCATATGACCCCCTATGAGCAGCACTTTGGCAACAGTGGGAAGGAAAAACTCCCTTTTAACAGGAAGAAACCTCCAGCAGAACCAGGCTCAGGGAGGGGCGGGGCCATCTGCTGTGATTGGTTGGGGTGATAGAAGGAAGACGGGATAAACACATGCTGTGGAAGAGAGACAGAAGCTGTGTCCCAAAACGTCGGCTGCATCCTCCGGAGGCCGGATTTGAAAGCCAATTACGTCACAGCCAGGCGACGAAGGCTGTCCCAATTCGCCGACTCCTTCAAATGCAGCCGACAAATGCGTCCTTCATTTCCCCGAAATTGAAGGATGGGTCGGGTGTGTCCTTCGTGGCCCACCATATCCCAGAATTCATAGCGCAGCCCAGCCAAATTTCAGCTGCCAACAATGGCGGCTGCTACTAAGTTTTAAAATTACTCTTATTAATCTTTCTGGGTCACAAAATAAACTTTTAACATATTTTAAGGCGAGAAAGTAGCTGTGTAAATTATAAATATCTGCTTGGTTTATCAAGACATCGCATATTTGCAAAAGTGCGCCGACGTTTTCGGAGACGTCTGTTACCCACCAGCTCGATAGCTAGCCGGGAGCTCAAGGGTCACTGGAGCCGGCAAGAGCAGCGGACTCCTGGCTTCATCGTTTTCAGACCCCGCTGTCTTTCGCTACTCAGGTTAAACGTGATATATACACTGAACAAAAATATAAACGCAACACTTTTGTTTTTGCTCCCATTCCCCATGGGATGGACGTAGAGACCTAAAATTCATTCCAGATACACAATATAACCATCCCTCCCAAACAGTGGTCACAAATCAGTCCAAATGTGTGGTAGTGGGCACATCTGCTATATTGAGATAATCCATCCCACCTCACAGGTGTGCCACATCAGGATGCTGATCTGACATCATGAGTAGTGCACAGGTGTACCTCAGACTGCCCACAACAAAAGGCCACCCTGGAATGTGCAGTTTTGTCTCACAGCAAAATGCCACAGATGCCACAAGCAATGAGGGAGCGTGCAATTGGCATGCTGACAGCAGGAATGTCAACCAGATCTGTCGCCCGTGCATTGAATGTTCATTTCTCAACCATAAGCTGTCTCCACAGGCGTTTCAGAGAATATGGCAGCACATCCAACCGGCCTCACAACCGCAGACCTCGTGTAACCACACCAGCCCAGGACCTCCACATCCAGCAGGTTCACCTCCAAGATCGTCTGAGACCAGCCACCCAGACAGCTGCTGGAACAATTGGTTTGCACAACCAAACAATTTCTGCACAAACTGTCAGAAACCGTCTCAGGGATGCTCAACTGCATGCCCGTCGTCCTCATCGGGGTCTTGACCTGACTCCAGCTCGTCGCCGTAACAGACTTGTGTGGGCAAATGCTCACATTCGATGGCGTCTGGCACGTTGGAGAGGTGTGCGCTTCACGGATGAATCATGGTTCACATTGTTCAGGGCAGATGGCAGCTGAGAATGTCCCAGTTCTTGCATGGCCAGCATACTCACCGGACATGTCACCCATTGAGCATGTTCGGGATGTGCTTGACCGGCGTATACGACAGCGTGTACCAGTTCCCACGAATATCCAACAACCTCGCACAGCCATTGAAGTGGAGTGGACCAACATTCCACAGGCCACAATTGACAATCTGATAGACTCCATGCGACGATGTGTTGCACTGCATGAGGCAAATGGTGGTCACACCAGATACTGACCGGTTCTGGGTCCCCAGACCCCCAATAGCGCAAAAAACTGCACATTCCAGGGTGGCCTTTTGTTGTGGGCAGTCTGAGGTACACCTGTGCACTACTCATGATGTCAGATCAGCATCCTGATGTGGCACACCTGTGAGGTGGGATGGATTATCTCAATATAGCAGATGTGCCCACTACCACACATTTGGACTGATTTGTGACCACTGTTTGGGAGGGATGGTTAGATTGTGTATCTGGAATGAATTTTAGGTCTCTATGTCCATCCCATGGGGAATGGGAGCAAAAACAAAAGTGTTGCGTTTATATTTTTGTTCAGTGTAAGGTAACTCAGTGTAACTCGGATAACTTAAAAATGTAATTGTTTGCCTTTTTTCTGTGTTTTATTTGTTCCGGAGTAAATCGGTTTGGCTGAGATCAAAGTTATTAGATTAAATACAACGTTATTAATCCATCGAGTGGGTTCCTCCGGGATTTTCACACAGCTGAATAAATGTTAAACAGAAAACTGATTAAACAGAAGTGTGAGACGGTCGAGAATTTACGCCAGTGTCCTGTTATAGTTTAGATAGCAAGGAGCAGACGACCGAGTTTATTAAACTCCACCGACACAGCGGTGACGCAAATCTGAAGGCTAGACCGTCCCATTTCACAGCCTCACACTTCCGGCCTTCTCGGTCTTTGAAGGACCCGGCCCACGTAGACCGCGAAGGCCGGGTCCTCCGAAGGATGCAACCGACGTTTTGGGACACAGCTAGAGATTAATAACAGGTATGATTCAATGCAGAGAGTTCTATTAACACATACTGAGTGATGACGAAACACCCAGTGCATCATGGGAATCCCCCAGCAGCCTACATCTATTGCAGCATAACTAAGGGAGGATTCAGGGTCACCTGGTCCAGCCCTAACTATATGCTTTAGCAAAAAGGAAAGTTTGAAGCCTGATCTTAAAAGTAGAGATAGTGTCTGTCTCCTGAATCCAAACTGGAAGCTGGTTCCACAGAACATGCTAGGTTTGGGAAAACACCAAACACATTTCCAATAAGCCTGCACAGTTAGGGTTAGGTCAAAGTAATTTTCTTGACTCTATTGAAAATTTCCAAATGATCCTTCTCATCATACTGCTAGAATTTAACAGAGATGCCCTCTTTGAAGCAGGAGAATATCAGAGAGTGAAGAAGCTTATAAAATAAGAGAGGGAGAAAATAAGGAAGGAGTAGTACAAATGGCTAGTAGATGGAGCTATCCTTTTCTCTCATCTCTTCCTACATCAGAAAGTAGGATGGAGGCAGAGAAGAAGAATAGTAGAGGTTTAAAAGGACTGAGTAAAAATAAAAAGAAGAAAAAGTAGGAGGTGAGGGGACAAATGGGCACTGATTTGGCTCAGTGACTAAGGACAGAGGGCTTTGGGGGGTGCGAGGGTGTCCCTGGGTAGCATCTGCTTTGTGCAAGACTGCTCAAATTACCCAGAGGGCCTCGGGGCTGTGTGGAGCAACCAGAACTAGACTCCTCTGTTCTGTTCCGTCTCTGACCCTTCATCAACTCTCCTCAGTTCACACTGTGGCCTGGAAAGACCGGAAACATGTTTTCTCCAACACCGTTCTGCATTTAAGAACAAAAACGCAAAGCTGTTTTTCAGTGATGTGTGCAGAGTGTGGGTGTGTGCTGTAAAGTAAAGCGAAAAATAAAAGAAGGTTTAACGAGCCCAAATGACCTGATAGACAGAGGCAAACCAGACTGCTGAGGCCCAAATATATCCACAGATGAATTTACAATGCCTTGCCACTTTTGTATATCTGTTGTATATGTATAATGATAGCCAATGCATATTTAAATGCCGCACCCCCTCATTAATGGGTGGGCCAGTCTCCATCACCATAGAGTGATTCTAAAAAGCATTTTTGATTTTTATGTTACGCTCTCCGTTTGTGTTTGTTTCTTCCTTGTTTCCTTTCCTCACTGTCTTTAGTCTTTTCTTCTTTCTCCTCTCCATTTCAACGCATCCTCTTTGCCTCCTTCTCTCCTTTCAGTATTCCTTTTCTTTTTTTTTCTTTTTTTTTTTTCGCCTGTCCCATTTGGTTCTTTAGCCATCAGAATTGTTGTCTGAAGACCAACAAGGATACCCAATGGATTTACTTTGCCAAATGGATCATCGTGGCATTGCCGTATTGGTCCATTTGGTCGATCTTTGTTTTTATTATTTATTATATTTTATTTTCAGATGTTACAGACGGGACAGACATGAGTGAGAGATAGGAAAGGGAGAAAGAAAGAGGAAGGAAAGGAAAAACAGAAGGGGAGAGGGACAGTGAGAAAGGGGGGGAGAAAAAAAATAAAAATCTCCTGGATCACCTGTTGAGAGAAGAATAGAAAACAAGCAAAAAAAGACAAAAAAAAAAGAAACAAAGCAACATACTAAACACAACACCATCGCATTAATCTAGCTAAGTGTAAACAGCAGTAAATACTAAATATTCAATGTTGTTGTGCAGCACGCAGGACAGATGTGCTTCGAGGTAGCAGCCAAGAAAGGTGTAATTTGGGTCTACGAGCAGTGAACACCCGTGTGCATACCTGTGTGGATCAGCGCGCTTGTATTCCAAAGGTTTCTCCATGTAACGATCTGCTAGGGAGTGTGGGGGGGCCACAGCCCCGTCCTCCAGGGTGTGAAGCAGGTATGGAGGAGATCAAAACTCCAGACATCCAGAGGCCCCCAGAACACAAGAGACCATGGAAGACCAACAGAGGGGCAGCCGCGCCACTGTTCCAGTAAGAGCTGAGGAGAGTCCCAGATGAGGGTTCACTCAGCAGCCGCGGAGCAGAAGCCAGGGGGAGTTGCAGTGACGCGCCCGTGAGCTCCGCCGGCCGCCAGCTGTGCCTGAGTGACCGAGCCCCAGGCCGAGAGGCCGGGGGCACCCCACCCCCGAAGGGGCCCGAGCGAGCCCCAGGCTCCAGGCCCCGATAAGTGGCCGCCAAGGAGTGAGCCGGTGTGTACCTGGACGCCCACCCCCAGACACAAAGAACCACCAACGCACCGACACCTGAGGGAGTCCGCCACCGGCAGGGGAAGTGGTGGTAGGTGGAGATAGGCCTCCAAACCTTGGAGGGCCTGAGATGTCCCCAGAGAGGTGGCGTCTGATACCCAATCTGACATATAGACACAGACATACAGGCACACACAGACACAAACATCCATTCCCCCCCTCATGCTCTCATATGCACTCACTCCACACTCAACCAACGTGGAGACAGACATAAAGAGACGCTGTACACACAATCACACTCCCCAAGCGTACTCTACAAACCGGGTCAGTATTCCTTTTCATCTTTATCTACCCTACAGATTTCTTATGCTTGACCCCCGTCCACCCCAGAGTTTCTCTCCTTTCCTCAGAGCAGAATTAAGATTCCAGAAGCCGACACAAAATGCTGCCTGAGTATCTGGTGTTTTTTTTTTTTGTTTCTGTCTCTCTGCTGTCATCCGAACAAGCTCTGCATCACATCAAAGTGCACATTTGGCAACAGTTACAAAACACACATTTGATATCCTCTGTTTGTATTACTACAGAGTTTGATCTCGCATAATATCACAAAGTGCCATGACGTAACTGGCAGAGCAGAACAGTGGATGTGGTAATCCTGTCAGCGCTCGGTGGATGATTGTAATGTTGTCAAACTGTGACCGGGTTTGTCTTTGGGATGATAAAAGTATCGTATGCAAACCAGAGGAAGGAATTTCACACTGGCTGTCGGCCAGATGCTGCCGTGTTCTGCTCTGCGGTTTCTTCTGGTCAGCGTGTTTTCTGCACTCTGTTCTGCATCCATATACATATAGATATATCTACATATCTGTCAGCACAGTTATGTTAAACAAGACAACTCCTAAATCGCTTCATATCAAAACGTGGATATTTATACACGTGAGATTAGACTGTTTTTGAAATGACTGGTAGTATTGGTTATGACGTCTGTATAAACAAATGTAAAACATTTATTGGTTCCAGTCTTTTAAACATAAATATTGGTCACACTTAATAAAACAGATTCATGAGCAGATTAATTAATCAGTTAAGTGCAGGCTTGTTATGTTTTCTGGTTAATGCTGGGCTTTATCCAGGTGTGATTGATCAAGGTATATTTAAATTTGTTACACCCCAGCCCAGGAGAAACCGGTGTGCAACACAAGGGAAAAAAGAAAATGCCCCCACACTCCCTGCTCTCAAGGAAGCAAAAACTGCCACAGAGTTACAACATCCAGTCAGTTTATCAAGTCCCAAAAGGTAGCGGGTGTCAGGGTGAGCATGGCCCAGAACAACAAACAAAACTCTCTAGAAATGAAATGCAACCTGCTTACCTACATGGAAAAACCCCAAAAGAAAATACAGGTCTCTCACCTGCCTCCCCAACCAAAAACAGGAGACAAGGTTCCAAAAGAAAATGGCTTCTCACCCCTACAGATACTGAGTAAAAGTATTTACAACTATTTACAACAAAACTATTTACAACACAGCAAAAGCTTCTCATTCCAGAACACAGATTCATACGCAGCCGCATGCACAGTTCGTTGGGAACAGGAAGTAGGCGAGGGGTCGCGCCGGTTCAGAAGGGTCCTCATTTATAGCCAGCCTCTCCCAGTCCTCCACCAATGGTCAGCCTCCACCTGGAACTCACATAACATCAATGACACAGGACACAAACTATGCCACCCTGTGGTGTTGCAGACGAAAACACAGTGCAAAACATCCATAACACTGAATCATAACAAATTATAGAAACATTACGGGTCATACGTTGCTTCAAGGACAAGACATGAAGAGCGCAGGTCTTGGATATTTGGAGTCGAAATTTCTTTCAGCACATGTTGAGTTGGATTAGAGTTGAGTGACAGACGCATTACATTGATTTTTAATGAGGAGTGATCCACTCAGGTTTCATATCTCTGCATATATGACACTACAGGCTTTTAAATGTTGATGAAGATGTTAATTATAAGCTGCAGCTTCGCGTTTAGTTCAAACAGTAACTCCAGAATCGGTGATGAGAGTACAAACGGAGACCGCAGCCTTACCAGTGTTAGGGTTCAACGTGCAGAAGTGTTTGTGAGCAGGACACAGAACCACAGCTGACCACACAGCTGATTTTACTCCAGCTGTAGGAGGAATCAATTCCGACCCCCCCATTTGTTTGCAGTGTTTGTTAACATATGCAGGTGAGAGCATGCCTGCACTCGTCCTAATAGCAAGAGTGCAGGGATGTTCCAATAAGCGGACAGATTTAGCTGGTTAAGACTTTGCACCTTACAGATGCCTGCAGGCCTGGATTTCTGCTACGTGTCGAGTTGGGACACAAATAGAATGAACTCGCTGTCACGCTGGGCCTCGGGCTCCTTAAATCATGCTCTCCTGTCAGGTTAGGAGCCCAGAAGAAACAAGAACAATATCCCAATAATATGACCTCCTTTAGCAGTGCTGATCTGATTACCATCACCTCTGATTCTTACAAAGGAGCCAGTACTAGTCTATTCAAGACAGAGACACGATTACAGGTAGAAAAACCTTAAAATGTGTTAAAAAGGGAAGGTGCACTGTAGCTGACAACAACATGTTTGTTACTAGTTACTGCCATATCAGCTTATAACCTGCACAGTGTCTTGGACCTGCTTTTTTTCTCTGCTTTTTCAGGAAGCAGGTGCACTATAGCACAATTAAAGACTATATTATTATCGATGGTAATGTTATTGTTATTAAAGATGTTATCTACTTATTAGCATAAGCTATCTTCTAACTTCCAGTCTGTCACTCAGACTGTAGTTAGGTGTCACTGTGACCCTCTGGTGGTCTCAATAAAGGAGCTGATGTTATAGACAGGGGTGCACATAAGCGCAGGCGCTGTCAAAATAAAAGACGCGCACCAGATAAGAAGTAGCAACGTGCGTTTGCGTGGATATAAAAGGCAGTGTTTTTGTCCACTAGAGTGGGATTTTCACGGCATATTCTGCACCACATCGCTGTGCGTTCATCATTTGTTTGAAGCCAGCTCACCTCCTGCATCCACTTTTCCGAGAATACGCGCTTCTTTTGCGGTTCGGACTTCTTCTGACATGTCTTTGGAGATGGAGGAAAACCAAAGTAATTGCTTAAAGGAGCTTGCTTCTTCAGTGTCTTTAAGAGTTCTAAACAAATGTCTGTCCTCCTCCAGAAAATCTTATGTACGCAAACGCGCGTTGCAACTTCTTATCTGGTGCGCGTCTTTTATTTTGACAGCAAGTGCGCACCTGCGGACCACTTATACGCACCCCTGGTTATAGAGTCAATGCATAGGGAGGCAGTCCAGGTAGATGGATGGGAGGGCCAAACATTACCTGTGGAGATCATTAATTGTCAAACTAATTGTTAGTTTTTTGTTGATCCATCAGAATTCTTTCACATCATGATCACCATCACAACTAAAGTCCTCCGTTCTAACCCAGAACCTGATCTTTTGAATAATTTAACCAAGTTGTTCCTGCTGCTAAATTTAATAATAAATAAAGTAGGGACACTAATTCAACTGTTTGTTATATTCAGAGAGGACAAATACAGCCATTAGGTTGGATCTTTGCTGTGCTGTTTCACAAGTTTGAACCATTTTCAGGTATTTTAGTGTTTCTCAGTCATTCTCGATTGGCCTTCCTTGGAGTCAGGAGATGTCCTACGCATGTTTGTAACAGTTCGACTGAAGAATTACTTTTGTTCAAGGTTTTAATGATTCTTTGGTGTTGGGACAGCGGGTCTGTGTGGAAGAGGGGGGCATCAAAACTTGTAACTTGTGTTTTTCCCTCAAAGCCAATGCATTTGGTCTCTGTGAGAAATCATTTGCATGTAGAGTTTTTAGAAAATGCTTTGCAAAATCCATTTAAAGTTACAAATGTTAAATGGTGAACCCTGTAACTGGTGTCTTGCTGTAGATTCGACACCATTCTTTCAGCTGTGCAAAGAAATTCGGATTCGCTGTTTGCCGGTGTGCTGGACAGGGGAACGAACGTTCCCTGCAGTTGTCCTCTAAGTGTAGTCTTGGCTGGGCTCTACTTTGCTTTAGTACATTCTTCTGGAGTGACGTAGGGGTCACCTACATTCTCTACGCTTGTATCTGCCAAGCTTTCATGCTCCTGTTTCCTCTCATGCTTGACTTTTTAACGTGTGATGGGAGCACCAGGCTGCAGTTGTACTGCCTGCACAAAAAGCAGGTCAGTGGTGAAATGAATGTTGTTGCTTTGATCCCTGCACTGGTATATTAGGACAGCGTTGCAGCCGAGTCAGGCCTGAAGCTAAACAGGAGAGCCGTGACGTGCGTTAATTCCCACAGTGCCTCAATCAGTAAACAGTAACACCGCCCGCGCTGGCACAGTAGACGAGCTGTACGGCATCTGGCTGCTGCAGGAAATGGAAAAATAAAATGATAATGATTAATAAAAGAGCAAGCGTTTTAAATTCGATGAATGGGTAACGTTTCAAAAACATGGATAACCAATGCATTCCAGTGATCTCAGTATTCATCAGGGTGTAATGGAGGAGGAAAAACAGCGCACCATATGGCATATTACGCTAAAATATGGGCAGCAAAGCAGTCTTAATGTTCCTGCTTCCTCCCCGAGGCTTTTACCAGCGTGGCCCTGTTTTGGAAACACGTTTTCAATTTAAACCTGACATACACCATTAGCTACCAAGAAAAAACACCAACTTTTGACTTTTGGCTCTTTTCTTCCCCCTCGTCAAACCTGAGCTGTCCTCCCTCGTTTCTCGGTAAAATGAAATTATACATTTTGTTCCCCCGTGGATGCCCAGGCTCCCTCCGTGCCTGCACCTTGTGATTCTACGAGCAGCGGCAGCTTTTTCACGCTGACGGTTTTTATTCATGCAGCCTCTCTGACCCCATGACACAAATTGTCTATCTGGCTCTCCAGGAGGCCTGGCTGTAGTAAAAGCTAGTAATGTGGAGGTAATTAGTGGGATTTTTAGCCATGTCCTGTTTCATCCTTATGCAACAGGACAACATGGTGAGAAGTTATTTCATGAGGACTGGTTTGCTCCAAAAAAACCCAGACTTTTCTCTAATTTGGTTTTTTTTTTTTTTTTTTTGTTTACATCACTTTGAGAATCTCCACCACAGAGTGCTGCTGTTTTAACTCGACACATTTAGATCGTGCAGTGTGATTACGTAGTTCAGCCTCAAGCTTTATGGTTCAACTAACCTTCTCAGGATGCTTTCATATTTGCATAAGCAGTTAATGGAAATAGCAGGTTGATACGATGTGTCTAAGAATTATAGGAATTAATTCACAAAAATCCCTGATGCTCAGGCCCAGTGAGGGTCCATTAAAGTCTAATAGACAGTGTTTTCTTTTCATTAGCCAACAAATTTGGATAATCAAATTCAACCAAATACTGCCATTATACCTTACTGTTTAATATGAACTTACATCCAACAGAGTATGTTTTTATTTTCCAGTCAGCGTGGCGGTGCTCTGGTTAGCTCCGTTGCCTCAAAGCAACAATAAAAGAAGAATGGAAGAAAATGAATGGATGGAGGATGGATAGACCAAACGTACAGAAAAAAAAATTTGAAAAGTTTCTTACTCATTAATCAAATAACAAACCTTTTGAATTTGAGCCGCCACACTGGACTCTGAAAAGTCTGAAACTAATCAAGCACAACATTCAGTCCTTAAAACTAAATTTGGCATTTTAATCAAAATATATAGCTTAGTACTTTACCATTTCTTTAAAAATTCATGGATAACAAAAATAAATATATTTTAAAATTAAAATGTCAATTTGATGAAAGAGTTTGCACATCCAGGTGGATTAACCATTACAGTCATTTTTGGTAATGACCAGTACTGTTACTTTAGGGTAGCTGCGGCATGAACCTGGGTGTTTATCTTATAAATTCGTTAAGCGCTATACATCCCATTTCAGTTCGTATCAGCTTTTTACACAGTTATTTGTACTCTGATGAAGCCCAACTGCTGTGACTTGACCACCTCATCTCTTGCTATACTTGATGATGCACGCTTCATTCACAATTTTTTCAAAACATTTTTTTTTAGGATTTAACAAACAAACCGTCCAACTTTGACTGTCAGAAGAGCTTCAAGCCTTTAAGGCAGGAGTTCTCAAACTTTGGGGGCCAGGGTCCCTTATCAATCATAATATTCAGTCCTTATGGACCCCGTTTATAATCCTCATGTTGATCAAACTCTGAGTGCTTTGTGATGAGACACTGCTTTAGCTTGGCTGGCTTCATTGCTTCGCTTGCTAACACTTGCAGACACAAACGAAGGAATATGTATATGTGTATGTATATATATATATATGTATACATATATATACACATATACATATACGTATACATATATATATATATATATATATATATGTATATATATATATATATATATATATATATATATATATATATATATATATATATATGTATACGTATATGTATATGTGTATATATATGTATACATATATATATGTATACATATATATGTATATATATGCCTGGGGCGTCTGTATCCAGTAAGGGTCCTAAGGCTAGACCCCCTATGCTAAGCAAGCCTACCGCAGACATGAGTGAGACAGATAAATATGAAGGCATGCCGGCTCGGACGTCGCCCGGATCAACAAGGTCCGCGTCAGGTGTTGAGGAACCAGGGCACCCTGACGAAAAGTGGGCTACTGGAACAAGAAGGCATCGGTGGGCAAGAGACGAAAACAGGGCGTTGTTGGAATGCTACTACGCAAGTAACCCCGGCGGAAGGGGCTACATGAATAGGATGAGGGACCTATGGATTCTTCGATACCCAACATCCACAATGACGGCGAAACAACTAGTAGCTCAGTGTTCCAACATTCGAAAGAAGGGACTGCTCTCACAGCTAGAGATTGACGAGGTACAACACAAATGCTACGGCAAGGAGGAGTCAGGACGCCAGGTCAGGAGGGCGATATCATCACCCCCACCCGAGATTGGGTACATAGCCCCAAGTGCGATAGGAGAAGGATCGTTGAGTGCGAGAGGAACTGACCTGAAAAATAGGATCATGGCCAAGCTTGAAACCTGGATCCCCCGTAGCCGGTTACCAAGATTACGTGAAGTACCCTCAGAAGGTCTGCTAGATGATGTTAATGCAGCACTACGGGCAATACCTACAACCACGATTACCGACACTAACAAGCTGATCTACAATACGGCAGCAGTGATCAGTGAGATGCTTGGCTACAAGTTGAACAGCCACAAGGGGCAGTATCCTCCATGGAGAAGGAGGCTAGAGGGCAAGATCAAAGTAGCACGGAGGGAGGTTAGCCAACTAACGGAGTTGCAGAAAGTTGCGACAAATAAGGTGCCTAAGAAATACAGCAAGCTGTCCATACCTGAGGCCTTGGAAACTGCCAAGCAAAGACTCACAGCCTTGGCCAGCCGCTTGAGGAGGTACACCAGAGAGATAGAAGGCAGGAGAATAAACCAGCTGTTCTCCACAGAACCAGCAAAGGTGTACTCTCAGTGGCAAGGGAACAATAAGAGAACAGCACCACCAAGGCTGGAGACGGAGCAATACTGGAAGAGCATATGGGAGAAGGATGCAACCCATAACGGCAATGCTCAGTGGCTAGAGGATCTGAGGGCAGACCACAGCGACCTCCCTGAACAGGGTCCAGTAACCATCACAGTGGTAGATATCCAAGAAAGGGTCTCCAGTATGAAGAGTTGGACAGCACCAGGGCCCGACATGGTTCACGCCTACTGGCTGAAGAAGCTGACTGCACTCCACGAGCGTCTGGCAGCACAAATGAACCAGCTGCTAGTTAACGAGAGACACCCGGAATGGCTAACTGAAGGCCGGACGGTCCTGATCCCCAAGGACCCCAAGAAGGGAGCGGTCCCCTCCAACTACCGACCAATAACCTGCCTCAGTACTACATGGAAGCTCCTGTCAGGCATCATATCGGCTAAGATGAACAGGCACATGGGTCAATACATGAGCGGGACACAAAAAGGAATTGGCAAGAATACCAGAGGCGCAAAACACCAGCTACTGGTAGACAGAACAATCAGCCGAGACTGCAAGACCAGACTGACCAACCTGTGCACTGCCTGGATTGATTACAAGAAGGCCTATGACTCAATGCCCCACAGCTGGATACTGGAATGCCTAGAATTGTACAAGATCAATGGGACCCTAAGAGCCTTCATCAGGAACTCAATGGGGATGTGGCGTACAACACTAGAGGCCAACTCCAAGCCCATAGCACAAGTCACCATCAAGTGCGGGATCTACCAAGGAGATGCTCTGTCCCCACTGCTGTTCTGCATAGGCCTGAACCCCCTCAGTGAGATCATTAACAAGACTGGCTACGGATACCGACTACGGAACGGAGCAGTTGTCAGCCACCTCCTGTACATGGATGACATCAAGCTGTATGCCAAGAGTGAACGAGACATCGATTCACTGATCCACACTACCAGGCTATACAGCAATGACATTGGAATGTCGTTCGGACTGGAGAAGTGTAGTCGGATGGTAACAAAGAGAGGGAAGGTAGTCAGAACTGAGGGGATTGAACTACCAGAAGGCAACATTGCAGACATAGAGGACAGTTACAAGTACTTGGGGATCCCGCAGGCGAATGGGAACCATGAAGAGGCCACTAGAAAAGCTGCAACCACCAAGTACCTGCAGAGGGTCAGGCAAGTCCTGAGGAGTCAGCTGAATGGTAAGAACAAGATCCGGGCCATCAACACGTACGCCCTGCCCGTGATCAGGTACCCTGCTGGGGTAATAGGCTGGCCAAAGGAGGAGATAGAAGCCACTGACATAAAGACAAGAAAGCTCCTTACCATGCATGGAGGGTTTCACCCCAAGTCCAGCACCCTGAGGCTGTACGCTAAGCGGAAGGAAGGGGGCCGGGGACTGGTGAGTGTCAGCACCACAGTCCAGGATGAGACAACGAACATCCAAGAATACATTGGGAAGATGGCCCCAACTGACCGAGTGCTCAGTGAATACCTCAGGCAGCAGAAACCCAAGAAAGAGGAGGGAGACGAGGAACCATCATGGAAGGACAGGCCCCTGCACGGTATGTACCACCGGCAGATAGAGGAGGTGACTGATATCCAGAAATCCTACCAGTGGCTGGACAAAGCTGGACTGAAAGACAGCACAGAGGCACTAATCATGGCAGCACAAGAACAAGCTCTGAGCACAAGATCCATAGAGGTGCAGGCTGTGTAAAGATGCCCCAGAGACAATCCAGCACATAACAGCAGGGTGCAAGATGCTAGCAGGCAAGGCATACATGGAACGCCATAACCAAGTGGCCGGCATAGTGTACAGGAACATCTGTGCCGAGTATAATCTGGAAGTCCCGAGGTCAAAATGGGAGATGCCCCCAAGGGTGGTGGAGAATGACCGAGCTAAGATCCTGTGGGACTTCCAGATACAGACGGACAAAATGGTGGTGGCTAACCAACCGGAAGTAGTGGTGGTAGACAAACAGAAGAAGACGGCCGTAGTGATCGATGTAGCGGTTCCGAATGACAGCAACATCAGGAAGAAGGAACACGAGAAGCTGGAGAAATA
Organism: Diplotaxodon limnothrissa; assembly: GCF_057381915.1. Lineage (NCBI taxonomy): Eukaryota > Metazoa > Chordata > Actinopteri > Cichliformes > Cichlidae > Diplotaxodon > Diplotaxodon limnothrissa. Next base: position 39,507,064 of record NC_140609.1, on the reverse strand, counting down.
CCAAGGGCTCAGAGAAGAGCTCGAGAGGATGTGGAGGGTGAAGGTAACGGTGGTCCCCGTGGTAATCGGAGCACTAGGTGCGGTGACTCCCAAGCTAGGCGAGTGGCTCCAGCAGATCCCGGGAACAACATCGGAGATCTCTGTCCAGAAGAACGCAGTCCTGGGAACAGCTAAGATACTGCGCAGGACCCTCAAGCTCCCAGGCCTCTGGTAGAGGACCCGAGCTTGAAGGATAAACCGCCCGCAGGGGCGTGCTGGGTGTTTTTATATGTGTGTTATCCAACATTGTCTTTATCTTGGACAACATCCGCCTCTCCGACACCACCTTGTGGGAGTCCAGCTCCATCCCCACAACATTACTGGCCTTACGGATCAGTTTATCAAGTCTGTTGGCATCTGCTGCCCTCAGCCTGCTCCCCCAGCATGCAACAGCATAGAGGATCGCACTGGCCACAACGGACTCGTGTTTATAAGTGTTTATGTGTGTTTATAAGTCTGTATTTGTTTAACTAACTGCTGTTATGTCACTGTTACACCTCTACTAAGCTTTGTTACATTATTACAGTTATCACATATTTATTATGTGTTTATTGGCATTTAATTATGCACTTATTAAAAGCCAAGTCTGGCCTCAGTAAACTCTATTGTGGTTCACCTCGTGGGAAGCATTATTGCCGTGTCTAAACTAAGCAGCTTTAGTTTGCTGGCTCGTTGACGGCTTCAATATGGACTGAACTGTATGTGAGAACGATTTCCAGTTAAACTGTTATATCCATAAACTCTACACGTCTGGTCCTTGATGTGCATTAACAAGTCCCAGTGTGGCCCTTCATGAAATTGAGTTTGACACCTCTGATACACACTGATTAACACTTAACTATGGACTTATTAACACTTAACTAGCATTTGTTAATAAAAAGCTTTATCCACCCTCTGTTTTTATATCTGCTCGGGCTGTTTAGATTCATGTCAGGAGTAAAACTGGCGTTTAATACCCATTAGAGGTAGAGTTTAACTCCCATGCACTGTCTTGATGTGCACCTTTATTTTGATATTCTAGGCATGTGGACTGTCTGTTGGCGTGTGTCGCTGTTTGTGGTCCTGACTTCTCCTCAGTGGTTCTCAGCCAGTCGAGTGTGCATTTTGGAGCCACAATCAGATTAAGGCTGAGCATCTCCTTCTGATCGCTGCTCTCTGCTCTGCACCGCCAACTCAATCTGATCTGGCCACAGCCTCAGGCCACCTCTCTGATCAAACACACACACACACACACACACACACACACACACACACACACACACACTTAAATATAGAATGGAGGTTCACTCACACACTGCACACTGCACACACACAAGCTCCACAAATACATTCATACATACTCACAATTTCCTTTTTTGAGTCCTTTGAATCATTCATGAAGAAGAGATGGCAGAAATCAACACAGAATCAATCTGGCACACACGCACACACACACACACACACACACACACACACACACAAAGACGCACACATAGAGACTCACGCATGCATGGGTGCTTTCAAAACACACCCAAGGCGTGTGCCGCATCCCCTGAGTCACACACACAAGCATACACACACAAAAAGTACTCAGGCCAACCAACAAAGACGCACACCACTTACTGTCTCCCCACACACACACACACACACACACACTCACCCACGCACACACATGCTACACCGCTCACTTTAACAGGCTGTACCTTCGGTGGTTGGATGCTGCAGCTCATAGTGAGTGTCAGCAGCCTGACTGTCTGGGAGCACAGGGGACGAGAGACACTGAAATGGACTTCTTATGCCAGGGAGAGAGAGAGCGTGGGCTGGTGTGGCATGCAGTGAAAGGGAGTAGATGAAGAGAAGCAATCTGCTGTGAGAGATAAAAGGAAGGGGAGAGAGGGCAGCGGAGGGTTGCGTTACGTGGACACATGGGTAGAATAGACAATCGTGTGCTTTTCAGGCTGCAGACACAGGGAGTGCAAAAGGAGTAAAAACGATCAGTTTAGATTGGACGTATTTCCTGATTTATATGGCGTGCAGCATGGGCTTATGTTCTCCAGTGACTTTGAGCTCTCATACTTGATGTAGTTGTGTGCAAACATTTTTTCTGTGTAGTAACAAATTATGAAACATTTCAAGTACTCTCAGGTTAAGTCCGACTTGCAAACAGACGGCAGGTTCCTACCTGTCCAGGTTGCTGACAACTCTTGTTGTAGTTCTGTTCCTCTGCCTAAATATGGAAAACTCTAAGTATTGCTTTCATTAATTTTTCAAATTAAGTTCTATAATGTAGAAATAATTCACTGGAAGTGTCTTATAGACTGAAAGAATGCAAGAAATTGCAATAGAGTATCATCAAAATGTATTATCAGTGATGCAATAGCAACACTGTGTATGGTCATTGTGGAGATACTCACAGATATATTCACTTTAGCTTCGACCACAGCCGATTATTGGGACAAAGGTTCAATGTGGGGTCTGTCTTGTTGGATATTTATGTTCTGGTTCAAAGTCATTGCTTCTCAGTGCTGCTTTCTATCTCTGTCTTATGTTTTGGGATTAAGCACACAAAGGACTTCCATGTGAACAGTGCCACGCAGCTACATGTAAAAAACACTTCAGGTCTCATACATACATCCAGGCTTGTTTTTCTGATGCCATATGTCACAATAACATGTAAAACTAAATGGGAAACCAATTTATCTCTCACAAACATGATCTAGGTCATTTTGGGCCACTTAACACACGTACATGTACAAATACAGTTACAGACCCATACAGTTTACAAAGGTACTTCATACACATCCAGTTTCAAACTGCCTCCATCTCACTCTGTGATACTTTAGTGGCTAGGACATATACTGCAAGGATCTGTTAATATTAGTTAGAACAGTTAACATGATGCCCCAGCCATACACAAAACTCCAACAAATCCACACAATAGATTCATTATGATTTTAACATTTTCAAATTTAAAATCGCTACTTTTGTTTGTCTCAGAATGAAGTTTGTACCGGAGTAGACAGGTGATCCTTTCTTCAGTTTGCTTAAGGGTTTCTCTGCAACCAACAGAAATGTGTAGTAAACACATAATCGAGTCGATTACAGTGTTTACAGCCTCTAAGTGGTATATTCATACCACCAACAGGCAGGTCAGCTCCAGGGTAGCCACAGTGGGGGACTATTATGTCCTCTGTATAGCAGAAAACTTTAAGCACTGTACATACACTGAGAAGTTAGGATGAAATAATCATGTGAAAAGAAAAGGGGTGGTGGGACTTTGCAAGCTCTCTTTATATACCACCATGCAGGATGAGTTCTGGAGGAGGTCAGAAAAAGAGAATAGAAGGGGAACGTATGCAAAGAAGAATAGAGCTGAAATGTGGCGCGATAGAAAGGCAGGAGATACGTGTATGGAGAGAAAGCCTGTAAGGCATGTATTTTACACAGGTGACGCAGAGGCCATGGAAACAGATAAGGAGAAGAACAGAGTACAGCTGCATTCACACTCTGGCTTCGGGAGGCTCTTACTCTGTTGTTTGTTACATTTACGAGCTGCAAACAACGGCTCATTGTGAGACGGTTCGTTCAGACAGGCTCGAAGATGAAATTCATCATGGCTCTAATGAATATGTTTTCATACCAATCTGTGTAATAAAACACTAAAAGCAGAGCTTTTAATGTGGTCACGTTCAGCCTGCACCTGTCCCCTTCCACCTGTTCCATTGTCAGTGCCAGTGCTAACTTCATAACTGCAGTGAATATTCATGCCTGGCCACTTTCACTGCAGTACAACAAAAATAAGTGCCTTTGTTACATCTTACAGTACTTTTCCCCTGCTAGCAGTTGTTGCTACTTTCTGTAATGTAGCGGTCCCCAACCCCTGGGCCTCGGACCGGTACCGGTCCGTGAGTTGTTTGGTACCGGGCTGCGAGAGTTGAGGCTCAGGTGTGAAATGTATGGTTTTCAGGGTTTTTATCGGTTTTCAGCGTTATTTTGTTATCGTTTTGATCGTTTACTCTGTTTTCCTGGGTCTTTTCACGTGTGTTATGAATAAATTTTCTTTTTTTCGGTACCGGTCCGTGGCGCAAAAAAGGTTGGGGACCGCTGCTGTAATGGACTGCTCAGACAGTTTCTCGTACCATAACCAAAAAAGTTTCATAAGCCAAACATTGTAATTTAAAGAAACTTTCCTGTAGAAATATAAGATGCGTATATATTTTATTGGTATTGGAAACAAGTATTTGATTAATTATCAGTAAATTTTTACATTAAAGATGTCAAATATATATCCAAAATATTGGGAAACCCCTCTGTTACAGCAGCCAAAACAGTAACACAACCAACAACAAAATAAAGTATTAGGTTCATAAAGTAAAGCATCTCAATGAAACAAGAATATGACAAAACTAAATAGCTTAATAAAGTGAAGTTACTCAAGTAGAAAATAGCTTAATAAAATGAAACGGTATCAAAATAAAAATAAAGTCGCTCGTTAGGGAAACAAATCTAAATAAAACAATCTGGCAACGGCTCCATAATGTAAAACAGCTCAATTACAAAAAAAGGAAAGGAATCAAAGTAGCATACTAAAAGTAAAGTAAGTGGCAGATGGCAATAAAGCGTCTCAGTATATTCAGAGTGTAACGTGCAGTGAGCAGTGCAGGGTGGCATGAGAGTACAGACAAGCAGGCAGCTGTTTGCAGCATTCACCTTTATGATGTCACAAAGTAGCCATATCACAGGTTTTTATCACCTTGTCTTGTTAATATTTTGCAACATTTTACAACCTCAAGTATGGAATTAACAACAGATTATAGACGGTTAGTGTGCACAGTCCACACCTATGATCGGTGTGGACATACAGGTTTGTATTAACAGCTTCATTTGAAGGACTAATCTGTGTGCTTTTCCTGCTTTATCCAAGCAAAGATAATCAGCTGGAGAGGCACAGTGAAGATCGGGGGGGGTTCACGAGCTCCAGCTCTGTACAGAGACTGGCTGCTGTGACAGGATGATAATAGTAATGACTCACAGTTGTGGCCCCATGTCATATTACGCGGGTCTTTAAGAAGGATTTATGTACCCTTCATTAGCGAAAGCATTCCCTGAGAGGGTATGGACGGTGTTTGGGGGTGCGATTGTCTCGCCTTTGAAACGGTCACTTAACAGGACAATTCTGTCATTTACTGTCTTTAAACTGACTTTGATGCGTCAAGAAGGCAACAAAACAGCAATAAGACAGAGTCTGTGTATCAGGGTTTTTTTTTCAGCCTGATTGAGTTGACACTTACAATCTGTTCACGACTGTATTGCTGTTAACTGTTATAAAGCTCGACCCTGTGTGGTCCTGAGAACTGAGATTATAACTATTCACCCTTTCAGAACCTGAAATCTGTGTCTAACAGCTGATCTGAACGATATGTAGACGAACATAAACCATTACTTTCAGATCCTGAGCCAGCCGTGTGTTAACAGAGATACTGTTACGGTGTAATGTGCATAAATCCACGCATCACTCTGGGTTTTTCTGCAGTGTGTGAATTAAATTAGAGTTGCACTTGAGGTGCTGTCTCACATCCTGCAGTTAGAAAGCCCAGATATGATGGAGGAATGTTACACATATTGTTTGTTGGCTTTGCAAATGATGGTGCAGCTGCTATAATGTGGTGACAGAGAGGAGCAGCAAAAGATCAACCCCAGCCATCATTAACTCATTTGATCACAGTTAGAACTTCATGAGCCGTACTTCATGCAAAGTGTCTCAGAACAGAATCTCGGAAAGTTTGTTGTTGATTTGGGTAAATCACGTGCTTCAAACATTTGGGTTTAAAAAAAAAAAAACACAGAAGCTGACGCGCTTCAGGAAGGCAGAAATAAATCTCAAAGCTGGTTGTTTTGTTCGTACATTATGCTACTATATTGTAGTATAATAGTATAATTGTAATTCTTTAAACTGAGCTTTGGCATGTCGACATCATTTCAGATTATTTACTATTGAACTTGCGCGGCAATATTTAAAGGCAGTGCTAAGTGGATGGGTGATTTAACTCATAAACACATGATAATGTATGCTGTTACATTTGAATTTGAATGTCTGAAGAGGAAATGGTGTGTGTGAATATTGTGTATATTAATTTAACACTCAGTCATTAACGTAACACATTAACACAGTCTTATTAATGGCTGAATTTTGCCTGACATATGTAACAGCAGCTATCGAAGTAAATACAAGAAAAAAAAAAGCAACATGAATGTTGCTGTGTCTGTTCAATTTCAGTTCAGTTTGATTTTATTTATATTGAGCCAAGTCACAACAGCTATGCACACTACTGAGAAAAAGACAGGTGAGAGTCTGTGAAGGTTCTCAGTCATCCAGGTCATCATAGTCTGAGGAGCTTGGAAAGAAAAGCGTCTGGACCTCTTTAAATTGCTTGAAGACGTTTCACCTCTCACCCGAGAAGCTTCTTTAGTTATAGGGTCAAATGGTGGAGAGTCCACCATTTGACCCTATAAACACACTCCTTCCTTCATTAACATTAGTTCAGTTCTGCTCTGTTTGATAATCTCAGTATTATTATGGAGCAGGAATATGTAGAGTGGACAGAGCCAAAGTCTTGGCACTCTGCTCACAGCTTTGAGCCATCCAGCTGTGCCAATTACACACTCATTCTCATAGCATCTCTCTCCTCTCATTCCAAACAAATAAACAGTGCTAGCAGCAACTGTCACACACATAGTGTATCAGCATCAAAAAAGATGTGTTTTTTGGGAACATATTTAGTGCGATTTACAGTACATTGCCTGCCTCAAGTCTCAGTAACTCTCATTTCTATGTGTTATTATTTGAAGAAGCAGATGAGTTGGCAGGCGATCTGTGTGGATTTATAAATTAGATGGCAATCAATTTCCAACCATTTGCAATCTGTTTGAGACTGATGGAGACGGCTCGCACAACCTGTGCAACTTCCTTGAAACCAAACGTGTTTGGTCACTGTAAGCACGTTAATGAGTGCAGTTATTTTTTGTTAGTGGTTCTCCTTCAGTACTAGTAGTAACCTGACTTTCAGTCAGTTTGAGTCTAAGTTCTTTTGTATCTGGATGATGTATATTTTAACATCACCTGAAGGCAGATTTGAATACCTGATTCCTGTTATGTGCTTTTCTCACAGGGTCCTGCAGTTAAAGGTTCTTTTTTACATTTACAACGCACACCTGAAAAAGCCCCTTTTGCTTATGAGGTTTTGTCTTCTCTTAACCACTGAACATCTAAACCCGAACTACTTGTAAGAATCATAGCATGTTAAGTTAGATGTGGCCAACATGGCCAACTGTTGGTCCATCATGGCATTTCCCGCTTTTAGGGTTGTCATAATTCAATTTTACATCCAAGAATATGTTTTTTTACATTTAAAATCCCAACCAATGTTTTTTTCACCAGTGGTTCTCATTATTTAACCTGGATGAACAGTACAGTAGGAATACACTGGCATTAGGTTTGATAGACACTTTGAAGCCCATCTTCTGGGCATTTCAGTGACAGTATGCAAGCTATTTGCTGTTTTTCTACTCACTGCTTTGTGTGTTAGAACCAAATTATTTATTACTTAACACATAACATACTTTAAGTGGGACTAGTAATAGTAGCAATATGATATTCTAATTACATTTTGTTTAATACAAACGAGTAATGCAACTAATGAAGTTTTAAAACTTAGAAACATTTTTCACAGATGTAAATGTAATAATGGTGGTAGAGTCAGGGGTTCAATGCCCAGCTTCTGAGCTGCACGGGTTTATTGTCAGTGTTGGTGGTTGTACATGTAGCACACGCACACTTCGTAATTTGTTTACAATATAAGAAGCACACGTGTGTGTGTGTGTGTGTGTGTGTGTGTGTGTGTGCGCGCGCTTGGGCCTGCCTGCCTGTCTGTTGGTTCAAATGCTAATACATTCATGTCTCAGCACTTCTCTTGTTTACTTCTTTACTTATACTTGAAACTATACACCATCATCAGCATAAAAACTTTCCGTGCTGCATGCCATTAGCCCATATAGCAACTTTTCTATTTAAAAGGAAAACCACACAATAATTTTCTATTAGTCCTCCCTTGAACTCATATCTCCTCCAGCTCAGCTACTTAGCATCAAAGTGTGCTTGAAATTTTCAGAGCCTTCCTTTTTAGCCATAGTCTTTAAAAGGGCCTCAGCAGTAATGACACCACACAGAGGAAGATTTAATAGAATATGGGCTGTATGGGTTGTGTAGAAGGTCCACAGATAATTGTATTAGACAACCATAGCCATGCTTCCTTCACAACAATGCACAGGCTTGGCCCTGGTCCACTCTGAAGTTTAATGTGAGGGCCCTGACCTGGTGACCTCTGCAGCGCTTCGGGCACCAAGTGTGTTTGTAAGGAATCTGTTATTTTTTCTGTATTAAGGCACAAAATATAGTAGCTGGTGGTGGATGCTACTAGAAACACATTTTGTGCAACATGTAAACAGATTTTGCAAACAGAGCTTTTGCAATCAGACTTATGATCTTAATGCGCTTGTTGTGCCAAACATGTCTCGCTTTTCCAAGATCAGTTCTTTAAATTCTCTGTTAGCTCCTCTTGTTTGTGTCTTTCTTTTATCCGCTTATTTCTTCATTTCCATTTGTGTTATTTCAGTTATTACATTATATGTGGTATACAGTATGACAATGTCTAAGGCAGGACAGGAAGGAAAGGAGAAAAAAAGGTAGGGATAATAGGGGAAGATGTAATAAAAGGATACAGTACAAATAGAAATGCACACTGTATCGCCAACTGCAACAAAAAAAATTGGAAATGCTTCTTCTGGTGTGTGTGTGTGTGTGTGTGTGTCTGAGTATGAAAAAGAAAGAGAGACAGAGTGTCAAATGTGTGTGTGTCTTTGTCATGAAATGTACTTGAAATTGAGAAGCTACAGTAACACTAACCAGGAGTCAAAGGCAGATAGAGATGGATCCACGAGAACCGGGCCATGCGCAGCCCCCAGGAGTACCCAAGACCTAAGGCCACACATCTCGATATCGGCACACTCATCCCAGCAGGAGAAAGAGAGAGGCTGCAGGTGTGAGCCGAGATCAGGGACCCATGCAGGGCTCCAGGCAGTAAGGAACCCTCCCCCTGCCACCCGGGACCACCAAAGGAGCACATCAAAGACTACACTAGAATATCCAGCCATGCTCCGTAGCCGGATCTGTGTTGCTTGGGACACTTTCACTTTAGTTATGACACAAGAAAATGGTGCCATGATGTCAACTTGGACAGGGTTATGACCTGAAATCAATCAAGGTCAAATGTTTTGCCAAATAACTGCTACTCTCCAAGTAAAGAAAAACTTTGATGGACCTTATATAGGCGGTACTTCTCCAAATCTCAGAAAGGCATATTGTAAAGTTGAATTGTTTAAGTAAGTAAAACAAAAATATTCATCTGAGCAGAGCAAGCAATACTTACTCTGGGAAATATGTGTCAATTAAAACATGCCAAACTGAAAGCTTACATCCCATAAAGGAAGTTGATTGTTTGCATCCAGCCTGTAAAGTACTGCCACCTGGTGGCCACAGTTGGTTATTGTCTCTGGAGGCTAGCTTGTGTCTGAGCCACTGGAATGTGTAGTTGTTGTCATTTTCATGGGCATGGCAGCATTCACCAGTATTTAAACTCTAAAATCGATCTCAGTGTTAGTACAAATACATTCCTGTTATTTATACGTTGAACTCGTTGGCTTTAATAAAGTTTATTGTGTCTTGGTTTTATTTTAACAGCAGCTGTTTTTCTGTTATGTTATTGCCAGGGTTTTAATAGTTTTGCAATTTTCATTAGTTTTTATTTTTATTTAGTTTTGACTTCAGATTTTCAATTTTATATCAGTTTTAATTAGTTTTTACCAATTGTTTGCTAGTTTAGTTTAGTTTTTAGTTTTTTGAAAATCCTTAGTTTCAGTTTAGTTTTGATTAGTTTCAGTTATAGGTTTAGTTGTGTTTGCAATAATTAAGTGTAACAAAATCCCAGTTTCATCATATCAGTCATGCTCTTCTGCTCATCCTTGGGTATGTTGCTATTCCAGCTACCATACCCTGCACCCTGCACAGGTCGCCTGTCTGTCGCAGGGCTAACACGCAGAGACAGACAACTCACATTCCCACCTATGGGTTCTTTAAATAAATAAATAAATAAAGGCAGATGAACAACCATTGATACCAGGCAACTATAAAATGTATATCTTGGCCCCAATGAGACTATTAACTCTTGCAGCACCGGGTGTTCATAATTTTGGTTCAAGTGAATTGATAAACTTTGTGAAGGCAATTGACTCACACAGTTGTGTAGATGTCCCCGTCCTGCTGTCTCGGGATGCATCACGCTGCCTTGCCTGGGGTTAGCTTCTGTTTTCTGGGGATGAGGGTTGAGTGTGCTCCCTTACCTTCTCAAGGTAAGCTAGGTTAGCCTTCTTGTGTGAGCTTTTCAAGTGCACTTTAAGGTTTGTGGGATTTTTTTCCCTTTAGAAATGTCCCTCATAATTTGTCTCTTTCCACTACAAGACACTTGCTTTATCCAAAACACAGTCATATTCAAAGTAATCCCAAATTGGACTCTGGCGCTTTCTCCTGACTTTTCCTGACATGATTCTGCGCGTGGACGGAGCAGCAACACAGACGACTCGACTAACGTGCTGCCACCTGCTGGCATAATGAGACAGCAAGAAAAAATCTGGAAACTAAACTTCATTTTCACCCTTGACTATTGTAGGACACGCACACATCAACGAAAACTAAACACATTTTGCTATAAATTCAGTTAATTTTAGTTAGTTTTGTGGACACTCATTACAGTTTTAGTTAGTTTTCCTTTTTTTGTTTTTATTTTTATTTCCGTTAACGAAAATGTTTTTTCACTTCTAGTTTTCGTTATTTCGTTCGTTTTCGTTAATGATAATAACCTTGGTTATTGCTCAATTATAAGATGATAAAAAAACACTCGGGAGGGTCACCAACAATTTGCCTACTGTTTGTGTTTGCCATCCTGATTAATGGCAGTGGGTGTTACCTCAAAATGAGGCTGAATTACTTCTGCAGTCAAACACCTGGAAGCCTTAGCTTTAACCCCATGATCAAAAAAAACAACAAACAAAAAGACCAACTTTCCCTGTCTTTGTACCTCGAGGCCCTCCAGCCAGGCTCCATTATTAATACACTTGTCTGCTAAATGCTTTATCCATTCTTTACCCAACTTAGTTTAAATCAAATCCCAAAATGTCCCCATCTCCAACCTCATCTCTCTTGTGCATTTTCTGTTCTTGCAAAAAGATCTCATAAGTACCAAAACACACACGCAAATGTCGAGCACTCTGTGACGTTAGCGATGCTATCTTGAGATCAAAGTAGCTGGCTGCGTTTTATAACTCAAGTAGTCCAATTTCATTCAGAAGCAGACACCCCAAGAAGGCTTTTGATAATCTACACTGTCTGATGAGATTTCCATTGAAATAAGTTAGCAAGAGGAAAGGAAAGATACAGAACTGGGAAGTAAATCTGAGAGACGAGGAAATGGGACAATTGAAGGAAGAATGATGGGGGAGTGGAAGAAGATGGCACAAGAAAGAAGACAAAATGGAGAAAAGAAGTGGAGACAAGAAGCTCTGTAGTTAAAGCTGATTGATCAATCTATTTTTGCTCATTTTTTGAATTGCTTCTGTCGCAGCCTCTTTGCTCCATGTCTCCCTGAATCACACTCCATCTCTCATGCCCTCACTTTTCCAGTGTTTATAAGTCATCTGTCAGATAGGCAGACGTGTAGATGGAACAAAACTCGTCCCTGTAATTTATTCTGCTGTTTTTGCCAACATTCATTCCTTCTCCTGCATGATGACTTCCATTTGTCAGCCGCCTCTGCGTCTTTAAAATGAATCCATTTGCCTCTGAGTTGCTCCGTTTCTTTATTGCGAAGAGATGCAGTTTGGCAACAAATGCTAAAAGATGAAATGAGAATTGGTGTCGTGATGACTCAGTGGGTTCAACTATATTCTCGCAACATCAAATCTGACTCATGACTTCCTCTGCGTGTCAGCTCCCTCTTCTGCCCTTCCTTCTCGCTAACTGCCATAATAAAAATATAATAGGAATGGGGGTAAGACGCCCGCTTTAATTTGTTTAGACCACAGCTTGAGTGCTGCTCTTACAGCCGAAAGATCTTTGCATCAGCTGGAAAATTTGTCAATAAAAAAATCGGTTCATGAGGAATCACAGTAAATAATCAAATGTGTTTAAGCCTTGTGATGTTTTCATTAATCTACTGAAAGGAGCAACAGTAAATGGATCTGCTATTCTATGTGTATGTGCAGCTTGATATGTCAATGTGCTTCTGCTCCGTGGGTTTGAAGTATCGATCACAACATTGCTGCCGTACCTGATAAAGTGATAATAAACTAATTCTGAACTTCTTGTTCTTGTTTCAGGTGTCAGAAAGGACTGACAGTGGAAGCAGATGACAGAAAGGTCAGTTTGAAAGCTTTTTTTTTCAATCGCAACTTATTTTTTGTCACCAGCACAGGAAGGAGACTCTCCCTCCTTTGACCTTGTTCCTGTGGACAGACCCTGGGTCCGTTCAAATAAAACAAAACAAAACACATAGAAAGTATGGAGCAGCAAACTGGAGGAGAAAGAAAAGACATGTCAGCACTTACTGAGGAGATGAGTGTTTGAGAGTAATGCAAAAGAAGCATTTTGAGATCACATGTGGCAGCTACTCATTAGATGGACTTTATAGCAAACATTTTCACAAAAACCCCCCTTCAAAAAATCCCAATCCAAATGCTTGCACACCCACGCACATACAGTGGGGCAAAAAAGTATTTAGTCAGCCACCGATTGTGCAAGTTCCCCCACTTAAAATGATGACAGAGGTCAGTAATTTGCACCAGAGGTACACTTCAACTGTGAGAGACAGAATGTGAAAAAAAAATCCATGAATCCACATGGTAGGATTTGTAAAGAATTTATTCGTAAATCAGGGTGGAAAATAAGTATTTGGTCAATAACAAAAATACAACTCAATACTTTGTAACATAACCTTTGTTGGCAATAACAGAGGTCAAACGTTTACTATAGGTCTTTACCAGGTTTGCACACACAGTAGCTGGTATTTTGGCCCATTCCTCCATGCAGATCTTCTCGAGAGCAGTGATGTTTTGGGGCTGTCGCCGAGCAACACGGACTTTCAACTCCCGCCACAGATTTTCTATGGGGTTGAGGTCTGGAGACTGGCTAGGCCACTCCAGGACTTTCAAATGCTTCTTACGGAGCCACTCCTTTGTTGCCCGGGCGGTGTGTTTTGGATCATTGTCATGTTGGAAGACCCAGCCTCGTTTCATCTTCAAAGTTCTCACTGATGGAAGGAGGTTTTGGCTCAAAATCTCACGATACATGGCCCCATTCATTCTGTCCTTAACACGGATCAGTCGTCCTGTCCCCTTGGCAGAAAAACAGCCCCATAGCATGATGTTTCCACCCCCATGCTTCACAGTAGATATGGTGTTCTTGGGATGCAACTCAGTATTCTTCTTCCTCCAAACACGACGAGTTGAGTTTATACCAAAAAGTTCTACTTTGGTTTCATCTGACCACATGACATTCTCCCAATCCTCTGCTGTATCATCCATGTGCTCTCTGGCAAACTTCAGACGGGCCTGGACATGCACTGGCTTCAGCAGCGGAACACGTCTGGCACTGCGGGATTTGATTCCCTGCCGTTGTAGTGTGTTACTGATGGTGACCTTTGTTACTTTGGTCCCAGCTCTCTGCAGGTCATTCACCAGGTCCCCCCGTGTGGTTCTGGGATCTTTGCTCACCGTTCTCATGATCATTTTGACCCCACGGGATGAGATCTTGCGTGGAGCCCCAGATCGAGGGAGATTATCAGTGGTCTTGTATGTCTTCCATTTTCTGATGATTGCTCCCACAGTTGATTTTTTCACACCAAGCTGCTTGCCTATTGTAGATTCACTCTTCCCAGTCTGGTGCAGGTCTACAATACTTTTCCTGGTGTCCTTCAAAAGCTCTTTGGTCTTGGCCATGGCGGAGTTTGGAGTCTGACTGTTTGAGGCTGTGGACAGGTGTCTTTTATACAGATGATGAGTTCAAACAGGTGCCATTCATACAGGTAACGAGTGGGGGACAGAAAAGCTTCTTACAGAAGACGTTACAGGTCTGTGAGAGCCAGAGATTTTCCTTGTTTGAGGTGACCAAATACTTATTTTCCACCCTGATTTACGAATAAATTCTTTACAAATCCTACCATGTGGATTCATGGATTTTTTTTCACATTCTGTCTCTCACAGTTGAAGTGTACCTCTGGTGCAAATTACTGACCTCTGTCATCATTTTAGGTGGGGGAACTTGCACAATCAGTGGCTGACTAAATACTTTTTTGCCCCACTGTATAATGTCAACCATTGACAGGCCAGTATGAGCGACCGTGCACCATCAGGTCAGAGTGGACAACATCTACAAGTAGGACAGGCTGCAGGAGTGAGACAGCCCTCGATCTGATCATAGTGGCTTCTATGTGAAACTGCATCCACTCTGCGGCATCTGCTGTGGGGCCCAATCAAACCACAGATACGACGCATAAAGGATTTCCTTTGCAAACAACTGATGCAGTTTTAATAAGCTAATTAATGAAGCTGTAATCTGTCACTTAAGGGCTGTTTAAGCAGCTGAGCCACTTTAGCTCTGATTATGCTTCATCACCGATCTGATGGTGAATTTTCCCATAAAGGAAACTCATCAAGATTGGAATATAAATATTTTTAAGCATTTAAATAAGGGTTAATTTGCTTAAGCATAAGTGGATGTTTGTTTATCAAATGGTCATAAATAACAGAAAATGTTATGTAAAGTAACACAGACTTATTACCATAACACAACTGTCAAAATTATTGGTGTGCAATGAATTTGCAGTTTTGTTGTCTTTGAAATGGTTTGTGTGAAGATGGAGGTCGGCTGCAGCCAGCTGCCATCTTCAAAGGGGCTTTGGTGCAAGTCAGCGATTAAATGGCAGTGCAGAGCCATCAGTGTAATATCAGTTTATGACTGAAAGGAGTGACGCTGGCAATAACATGCAAACTGTTCATGATTATACATGATTCACTACCATACATTGTTGTAACTCTCAGATCTGTTGCATAAACAGAACAATTCACATCACCTACTCAGATCTAGAGTCCTGCTCATATATTTGAAACAAATCCATGTTAATTGCCTCTTGGGGATAAATAAAGTCTTTCTGATTCTGATTCCGATCAAAAGATAACAACAACAACAACAATCTTTATTTATAGAGCACATTTAAAAGCCTTGGGCATACCAAAGTGCTTTACATAAAACAATAAAAGGTTCAAACATTGATAACGGATAAATAAAAATAACGAGTTATGTTCATAGATAAAAGCTACCAATAAGAATGACTATAGCACATGGGTAATAGCAAGATAAAAGCTGTACCACCATAATAAAAGACACCAATAGAAAGATAGGAGGGAATTAATACAAGAGGTCAATAGGTCACAGCAACCAAACAAACAAACAAACAAACCAGCAATTAAAAGGTGGAGAAGGCAAGTTTAAAAAGATATGTTTTAAGCTGTGATTTAAAAGAATGAATAGAATCAGATGCCCGGATGCCAATCGGGAGATTGTTCCACAGCACAGGTGCAACAAGAGCAAACGATCGATCACCTCTAGTCTTAAGTCGAGATCTGGGCTGAGCCAGCAGTAACTGTGACGATGACCTTAAAGCCCTGGCAGGAGCATAAGGGTTTAAAAGGTCCTTAAGGTAGCTGGGTGCAGTGTTGTTAGTAATTTTAAAAGTAAACAACAAAATTTTAAATTGAATACGATATTTGACAGGCAACCAGTGCAGATCGGCAAGGACAGGAGTAATGTGGGCAAACTTGCTGGTTTTAGTTAGAATGCGAGCTGCAGCATTCTGAACTGTCTGTAATCTCTGTAAAAGGGAAGAGTGGAGACCACAATAAAGTGAATTACAATAGTCTAGCCTCGACGTTACAAAGGCGTGGATGAGCTTTTCGAGATCTTTATGCGGGATATAGCGCCTAGCCTTAGAGATAAGACGAAGCTGGTAAAAACTAGATCTGACAACAGCAGACACTTGTTTGTCAAATGAAAAGGAGCTGTCAAATAAGACACCCAGATTCCTGACAGTATCAGAGAGAGAACAACTAAGAAAACCAAAGGCATCCCGGAGTTTGGCACGAAGGGCATTACTACCAAAAATCATAATCTCGGTTTTCTTCTCATTAAGGATAAGAGAATTCGACAACAACCACTTCTTGGCCTCAGACATGCATTCTCGGAGGCTATTCAGAGACAGAGCAAGATCGTCGTTTAGCTCAAAATAGAGCTGGATATCATCTGCATAATAGTGATAAGCAATATGGTATTTCTCAAAGATGGCACTTAAAGGAAGCAAGTATAATGAGAAAAGGGTAGGGCCCAGCACAGATCCCTGGGGGACACCACAGCAAACAGGTACAGCCGAGGAAGAGGATGTAGCCAGATGTACCGTAGAGAGCCGATTGGAGAGATAGGATTTAAACCAATCCAGGGCAGCGCCCTTGATGCCTACAGTGTGCTCAAGTCTCGCTAATAAGATATTATGGTCAACCATGTCAAATGCCGATGATAGATCCAAAAGCACTAAGACTGAGGGGCGTCCGTTGTCAGCCATTAGTAGGAGATCATTGAAAACACGAAGCAATGCTGATTCTGTGCTGTGATGTTGTTTGAAGGCCGATTGAAATTTATCATTTATATTATTCTCATCAAGGTAGGTCTGCAGTTGGAGCAGAACCACCTTCTCAAGTATTTTAGCTAGAAAGGGAAGCTTAGAAATTGGCCTAAAATTGGCAAAATCACTAAGCTCAAGGTTCCTTTTTTTTAGAACAGGTTGGATTATGGCATGCTTGAGAGCTGAAGGTACATAGCCAGAAAGCAAGGAAAAGTTCAATATGGACAATAAACAAGGTCCAATTACACTGAAACAATCCTTAACAATACGGGATGGGAGAGCATCATGTACACAGTTAGTATTGTTCAATTTATCAATTAGACGCTTCAGAGTGGAGAGAGAAACGGGTTCAAATTGATAAAAAGTGGCCGAACAATCAGGAGTAGACATACAATCAGTCACCAGAGGAAGATAACCAATGACGTCGCTGTGTGATTTTTACTCTAATGGCACTGAAATGATTTTATAGCTCAGAGACATTTTAAAGGCTAATTGAATTATATTCAGGTCATGTACATTTTACACACATTATATTCTTATCTCTTCTCTATTGTTTTGCAGTTAAACAGAAGTCCAACACATCAGGGTAGTTTTTTTTTTATTTTACATTTGTTATCAGTTCAAATGCAGGCTCCAGACTTGTTGAGGAATTTTGGAAAATTCAGATTTAATGAGAATATCAGCACAGCGTGATGCTTCTGCGTGTTTAGATGATACATTTACACACCAGCTCAGGCATGTCAGACACATCTGTGCACATATGGCCCTGCTGTTGTGCATGTGATTGATGTGATTATGAGCTATTGCCCCTGCTGCCTGGGAACATGTAGGGCTAAATTTGACAACTATGTGAACTCCACATGGAAGCTATTTGAAATATCTGAGTCAGACTTGAGGACCACTGCAGATTTTAAAGGCCTGGTCAAACTTTGATTCATTGTGATGAACATGAGCATGAACTATTTAGAGTGCTATTAATAATCCATCTTTAATTTGTCTTTAAAGGAAAGATAAAGCTTTCTCCATCTCCATGTTGAAATGTAGTCAATTAGACAAACATGAAATTGAAGTACTCTCCAATATATCTCTATTGTGCAGGGCCAGTAATATGATTTTATGAATGCAATTCTCATAAATCTGCAGTCAAACTACTGTTTGTGTTCTCCTGTCCACATAACAGGAGACAGTTTTGGCTGTGTTGTTGTTGCAGTAAATGCAGAAATGCTCCACAGTCAAATAATCAGATTGTTAATTTACTTTTTTTAAACTTTAAACTTCTTTAAAAAGGATTTTTAACCATCAGCTGCCTGATCCAACATGTATGATAGCTGCATATTTATCATCCTGGGTCTTAGATGACAACAAACATGCACCTCCAATAAACAGCCCGAACTTAAACACAGCTATTTTACCTTTAAATAAAAAGACTGAGCGAGGTGATTAATCATCTCTTTATTGCTGAGTTTTTAAGTTTACCTTCCCCTCTGCTCTTTTCAACAGATCTTCTTTTTATATCAGCCGTGCAAAAGTGTCCTGCATGCGTTTTACTTTGTTTTACTCTATACATCCCCCTATAGTACTTGACTGTGTGTAGTCTGATAGTGCCTATGTACTGAACAGAGATGTGAGTCATCAAGAAGGTTGGTACACACTCCTTCCAGTCCCTGGTGACCAACTCTCTGTGTTCAGGGAGTGGTTGTTCACTGGGCACCATCTCACCACATTTTGCACCTCCACTCTGTAGACTGATTCATCATTGATTGAAGAGAAACTGGTGCCAAACCGTGATGATGCTTTGACAAGAAACTGAGGATCCAGTTACATATACTGGTGAGCTGAGATCCAACTGGTGCAGTCTGTGGGTGAGCAGTATTAAAGGCAGAGCTACTGTCTACAAATAGTATCCTAACATATGTGACCCATTCCTCTTGATGAGTCAGGGCTGTATGGAGAGAGGGATGGTATCCTGTGATGTGATTGCAGAGAGGTAAGGATATTGGCCTCGATGTGGGAGAGGACCAGTCTTTCACTTTCAGTTTGCTTTCTCTGGCACTGAAGCATCGATGGCTGACTTGAGGCATGCATGGACCGTTTCCACAGATAGGAATAAGTTAAAGATACACAGATTTTAGTCCTGGATCTCCATCTGGTCCAGCAGTTTTCCATGGCCTGGCCTTGCAGAGTTTACTGTGGGAGACTCGGCATGCTCTGTGGTTGTTATCTTCATAAGTGGAGTGTGGTTACTGGAGTGAAAGTGGGCAACAAAAGTGCTGACTTTTTTGGCCAAAGTGTTGTGCCTTTGTGGTCAGTTAATGGCTGTGATGCTTTTCCACATGCCCCTGGTATCATTGCTGTTAAAGTGATCCTCCACACACTTCCTGGAGATAGATTTTTTTTTTTTTACTTGACCTGGTAACACTGCAGGCTGTGGGGATCTCAGAGTTATGCTTTGTGAAGGGATTTCACCTCTTTGTTCATCCATGTTTCGGTATTTGGGATGGATTTTATCTTTTTGTCCATGATTGTTCAGATAGTAGCACCTGTAAGAAGAACAGTGGATGTATATTCCTGTGTGCTCTGTGCAGCTTGCTGAGCACACAGTTCCCATTGTGTTTGTTCAAAACAGTCCTGGAGTTGTTGTTTCTGCACAGCTCTGTGTGCGGCCATCAGAAACAATGGAAGATGGTCAGAGTTGCACGAGTTGGAGTAGGGAGGGCTTGTAGGAGTCGTTAACATTGCTGGATGGTTTATACCAGCTGTTTGTTGCCTCGGTAGTGCACTGCACATGTTGATCTGTCAACAGTATTTCCTGTTTCTGTCAGGATACTCTTAAAGTTAAAGGAAATGATGTTTGCAAATTTCCCCACTTTTTAATAATTCCATGTGTCTGTATAAACACTTCATGCTTTTGTACTGTAACAGAATTAAAAGCACAGATAAAGAACAAATGAAGAAAACATAAGAAAGTATTTCTGCTTAATAGTTGAACATCCTCCAAATGTTGGGATTTGGTGATTTCTGCCAGAGAAACGCACATGATCAACACAAAAGATAACAGTGAGCTTCTCAACTCACGTTGTTTGTTTTGGAGAATGCCCTGAATACCAGAAATATGATAATAATTGAAGATTAATACATTTTTTCTCTATTCTGATCCCAGAATCTGTGTTTGATGGGTGGGGGAGCCTTTCACACACTACCCTACAGTAGTGGTGATGCTGGAGGCAGTGGAGGATTTATGCAGTAAACCGCAAGTTTATGTAAAAATTGTAGCTACGTAAGAAAATGACTTTGCAGGAATCTTGTTGTCTTTTTATATGAGCTCTGCCATAATGTTTTGTTCATTTTTATGCTACTAGGTTTTAAACTTGCACATCAGTGACATTAACACTTCACAGTTAATGATCTCTTGTGGTCAATATGTAAGCAAAGAAGCAAACAGTAACTGAAAAACAAGCCCTGATGCAAACGCAAGAGGGAAACCATTTGGACTTAAACATCTTTATTAAAGAGGGAGCAGTGGAGAAAGAGAAACAATTAATTCACTGTTAGCTTGCTTAGTGGGACTACAGGGAGGGAGTTAAACAGATGGATCATATGATGCTTCATTGCCACAATATGTGAGTGCTGTGTTTAGCTACGGTGCCCTGGAGAAGTTCATTTATTCATGGAGGCCTTTATGGAAGAATCTTATAGATACTGAAAGGAATCTGTTACTATTTTAACAGATATGAGTTTTGACATGACTGGGATTATGGAAGTTGATCAGTATTATGTTTGTTTTTTAAAAGAAGAAATGATAAGTAAAAGATGACGTTGTAGTCCAACACCAGGCTGGTTATACAGGAGGAATCTGAGGCCACCTGGTTTTTGAACATAGACATATGTTGATGTGATTAACTTCAAATGTGCACTCACAGTTCAGAAGTCCTTTGTTATGTATGATTGTCTATCATGGGGGAACAATTACAAACAAGGAGAGAACCCAAAAGACTGGCGACAACTGAGCCTGATACCAAACAAGCAACCAGACCAGCTCGATCCAGTTCCATGCAGGGTTTCTTTGAGGTCCATGAGCACGTGGACAGAGCGCAGTACTTTCTCATAGCATATATGCTGTTTTTGCATAAACACAAAAGAAAAATGAATGAAAGCTGGTGTCCATGGATTTTAAGGTTTCTGTGCGTTACTTTATGGCATTAAAAGGTTGGTATGGTTATTAATGTTTTTAATTGGAACAGTCAAGTTTTCTCTTAGACTTTTCCCCTTGAGCTGCAAAACATCAGCAGACCACATTTTCAACTGAAGTGTTTTTCCCCCAAAAAACTCAAAAGAAAACTTCAAACCTTAAATATTCTCCATCCATAAGATTTCTGATTGAGTTCCAGTAAGACAGTCCCAGCACTGTTCTCTTGAATGAATTCCAATAGATTTAACTCCTTTAAGTTTGTTGTGTGGTCTTTGAAGTCTGTTCAAACCGAAACCAATCCCCGTGTGCAGCACGCCTGTCTTCAGACACACGTGCGGCAGATGGTGTGTTCACGTCTCTGGGTGAAAAAAATATAGAAGAAAAAAGAAAAAACCCTTCACTTCTCCAAAGTTATGTTTTATGTTTAAAGACTTTAACAAAGCATTGAACCAATCAGTGAGTTGACTGTGGATCAGCAACTCCTTGGACTGAATTTTCACCTTGTGGTCATACGCCAACCAGTCAAGTTACAGTTCACACCCATGTCTATTCAGACTCATATGAAGACAAACATGTGAATAAAAGATCCTATTAATCGGCTTAGTAACCAACCAAATGTAAATACTGTCACAGTCTCCTCTTCTGTTTACATCACAGTGAACTCGACCTTTGGCCCTTTCTGTTTGTTTGAAATCTGATTTTATCCTTTCATCAAGTGAACAATAACTTCTTCAGATTAACACAAAATAACTTCTGCCACTAAACGGTCACTTTTGTAAAACTCTTGCTGAAACAGGACTGTTTCAGCAATCCCCCTTATTTAAGGAGACGGGGGACCTGAACCCCATTGTCTTTAATCCACTTTGTGAGATAAAAATAGAAAATGATTACAGATAATCTGGACTTCCTGGTTTGTTGTCTTAATCAGTGCTTTTGGGGCCCTTTTTTGTTTCTTCTTTTAGTTTTTTAATGAATCCAGTTATGCAATGGCACTAATCATTTGCATAATGTGGAAGCATAACATGTTGAGTAAGGTGGTTGTTGTGAATGATGGTGAAGTGCGAGCGTGCATTAGAGAGTTAACGGTGACCTTTGTGAGACATCACAGGTCAAAGGCAATAATTCAAAATCATTGTTTCATAGAGCAACAAAATAGTCCCTGCCCTCTGACAGGGTCAGTTTAAAATTGTTTCCAAAAAACAAAAATATTCCACCTTTGTTGGTCCCTTTGTTCCCAGAGACAGTGGGCCAGGCTGCAGAGCCCAGCATTGACAGGCTCTTCAGCTGGACTTTGACACCAATTATCCTGCCACACTAGCTATACAAACTCACACAATGTCTGTTGACTATTCTGTCACACAACCTCTGGAGTCTTTCTCACTTCTACCACCCTTATTACGTCTCTCTGCCTGCCTTTCTTTGGCCCTCATCATTCTGTCTTTGCAGCTGTCAGATCATTGTGAAATACCACCACCTCCCCAAGAGGTTCACAGTATTTTCCTTTGTGTCATCATATCTGTGTTCACATGAATGTGATAAATGTATATTTCCAAGGCCAGTTTCAGATCCCCAACAGTGCTGTGTTAAAAACATACGAGGGTTGTGTTTTTGTGGAGTACTATGAAGGTGATTCTCTTGTTACGGAGCTGTATTGACTTAGTCATTTGTGCTATAAACCTAACCTGCTCCAGATTAAACAGCGCAAGATCCATATGATGCAATGAAGGTCTTAAGTTTTTCGGCAGTGTCTCAAGTCTTTGTCTTTCCCAGATCAACTTTTTGCTGCCTTTTTTCCAAGCTTTAAATATGCTGAACTCTATGAATGTAGTCTTTACCAGTTATTATGACCACAGCTTTTAAAGTGTGCATGTTTAATACTACATTACTCTGCAGCACAGAGAGATGTCACAGAATTATGTGTTATGATGTGTTTTACCACCTACCACTGATCCAATCATCTGGTTGGGTATGTTGAAGTTTGTAGTACAAGGTCCAGGTTCAATTAAGTTTTCTTTATAGGGGCACCAAATCACAACAATAGATTGCTTCAAGGCACTTTATATTGTGAGGTAAAGACTCTACAATTATACAAAAAAACAGAGAAAACCCAACGATCATATGACGCCCTATGAGCAAGCACTTTGGCGACAGTGGGAAAGAAAAACTCCCTTTTAACAGGAAGAAACCTCCGGCAGAACCAGGCTCATGGAGGGGCCTGCAGAGCGAGAGCGAAGTGCTCTAATAGGGTGATATGGTACTACAAGGTCATTGAGATAAGATGGGGCCTGATTATTTAAGACCTTGTATGTGAGGAGCAGGATTTTGAATTCAATTCTGGATTTAACAGGAAGCCAATGAAGGGAAGCCAAAACAGGAGAAATCTGCTCTCTCTTTCTAGTCCCTGTCAGGACTCTTGCTGCAGCATTTTGGATCAGCTGAAGGCTTTTCAGTGAGTTTTTAGGACTTCCTGATAATAATGAATTACAGTAGTCCAGCCTGGAAGTAATAAATGCATGAACTTAGTTTTTCAGCGTCACTCTGAGACAGCATATTTCTAACTTTAGAGATGTTGCACAAATGGAAGAACGTAGTCTTACATATTTGTTTAATCCTTTAGAGCCGGTCGGAGCGGGCACGCTCTGTTTTGCGTAACTATTTATAAATCCCGGTAGCTCTACAACCACATAAGCTGGCGCAATAATTTTTTTTGCATATGAAACCGGAGGAGTTGTACTTACATCTTATGCCATCAGCTTGTACTAGGTCACGGTTTCCTTCCACATATAGCTTTGCAAAAACTGCATAAAAAGCACTTGCAGCAACAAAAACATAATATTCCAGAAACACGCTTTGCCGATCCGATCAGCTGTTCATAACACTTCCTACGTTGGAATAGACGTCAGCGTGAACTTTTGCATGTCCGCCATTACCTGCCCAAAACCGGAAGTGATGTCATTTTCGCAGAAATTTAGTTTTTTTTACCATCAGGGCCTTATGAGCCTATACTGGTGTTTTTAAAAGTTATGTTTGACTTTATGACTTTCTGTGTCGTTTCTGGGATGCTTAGGACTCATATTGCACTGCTGGAAATAGTTTATTTTGATGCATATGCTGTTTTTTTGCAAATTTGCACTATAATATTTATTTTCGTTTTTCCTGCAGTATATAAAAATTGGTGTATTTCAAAAATAAAACTATGAAGACACTTAAAATAATTTTCCTGTGGTGGGAAACTATTTTGTGCAACTTTTTTGTATTTACAGTTTTGAGGGATAAGCCTCTTAAATTTCTCTAACTAGAAATATATGTTAAAAAAGCAAAAACGATTTTCAATTTTTTTGTAGTTTATTGCACTTTTTTGCAATTTATGTAATTACTATGCACTTAATGAATACATATTATTAAAATCTGGGCTATAATTGTTGTATTGATGTATAGCAACTTGAAATGCTCCCAAAAATGGCTCCACACCATGTAAAAATATAATATAAGCTCTGGCGGACTTGGTTCTATGGCAGGTCTTAAAGGGTTAATATGTGCGTCAAAGGACATGACCTGGTCAAAAATGACACCAAGGTTCCTCACAGCGTTACTGGAGGCCAAGGTAATGCCACCCAGAGTAAGAATCTGGTTAGATACCATATTTCTAAGATTTTTAGGGCCGAGGAATCTCAGTTTTATTTGAATTTAGAAGCAGAAAATTAGATGTAGTCCAGGTCTTTGTATCCTTAAGACATTCCTGCAGTTTAACTAATTAGTGTGTTTAGAATAAGTGATGTGACAATAAAAACAAATGAAGTAGGAGGTTCTGGGGATTTGTGCCACAGAAACTGTGACTTTTTTTTACATTTCTGTAATATATCATAGAAGAGAGACTATGGAGGCAATTTGCCTCAGCGAGCCTGCTCCTCCTTTTCCTTCATGTCATACAAGTACTTTTACATTTTAACACCTTGACACTCCATGGTAATGCAAAGATAATACAACAGGTAGGTATCCAGAACTGACAGAACCACTGTCCTTTCTCTGTTTAACCTCTGATATACATTATGAGCATTTTATTGGTGCCTTAGCCTCACACTGTGACCTTGACATCCTCCCATCGTCCTCCCATCATCATTTTACTCCATTTTCTGGTTTGAACCTTAAAAGGGAAAGACAGAGTCACTAAAGATGGGACGGAGGACGTGAAGTTCCACCAAACAACATTGCACTGTCCCGTTAACAAGCAGCAAACTTTGTGATTTCCTGGTAGCAGTATATCTCGGTTATACGATTGAAAAAAGAAATTCAAAAATATTAAGTGTGTGCGTTAAACTGTCTGTCACATTTACAATGTCCCAGTGCTTCACTTCACAATCACCAACAACTTGGAGAATATTGTGCTTGTGGCTTTTCATCTTAGATCTCATCATGACAATCTCAAGGCAGAATCTGTATTTGTGAGATTCACAGTGTTGTAAGGTTTATGTTTCACATTATCAAGAAATAATTACTTCTCAAAAGCAAAGTAGATACTCAGTGGAGGCAGTAGAAGTGGCACGAACTGGAAGGGAGTTACTCACTAATTAATTCTGACTGTTGCCTTTTCTTTGATTCCATTAAGGTAATGGCAGCGCCGCATTTAGGCTTTTGACTGTGTCTCCAGTGCCACTGATCTTCCTGATTATTCTGTTGTAGACAAGAAACTACACTATTAACATCAAACCATAATGGCTCACCGAACATTAGGATGATAAGTCAATTTTAGTGTGTGTGTGTGTGTGTGTGTGTCAGGAGCTCAGCGCTAGATTCTATCGTGTTTGCATTTTTATCACATTTCTCCTCCAACAGGCAATAAACACACTGTGTGAGTAAATGTGAGGAAAATTTATGAAGAATTTTGGACAAATGTTCTTGTGAAAGGCCAAACAATAACATATAATAACACATGCCTCCCTACCTAAATAACAACTGTCACATGTAAATGTGTGATTGATATATATAATTCTTTATGAGCTATATTGGAGTATTTTGTACTAGCATTTCAACAAGGGTCTAAAGAGCGGCTCTTTAAAAAAAAAAAATCTCCCCCAGGGATCAATAAAGTATTCTGATTCTGATTCTGATTCTGATTGATTTAAGACCACCGACATCGGTCTAGAAATGAAGCTGTTGTGTCAGAGGTCCACACAAGTGTCTTGTTTTTAGTGGCTGTGCTTTAGTAACAGGATGAGGCTCTTACCCCCAAAATTACATATTAACACTTTAAATCTGAAGCCACAGGATTTAGATTTAAAGGAAGTTTTAATGTTGTTGAGAATCAGATTTTAACCAAAATAGTTTTAATGCCTAAAACTAACCAAGCACTGAGTGACAGTGAAAAGTAAATTGAAACGAATTGGCTGGTCTCAAAATTGGACATGAACCACGGCCTGCTGGCTGACAAACTGATGGAGCTCTCCACCTTCCTCCTAATGCACATTTTTATCCTCCCTACGTAAATCCCCACGTTATCTTTAGTTACACAGAGAACAGGAATTTGGAAATTCAACCAGAGACGTTATAGGGATGCAGTTCTCCAAACATACAGCAGTGCACGGCCTGGTGGAGATGATGCTGTTTGAGGGTAGAATGCTGGATGGCTGAGAAGTTGACCTGAACAGGACAGAAGACAGCTGGAGTTCATAGTGAAGAGGAAGAGGCACAACACTTCATCAAAATCAAAAAAGGGCACATGAGAAGCACAAACAAACGTTTTCATTGGTTTAACACTAAACTAACAACAGCACGAACTTAGAGTAGCGCACAGTAGCGCAACACACATTGTTGTCCCCAACTGAGAGTACACAGCAGCAGTGTGGCTCTTTGGACTGTCTGCCTTTAAAAGGCTCTTAGGATCAAAGCACAAATGCCAAAGATTGAAACACTGACCATGGTGTGGACATAAAGGAGACATTACCAGATAAAAGTCGTCATTTTTCACAAGACAGGAGAAAAATGTATAAACAGTCTATTTCTGTTCATATCTCTGTAATTTATGTTATGAACCTTCAGAGTTCTAAGGGTCACTTTTCATGTTTGTGCTTCATTTTATTTTACAATTTTCCTTTGTGGGAACTATTTTAATGTCACAATCAGGAGTGCTATGAAAATAGATTTTAATGTGACTGATTTCACATCCTCACAGGAAGTACAATTCAGAGCATCAAATACAATGTTTCGCAAACACATCTTCTAATGGTCGTCCCCACTGCCTGAGAGGAACTGCACACAAAACCAGTAATTGAGCTCTGTATGTAATTAAATAAAATGTGCTCTCTCTGGTTCAAAGTTATTTCCACAATTCATAAAAAATACATTAAAATGGTGGTTACACTAAATCTATTAGTGATTATAGTAATTGTAAGCATCAGTCTGTGTCATTAGAGGTGAGCTTTTTGCCTTGAGTGAGCGCCCATTATCCATTTCATGTCCCTCTGTGCCCACCCATGGCCTTCACTTTGCACACTCGCACGTACACCCCCACACAGTTAAACTGGGATGTGCGCTGTATTCTTTTGTGCACAGTTTGGAGCTTGCTTTGCAGACACACACACTCAGAACCTGCTCTGTGTGGCTTTCAGACACCACCTGCTTAATTCAGCCTCGCTCCTTCCACACACACACACACACACACACGCACGCATAGGCGCAGGCGCATTCCTGCATACAGATAGCGATCTTGCCTCCGGAAGTTGCTGTGAGTTCTATAGCGGGATCGGCTCTTGTTAGCGTAACATCAGGTACAACGAGGGGCTCAACTCGCCTCCCCTGGAGAGTCAACAGTCTCCTTTGTGTCTTTGATCTTCACGAGACTTATTAACTGCCATGGCAACCGCAGGGGCTTCTGGGACAGCCGTACCATTGGGCCGTTTATTATTGGACAGAATTAAAGGGGCTGGCCCGGCACTTACTGTTGCTGTGGGGAGGTTTCGGATTAAGAGGGATTGTGCATCACAATGGTTACTGTGCTGTTTCAAAATATTATCTCTGAGCTAATTGTAATGAGTCCAGTTATTTTACCCCTGCAGAAACAATAGCTGTGTGGAAACGATGTGGTCGCAGTCTATTGAATATGAATAAATATTGACTCATGCTTTTGAGAGAGTTTTAAAGTTTTATAACTATGATAACATCCACTCCATGTAAGCTTTATTTAGGTTATTTATTTCTTTGTATTCATTTTACTAGGAATTTCTTTTTCAAAGAGGGTTCAGATATGCCCTTAGCAAATGTTTTGTAGGCCAGATGTGGCCCGAAAGTCATGGAGCAGGCTTGACTTGGGCTCTGTCAAATATTCTGTGGATCAGTCACAACATGCCTGACATCTTGCTTATATAAGATGAGTTGAAGCGCCCATGCTCACCATGAGTCAACGCCATCAGTCAAGCTGCCAACATGTGTGTCCCAAAGAAAACTACGTAGTACAGTACATTTCATTGTTATCTGCGAATGGAAAATGTACTTTTTCTTCAGAATTAACGATCCTCGTGTGAGAGGTATAGATGAAGTTACTTTGAGTCTAGAATTTAATGTTTTGGTAATGATAGGCTTTAGTTTAACTCGGGCCTTCAGGTCCAGCTGTGGGAAAAAATAGAGAGAAAATGGGGAATAATTATAGCTATTGATTAACTGTTTCCACCCCGTGTTATCATTGTCAATTAACCGAGTGTTAGACTGTTGGTTAGAGAAAAAAACTATTTAAATACCCTGCATAGATACATTTTTGTAATCTTCTTACATGTAAAAGCCTCAGTGATCTCATTTATCAATTTCATTACTCTGTTATGTAACAGTTGCAGTTATCTGTCCTGAACACTGGAAAACACGACCTAAAAATCACTGAGAGACTCTACTGTTGTTTCACCGAAGGCCAAAAATCATTTTGTCGGTTGGGAACAAAGAGAGAAGAAATACAGAACCAGTGTGGTCTGCATAGATACACAACTCAAGAACATTTTAATGAGGAAACATTTGTCCCTATTATTCTCAATCAGTGCCTTTTTTTGCAACCTTCACTCTGATCTTCCCTTTGCCCTTGCCTAGAGCATGAAGACAAAGAGCTCTAAGAATAAAGTGTTATATTCACAGCTAAAAATGCGATTGTTCACAGATCATTAGTCGGACAAGAGGGTACTCAAACATAATCATCACTAATGAGTGAAATTTCTAGGTTCTTATTAATTATGTGTGTGTGTACTTCTAGCTTAGATCCTCTACCAGAGGCCTGGGAGTTTGAAGGTTCTGTGAAAAGCTCAAAGCTGTTCCTAGGACTGCACTCTTCTGGAGTGTTATGTCGAAATCTGCTGCAGCCCCTGTTTCAGTGTCGGGGTCACAGCTCCTAAAGCTCCTGTTTCCTCTGAGATCACTGCTCCAGTTGTTCCTTCTGCTGGGATTGCCACATTTACCAGACGCTTGTTGACCTCTGCTATATCTGGTTGGTTGGCCAGCAGCTGTTTGTCTGTCTGGAGTTTGAAGACCCACAGGACTTTAGCCCTGTCGTTCTCAACCCTCTTTGGTTGTGTCTCCCATCGGGACTTTGGGACTTAACAGATGTTCCTTGAGACTATTCAGGCCACTTAATTGTGCTTTTCAGTGTGCACAGTCCCAGTTTGAATCTAAAATCCTGCTATTACGTGTTGGACACCCTTGAACAGTCTGCAGCATGAGTCCTGGTGGCCGCAGTAGACTGCTGCCTCTATGGATCTGATCCTTAGGGTCTGTTCTTGTGCTGCCATTATCAGTGCTCCTGTGCTGTACTTAGAAAGGCCTTTTCTAGCCCCTGGAAGGATTTCTTGATGTCTGGCAGGTACATCCCATCCAGGGTCTTAGCCTTGATAGTTCCTTTTCCTGTTTCTCATCACCGTCTGTCTTTAGCTAGGGTGGCTGTAGCTCAGGTGGCAGAGCAGGTCAGCCACTAATCAGAAGGTCGGTGGTTCGATCCCAGGCTGCATCCTGGCTGCATGCCAAATATCCTTGGGCAAGATACTAACCCCATGTTTGCCTACTGGAGGTGGTCAGAGGGCCCGGTGGCGCCAGTGTCCGGCAGCCTCGCCTTTGTCAGTGCGCCCCAGGGTGGCTGTGGCTACAATGTAGCTGCCATCGCCAGTGTGTGAATGTGTGTGTGAATGGGTGAATGACTGAATGTAGTGTGAAGCGCTTTGGGGTCCTTAGGGACTAAAAAAGCACTATACAAATGCAGGCCATTTAGCTGCCTGAAGGATTTGTGGAGTAGCTTGTCTCTTGCTGATATATTTGCAGATGCTCCATGTTTCATCCTGAATCGTGGCTCTGACGCTCACTAATCCTCACCCTCCCTCTTTCTGGTGCTCATAGAGCCTCAGGGTTCTGGAGTTTGGATGGAGACCTCTGTGCCATTCAGCTGGCTTCTCAGCGCCTGTTACCCGCTGGAGGAATTTGGCTGTGGCTGACATTTGTGCAACTTTATCACGGTTCCTGTTGGCTTGTGTTTATATATATATATATATATATATATATATATATATATATATATATTACTGCATTTATTTGTCATCATAGTTTTTTCCTCTTTGCATATCAGAGCACAAGTTTCAATAATCCATTCCTGTCACAGTCCTACTCCAGACTCCTTAACATTTTTAAATGTCAGATAGTTTTAAGATTATTATAAACACATCTTCAGAAATACACAGCATGGCTGGCAAATATATAAATAAACAGTGTGTGTGTGTGTGTGGGGGGGGGGGCACATCTGAGTGCCTCGGGGCCCCCACTGGTCTGGGCATGCCTGGGAAAAATCCAAGAGGAAGTGTGCTTAAATCGATGCATTTCCCTTAAAATTTGAGAAGAAGCTGGAGGTCTTCTCTGAACGCCGTGTAGATGTTGGGCTGAGTGTATTTCTGAGGCCAATAAGTAAATGCATTTCAGCCACTTCTATCCCTGACCTTGTGTTTAGGTCAATACCCAGAGCTCATCACCATAGCAGGTGGAATATCAAAGGTACTGGTTTCAGGTCGTTCTCTTCACCACAACATTCGGGTACGATGCCCACATTAGTGCACCAACCCACCACTCCAGAAAACATAGATTTCATTATATTACTATAGTTCTGCTGCCCAGAAACACAGGGTTTAACTCTTTTTGGATAAATATCTCTCTATATATTTTTTGAGTAATGGGAAAGGTAGGACATCAGATGGAAACTCATTCCCTCCATTTATATTTTATTAACTTACTGAGTTTTACTGCAAAGAAGTAGGGAAATGAACCCTTACCGACTGTTTTTTTTACTACAGCCAGTCATTCAGTCAGCCAGTGAAACAGTAAATCAGCCACTGAGTGGAGGTTAAGATTGAAGCTGGGTGGTAATTGTGGTCTTGCTGCCTGCTAGAAGCTGCTCTCATCAGTTCCTTCCCTCAGCCTATTTACACAGCCACGTGTCACATTTAGCTCTGAGAGGTTCTTAACAGTCTTTGACACACACACTAGGGCTGCCACGATTTGTCGACTAGTCACGATTACGTCGACTATCAAAATCGTCGACGACTGATTTAATAGTCGACGTGTCGTTTGAAGCTTTGTAAGATCGCAAAAGACGCAGGAATAATAGCAGGATTTAAGAGTGTAATAACGGACTGAAACAGAAGATGGCAGCACAGCATGTACAAGGATGTCAGCTGCCGTTAAACCCCGAAGAAGAAGAAGAAGAAGCAGCTGTGTCCCAGAATTCATAGCGCGGCCCAGCGCAGTTTCCAACAATGGCGGTAGCTAGTTAGTTTTAATATTACTCTTATTATTCTTTCTGGGTCACAAAATAAACGTTTAACATATTTTCAGGTGAGAGTGTAGCTGTGTAAACCTCAAATATCTGCTCAGTTTATCAAGACACCACATATTTTCAAAAGCGCTCCGACGTTTTCGGAGACGTCTGTTACCCACTAGCTCGATAGCTAGCCGGGGGCTAGGCTAACTAGAGCCGTGAGAACACCGGACTCCCGGCAAATTGTTTTCAAACCCACCGCCGTCTTTCGCGACTCAGGTTAAATATATATAAGTCACTTAGATAAATTAAAAATGTTGTTGTTTGGCTTTTTTTTTTTTTTTTTGTATTTTATTTGTTCCTGAGTAAATCAGTTTGTCTGAGATTAAAGTTATAGTTTTTACACAGCTGAATAAACGTCAAGCAGACAGCTGATTATCAGAAGTGTGAGATGCTGGAGAATATACTCCGGTGTCCTGTTATATTTTAGATAGCAAGGAGTTTATTAAACTTTACCGAAACAATCTGCAAATTTCATTAAAATTGAATAAACTATCATCTTGTCTTTATTTTTAGTTAGCACCTTAAAAGCTTAAAGCTGTAAGCTAATGATAGTTATATAAGAGCAGATGCTGCTGGTGCAATAAGCTGTAGTTTTACGTCCAGTGGATGATGATCTGATTAGTCGACTAATCGCATAAATAATCGGTGACTAGTCGACTATCAAAATAATCGTTTGTGGCAGCCCTAACACACACACACACACACACACACACACACACACACACACACACACACACACACATGAATTGCCACAAACTCATACATAACTTCATGCATTAAAAAGCAGTTCATGCAAAACCTTGTCAACAAGCGTATATAAAATAACCATACTTCTAATGTTCTTCTTTAAAATATGTTCTTAAAGATTATTGAATGTGTTGTTTTTGCATTAGCACATGCGTGACTTACACTCAAAAAAATAACTCTTTGAATGAACATAAAAAAATCACGGAAAGAATTTCCATGTAATTAAATTGCTTTATTTTAGCATTATGCAATTCTGTTATTCCAACTTAATGTACTTGAGTTGGACTAACGTGATTAATTAATGATGATTCAACTGTTTTACTACAGTTGTGTCCAACTTAATTTAATTGATTTGATCCAACCCAGGCAAATTACGTTAGTGCAACAAAACATGCTTATTCGTAATAGAAATCCATTTATTTTAAGTTCATTTAAAGAGTTATTGTTTTGGAGTGTTCAACAAAGTCTAGAGTCTGGTTAACATAAAATGTTAATGGATTTATAATAACTTGCACTCCATCCATCCTCTTATCTTTACCAGGGTTGCGGTGAGGCTGGGACAGGGTGGGGTGTGATAGGGTGGGAGTCAGAATACTGGACAGGTCATCAGTCTGTCACAGAGAGACAGACAACCATTTGCCCTCATGTTCACAGACATTTTAGAAACACCAATTAACTTAACCCTAATTACTGCATGACTTTAGCTGTGGCAGGAAACCAGAGTACCCAGAGAGAACCCACTGCAAACTTGGCCAGATTGCAGATTTGAACCCAAGACCTTCTTGCTGCGAGGCCACAGTGCTAACCACTGTGCCACCGAGCTGTCAATCTAGACTTCAAAAACATAGGGAAACTATGATTACAAGGCTTTATATAGAATTTTAAAAACCACAATAAATAGCTGAGGCATATACGTAGTGTGTGTATGGCTGTCTGTCTCTTCTAACCCAGTGATTTTCCTGTGGTTTGAACTCTTGTGTGATCTTGTGAATTGTGTGAATCCAGGAAACTAACCACTCTTACTAGATTGTATCCTGTCATCTCAACAAGAATAAATTAAGTTGCTGGATTTCATGCAGATCCTACATGATTTCATTACGTTCACCACAGACACAGGAAATTATTTTGTTCACATTACAAGTTTGAATTTTGTATATTTAACAACCACCCAATTTCATTTTTTTGAGTGTACTGTTCAGTCATCCATGTTTCTAAAATCTCATAAGCTTATAAATGAATTAATACATTTTCTTTTCATGCATGAAATATGGATTTATGGTAACTTTTATTATGATAAAGTGTTACCAAAGAAACAGTGACACACACACAGCTTTCATCTTTCATACACACACATTTCTCTCAGGCAGCTCTCTCTGGAACAATGAGCTTTTTCTATTTCACTCATTTTAAGACTTTCAGTCAATAAACAGTTTTCTTGCATTCAGATTCTCTAAGCAGCCGAGTTGGTGTTCAGGATTTGGAATGTCAGTCTTTTTACAGTGCAATTTTACTGCAATTTTTTATCAAAGAAATAATTAACAGTTTTTTGATGATATTAACAGGTTACAGACCTTCTTCCAGTTCATTATTACACACTGTATTCCATGTATTTATTTAGAAGTGACAGCATTTCTTTCACCATCCTGAGAGGTCGCAGTGCTTCCTCATGAGGTTCAGTTGAATTGGGGCAGGTTTGACTTTAACACAATTGTAGCAAATAATAATAATAATAATAATAATAATAATAATAATAATAATAATGGTAATTTTCTTTTTACAAATTTTCTATCTGTGTGGTTTCAATCATTATCACAGATGACTCCAACCTTTTGCTAGAGGATCTTGTAAAATAAAGTCCTTTCTTTGCTTACAGTCATGAATTTTGTTACTACAATATCTATTAAAAAAAAACAGAAAAATAAAGTAGTTGAAAAGAGAGCCCCTATACAAACTGAAGAATTTACAGTTTATATGATATTGTCATGACAAAATCTGTATATTTCAATATCAATCTTTAGTCCTTATACTGCAGCTCCGCGTGGTTTGGGAAAATAAATTCGAAGTATTTAGCTGAAGTGTAATTTATTTATGTTAGTTCTTTGTTAGCTTGTAGTTCTAAATTGGAAGATGATTGTGATATTGAAATAAAAAATACAATTATATTCTATTATTTTTTTCATCGCTCAAAATAAGCGTCACACTCGCGGAAGCCGGTATACCCGCCGAAACGCCGCGCCTTTATCGAGACTTTCAACCCCAGGTAGGCCAGTTATGGATCTTCGGATCCACATTATGTCAGCAGCTGTTCTCCACTGTGAACTATGTTACAAACAAACACCGCTCACGCCTCACAGATGACAGCTTACAGTCCTGCATAAAGATGCACAGAGGTTCAGGAGCAGAAGTCCCATTGTAAACATACCACGGCAGACCCGACGATGTTTGCATGAACACGCTTTTCAGCATCTCTTTATTGACCACTTTTCATACACGGTTGCTGTACGCACACAGCCGGCTGTAGCTTTGCAGCTTACAGCCCGACACACACCAACACAACAGCATAGACGTTTAGGCGGCGAGGCGTGATTGCGGGTGCCGCTCAGGTGCATCCTCCTCCCCTGCAGCGGCGCTGCAGACCACGCCCCGCCACACACATTAACCAGGTTAAATACATATTTAAGCAGAATTTTGCAAATGTCTATTTTTCATCTTTTAGCAGCATAGAGCTTTTTTCCAATTATTTTTTAAAAGTCAGGTCAAGGCTCCAAAAGCCCAAAGGCGATATGAGGGTGGCGGCTCACAACAGTTTTTGTTTGCTGGATCATTTTAGTTCAGCGTCTTTCCTTTTGTTATATTTCTTTAAGATTCAAAATGTGTTAATTACATAAATAAAATGTAGTTTTCTCATTAGCACTTCAAGGATTTCATAAGCAACACACCTTTAGATGTCAAAAAGTATTCGCGGCTCCCAGTGTTTTCGTTTGTGTGGAAACCGGGTCCAAATGGCTCTTTGGATGTGAAAGGTTGCTGACCCCTGTCATAGACGGACCAGTTTTCTGTAGGCAGGTTCATCTCTCTCTGTATGTTCTAATAGGAATGATTTAGGAGTCATTACCGAGACCCATATGTTTGGGGATTAAAAGGTTTGGGGTATCAGAGCCGAGGAGCAAATTGAAAGGTAGGTCTCTGAGGTGGAACAAAATCAGCTGAGCATGAAGACAAGGTCATTTGGGACACATTAGTAAGCTGCAGGTTTAAAGACATATGGAGTTTTAGGTTTTGTGGATCGTATAGCATACTGCAACTAATTATGGATGGAGAAAGATATTTGAACTTACTTTCAAACCTAGAAATATTTTGAGTGGATATACACCAGATCCGATTCATTCGAAATTCTTTTTTTCCTACTGTTTTGAGCAACTTTGTGAGGAGATGCCTCGAGATTTTCTGTATAAGAGCCTGGTGAGTCACGCTCCAAATGTGAAAGTCTTGGACACTGACAGCTCCTACATGCCTGCCATTCTTTTCCCTGCATGCATGTGTCTTCCAGAAAACACGAGCGGGGATATCACGCAATAAACACGTGCCTTTGAGGTTAATCTTACAAATCAAACACTTGTTTCACAAAGGCAATTTATTTATATATATATATATATATATATATATATATATATATATATATATATATATATATATATATATATATATATATGTATATGTGTATATATATGTGTATATGTGTGTATATATATACATATATATATATATATATATATATATATATATATATATATACAGTGGGGCAAAAAAGTATTTAGTCAGCCACCGATTGTGCAAGTTCCCCCACCTAAAATGATGACAGAGGTCAGTAATTTGCACCAGAGGTACACTTCAACTGTGAGAGACAGAATGTGAAAAAAAATCCATGAATCCACATGGTAGGATTTGTAAAGAATTTATTCGTAAATCAGGGTGGAAAATAAGTATTTGGTCAATAACAAAAATACAACTCAATACTTTGTAACATAACCTTTGTTGGCAATAACAGAGGTCAAACGTTTACTATAGGTCTTTACCAGGTTTGCACACACAGTAGCTGGTATTTTGGCCCATTCCTCCATGCAGATCTTCTCGAGAGCAGTGATGTTTTGGGGCTGTCGCCGAGCAACACGGACTTTCAACTCCCGCCACAGATTTTCTATGGGGTTGAGGTCTGGAGACTGGCTAGGCCACTCCAGGACTTTCAAATGCTTCTTACGGAGCCACTCCTTTGTTGCCCGGGCGGTGTGTTTTGGATCATTGTCATGTTGGAAGACCCAGCCTCGTTTCATCTTCAAAGTTCTCACTGATGGAAGGAGGTTTTGGCTCAAAATCTCACGATACATGGCCCCATTCATTCTGTCCTTAACACGGATCAGTCGTCCTGTCCCCTTGGCAGAAAAACAGCCCAATAGCATGATGTTTCCACCCCCATGCTTCACAGTAGGTATGGTGTTCTTGGGATGCAACTCAGTATTCTTCTTCCTCCAAACACGACGAGTTGAGTTTATACCAAAAGTTCTACTTTGGTTTCATCTGACCACATGACATTCTCCCAATCCTCTGCTGTATCATCCATGTGCTCTCTGGCAAACTTCAGACGGGCCTGGACATGCACTGGCTTCAGCAGTGGAACACGTCTGGCACTGCGGAATTTGATTCCCTGGCGTTGTAGTGTGTTACTGATGGTGACCTTTGTTACTTTGGTCCCAGCTCTCTGCAGGTCATTCACCAGGTCCCCCCGTGTGGTTCTGGGATCTTTGCTCACCGTTCTCATGATCATTTTGACCCCACGGGATGAGATCTCACGTGGAGCCCCAGATCGAGGGAGATTATCAGTGGTCTTGTATGTGTTCCATTTTCTGATGATTGCTCCCACAGTTGATTTTTTCACACCAAGCTGCTTGCCTATTGTAGATTCACTCTTCCCAGTCTGGTGCAGGTCTACAATACTTTTCCTGGTGTCCTTCGAAAGCTCTTTGGTCTTGGCCATGGCGGAGTTTGGAGTCTGACTGTTTGAGGCTGTGGACAGGTGTCTTTTATACAGATGATGAGTTCAAACAGGTGCCATTCATACAGGTAACGAGTGGGGGACAGAAAAGCTTCTTACAGAAGACGTTACAGGTCTGTGAGAGCCAGAGATTTTCCTTGTTTGAGGTGACCAAATACTTATTTTCCACCCTAATTTACGAATAAATTCTTTACAAATCCTACCATGTGGATTCATGGATTTTTTTTTTCACATTCTGTCTCTCACAGTTGAAGTGTACCTCTGGTGCAAATTACTGACCTCTGTCATCATTTTAAGTGGGGGGACTTGCACAATCGGTGGCTGACTAAATACTTTTTTGCCCCACTGTGTATATATATATATATATATATATATATATATATATATATGTGTGTGTATATATATGTGTGTGTATATATATGTGTGTGTATGTATGTATATATATATATATATATATATATATATATATATATGTATATATATATATATATATATATATATATAATTTATATATATAATTTTTTTTTGTGGAAAAGAAACATGCATTTCAATTTTCCTTCAAGCACTTATCAGAGATGCTGAGAGGGAGGCGAAGAAAGCGCAGAAGAGAGAAGGAAAGGATAGAATTAGAACAGCAGCGAGGATTCTGGACAGCGCCAGAATCGTGACTGTGTCTTGGCCTATTAAAAAGGAAGGGGAAAGAATGCAGCCTTTGAATAACTGTAATAGGAGCAGACAGTCTCTGGATTACTACCACAGAACTACAGCCAAGTATTGACCCAGCTGAGAGCTAGCTGCCAGCCCATGCTAGCAAGCTAGCAGCACTGGGTCAAATTTCTACTGGAGCTCCTTCAACAAATCAGCCGAGAGATTTCTGTTCAGTCTGGCTTCCTTGCAGTCTGCGAGGCTTCGTGACTCACAACAGCTCAATTAGAAGTTGACTTCACTCCCAGTGGAAGCGCTTTTACCTAAAATGTGAGCACTTTGCTGCCGTTTGGCTCGTGGAATATTAACCAATTACATATGGATATATGCTATATGGATATATGTAATGTTTCAGATCTCTTTCATGGGGATAATGTGACTTACAGTAACAGCTGAGCTCCTCGTGTACCTGAATTGCAGCTATACAGCGTTTAGGGCTGTATAACATTGTTGGCATGGACTTATTTTGTGTGTAGAGCTTCAGAAGATAAATTTAGTGAACATATATGGACAGTAGAAGTGACAACAGCCTAAATGAGCTTTTTTAGTTCAAACTAACATACATTGTCAACATGTTCAAATCAATAGAATAGTCATTGTACTCAGTTTTTACAGCAGAATGTCACAAAACAGCACCTGAAAAACTTCAAAATTATTTTTAATAACTTTATTGATCTGTTACATTTATATTCTCACATAATAAAAGTGAAAATGGTACAAAAAATGTGCATCCATGTCTACAGAGGTACTACGAAGCCTGACTCCCTCTGGGCTTTGTGGTGGAGAGGCTGAGCGGAACAGGTGTTGGGTAAAATAAGCGCAGTAGAAAAATGAAACTCACTACATTTTTGTATAACTAGGGTCCAGAATTCATACGGCTTTCGTGGTCATGTTGGCCTGAAACAACACAAGTGTTTTCTTCACATCACTGGAAGCGACGATGATGGAGATGAAGACTGAGAGGATCTGCCTGCAGTTTGAATAGAAGTTTTCCTTCTATTTTGAGCTTTTTGACTAAAGCTGTTTGTAAACCTGCGATGGAAAAGTCAAGGTTTGCAAATA
This sequence comes from Diplotaxodon limnothrissa, assembly GCF_057381915.1. Lineage (NCBI taxonomy): Eukaryota > Metazoa > Chordata > Actinopteri > Cichliformes > Cichlidae > Diplotaxodon > Diplotaxodon limnothrissa. Next base: position 39,467,630 of record NC_140609.1, on the reverse strand, counting down.
TGTGGGTGGACCTGGCCTGATGCCATTCAGAGGCAGAGTGAACACAGAAGAAAACCTGCTGCTTCATCTGCCAACAGACTCTGGAAATGTGCCTGTGATATTGGCTGCGATTACTCATAAATAAAACGTATAAAGTTGGAGTAACAGCTAAAAGTACGAGAACATGTTGCTGCTCTCATTTCACGTTTACGGCACGTAATATTGATTAAACTGTCGTGTCACATCAAACAGGTTACACAAAAACTAATCTAACCAGTGAAAGTGATAACGTGCAAGGAGAGGCTGTAATCACTCCAAACCGCTCAGCGTAATGATGGTGGAGGGTACCGTGGCCACCGTGACATCCCACATTAGTTTTGGACTTTGAATTTTAAAACTTTTTCTTTGACTACCAGCATGTGTTTTTTGAAGGGACCATAGAAGTTAACAGCTATCACTTGCTAGCTTTTACACTTGGCATTCATCAGCTGTATGGCTGTAATGCAGAGACACAGTTACAGTAGCAGATAGCGCCAAGTCATGGACTAAAAGAATGCCAGAATTTCACTTGCCAAAACTGACGCACACACTTCCTGGAGGATTTGTACCATCCATGTGTTGTCTTAAATCTTTGTATAATCTGTGCTGACTAGTGCATGTATTAAACATGGACTGAGAGTAAGTGGATGATTTCTTCCTTCATGCTCCACCTGTTGTGAGCTGATAATTGGAACCAAACAGCAGTTTCCTTTGTGTTGTATGTTTGTACTGTAGATCTGTCCTTCCACCCTGACATCCTCCCTAAGTGTGCTTGTTGAAATTATGTTTTTAATAGGATGAGACATAATGCACAATATTACAGAATCACACTTTACAGTAGTGCCATTAATTGTACCATAAACTTGCCAACATGTGTGAAAATAACCCCTTTGCTAATATACATCAGGAAAAAAGGAGAACACAGAATAAATTATGGATCTATGGCATTTTACTAATTTCTGTCTGCAAACTAAGGTCGCAGACATGCAAGAAAAAAACCACAATACGTACATTAAGAGTGTCACTTTTGAAGCTTGTGGGGATGCCAAGCTAGCAGCATGTAGATCTGTGTCTCTGGCTAAGAGCTACATATTGTCAGCTTCACTGTTTGTCCAGCTGCTGCCGATCACATCTGACACCGTTAATAGGCTTTTAACACTAAGTGACACATCTGGCATCAGCACACCGACACATGACAACAACAGTGATGAAGTGGCACGCACTGACAGACATACACCTCCGCACATTGCAGCTGGCACATGCAGCACAGCTGTATTAGTCCAATTAAGCTGCCATACGTTTTAATATAATCTGTTTTCATGGCTCTGTTCTTGTTAATATCGAGTCTGGAAATATTGACAGGCCACAGTTATTTCCTCTATATAAAAAAGACAGTTTGATCAGTTGTGAACAATAGAGAATGAAGACAATGAGAATGAGAAAGGACATATTTTCAGTAAAGTGGTTTTGTAGGATGCGGATGATTTGAAAAGGCATTTCAAAGTGACATAAGAGCATCTGAGCAAATACCATTTGTGTCACCTGTATTTATGTTTTCATAAATGAGCTTCTGACATTCAGAGGAACCTGACGGGAGGGGAGTGGCATGAATTAGGAGAACAGAAGCAGTTAAAAATAAAAGGGAGAAGGACAAAGCACCATTAGCATGAATAAAACATTTCAGTGTCCTTAAAAAGAACTCCCCAAACTTAATTAGATAACCTGCAGGACTCTGCTCCCAGTTTTGAAAGGATATTCTTGTCACGTTTCCCTTGGGGTTTTTTCATTGGTGAGACAGACTTACAGTGATTTCTTCCACCAACAGCCGGGTTGTGTGGGACATTCCACAACTAGTCTACATGTGCTGTGTGAACTGGGGAAAAACAGGGTGGTGTTCTGTGAAGGATGCTTCAGGTGTGCTGGACAGTTGACCTGTTGTTGTGGGCATTTCAGTCCCATAGTGAGATCTTGGTTCACATTAATATAATTTGTAGACTCTGGGTTGCAGGCAAAGTGGAGAAGTTGAAGTACCTCAGGATCTTATTCACAAGTGAGGGAAGAAAGGGAGTGGAAGACTGACATTTTAATTCTTGCGTCATCTTAATACGGCTGCTGTACAGGTCTGTTGTGATGCTTACAGAGCTGAGCCTGCATCGAAAGCTGGTGATTAAATAGTGACACTGTTAATTATGACAGACAATTAGTTTCTTTTGAAGGGGTGTCAATTAGAGAAAGAGTGAGGAGCTCAGTAATTCAAGAGGGGCTAAGAGTAGAGCCGCTACTGCTCCACATTGAAAATAGCCAGTTGAGATGGTTCTCTGGAGACCTCCTTGAGGAGGTGTTTTCAGACATGTCCAAATCAGAGGCGGCCCGAGAATAAACCCAGGACACTCTGGAAAGATTATGTGTTAGCTGGCTTTCCACTTCAACATCTGCAGAAGGTGGTAGGGAAGCTGGAGGTGTGGGTATCGCTGCTTAATCAGCCCAGGTAAGAGGCAACAAAGTGGATGGCTGGAGCTGTAAGTAAATAATGGGAAATGTAGGGATGAAGAGAATGGTATTTTTCATGCATCTGGCACACGCAGACTAATGGTACCAATCCAACGCCATGATTTTTGAATTTAATCCAAATTTTGAGGATGAGACCAAATATCATTCGCATATATGCAAGTGGTGAAACTTGGTAGTAGAGGGGCTTTCTTTAGGCCCCCTGGTACACTCTGGTAAACATAGAACAGAATTAAACTGAATAGATATATACGTAGTCCCACTCAAGAAGATCATTAAAATGTTATTAGCCTTTCTGAACACAATCTGGAGTTGCTACCTTTACATTGCTAATCAGCTTAGACGTTGTCCATTACATGCAATCATGTAGCCAGCCCACACTGATTTAAAAAGATGATGATGTTTCATAAACGTGGCAGTGATGAATTGGACCTGAGCTGTGCTAATAATCAGGGCAGTGCCCGGCTGATGAGCCAGTCGTTTCGTATAATGAGTTTTGTTGACACGGGTGGCTCCCTGTGATCACCGTTGTTAATAGACAAACAACTGTCCGGTCTTATATTTGACAAGTACGACAACAGCGCCAGCTTCAGCTGAAGGGAACAAGAGGACAGAGAGGAGTCAGTCAGGATTTGGCGAAGCCTTGTGCCCTCCAGGAGTGTTCTTGTACTGTTGACATAACTTTTAAATGTCAGTCTGTTGCATGTTTCAGAGAACGCTGCAAGCTCGGTGTACTTTAAATTATGAAAGTACTGTTTTGGGAGACCCTTTTGTTCTTCATATGAAAACAACTGCAAAGGCATAGAGACCATTTTTATTTTTCCTCCTGCGAGAAGAATACAGAGCAGAATACGATGCTCTGTGTTTCAGAGAAGCAAAATGCCAGTACAGAGAAACTTAGGCCTAAAACCCACGAGGTAGACATAATACCAACCCCAGAAGACCATTTTGACATCTGTAACATTTCTCATATGCATTGCAACCGTGAACCTTTGGACTTTAACATCGCAGCTCTCCACTACAAGTGATGTTGCACCTAGTATACAGCATGTAATGCTTCTTTCAAGATGCACCCAGGCAGCTCCCTCAAAAACACGGAGAATTTCAAGTAACTTGTGAATGTGTCTGAAGCAGACTGCATTTGGCTGCATCCTTTGGGTCATTGTCTTGCTGGAAGACCCACCCACGATGATTTTTTGAAGGCCTGGCTGAGCGATGGAGAGCCTCGTCCAAGATTTTTCCATCTTTCCCTCCAAGCTATGCAATCATCTTGTACCTTTGGCAGAGAAAACAATCCTAAAGCATAATACTTCTACTGTCTGTGTTCTTGGGGTCAAAACAGCTCAATTTCGATCTCATCTAACCACATCACTTTCTCCCAAGTCTCATCACAATCTAAGTGTGCACTGGCAAACATCAGATAGGCTCAATTGGGCCTACCTGAGGACTTTGAGGGTACTGCAGGATTTCAAGTCACAACAGCATAATGCTGCAAAACAACCATTTTCTTGCCAAACTGACACAAGCTGGTGCAAATATTGTTTTGTGGTGCTTTGGCCGCCTGGCCTTGTGACGGTGAGCAATCTTATCCTTAATGTCCTTAGACAGCTCTTGTTTTGTCCATGCCTACATGATTAAATGCTTTGAATTGCTGCCATGCTATTGGCTGATTAGACATTTGTGAGACGTTGAATGGGTATATGTGCCATCTATGTCACGTAGTCACAAATAAAAGAGAAAAAAATAAAAATCTGGGCCTGGAGCTCAAAATGAAGAAGGATAAGAAATGACCAGAGCAAACTGGCCACAGATGGAGGTTGTGACATCAATCGAAGGAGAGGGAATGAGGTGGTGTTGTCGTTCAGAGGCAGGCTTCTGGCAGATAAATGGCTCTGGTTTCTCTCATCAGCATCAGAGTTGCAACATCTGCTTGTTGGTGTCTCTCTGGTACTGTGCATCTCTATCTGGCTGCAGCAGGTCACTGCCCTGCTCTTCATGCTCTGTCTGCATGTGTGGATTTAAATCTGTCAAATGCATCTATTTTAGTAATGCAGCCTCATATAGAGTATCCATACGCCCTTATATGTGTGGGTGTGCAGCTCCATCAGTCAGTCTGCCTCATCGGCCCAGTCAGCGGTCTTCTCTCATTCGTGTCATTGGACGCTGCAGTGAGTCCAGTATGTTTTCAGCCAATTAACTCTGAGCGGGACAGCAGCGAAGGGACCCGCGATGTAAGCCACGTCTCTAAATGTCAGTCGGCACAACCAAATGGTGCGGAACAGTGAAAGGAAGGTAAGGAAACAAATAACATGCCAGTGCAGCGTACTGTGATGCATCAGTGTGTTACTGACTTCCATCTCAGCAACATGCACGCAGCAGTGACACCAGCATTGAGTGGAAAGTCATGTTAAATAAATTATGGAGCGTTGGGCTGTTATCAAGTGCTTAAAAAACACAAATGACAGGATTAAAAAGATGTCAGTGAATAAGACAGGAAAGATCAGCTGACGATCTTTGCTGTATTGAATAAAACTCCAGTTATATCTTCAAAAGATTGTCAGTATGTGGTATTTAATAATTTTTACTCTGCATATTAACTCAAAAGGCAAAAATATTGTCTGATATATTTGGACAGATTTAACTGGAGTATTTCATCAAAGAAACAAAACATTTCTCAGCATGTTAGTGGTTTTGTTCTTTGAATTTTAAAGAGTTTAAATGAGTAAATAGAGAAAATGAATGCTGTCGATACTTCATGTTGTAAAATCATCTCCATACTCTAGTGTCTGTGACCTCTAGATTTAATCTGGTCTACTCATCATTTCAATTTGTGGCTGTATTCATTACAGTGGAACAAATTGCAGGGCTGTAGACACCAAACACACACATACAGAATCAAAGTGGTGCGTTTAAAAGATCTGAAAGCAATGTTGTGACGTAGCCCAGTGTGTTCCCGGGGTGTCAAACAATGCTGCCGGCTTCACAGACATGTACACATCGTACCGGGCGAGGCAATGCTGGATGCAAAGAGTTGAGTCTAAAGAGCTACAAAGGCCACATTTGGAAGGAGGAAAGGTGACGATGGCAAAAGCATTTTGATTGTGTTCTTACTGATTTGTTTCACTTTTGTGCATTTTATTGACTGTGTGCCACAAAAAACCGTGTTAGGTTTAGAAAAAGATTGTGACTTAAATCATTCACATTAACCCTACATGTATAAAAATGGGACTTGCAGTCTGTGCATATGAGCTTTAGAAGTGTTGCTGTGTGATGAGTTTGGAAGGACCTGTCTTACTGCTGCATAGCTCAGGTCTGTGTGTCAGGTAATGGTGCCTTCTGGATACATGCCACAGGATTTTAATCAAATTGTCAGGGCTGTGTGGTTGATTGGCAAAGTTTGACCAAAACTAGAGGCCTAAAATATATGCAGGGAAAGCTTTATAGACTTTATCGAATGTGGGAGCTGAGCAACGCTAATCACAGCGGGGTGTCAGGGAAACAATCCTCCGGGTCCAGAGAAGGATGGGAATCCACTAGAGAGGGAGAGGAAAGTTAGATCCAGTACAGTGAATGTTGAAGACGGTGGAAAGTGTTTATAGATGATGAAGCAGAGCTTACTTTGATATCCAGGAATGTTTTCCAGAGAGAGAAGCAGATGGCAGACAGGTGAGGGCAGCGGTGGAGGTGAGTGGAGGAGGGAAACCAGTTGGATTATCTTGGCAGGGTTGCAGTTGAGGTTGGAGGATGAACGTAGAGAGAAAATACATGAGAACAAGAATACACAGGTTTGCACTAGGAAACACATTTGGCTTTTTACTGCTCAATCTGGGGTGATGGGGACGATGGATGGATCAGCTAGTCCTCCTATATACTAGCGTTAATGACGATGATCAGCACCAGATGTGTCAGGCAAGAGAGCGAGAACAGCGCGTTCAGCCCACTAAGGAGGAGAGTATCTGCAGGATGGTTAATCAGGAGAAGGAGACACTGGACTGACCCACGCCCTTATGACACAAATGGCATTATTTGCAGCCAGACAGTAGGCTTTTAAAACAGTTGTCATCCAGAATCCTTTTTGTCATCTACCTCCATAAGCTCGGAGCCTTTTCCTCTGTGCTTCCAAATAAAAAGCTTCTTTCATACCGGACAAAACACCTGCTGACATCTGGCTGTTATCTGGAGGATGAAGGATTGCCACATCAAAAGCCGTGCAGTACTCAGTGGTATTTATTGGCTGCAGCTATGGGTAGTGGTAAGACAAAGTTTCATTCCCTCTTTGGCGGGAAATGACATGCACTTTGACTCTTTGTTATGTCGCAAGCTGCATTCTTCTCCACTGAAGCAGCGCTGAAACACTACTTTGAATTTGGAGTTTGGAGACAGTAAAGTAAAAGTAATAAAAAAAAGTATGTAAGTCTGACTTTGAATGTACAGTAAGGAGGGAAAACATGTCGTCTGAATTCATGTGAAGGGAATCATTCGCATTTAAAAAGCCCACATCTGTATATAATATTGTAATTTTTTTGTGACAAAGGTATTAGATAAGGGACGCTGTGAACTAGGAGTAATACCTTAGACAGGGCAGTGACACTAATGCACAGTGAAGAACACTGACTCCTATATTACATTTCCTATCCTGGTATAAAAGCTGACAACGTTCTGTGAGACAGAGGTAGCTCTGTTCTTGTCGATGGTGCTCAACTTTGTCTTTATTCATTATTATTGTATCCAAATCACTGTACTAAGTGTCCTTTAGGTAATACTGCTTTAATAAAACTATATGGAGACACTTCTGAGACAGATATAATATTCATTCCACAGATTAATAATACTACACTTCTCAAAGTTTTAATATCCATTATTCATGTTTCATTTTGATTTGAATGCCGTTAAGGGCTGGCTATTTTTTTTCTGGACACATACAATGTCACAATCAGTTTTATACCCGTGAGTAAAGCATGATGAATCAATTATAGCATTGGAGGAGAAATATATGGGTTCAACTGCATTAACGTTGCTGTGACGATGGACACATTTTCACTTTAAGGAAGGAAAAAGAAGAAAAAGAAGAAAAGGTATAAAAGAGAAAAATAGAGAAGCAAAATGAGTGCAGTAGAAGTTTTTTTTAATGAAAAAAGAGTCACACAAGAGTCAAAAGCGGCAGTAAAAGGTAGTAAAAGTTGAAAAGTTAGAGACAAGAAAATCTACCAGCGCATGTGAACAAACACAGAAGCAGAAAATGTTTCCTCATTTTACGAGCATCATAACAATATCCCTGATGTATGAATGATAACCTCTCTTTAGCATCACATGCTGATTTACTTTGTAGGACTTGAAAGGCAGAAAAATAGTCAATCAAAAAAGCTGAAAGTTCATATTACGCCTCTTTCTGTTGAAATGACGCGGGACATTTCCTTTAGGAAAAGTGAAAAGTGTCGTTTGTTGTGGAAAAAAGAAACAAGAATGAAACGTTAGCAACGTTAGCATGCTTAACTGTGAGAGTTTGGATCTAAAAATCTCTAAAAATCAAAAAATATTTCTTTGTTTTTACTGACTACAATTATTACTAATAATAACAATTATTATTATTTGGTTCCAGTAGTTTCGGAGCTCAACGTCATGAATGTAACTGAAATATTTTTTTTAAGATTTCTTTGTTTCTGACAAATAAAAGTCTGGAATTTGAGTGCAGTAGTTGGTACTGTGGGCTTCTTTGTTGCTGTTAAATGTTAGTAATGTTCCTTAATTAATCCGGTGGTTGAGCTGAGACCATTTTTTATGTGATGTTGATGAGGTGTGTGGTCGTTTAACTTTCTGTTTGTTTTGCATTCAGCTGTGATGAAGTGATACTGTATGTTCTAATGAGCTGAAGTCAAGCTCAGAGGTAACAGGTAACAGGTTCGGCGTCCTTGATCTGGTGGGGCTGAAAGGTTCTCAGACTTTTAATCAGCCCAACATTATTTTGACCTCTGGGTTTGGAGTGGTTTCTCTGAGGTTCGACCATGAATGGAGTGGCTGTAGTTGTCTTTTTAGTCAGCTTAGTGGGCCCTTCATCCCCATCATCATTAATCTCCATAATAAAGATGGGCTCTGTACTGTATATGACTGACTCTGTACTACAGGTCAGGAAAACTGACTGTGCAGAACAAGTATACATCGAATTCTGCAGCCAGGACTCATATCATTGCATTGAAACGGGAATGTTTTTTGTTATTTGTTCTAATAACTAGCATCCTCCACCATAATGATGTTTCTTTAATGGCCAGTTATAATTGCTGTAATTGTTGTAATTTTGGGCCACATGGCACTAGTCTGAACATAAAAGTCACAAAGTAAATGTTTAACATTGTTTCATCAGTTTGTCAAAACGACAGCACATATTCCAGATATTGTTTCCTTTTACTTTAATGTCCTTAATACTTAATTGACAAAATGATTAGCTAACATTAATACACACACCTATTTGGATCTATACAACGCATCTTGAGTTGGTCAGGAAAGAATTTTCATAGCTTGGCAGCTACATTTTGACAGTTCTTCCTGCATATTATCAAACTAAGGCAATCAAAAGACTGTTGTTTATAAGCTGTGACTTTAAGTATGCAGTGTTACATCTCCTCAGGTCCTGATTGATCCTCTCGTCAGGACAACTAGTTAAAAGAATTTAATGAATTAAGTAATTAGTGAAATGCTCTTGAAAGGATGCGGCTTCCTGATAACACAATCATATGATAAACTCGGAAGAAAGACTTCTAGAAACAACTGGAAGCAACGAACATAAGATCCTACTAACATTTGCCATAACTCTGATTATATTCATATTATTTCTGTTTATTAGAGGTGGGAATCACCATATATCCCACGATACGATATTATCACAATACTTAACGCACGATACGACATTATTGCAATTTTTTAAAATATTTTGCGATATTCAGATTCTGTACATAAAGGTAAACTTTATCAATATTCATTTTATCTAATATCAAAGTCTCGCACTCAGTCTTTCTCTCATTTCAGTCAGTTTTATTGTTGACAAACTGAACGGTTTGTATTACAGTCTAGTCCAACTTAACTGAATGCAACCATCTGGTACAATTATAGCTATTCTGAACTATGCAATTTATGATAACTATGCAGCCCATTCAGCAACTGAAGAATTTGAAAGTAAATTAAAACAAAATATAATTTTACATTAAATAAAAAAGTTTTAAACTTAATTAAAATAAAACATGTCTTAAATTAAAATAAGTAAACTGTCATGTTTATTGCTGCCAAAAAACAAGTTAAACACATTTGGACAGTGAAGGAATGTCAGGATTGTTGCTCAGAAAAAGGATCAACGTGCTCTGAAGTCAGAGTTCCAGTCCACAAAACCTTTTTTTGTAACAAAATATCGATTTCTGCTGTCCCTGTATCGATACATTATTAGCAAACAAAATATCACGATACTACACAGTATCGATTTTTTCCCCCACCCCTACTGTTTATCATATTTTGCAAAACATTCATGTTCTTTTCTGAAGCTAAGCAACTTGAAAACACAGATGCAGAAAAGACATTTGCACGGTTCTTGATCATTTGCGCTCTGTATATTTATTGTATTACATTTAGTTGTCCAAGTCTGGAAACCTCCACACAGGATGATTTGAAAATCCAGACAACGCTTACCTGCCATACTTTCTGCCCCACCTTAAATTCATATTCCTGTCCTGTGATAATTCTCCATGTTGCTATTTTTTGGATGACATGCCATGAAACATTGTTGCCAAACTGTCCTGGGTGATCTGTGCAGGTTTTGAAATGAGATCTCTGTTTAAGTTAGAAATTTGAAGCTGAATTTCAGATTTTTAAACTTTTCATACTTGTTTCTACAGTCCTGTTTCCCCCTGAAAGGCCAAAACTAAGATGAAACTGGAGGAAAGAAAAGGCTCAGCACACACCTCCACGTCTCTTAAATGATTCAGAGCCTTTGTGTGTTCTAAGAAACGTCAGTGTGTGCGCACCTCTTTTCTTGTGTGAGTCGTTTTTTTTCTCTCATGCACACCAAAGCAGTGTCTTTGTGAAAGTTTGCCTCTCTGTTGTCTTCATACATCTGTGCAAAGAGTCTGTACTGACGATCAAGCGTGACTGTGTGTAGATACCGAGTGTATACGTGCATTACTTAGCTAAAAATAAGCGCTTTCTCTCCGGGAAGAGCTGTGGAGAGGTAGAGCGGGAGGACAGCCTTTATCAGCACGATCTAACTTTAATAACTTTACAGGGAGTTCGCTGACAACAATAGGAGAGAGGTGCAGGAGGAGGGCTGTACCTCTCCTCCTGGTCGGGAGGAAGGGGGAGAAACCTGAACATAACCTCAAGTACTCAACTCAACTTTCTCAAATTGACTGGAAAACCCACCAGAATCATTGAGTGACAGTTCAAAATTACACAAGACACCTGAAATTGATATAGAGTCACAGTCATAATTGTCCTTGCTGTTACAGAAGGGTTTGTTTTTCTCTCCTGGTTAAAAACTCAGGAATAAAGCATTTATTCTCTCGTAACTTGTTCACTGAGGTCTAATACTACCAGAGGACATCCGGTGATTTGGAATAATTGCGAAAACTTCTGGTGATTTGAACAAACCTGCAGGGCCTGTAATTCGTAAAGGTGTAAATTGCCTTTCACGTTCTTCTGCAGGCAGACCTTCCTGATAGTACTAATCCTGCATGAATCATGCTCTGCAATTTCACTCGTAATTTGTTGTTTTTATGCAATTTCTCTCTGCTTTCTTCTGCCTATCATTCAAAAAAGAAGTGTAAAATTCTGAAATCAATTCTGAGGTCAGACACAGCTAAACTTTGTCGCAAATGCGTTTGATGAAATATGAGGTAATGTATGATTTACACACAATAAAATTGTCCAAAGACATGCAGTTAGTGGGGATAGGTTAATTGGATAATCCAAATTGTCATTAGGTGTGAATGTGCGAGTGAATGTGAGAGCGAATGGTTGTCTGTCCCTGTGTGTTGACCCTGCGACATACTGGCGACCTGTCCAGGATGTACCCCGCCTCTCGCCCTATGACAGCTGGGATAGGCTCCAGCGCCCCCTGCGACCCTGAAAAGGATAAGCGGAAGCGAATAGATGGATGGACAATAAAATTGCTACTGCTCTATTATAAGCATTTCGTATCACTCCTTTTGTACCCATTCTTTCTCTTTATGTGGCAGCTCGATTCAACTTTTCAATAGTCCACTGGAGATATAAGAAACTTAAAAAAGCTTTTTAAATGGGAATAAAGATCTTGACGACCTCATCCATCCATCAATTTTCACTGGGACAGCACACTAACGAGTAGGGATGTAAGGAAATATCGATCCATCAAAATATCACGATGTTTCGTGTAATGATACTGAATCGATATTCAAAATCAGTGTTATTGATTTTTTTAAATTGAAAAATTACAGGTATTTACTGTGTATTTCTTTTGTATGTGGCAATTCAAACTCCAGCCACTTGTTTGCAGTTTTTACTGCCGTTACGTTGATGGAAAAATGAGGTCTTGTGATAACTGTAGAAGCGTCTAGTTTGCCAAAACCAACGAAGTAGAACAGTGGATGTGTGGCCAATTGTGCTACATAACTGATGACTGAAGAGGAGAGGATACAGCCGGCCCCAGCAGCTTTCAAAGCTGATGTGTGGACTTATTTTGGATATAGGACAAAAGAGGGTAGTAAAGACTTTGACAAGAGCTATGCAGTCTGTAAAATCATCATTGCCAGAGTCAGATATTCTGGTAACACAACAAATTTACGAACACACATGTGTAGACACCATAGCAACGTAGCGTCAAATGCTAATTTTAAAATGAAACTAGATGATCCCGCTCAACGGACAATTGAAGAACTTAAGGGTGACCGTGGCTCAGGGGGTTGGGAAGCGGATCTGTAACCGGAAGCTCGCCGGTTCGATCCCCGAGTACTCTGTCCTGGTCGTTGTGTCCTTGGGCAAGACACTTCACCTGCCGCCTACTGGTGTTGGTCAGAGGGGCCGATGGCGCGATATGGCAGCCTCGCTTCTGTCAGCCTGCCCCAGGGCAGCTGTGGCTACAACTGTAGCTGCCTCCACCAGTGTGTGAGAGTGAATGAATAGTGGCATTGAAAAGCGCTATATAAATGCAATCAATTATTATTGTTATTAAGAAAGAGAAAACACTATAACATGTAAAATCTCAGATTTGAGAATGTTTGATATTTTGGTTGAGTCTCATAAGCACTTTTATTTAGATAAGTAAATTCCCTTTTTCAGGCTGTACTAAAAGTGTTCCATTGATGGACATTGCAGAGCTGTACCTTATTCTATTAACACTTAATTTTAATAGCACTTTACATTGTTTGTTAATGTTTACTTGGATGGATTCTTCAAGCAGTTTCATTTTTGATTTATATTTGTTTATCTTAAAGTCACATATAAAGTGTTTTTGTTTTGATGCTTCATAGAGCAGTTTTTGGATAACTATTTTACAATCATAGTAGTTAGTAAGTAACACCTCAGTGTTACATCGTTTACTTTTTTCATGTTAAAGAAATAGTTGATATTTCAGTAAAGTAGTTTTTGTTTGTTTATTTGACATGACTTCCAATAAGGCAGATGTTAATTTCTCCATTCATTTTGAACTTAGAGAGTGTTTTTGTTTCAGATGTCTCATGTCAAGCATTTAACAGTTTGGACTGTTTACTGTGAGTTTAAATTCAGTCCTACTAAACACAAATATAGTCTGGCTTTTAGTATCGCAATATATCGTATCGTCTCCCCTGTATTATGATATATATTGTATCGCCACATTTTTGCCAATACACACCCCTACTAACGAGACATGCCCAGCCCACATTAGCATGTCCTGGATCTAGCACATACCCGAAACACCAAAACACCTCAGAGCTCCTCATTCTATCTGTAAGGCCAAGTCCAGCCCAATAATTGGGCCCTTTTATTTCAATCATAAACTAAAGTCAAAGTCAAAGTCAACTTTATTTGTCAATTCTGCCACATGTACAGGACATACAGAGAATAGAAATTTCGTTACTCTCAAACCCTAGATGAAATAGCAAATGAACATTTAAATATAAGAGAGTGATTAAAAATGCAAATAAAATCCAAACCACACAGTGATGCAGCTCGACAGGATGCTCTCGATGGTGCCTCTGTAGAAAGTGTACATGATGGGGGCTGGTGCTCCTGCTCTTCTTAGTTTGCGGAGAAAGAAGAGACGCTGCTGTGATTTCTTGGCCAGTGCTGTGGTGTTGTACGTCCAGGAGAGATCCTCTGTGATGTGCACACCCAAGAACTTGGTGCTGCTCACTCTCTCCACAGACGCTCCGTCAATGGTCAGAGGAGCATGTTGGGTGTGCATTCTCCTGAAGTCCACAACAATCTCCTTCGTCTTCTCCACATTCAGAGAGAGATTGTTGTCAACACACCACGTGACCAGGCGTCTCACCTCACTTCTGTAGTCGGTCTCATCCCTGTTGCTAATGAGACCCACCACCGTTGTGTCGTCCGCAAACTTGATGAAGAGGTTGGAGCTATATGATGGAGTGCAGTCATGGGTCAGCAGAGTGAAGAGGAGGGGGCTCAGCACACATCCCTGCGGGGCCCCCGTGTTTAAAATGATGGTGCTGGATGTATTACTGCCGACCCGTACTGCTTGAGGTCTTCCGGTGAGGAAATCCAACAGCCTGTTGCACAGTGAGGTGTTGAGCCCCAGCTGGACCAGTTTTTGAGTGAGCTGTTGGGGGATTATAGTGTTGAATGCTGAACTGAAATCTATGAACAGCATTCGAACATATGAGTCTTTTTTGTCCAGGTGTGTGAGTGCTGAGTGGAGTGCAGTGGAGATGGCATCATCGGTTGAGCGGTTGGGCCGATACGCAAACTGGAAGGGATCCAGGGAGGGGGGCAGGACAGTCTTGATGTGTTTCATGACTAGTCGTTCGAAGCACTTCATCAGGATGGGAGTAAGTGCAACAGGACGGTAGTCATTAAAGCAGGAGGGAGATGACTTTTTTGGAACCGGAATGATTGTGGTGGCTTTAAAACATGTGGGGACGACAGCCTGGATGAGTGATATGTTGAAGATGTCTGTGAAGACATCAGTGAGTTCCACTGCACAGTCTCTCAGTACACGACCAGGAATGTTGTCAGGACCCGGAGCTTTACGTACATTGATCCTGCTGAGGGATCTCCTCACGCTGTCCGGGGACAGAGTCATCACCTGGTCACCAGGAGGGGGTGGGGTCTTCTGTGCAGTGGTGCTGTTTTGGACTTCAAAGCGAGCAAAGAAAGTATTCAGCTCGTTCAGCAGGGGGATAGTGCTATCACAGGTCTGTGGTGGGGGCTTGTAATCTGTGATGGTCTGAATGCCCCGCCACAGGCTCCGTGAGTCTCTGCTGTCTTTGAAGTGATGAGATATTTTCCTGGAGTACTGTCTCTTAGCCTCTCTGATGCCACGGGAAAGGTTGGCCCTAGCTGTCCTCAGGCTAACCACATTGTTAAAATCGCCAAAACACAAACTTAACAATGTGGTGTATGCTGTACAGTGCAGCGAGGAATGCTCAGACCTCTACATTGGAGAGACCAAACAGCCACTTCACAAGCGCATGGCACAACACAGAAGAGCCACCTCCACAGGACAAGACTCAGCAGTCCATCTGCATCTTAAGGATAAAGGTCACTCTTTCGAGGATGCCAATGTTCACATTTTGAACAGAGAGGACAGATGGTTTGAAAGAGGAGTGAAAGAAGCCATCTATGTCCACTGTGAGCGACCATCTTTGAACAGAGGCGGGGGTTTACGACACCAACTCTCTGCCATCTATAATCCAGTTTTGAGATCCCTTCCCAGACGCCTTAACGCCCACTCACATCCTGGGCCATCTGACCTCAGGAATTCGCATAATAAGGTGGGGCCAGGTTTCACAATGAACACACCCGAAACTCTGGCTGATTGGGACCCACGCCCAGTTTCCCACCTTGGCTCAGGCGATTAGAGGATCATCAGGGGGTCCTTTTGTCCCTCTGTGGGGGGTCAATCCCACTAGGTTTATATCTGGGACTCTCCACCATTTGACCTTAGAACTGAAGAAGCTTCTCGGATGAGAGGTGAAACGTCTTCAAGCAACTTAAAGAAGTCCAGACGCTTTTCTTTGCAAGCTCCTTTGACTACGATGACCTGGATGACTGAGAACCTTCACAGACATCACTATCAAATAGTATTTTTGCTTAAAATGCACATCCTTACTCTAAAAGGAGATTCCTTAGAGGTCAGGCAGATAAGGAAATGCAGATTCTCCGCATTCAATCCATCAAAGTCCTATTTTGAACCAGAAAAAGCCCTTTGATACTTATGTGATGCTTACCAAGAGACTCATTAGATAATTTCTGACTATGCTGTTGGGAAGTTTTCTAATATATCTGATATAATATATAATATATTTTCTGAGACGTTCCAGTTACACAGTGGCTGCTCCATCTCGCTGGTTTATATCGACGGTTTTGTCATCATGCTGTCACCTCTTATCTCGGGGTGGAGACATTACCACCAGGCTGTCATAAACATAGAAAGTGAGCAGTCCACCAATCGAACTGCAGGGGTGAAATGGGTTTCACTCTTTGGCATTCCAGGATGTTTTAAGAGCAACCTGTCTTCCTCCCCGTTTGTCTCCCCTCTCGCCTTCTAGTGCTGTTGTGGGTGGATCGATGCATCTGTACAACGGGACAGAGATGAGTGGAAAATATTCACAGCCCCTATCGATCAGCCGCGCTCAACAAACAGTCACAAAGGCAGCGTTGGCCCATGGCATGCTGGGTTATTTTATTATTGGCCCTGAGACAAGACAGGCAGAGAGGCTGAAGGGAAGAGGGAGAGAGGCCTAATGTGGCATGGAAAATAGTCTGTTATGAAGCAATATTAGCCCCCGAGCCTTGAGCTGCGCACACGCATTCATACATCAGCGTGCTTGCTAACACACACTCTGTGTCTATCACGCACACATTGTAAGACACTGCATGAAGGCGCAGGCCCAGCATGCAGAACGTGGTGAGTGTGAGAAGCATCAATAGTGTGATGAATTGCCTTAATATCAGGATTGACTCGCATTCTGGCTTTGCCTCTTCATCCTAATAACCCCCTGAAATTGTCCACCTTAAATATACAGGATGGATGACACTGCATGGTGACCGAAGAGAAGACAGAAAAGTGGGGTAGCCAGATTACCGGGGACAGAGGGACTGAAATGCCATTTGTCTTAATGCTTTTTTGACAAGCAGCTCTACTTTAAAACAGTTTTGGTAGTTATTGTCATTATTGCACAAACCAACAAAGAAGAGTGAAAACCGACTCAACATTTTTTACCATGAGTTGCAGATGAAAATTGAACAGTTTTCATCCATCAAATTTGTTGGCTCCATGTATGCCATCAGCACTTCTGTATTCTGTTTGCACAATATATGCATAATAAAATGCAACATTAAACATTTTTCATCTGCTGATCTAAACATGTACCAGTCTGGATTCA
This sequence comes from Diplotaxodon limnothrissa, assembly GCF_057381915.1. NCBI lineage: Eukaryota > Metazoa > Chordata > Actinopteri > Cichliformes > Cichlidae > Diplotaxodon > Diplotaxodon limnothrissa. The sequence continues at coordinate 39,450,543 of NC_140609.1, read as the reverse complement.
GGCCAATCCACAGAACTCTTCCCACAACCTTGTTCGAAACAATTCTGTCAGTTGGTTACAGAAAAATCATTGCGCTGAAAGAGGAAGGAAAAGAAAAACAGAAGGGGAGAGGGACAGTGAGAAAGGGGGGGGGGGTAATCTCCTGGATCACCTGTTGAGAGAAAAAGAATAGAAAACAAGCAAAAAAAACCAAAGCAACATACTAAACACAACACCATCGCATTAATCTAGTTAAGTGTAAACAGCAGTAAATACTAAATATTCAATGTTGTTGTGCAGCACGCAGGACAGACAGTCTACGAGCAGTGAACACCCGTGTGCACACCTGTGTGGATCAGCACGCTTGTATTCAAATGGTTTCCACATGTAATGGTCTGCAAGAGGATGTAGAGAGCCATAGCCCCGTCCCCCAGGGCATGAAGCAGGCATGGAGGAGATCCAGGCCCCAGACATCCAGAGGCCTCAGAGTTCGAGAGCCCAAGGAGGACCACCGGAGGGGCATCCATGCCACCTTCATGGGAAGGGCTGAGGATCCCCAGACGAGGTGTCACCCAGTAGCCACCGAGCAGAAGCTAGAGGGGGCTGCACCGGCGTGCCCGCCGGCTCTACCGGCAGCCAGCTGTGCCAGAGTGAACCGAGCCGCAGGCCCAGAGGCTGGAGGCCCGAGGGCCCCCCACACCCCGGAGGAGGCCTGACCGAGCAACAGGCACCAGGCCCCGCCAAGTAGCCACCAGGAGTGAGCTGGTACATACCTGAGCGCCCAGCCCTGGACACCAAGAACCACCAATGCACCGACCACTGAGGGCATCAGTCACCGGCAGGGAGTGTGGTGAGGGGAGATAGGCCTTGGAGGGCCTGGGAGTTCCCAGACAGGTGGAGTCTAAGACCCGACCTGACATATAGACACAGACAAACAGGCACACACAGACACAAACATGCATTCCCACCCTCATGCACACATATACAAACACTCAGCACTCACCCAACGTAAGGATTGACATAAATGGACATGTACACACAATCACACTCCCCAAACATACTCTATACCCCGGGTCCAGGTACCCTCGCCCCCAGAGGGGGAAACGGCACCCAGACCCATCAGAATGGACTGACCTTCAAGGCTTGTCAAAGGCTCATTGGTTGTAAAGAGCTGTAAATTGAAATCATATGATATTTATAGTTCTTTGTCACTCCAGTGGATTAAAGCCATATTGATTTAGTTATAAAAACAAATGGAGCTAAAGGGCCTCGTTAGGTAGTTGGCACCTTTAAATGGACAGAAAAGTGTAGCTTAAAATAACAATGCTGACAACCCATTACATTGATTTTAGTGCTGAGATAATATACACTGAAATGAGGTGGAAGGAGAACAAAAGACTTGACGTGGAGAGAAAAAGGAAGAAAGCGCCGTTTCTGACTGAGAGAGCAGAAGAAAACAGACGGTGAGAGACGGGACTATGATGTAAACGGAGACTGAGGAAAGTAATGCTGAAGCTCAGACAGAAGCAGACAGCAGAGCAGCGAGCGGAAGATATGAAGTGTTACAGAGGACAGGGGGACGGGAGGGAAAAAGGCAGAGGAAGGTGGATAAAACTGAAGAGCCAGAGAGTAGAAAGAGGCCAGCTCGGTGTAAACACTCCATGCTGTCTGTGTCGATCTCTTAATGGCTCAGAAGGGTTTTCTACTCCGTGCCATGCTCTGTTATGTTGGTGAAATGGAAAATACCGACACGGAAGAGTGAGGAGGAGGAGGAGAGCACGGCTATAGACAGTGGACTCCTGACGCAGTGTTGGATTTTTGCTGCCATGAGTTCTATAAATAAGGCGGAGGCGTTGTGGATCTTTGGAGGCGTATTAAACAGCCTGGCAGGAAATCACAGAGGCAGAACTTGAGCACAAACAGTGAATAGTACTCAGTTTGTACTACGGCACATTCTGGCTCACTACGGGAGCTCAGGCATCCAGCAGGGATCACTACATGATATTTGGGCTTCTTTAATGAAGTGTGAACTCATATTTGGTTAATGCATGTATTTAGTGTGAGGTGGTATGTACAGTGAGAGCATTTGTCTGTTTACAGTCAGATGTTTTTCAGACAGACTGATGAAGAACTTTATCTATATGGCTTGCCCTTACACGTGTTTATGTGCTGGGTGCTTCCCAGTTGCTTTTATAACACGTCTTCATTTCTTGGTCTGACTTAGACGTGCGACTTGATGGACCATGAATACGTAAGAAGGTTGACTTCTTTCTTATCCGCTAATCTTAGCAAATTTGCTTAGCATGTTACATCCACAACAACTGACAGAGACACAGGTATTCACAAATGTGTTCTAAACATCATAACAAATTAAATACCAGAAGACTGAAACTCAGGCTTTTTAAAGACTTTTCAAAAAAAACCATGACCTTTAGCAATAAACTTACTTCAGAACCAAAATACCAACCAAAGTGTATCCCTTCTTTAAGTCTGGCATCATTAGCCGTTTCTGGGTCCAAACTCGGCTTCAGGTCCCAAAGTCAAATGAATACTGCGCTATAAGCTGTCTAAATTCTTTTATCTTTAAGAAAATGGCTGCTCTACCAGGAGGAACAATTAAGTTTGAGATCCAGAAATCCAAGAGAAACACGAATTAAGTTTAACAGAATAAAACATACAGCTCTGCTAAAACTTCCAATGTAAATGAAGACAGAAAACTATACAGCAGTGACGTTTGTAGGGTTACTGAAGTTGGACTAGCTGGTATATAATGATGTGGGTGGGTGGCTGTAGCTCAGGTGGCAGAGCAGGTCAGTCACTAACCAGATCCCAGGCTGCCTCCTGGCTGCATGCCAAATATCCTTGGGCAAGATACTAACCCCGTGTTTGCCTACTGGTGGTGGTCAGAGGGCCCAGTGGCGCCAGTGTCCGGCAGCCTCGCCTCTGTCAGTGCGCCCCAGGGCAGCTGTGGCTACAATGTAGCTTGCTGTCACCAGTGTGTGAATGTGTGTGTGAATGGGTGAATGACTGAATGTAGTGTAAAGTGCTTTGGGGTCCTTAGGGACTGAGTAAAGCGCTATACAAATGCAGGCCATTTACCATTTACCATGTGCTACGTGGTGGCTTAGCTACACAGCTATGTTAGCATAATATAAACACAGTGAAGCTGGAGGATGAACACTAACTTTTTTCCTCTCGATAAAAGTTAACATGAGGGTTCCCGATGGTTAGGAACAAATGTAATCGCATGGCAGGATGCTGTAAACGGACCAAACTTCAGTCAGGAGAACAACTGAGATAATCCATCCACAATACGAGGTTAGTCAATAATATACTGCTGCATGGGCTGGGCTGTTGTTACATTGTAAGGGTTTAAAAACTGAGCTTTAAAATGAACAGTGGTAATAAAAACCAAGAGAGGCCGACTGTGATCACTGACTGTTTTTAGGGGCTTGTTCAGATTAAATAGAAGAAGATACAAAGCTTTAAAACATGTTAAAAACACAACAGCCTTAATAAGCGCAGAGTAGTTGGGACCCGGGAGAAGGGTTTTTTCTGTTCATCAGAAAAAAACTAACTGGGTGCAAAAAAAGCAGGGGAAAGAAAGACAGGTGAAAACGATCAGGAATATTACAGCATGGAAACTAAAACTAATGCAAAACATGATGGAAAGCTTCAAAGCTTCAAATCAAAACAGGAAATAACCTGGAAACAGGAAGACTCATCCATAAACAGAGAAAGACAGAGGAAGCAACAGATAGGGAGCACATAGGGAACTGAACACAAATTCAGAAACTTAGGACCCATCAAGATTTCAGAACAAACACCGGAACTGAAACACATCAAAACAGGCATCCAAAATAGCATGAAACCGGACAAGAAACAGAACCACACGGTACCACAGTAAAACTGAATGTCAGCATAGTAGAATAACACATGAACATAAACAGTCTTATTTTTCACTTCATGCTTCTGTTCTGTCTCAAGACAAAAGACAGTGAGTGATAACGATCCTCGAAATGGAGATGGAGGTTCATGCTCCGTTTGGAAACTCTTGGACCCTGTTATGAATTCAGTTGGAATTCAGTTTTATTTCATCAGCGCCAAATCACAACATCAGTCACCCCAAGGCGCTTTATATTGTAAGGTAGACCCTGCAATAATACATACAGAGAAAATCCAACAATCATATGACCCACTATGAGCAAACACTTTGGCGACAGTGGGAAGGAAAAACTCCCTTTTAACAGGAAGAAACCTCCGACAGAACCAGGCTCAGCGAGGGGCGGGGCCATCTGCTGCGACCGGTTGGAAGACAGGATAAAGACATGCTGTCTTTGTTTTTAACGCTCTGATTAATTTCAATTTTACTCTTTATTGATGAATCAAATATTATTAATAATAAAATAATCATGTCAGTTTTTTTTCACATCTTTAGTCGGTTGTCTTTGAAGCTAAAGGGTTGGTGATGATTAAGCTCAGTTTTTTTCTCTTTTTAAAACATTTGAAAAAATATATTTATATATGCAGCTGAACATAGTTTTTACTTTCTTGTGTGCAGTGAAGTACACAAGCACAGGCAGCAAATTTTGGATCCATTTAATCCATCCAGCCCTGGATTTGATCATCACTCCTTTCCCCTCCAGGTTAGCGATTCCATAAGAAGTAAATTTATGAATTAAGCCTGAGCTGAGGTGACTTGTAGGCCAGAAGCTTATCTCTTGTTTGTATGGCTTGAAGCAGCTTAGGTGTACCTGCACAGCCCCTGGACATGACACCTATTCATCACTGGGGCTCAGCCCTGGTTTATCTATTTATTCCTCGAGGCAGAGCAGAGAGAAATCGAGTCCTGTGCTCCAAATAAATTTGCATCTGATGCCTTTATCCAAGGGTCCTGGATAAGAAAAGAAATATAGAGAAATGTTCTATAGACAATATAATGGTTTTAGTGATTTTGTTGTAGGTTTTTTTTTGCTTTATTGTTTTAAATAAATGAATATATATATATATATATATATATATATATATATATGGTTTTTTTTTTATGCTACTATTGTATGGCTATTATGTTTTACTATATTTTGCTCATTTCCTGTTTTATCCTGCCTTTATTGAGTCTTCTCTGTCTTTTTTCTTGGTGCCATGGTTTAGATACCAATATTTAAACAACAGACACATAAATGAACTTTTAAATATCTGTGAGGCTGATCGGTGAGCCTAACCCAGCATCCCTGTGCAGCTGAAACTTGAGGACTTATTCCACCAAACATGGATAAATCACTGCTTTTCTGTCTTAGATGATATAGAAACAACTTTTTAAAAACTTCTTATTCTACGTTCAGATCTGTCGCCTGGCGGTTTTAAAATATGTGTGGTAAATCAGGTGACCTGACCACCAAACTAACCTGTGGGCAGGGCTAGCGCACATCTAGACCAGTCAGGTAATTATTTTATATGGTTATATCGGGCATTCAATTCTATAGCTGTTAGCATGATATAAATGTGCCATAAAAAAAGCATTCATATTATTTAAACATAAAACATGTATTTTAGGTAGCCGTTGATCTACAGTATATTTAGCCAGAGATAATCACAGCTATATGCTCGCTATGATATAACTGCCCCAAATAGGTTGTTGGGAAATTTACTCCTGCGCAGTATCAAAGTGAAAAACTAAAATGTCACTGCGACAGTGCGCAGAGGATGTGCTTAATTGACAGATAAAGCTTTTGTTGCTGAATAAAGTCATCTCAGGATAAAGGGATGTACTCCAGCCATCACTGGTATTGAAAATGTAACTTCCTGTGAAAGTGGTGTGGTAAAATGTCAGGACGGCGGTGGAAGCAGCTGATAAGTGCGACAGTCACTCCTCTCTGATCACGGGTGGCTGTTCCAGTTTGATGTCGCTGGCCTTTGTCTGTGTCCTCCGTCTCAAATATGAACGCTGCTGTTATTACAGTGTCTCAGTGCTGCAGTTGTAATTCCTTCAAACTGTAGGTAGAGCTTTGTTGCACAGAGCAGAGGGAGAAGAGGTGTGAGGAGTCCGGACAGCAGTGACTGAACTGATAACGAGACTTGAAAGCTGATTTTTAATTCCATCGTCACTTTCTTTTCTCCTCCCTGCCTGTGTCAGTTGACCTCATTCCTCGACGAAGAGTTTTGATGAGAATTTTTAACATGAGAAAAATATTGAAGATGTAAACAAACCGTTCTCCAGGTACATTGTGCCTAGTTACATCAGCACAAGATGTGTGCGACCGTGGCTCAGGGGGTTGGGAATCGCATCTGTAACCGGAAGGTCGCTGGTTCGATCCCTGGGCTCTCTGTCCTGGTCGTTGTGTCCCTGGGCAAGACACTTTACCCTACTTGCCTACTGGTGTTGGCCAGAGGGGCCGATGGCGCGATATGGCAGCCTCGCTTCTGTCAGTCTGCCCCAGGGCAGCTGTGGCTACAACTGTAGCTGCCTCCACCAGTGTGTGAATGTGAGAGTGAATGAATGGTATTGTAAAGCGCTTTGGGTGCCTTGAAAAGCGCTATATAAATCCAATCCATTGTGTTCCACAGAGACTAACCCACGCTATATTGCCAAAAGTATGAATTTAAAAGACATCTCATTTTTATTCCATAGGGTTTCATATATGGTGCAGCTATAACAGCTTTAATTCACTTTTCCCGAAAACGTTCATGGGAGTTTTTCACCGTTGTTCCAAAAGTGTATCTGTGAGGTCAGGACCTGATGTTGGACAGGAAGGTCTGGCTCACAGTCTGCACTTTTTTTTTTTTTTTTGCCTGTCCCATTTGGTTCTTTAGCCATCAGAATTGTCTGAAGACCAACAAGGAGACCTCTACAGTCTGCACTTCTTAAGAGTCCAGTGGCAATGTTCTTGACACCACTGTGTCCGACGCTTTGCGTTGTGTTGGTGATGTAAAGCTTGGATACAGCTGCTGAGCCATGGAAACCCATTCCACGAGACTGTCTATGCTCTGTTCATGAGCCAATGTGAAGGCCACATGAAGTTTGGAGCTCTGTAGTGACTGACTCTGCAGAAATGTGCGCCTCAGCATCCGCTGACCCCACTCTTTGATTTTACGTGGCCTACCACCACTCGAGCTGCTATCATTCCCAATGGCTGTCGTCCCACCGTTGACTGTGGGATATTCAGCAACGACTGGACTTGTTGTACAGGTTGTATCCTATCACATTACCATGCTGGAATTCACTGTGCTCCTCAGACCGACTCGGTCTTTCACAGATGTTTGAACAAACACTTCCTGTGGAAATGGAAGTGATTGGAACACCTGAATTCAGTTATCCAAATGGGTGAATGAAAATCTTTGGCAACGTTGTGTAATTGCAACACATTTTGATGACATTCATGCCCGTGATGATTGTTCAGGTGACTGTTGTTCTGATTATATAAATGAAACATTCAGGTTTATTTATGTGAACTGATACAGTTTTAAACTGTGGTTAAAACTGTATATTAAAATTAATGTACCTTCGAGCTTTGACACTAATGCACAACTAAAATAACGCTGCACTCTCCAGACTGTTAGTAAAAGGCAGCTCTTCAAGTTGTCCTGTTATATAGGAATTTATGGGAAAATGGCCTTTTGGCGCCTTTGATCTGTGACCTCAGTAAATACTTTCCTGATGAGAGGTGATGGTCTCATTTTACTGAATAGAACATGATGTTCATATTTTAAAAAGATGGTAACAGTGACCATTCTTAGCTTTAGGCTTTAGACTCTCTAGCCTCCACAAGGCTGCACGTCCTGATGGCATCCCCGGGCGTGTTCTCAGAGCGTGTTCTGGGGAGCTTGCAGGAGTGCTCACAGACATATTCAATCTGTCCTTGGCCCACGCTGTGGTACCGGCCTGCTTCAAATCCACCTCCATCGTCCCGATACCCAAAAACTCCAACCCATCTTGCCTCAATGACTACCGCCCAGTAGCACTCACCCCCATCATCACTAAGTGCTTAGAGCAGCTGGTCCTAGCACACTTCAAATCCTGTCTCCCCCCACCCTGGACCCCCACCAATTTGCATACCGCCAGAACAGGAGCACAGAGGATGCAGTCTCCATCGCACTGCACTCTGTCCTCTCACACCTGGACAACAACAACACCTACGCCAGAATGCTGTTTATAGACTTCAGTTCAGCATTCAATACAATCCACCCCTCACAACTCATCAGGAAACTGACAGACCTGGGCATCAGTTCCCTCATCTGCAAATGGTTACTGGACTTCCTGACCAACCGCCCCCAACATGTCCGGCTGGATAACCACTGTTCATCTACAATCACGATGAACACCGGGGTACCACAAGGCTGTGTGATGAGCCCTTTCCTCTTCTCCCTCTTCACCCACGACTGCAGACCGGCTGATGGTTCCAACACCATCATTAAGTTTGCAGATGACACCACGGTGATTGGCCTCATCAGTGACAATGATGAGGCCGCCTACAGGGAGGAGGTGGATCGTCTGGCTGAGTGGTTCGACACAAACAACCTGCTGCTTAACACCGAGAAGACCAAGGAGCTCATCGTGGACTACAGGAGGAATGCTGACCCACATCCACCCATCCACATTAAGGGGACGGCTGTGGAGCGTGTGAGCAGCTTCAAGTTCCTGGGAGTCCACATCTCCGAGGATCTCACCTGGACGACCAACTGCTCCAAGCTGGTCAAGAAGGCTCACCAGCGCCTCTTCTTCTTGAGGACTCTGAGGAAGAACCACCTGTCCTCAGACATCCTGGTGAACTTCTATCGTTGCACCATCGAGAGCATCCTGACCAACTGTATAACAGTCTGGTACGGGAACTGCTCTGCCTCGGACTGGAAGGCATTGCAGAGGGTCGTGAAAACTGCCCAGCGCATTACCGGAGCACCACTTCCTGCCATAAAAGACATCTACAGGAAGCGGTGTCTGAAAAGGGCTGGGAAAATCATCAAAGACTCCAGTCACCCATCACATGGACTCTTCACCCTCCTGCCCTCTGGGAGGCGCCACAGGAGCCTCCGGACTAAGACCACCAGGTACCGGAACAGCTTCTTCCCCACAGCTGTCAGACTCCTGAACTCTGCCTCCTGACATCTGACCCACGTTAACACATGGACTGAACATACACACACCCACAATGGACAACTGTACCCTCAAACACACAATAATAACATGGACTGAACCACCACTCACAACCACTAGCACTTTATATAGCCTCTGTAGAAACTATCTACACCCTCACTTATCTTAACTGCACTACTGTATAGCTCTGTGTAAATAATCATTCTGTACATTCGATAATTTTTAATCCTACAACTGTTTACAACTTGCATAGTTCCCATTTCTGTATAGCTGTATATCTCCGATTTCTGTAAAGTTATTTATTTCATATTCTGTATAGTTTTTCATATTTATATCCTGTTCATAGCCTGCACATAGCTTGTACTCACTACAGCCTGTTCATACTTATAGTTATAGAATATTCACAACATACTTCATACCGTGTACATTATAACATACCATAATAGACCCATTTCTGTAATATACTCACATATCTATATTATTGCAAATATATATTGTAATATATCTATATCACTAAAGCACTTCTGGATGGATGCAAGCTGCATTTCGTTGCCCTGTACCTGTGCATGTGCAATGACAATAAAGTTGAATTCTATTCTATTCTATTCTATTCTATTCTAACCAGTGACATCAAGTGACTACTTCCCCATCAATCTGCCATCATCGGTCTACTTTAAGCCCCTGTATAAGAAAGTCACACTGCCCACTCCTTTGTCAGCCAGAGAGGCTTTTTATGTCCTTTCATTTGATGCCAAAAGTCAGCAGGCAGCAGGTATCACCGACTGCAGGAGTGGAAGGATAGGCCACAGTCCTTGAGGTAGAGCAGCCAACTTTTTAGGTCAAGCTTTTGTAACGTTATACTGAGGTAGGTAAATTTAACATACTGATTGAAACATCTTTCCGACAAGAACTTGACAGCAAACCACTTAAAAATAGCTCTCGAAGAAACACTGGGAGGTTAGAATCAGAGAGGACTACAGGGGATTTTCTTTACAACAAAACAGCTTGTGGGGTATCCCTCCGGTGGGTAACACAGTCCTGCTGAGCACCAGTCACAGCTGGAGAAGGAAAATATGCTCAGTGTTGATGCCCCCTCTGGGTTTGTAGCAGCGTGTTTCCACATCAGCACCGTCCAAGTTAAACTTAAAACTGACACAACATGGTACCACTCGTTTGGCTTCAGTGGAAGTTTCTGCCCGACTGTCAGAGTGGCTTTAAGGATTTTTGAGGTTTCCAAAGAAACCCATTTCACTTGGTCTAAATACAGGTTCTAGTGGAAGTTTTATTTTCTTCCTTCTTTTTTAGTTGCCTTGGCGGTTTGTCAGCGCAGTATCTAGGAAGAAAAAAGTTTTCGAGGCACTTGCTTCAAACTTTTTTGAAAATAGTTGACCGCACATAAGGAAACGCAGCGTGTGGTTCCACTCAGTGCTGTCTGCTTCATGACTTATTCATTTATGCTTTGTCTCTGTTGCTTTTCTTGTTTTTTTTACACCAGTCCTTGTTTAATTTCAAGTTTTGCTCCTTCCATCTCGCCGCACTGTGAGAATAGAACATTTCAACCTTCACACTGCCTTGTTAGCTGCACAGGTGGTAGGTAGAGCAGCAGCAGAGCCAACAAGCATTGTTGTATGGTGTGAGAATATGTGAAGACTTTGGCTGGACTCAGCTGTTTGTGTGCAGTGACAGAAGTTGGCGAACCATTCTTTAGCCTCTAGGGAGCTGCTACACCGCTGTTGTTTATACTTCACCTCCCAGCTGCCTTCTTATCTCAGGGTAAAACACTGAGCAACAAAACATCGTCTCTTAGTTTTTCTCATTTTGTACTTTCACCTTCCCTGAAGTTATTATAGGGAATAACTTTTTTTTTTTTTCTCTTAGTTTAGGTAAAAGTTTTTTCTAGTATGTTTCTCACAGTCGGGGGGAGTATTTTTTAGCCAGGAAAAACATTTCACTGTATGTCGTACTAGCTATAACTACATGTGACAAATAAATAAAGAATTGACATTGAATTGAATTGAAAAAAATCCTTTTTCTGTTTGTTTTCCTTCTTCAGTGTGCAGTTTGTTGTCTTGTGGTGCCCTCTTACCTCAGTTAGAGTGCGAGGTTCTCACTTTGAAATGTCATTTTAAGTCACTGTTGCAATTTCACTGAAGATGGATACAACAGTGATTCATTAAAGCAGCTTCTGCGTCTAAAAAGGTGAAAAATGTGAAGCCAAAAGTGTCTAAAAGCAGCCAGCAGGGGGCAACGCTTCTGGGTGCCACTGAGGATTAGTAGTCTACAAACTCAGTTAAGCATCTATTGAAAAGATCATTGTCTTAAATCAGGGGTGGGGAACTCCAGGCCTCGAGAGCGGGTGTCCTGCACCCTGGGTCAACACACCTGAATCAAATGATTAGTTCATTGCCAGGCCTCTGGAGAACTGCAGGACATGTTGAGCAGGTCATTTAGCCATTTAAATCAGCTGTGATGGATCAAGGACACATCTAAAACCTGCAGGACACCGACCCTCGAGGCCTGGAGTTGCCCACCCATGTCTTAAATTATAGTTTCAAGTCTTATTCAATACTGGATGATTTTCATTTGACAAATTATGGTCGTGACTAGAATCAAATAAAAGCTAAATCATAATATACTTTAGGACAATCAACACAAAAACTGGAATTTTGAGGATTCAAAAATGTGACATTGAAAGCTGGGGAGCGAGATCACATTGGCTTTGTCAGTATTGTTTTTAATCTAGTGTACTACCACAGGTGTCTTTGAGCGAGGGAGGAAAAGACTACATATTCTCCCCAAGAATCTTTTTCTCAGCATTTATTTGGTTTATTTTATTTATTAAAATTTCTGTTTTATTAAATAACTTTGCACCAATTAAACAGATTGAGTTTAGGATAAAATGTTTCCTGGAGGATCAGTGGTTTGAAATATTAATTTAAAACAAAAAAGAAAAAACTGTATCATTCTTAAATGTTTTATGTCTGGTTCTTAACTTATTTGCAGGAAGCCCAAAGAAGAGAAATGTTACAGGGTAGAAACCCAATGCCTGCTAACGCTGGAAGGATAGCAGCAAATTCTCATCTCCACTCTTGGTTAAGGTTCAGGGATTCTAAACCCAAACTAACAAATTAACTAAAGCTCCAAGTTTGGCAGGCAGCAAATGCTACAGACTGACTCGAGTAACTAGCAGCTACTGGCCAAGCTAATTAAATATGCCTAATCTCTGTCTCAGCTCACACACACAGATGAGGTCTGTGGTTCTGATAACGTGATGCTCGTGCAATAATCAGTACTGTGTGTGAACTACCAGACACATGTAAAAGCAGTCTATCAAATCATATATTACTATCACAAAATATCCAACTGTGCTGCTTGCAACACATGTTGTACATCACTGTTTGGAAAAACACCCCACCAAAAAAAAAAGTGCAGTGTTTTTGAAGCAACTGGCAACAATGTTCAAAACTTACCAAAGGCAAGACAATCCCCATGGAGCACCCAGCATCCCACCATTAAAAACTATGTTTATAGTCTGGTACAAAAAACATAAATAAATGTATATGTACATTTAAATAACATCAATAACAATATTAATATTAAAGCTGACTTACAGAACCTGGCATTAAGCATACTGGTTGGAAATGCTACTTGGTTGTTGTACTACCACAAAGGTGATTAGAGGAGGTAATTCAGGTCTCAATCCATTAAAATGACAAAGGTTTTGAGATGATATACTGATGTTAGTTGATTAAACTGGACACCTGGTAATTAAAGAGTCAAATGTTGAAGCCATTCAGAGCAACAATTACCTGAGATTTCAAAAAGAAAAGTTTTCCTGGTTCTTGAGTCTACAAGTTAGTTCCATTATAGTATCTCCCCCCTGCACTTTAGCTTTCTTTGTTAATAACAACAAGGTTTGTGTTGTAGTTGTCTGAAGTTAACTGGACGATAATGCACAAAAGGTTCTTCTAAGCTGTTTGAAAGTCGTACGTGTTGTTTTGGAAGGGTGTGTTTTAGAATGTCTCTTTAGCAATGTTATATTAGCTGTATAGTAATAAATCAATAAATAAACCAGCAATAGACTAACAATAAAAAGAGATGGGTTTAATGAGGTGGATTACAGGATAAAGGTCAGATGGTAGATAACAGAAAACACACACGATAGCAGGCTTATTTAATGATGCATTCAGGTTTAATAGAGTTCATTCAGCGTTCTGAAGGAGGCTTTGCCTGTAGCTGTAATGACCCTGTTGTTGGCTCTATCCTTGCTAATGGACACACAAATTATGAAGACAGAAACTCTTCAGGTCAACTTTATTTGTGAATTCAGCATTTTACAAGTCGAGCATGCAGTAGCCAGAACAGTTTCATACACTGTGACCTGCACTTGTTGGTATAGCTGTTCACTCATAACACTATAATGGCTCTCGCCTGATTCCAGAACATCTCTAACGTGACCATTTCTCTATTTTACCACTTGCCAAATAAATGCACATTGCAGAGTTTGAGCTATTTTCTTTTCTTTTCTTTAGCTTAATTTTTGTCCACAAATAGTTGCAGGGAATCTGTTTAGTATGCAGTCCTGTGGTTGTGTCCTTAGGATGTAGTGACCTTTCTCTTCAAACCTTTCAGGCTTTGGCATGAACGTTCTTCCCAAATATGTCGTCACTGCCCTGTGACACGCGTGGCAGTCCTGAAGTCCCCGTGCACGGATAAAGACCCTGTGCTGAGAATGTTGCCTGAAGAAAGCCTTTTCTTTCAGAGGGACTGTTGTTTGACACATCTCTCCTTCACTTTGTCTTTTGTAGATTCAGCTTCACAAACACTATCGCTGTTATGAAAATGGAACAAAAACTTGCCTCTGGAGCAGCAGCCTGTATTGACTGTACTTGTAGTAATTAGACTAGTAATAATAAGATATGAGTTGATCATTTTTACTAATGAAATGCAAATATGGACTGATTGCAAAGATGACAGAGCGAGAGTGAGATGAGAAGTTCGACCTCAGGTGATATTTGACTTTGACACGCCAACTTAAAAGTTAGAGATCGCTGCAGTGCAATTAATCTTTCTGCAGGCTGCAGGCTTTACTGCCCTCACGAGGACCTGCACTTTAGTTTGGCACCATGTGACTGCCGGGCTTAAAGAAAAAAAAGCTGCATGGTTTTGACACTTATTAAGTGAGTCAGAGTATGTGAAGCCTGCTTTATAGAATAGTAAGGTGGGATAGTAAAGCGGAGGATAAAGAAAGGTCCTGTCTGCTGCTGAACTGCTAGGGTGCCTTTAATGCTGCAGCTGACCTACGCACACACACACACACACACACACACACACACACACAGTCAAATCTGATTTAGCTGCTGCTCTGGTGACTGGTGACAGAGTTTGGGAACATTTAATCAATCTAAGACTTGGACCAAAACTCATGCCTGCAAATTAAACATTATTGAACGAAACTCGACAGCCGGGCGGCACAGCCAGCTCAAAGGACATCCTTCAGACGGAGGTCCAGTCACGTCCCTGCTGAAGTGTCCCACAGCAGGATGCTGAACCATGATCTCTGGCTTTGGTGACAGAGAAAAAAAACCTGATTCTGTTAAAATCAATAAATCACTACAAACCTCCTAATTCCTCACATGAGACTCTTCAGCTGAAAATGGTTCCGCTGAAGCAACTTTCTTTTAGTTGGAAAACCAAGTGACATTTTGATTAAATGGGTTGTTAAATATTGTTGAATACCTCTCGTGCACACACACACAGACACACACACACACACACACACATATGCATGAAAGGATTCTTAACTTAGGCTTCAGCAGAATTCTAATTGGCCAGTTTTAGTGTTTGCTTCTTGTTTATTGTAAAATGTTTAACGTATTGAGATGTTAAATGGAGTGATTTATAGTGATGAGGCAGGTGTTTTCTCCTGCGATTTAATGGCCCGGAGGACATTATTCGCTTGTTTCTTTGCTTTCCAAAGTAAACGTCCATCCTGAAGTATGCGGTTGCAGCTGCGCCTTGTTAGCCAGCATGAGTTAACATGACATATTAAAGAGCACCGTGCAGAATGGTGGTTAGCGCTGTTGCCTCACAGCAAGAAGGTCCTGAGTTCAATTCCACCATCAGGTCTTTCTGTGTGGAGTTTGCATGTTCTCCCTGTGTCTGCATGAGTTTTCTCCTCATACTCTGGCTTCCTCCCACAGTCCAAAGACATGCAGTTAGTGGGGATAGGTTAACTGGAAACTCTAAATTGCCCGTAGGTATGAATGTGAGTGCGACTGGTTGTCTGTGTTTATGTGCTAGCCCTGCGGCAGCGACCCTGCCTCTCGCCCCAAGACAGCTGAGATTGGCTCCAGCCTATTTGAAGAGGATAAATTGCAGATGGATGGACAATGCTTTTGCCTCACACACTCTTATTTGAGCTTGTATGACAGAAAAGTATAACAGATCCCCTTTAAATCAAAGTCCTGGTCAGAAATAAGGAATTGAAAGGGTAATGGCATTTGGTTGATAGTAGAGACTGCGTTCCCTCCACTAAAATTTTACAGCATCTCTTTGTGGTGAATCCTGAATGTTGTACTCTGTAAATATAACCTGCTTCACACAGCACATATTGATGCTCTCAGTCTTGCATATTCGCCCACTTTCATAGAAATGTTAACTTTTTACATTTGAAAGTGATTATATTGTTTCGTTTTTGTTTTTTGTATTTCTTTTGTTTTTTATGATGGTTCTGTTTTGTTTTATGTGCTTTTGTAGCATTTGTCTATTTGTTTTGTTTTAGTCCATATGACCTCTCAGGGCCACCGTAGTTGTCTCACATGAATTATGGGTAGAATGCGTATCTGATTTAAAAAGCAAAACCCCCCAGAACTTTTAGGAATACTTTAAAGGACGACAAACCTTTAAAGGAGGACACACATTGGTTAATTCATCTGACAAATATATAAAAATCCTCATCTGTAGTAATTTTTAGCATCAGCGCAACTTCATTTCAGTTAAAGACGGCAGTTGTGATCACTGATGTATATCGTCATAATTTCCCCATCTTCCGCTCAGTGGTTTAAATGCTGCTGCTGTATGCAAACAGACGAAAGAGTCCCATCATTTCTCTGCCTCAAAACCTCCAGGACTGCAGCTCAATGCATCCAGCAACGCTGTGTGTTACTCCACACTCTCACATATGCACACACACACACACACACACACACACACACACACACACACACACACACACACACACAGAGCAAGGAGAGTCATTTGAGGAACTGCTGTAGAGGTCCTGGATGTGTGCGGTCGTGCATGTGTGTTTGAGCTTTTCTGGAAAGCCGCCACTCAATTCCAGCGCTGTGTCGGCTAACAATCGCAGAGCTAATTAGCTTCTTGAATACAGAGCATGATAAGAAAGACATGCTGACAACAGGATAGCAAGCTGAGAGAGAGAGAGAGTAAAACAGTTGGGGCAAAGAGGAGGCAAGGAAAAATGGCAGAATACTAGAAAGAAAAAGATAAAAAGAGATGACAGGAGAAGGACAGACAGCTGCTGATGGTTTGAAATTGTGGGAGGTGAATATCAGATACCAATTCAAGAATGTTCTTTCTCTGCGGCTCGAGATGGGCACAGTACTGTTACTGAACAAATGCAGTGAATGTAAGCAGCGTTGGCCTGTGGGTACGCTGCTTTGTCACAAGCCTCTGCTCGAACACAAAAAAGTAGAAATGGCAGCTGACAAAACAGCACACAGCGTGCACTTGATTCATCAAAGCAACCTAAATACCTCACATAGAGAAAGTTAGACTGGAAATAAAAATGCCTGCGCTGACCAGAGCTCAGTGCAGCAACACACACACACATATGTATATGTATGTCAGGTATTCATATCTTGTGGGGACATCTAATTGACATAATGCTTTCCCTAGCTCCTTACCCTAATTTTAACCATCGAAACTTTATGCCTATCCCTGACCCTAAACCTAAACCTAACCATTACCCAAGTGTGTAACCCTGACACTAAAGTAAGTGTAAACTTCAAATTTTTGGTCCACATAAAGACATGAATACAGGCACACAAACACACACACTAGCCCAAATCAACTCTTCTCAGCATATCCTAACAACTCCTACACGTTGTGGGAAATACTCAGTTCAGTAATAAAAGGGCCAGAGTTCATACTTTACTTTTACAGGAAGAAATATGTTGCAGGAATCCTGCCACACACCACAGAATTCATAAACTAAGCAAGTTTGCAAATCTCTTTGGGCTTTTAAAACATAACATGATTTCATGCGTCTAAATACAGACAAACTAAGGTTATATTGTACTCATCTCTAAAATCTTAGAAGCATGGTGTATAACCGGATACTTACTTTCTACCGTGGCCTCCACAAACACTGTGACATCATTTCTGACCAGGATATGTCCTTAAAATCCCATATTAAAGAGTTGCCTCAAGGCGCATATTGCATTGAGGCAATAAACAAATATGTAGGACTGCTTTCTTTCATTTAGGCAATATCTCTAAAAATAAAACATCCCGTCTCAGGGTGATGCTGAAAAACTAGTTTATGCATCTGTTACTTTTAGGCTCCAGTATTGTAATTCATTACCTTCAGGCTGAATTGGATACTTGCAGGAGGATGGATGGAAAAATAAAGATTCACATGAAATGGCCACTTTAAAGTTTGTGCTGCAAAAAAAAAAAGTAAATAAAGACATTAGTTAAAATGATCGTTGGTGTGCGTGTGAGATAAAGAAAGTTCTACCCCCTGAATGAGATGTCTTTCTTCCTCTCTCTGTCCCCCCCTCTTCATCAGTCACCTTCTTGAATTTTCAGCTAACAACAATAGAAATAATGTGAAGCCTTCACGTTTGATTTTCTTTGATGAAGCCTCAACATAACAAAGCTAAGATAAAACAGCCACAATCACTTAATGCACTCACGAGCACACAGTGATGCTGGGGCCACAGTGCCGTGTGTCACCAGAAGAAAAATCCAATAAACACGAACAGTTAAATATAGTTTAGTTATAGTTATAGTTTCCAGAAAATGTGAGAAAGATTAGATGACAGGTTAAATGGTAGTAGAGTGAAGGAAGAGAAAATATGGAGGAGGGAGGTGGAAAGTAATGGTTGTTATTGTCATGTCTCACCTGTCATTTAGAGGAGACTGAGAGAGGACATAAAAAAGCAGAGCAATAGGCAGGCAGCAGCATTTGTGTTATTCAGTGTTCTGTCAGCGCTCTGATTGGAATGATGTGAACTCCAAATCAGTCTCCAAGTACTCTCAAAACACAGCCGACAGCAAAGTTTTTCTTGGCTGTCTTTTTTTTTTCTAAAAAAAAATCCTTGCAGTGTCACACTTCACCTTAAATGTGTAGTTTCTACTGACAGCAGCAGCTGCCAACAGGTAAGGCCTCCACACAGGATCATTGAATAGAGGAACGTAGACCGTTTCTATTGTCTGGAACAACTCTGCGGTACAGCACATGCCACAGGAGTCGTGCCCTGCTGGCAATTAGAAAAAGGCAAATCTGAGGCACTTCTACACAGACTTCGCACACCTGGAATGTAAAGCTTTTATATGCAGTCCTTATTTTTAACAGTCAGGTGCTGGTTATAAGAGAAACTCGAGTTCTAAATGTTGCTTTCGACCTTTTAAAGCGTTGAGCTTTCCAGCTAGTTATGCATAAATAAGAAGCCCTGAGGCAAAAATACATACTTTGAATTCATTTCTGTAACCACGCTTTGGTCTCATCCTTTCATTTAGTTGTATTATTTAGATGTATTTAAAATACGGTGCACAGGTCAAGCAATTCGCCTGATACCTAATAATGACATGTACATGAATGAATGTGGCTTTGCTTCGTCCACGTCTGCATTCATGGAGATAACATGTGCTGCCGAGGGGCTTCACCACCACCACCGCCCCCTCTGAAGGGTTTACCACGAAGATCGAAACTGCACGTGTCCACGTGAACATGCTCGTGCTCGTGATGCTGTCTTCTCACTGTGTTTAAATGCATTCAGGTTTTGCTCCCCTTTTGTAAATCTGTCAGACGTGTTATTACTTTACTGTAAAGACATTTTATCTCTAAAAAGCTCTTGCTTTGGGATTAACAGAAAATTAGCAGAAATATTATATTCTGATCTGATGGATGTAATGAGTCCTTTGACTCAAGAACACTGGGACTAATTAGAGCAGACCCTCTGATACTGTGATACAAGGAGTAGAGACAGAAGCTACAATATGCGCAGGTTGTGTTAATTTCTAACTGAGGGCCGTGCACAGTCTCAAAAAATGCTTCAGCAGCGTCAGCAGAAGATGCAGGCCAAAAACATGTGCAGAGAACAAGTGAGACATCTACCCTTTAGATTCATCAGTGAGCTAGGGGTTAAAATTTAAACGTGTGCTATTGATCATCACTTTAATCAAAGGTCAGTAAAGCACTCCCAAAGATGCTGACATTAACAGTGCAATAAGGTTTAAACAGTCAATCAACCTTTATTTAAATGGCACCTTTCATGAAGATTGGATTATTGACAAGCCAATATTGACACAGAGCAAATTAAATAAAGCACAGAGCTTTACAATGGAGATACAAGGAAATAACTGAAAAAAAAGTGTCTTTCAGCTGCATCGAATCGAAAACCGTGACGACTGTTATCCACTGACAGTTTCTGCTGTTAACGACTGGGAATCAGTTCAGATCTCTATGACATGACAGAACTGTGATATTAGTGTTGTTTAAAATAATAATAATCATGCTGATTTATAGGATTTTTGCCTGACTGACCAAATGAAACAACCTTAGATTCACTCATGAGCAACTTTGATTTTGACTTTTGACTGTACTGTGAAACTTTGTGAGTTTACTACTACTAGTGTCCATTATGGGCTGCTAAAGGTAGATCTCCAGAGATTTCTGTCCTGTGCCGTTCAGGTGTAGTCTGTCTTTGTTGTTCTGTGGGTGTTTCTTGGGCGACCTCACTTTCGCTTGCCTTGGGGGTTCCACATGAGAGCCTGCCTGATGATGTTGGTTGGCGGTTTGCGTATAGCGTGCCCTACCCAGCACCATCTTCTCTTCCTGATTTCTTCCTGTACTGGGAGTTGCGAGGTTCTTTCCCATAATTTGTTGTTACTGATGGTGTCTGGCCAGCAAATGTGGAGAATCCTTCTGAGACAGCTGTTGAGGTCTGAGGCTGTTTGAAGTCAAGCCTCATACCCTTCTACATGTCTAAATTGGCAGATACCTTACAGGGTGCACTGCTCAAGCCATGTTAGCATTTCCACGATTCCTGTATATCTGAATGGCACTTTGCAACCCACCTCCACTAGAGACCCTCCCTTCTTGGTGTATTTGACTCAGTCTGTGTCACTTATTTCTGCTGTTCTGTGACATTATTTAAAAGCTGTCCCGCCTTGCTCTAGCTTTCATACACACACGTTGTTCTACGGGCATAACATAAGCTAGCAGATGTCGAGCATCACAGAGTTTTTAGTACAGAACGTATTTTGTGAACTCAGGACACAGAATGTAGCTCATTTGGTTAAATATGTACTCAGTGTAGCTTCTTTGCCCTGTAGCTGAAGTGTCTGGTAAAACAGTGCTTAACAGTTGAATTGGGGATTAAAACATGTGTATGTCTATGGGCTTCATCTAAGAGCTCTAGCAAAGAGCTTTGAGCACTCACGGATCCTCGTGAAAGCGGTCTGTGTAATAGAATAACACTGAATAACAAGTTTCGTCACTCATCCAAGTGACTTCTTCAGACTGATGTCCAGATGAACAGAATCAACTTTTTGGAGATTTACTTCCCTGGATGATTGTAAATGCATCAAGACGGTCTGTGTAATGACACATGTAGTCTGCGGTATGGCATTGCTGCTGTTGTGTTTGTCCTTTGACTGCACTGACAGTCAGTTTGCAAAGTTTTCCAAAAGCCTCCAGCAACAACCAGACAGATGCAGCAAAGGACAGACCTCCACCCTGATATACACCGTTCTCCTGCTGTCTTTGACCGATGTTTTTTTTTTTATCTTATTATCATTCTGTTGGTTTCTCTTAATCTCTTCTTTAAGCCTGTTTTCTTTTTATCTCTTCATTCATCTCTTCTTCCCCAGATGTGTTCTTCATGGTTGGAGCACTAAGCTGGCTGTGCTAACAGTGGCTGCAGTACAGTTTAAAACTACACATAAATACACAAATGCACTGACACTTGACACGTACAGTATGCTGCTACCGGAAACAACATGTAACCGTGCAAAGTTAAAGCTAACTTCAGAGGACAGTGGAGTGATTCATTACAGTACCTAATTTATCTTAACCTAACTTTTAACTGATACTGATGTAACTTTCATGATTTTTACTGTAGAAGACTCACTTTTGTTCTCTACATAAACTCCAGCCTTTGTTGGATGTGGCCTTCTGTTTTTCTTACAAAGGCGGGTAATGAGTTCCTCCTAGTATGTGCAAACTAAATGTTGTATGATTACATTACTAAAAGGAGACTGCAGCTGTCTTGAGTTTGACAGTGAAATTACCCAATACTTTTAAAAACATAATTACCATAGTATAAACAACAGGTTTATTGTGAGCAGTCATGTGTGAAGGGATTCTGGTTGCACTACACTGTGATTAGATTCCTGTTGTACTAGTGCTGCTTTGTAGCTAGTCTCTGATCACTCGTGTCAGTACTACACCATCATTTATTGTGACATGTTTAAATCCTGCCTTTCAACTCTACAAAAAAGAGGTAGTGAAGTAGTGACACGAGCCAAGCCTGCTGGTCTGCCTGGGCAGAGTTTACCTGTGCAGATCTCATGAACTGTACAGGTAAACTACACACAGTTTCCTGCAAGAAACAGCAAAGGCTGTTCTTTAATATCGAAGAAATTTGGAGTGTTATCAGATATTAGTAGTTACTGCTGGCCTGGCTGCTCACCATTGGAACCACCTGGGATCTAAGACAAAGGCTTGGGCTTGCTCTTTGCCCGGCCAGAAAGAGCCATTCTGAAGATCTGCAATAATTTATTTGTCCCCTTCAAATGTTCAATGTTTAATCTGTACTGTATTTTACGAGCCCGTTCTCACTCCCGACATCCCAACGATTTGTCACGTCCCACTGCGTTCCTGAGGAACGTGAAATGTGACCTTCCGCGTTCTTATGCTACGCACCAGGTTATGGATGAAATCCAGTAAAATGACGGTCCCACGGTAATACACGTTCCAGCCATGTATTCCAGCCCTGACCCGAACCTTATCCCTAACTTTAACCAGCACTTTAATGACGTTAAAAAGTGTTCTCCAAAGTGATTTAAGTAAAATGAACGAACATGTGCAGATTGATTCCACACGGTTCTCATGTTCCCAGTGTCGTCATTTAGGGACGTGTCGGGTGTCCGGAAGCGTAATATGTTGATGATTTGTCATCTAGCATCAAATGCTAGATGACGCTTTGGGAGTGAGAACGTGTTGATTTTGCTGCTTAGATAGTTTAGGAAATATTATCAACAGCTCTGCAGACTGGCACTTTCTATTGTTATCTACTTTTAAAAAAATTGTAATGCTCTATTTGCAACCAAAGCGCTCATTTGTAAGTAGGATTTTGAACATATTATCTCATTACTGCAGTCACTTGATTGGCTCCCAGTTCAATACAAAACTAGACAGTGAAAACTAAAAAATATGAAGAACAGTTTAGTCACTGGTGAATTCACCTACTGTCCATTAGAAAAAGTGCAGGTTTAAGACACACACACACACACACGCACACACACACGCACACACACACGCACACACACACACACGACTTGTGTCACTCTTTTGTGTAAATAGACTTGTGTGCACCTTCTTGGACTGCAGACATGTATGTGCATTTGTGCTTCATGTCTTTCTCAGTGTTTTGTGTTAGGCAGCAGCTGGATTTAATGGAGGTGAGGGAGGAATGGAGATAGATGGCCAGTCTGTGATAGAGTCTGTTGCTGGGTGACAGTTGTGGGGGGGTGACTTAGCAACCCTCTGCCAAATTACTTTCTAGGAAGAAGAGCAGAGCTTAAGATAGCCCCTTACTTATCTGTTATAAGTCACAGAGGGAGGGAGGGGCAGGGAGTGGGAGGGTGACAGAGACATGCAGGATATCGATGTGAGAGGATAGGAAGAGAAAGATGCAGAGAAGGAAGGTAGAGAAGAAGAATAGACTTGTGGGGGGAATATAAAAGGAGAGAATGAGTTAGTGATGCAAAAGAGAGTGAGGGAAAGATGTTAAAGATAGAAAGGAGTAAAAAACTGGAAATGATCGGGCGTGGGGGGATGTTGCAGAGACAAAGGTTTAAGAGGAAAGAAGGTGTAACAGATAAGTTGGATAAAAAACTGGAATTTGGGAAGAAATCATTTAAGGAAAGAAGAAAAAGGATGATTCCAAGGGTGTAGATTTGGTTTTGGCATTGGTGGGGACGGATGATTCAACCACCGAACCTACCCTGTTTCTTATTTTTTCCCTTTTTGTCTTTGCTTCTTGACAAAAAAAAAAGGAGAAATATAGTTGCCTACATATGTATATGTACACATATATCTCCTCTCGTTAACTGAGATAAACTGCTGGCATATTGGTTTTACATCTATACTGTCCAGTCTCTCCTGGTGGACATGGTACAGCCTCTGTAAACGAATATCCTGGCTTGCTCGAGGCTTTTTCTCTGACAGTTTCAATCAAAATTAGAAACGATGCTCTGTTATACTGAGAGAACTAATAGTGCTGCCTGTTGTGCAGTTAGTTTCCAAAACACGTTATTCATGGTTACATACAATTTTAGACTGATGTGGGCCAAAGCCTAGCATAGCCTGTAATGTTATTATGACCGGCACATTTTATGAGTGAACTTGACTTTAAGTGACTTACAGGTTTCTTTGAAAAATACTTTCTTATATCCAGGTTCTTCCTTTTTGCTGCCGTCCTCCTCGCAGCGCAGGCTTGCCGCTGCTAAAACTAAACAGAGCTTCCTGAAAGACTCAGCCAATCACATTGGCCATATTTGTCACATGAGGTAGGACTCCAGTAGAGAACGTAATTTAACTCTTTCTGCACCGCTGGGGGAATGAGACGTCGACAGATCGTTTTTTCTCTTTTTATTGGATTTGTTTTTCTTTACTCGAAGAGATCAAATTATTGGTGGGGACAATTCAATAATTGCTGGATATTGGTGGGGACACGTCCCTTCCGTCCATGCCAAATCTGCGCCCTTGGATGATTCAGTGCTTGGTGATACTGATCACGGTCCTGTAGAGGACAGATGTCTCCTTCATGCTGGAGAACAGTCTGGGCCTGCTCAGGCTCCGCCTGCAGCTCTGCTTTGAATTCTAGTTATAATTCACACACAGAGGCAGAAGGATGGATGCACCTTCAGACAGGTTTACCTGCAGCTGCTCTGACACCAGGCTGGAAATCACCATAGGCCAGGTCACAGTGTCATTTTGTCAAAGTTGCTGGCGTCTCACAGAACCTCACAAGGTGTCCTTCAGGGTTGGTGCTGAGATGCACCGGGGTATGGCAATTATGAAAAGATGGGAGTGAGGATCATGCCACATTTCAGTGCAAACCTGTAATTTTTTACTGTGTAGGATTAATACGCAGTAATTAATACATGATCATTAATACTTTGGCTTCATTCCACCATCCACAGACATGCAGTTTGTGGGGATAGGTTAACTGATTAATCCAAATTGACCATAGGGGTGAATCTGTGAGTGTGAATGGTTGTCTGTCTCTGTGTGTTAGGTGCGACAAACTGGAAACCTGTCCAGGGGTGTACCCCACCTCTCGCCCTAAGACAGCTGGGATAGGCTCCAGCACCCCCCGTGACCCTGAAAAGGATAAGCGGAAGCCAATGGGTGGATTAATATGTAAAAGGGGTGTGGCTAAACTATTTAGTAAAAAAAGGGAAACAAGACTCTAAAGACACCCCCCCCCCCCCCCCCCCCCCGCCCCTCCTCCAACCCTCTACATGTAGACTGCATTGTTCTTTAGATTGAGACGGTTATATGTGAGCATGCAATTGTTGTGGTTCACACAAAACCCTCCCCCTGCACTCGCTGATAGCGCCCCTCTGAGCCAGACAAACACGCACACTGATGCTGGGAAATGCCATAAGCGTGTACACACCCTGTCTGTCTGTGTAGAAACACACACACACTGTCATGGTCCTGGGCCATGTGGGCCCAGTATTCTTAGTTCTTTGTATTTTTGTATTTCGTTCCTTATTTAGGCCATGTCTTCTGAGTTGCCCTGTTGTGTTGTTCCCTAAGTGTTTTCCCTTCATGGCTCTCTCCCCCCTGTGTGCCCTCTATGTATTGATGAGCCCTCGTCTCCCTTTGTGGTTGTTTCATGTTTCCCCAGCCCGTTATGTCTGTGTTTTCCCCGTGCTCTCTCTCCTCCTGTCGGAACCTCTGTGCCTCTACATGTCATGTTCAGTTCACCCCGCCCTGTCTCGTTATGATTATCAGTGTCACCTGTGTTCCCCGCGTGTGCCCACTTTCCTCGTTTACCCTCTGTGTATTTCTGTCTGAGTCTCCCTCTGTTCGGCGTCGTGTTCTCCCTCATGCTGTGTGTGATTCCCCCGTGTTTCCTGGTGAGCTTTACGTTAGTTTTTCCCAGTTTAGTTTTGTATCTCCCATTATCTTTTGTCAGCAATAAAGCTGCTTTTTGAGTTCATCCCCGTGTGTGTGAGTTTTGCATTTTGGGTCCTCCTCCTGCCTGCCACACAGCCGAGCTATGACAGAAGAACACGACCACGATATGGACCCAGCAGTTCACAACCCCTCCGCGGACCTCCAGTACGACGCGACCATGCCGGACCCAGCGTCACAAGACCAGGAGATCATCCGGACAGTGGAGTCGCTATGCGGCGGTTGGCTGCAGTGTTCCGGGGAAGAGGAACGGGTTGAGCTAGCCCGCCAAGCCGGAGTATGCGTGTCCGCATTCCCCTGGTTATGGGAGGCGCTGCATCCCCTCATCATAGACTTTCTCGCCTCCACTCTCCAACTCCGCCCGCGACAGCAGCTGCCCGGTAAGCGTGAGCCGTCGCCTGAGCCATGCTGTAGCTCTGTTTCCCCGCTGCCTCGTGAGCCTGAAGCGGTCAGAATTGGTACGGTGTGGCTCACCGCCGACACACCCTCGGCTCACGCTCCATCGGCTTCCGCTTCCTCGCCATCGCCTGACTGCACTACGCGGCTCAAGGAGATGCCAGCTGCTATTGACTTTGGTGAGGAGGAGCAGCAGCAGGTATTACGGGCGTATCGCGAGGACGAGCTCCGCTGGAAGCCCTGGCTCATCCCCGAGGAGGAGTTCTCGCCAACTGCCCCACCTCGCACCTGCCGCCCGCCCTCGCCGCCCCGATCGGACTACTCGTCCCCTGCCGTCTTTCTAGCACGGATGTGGTTGGAGGACGAGGAGCCGGTCGCCAGGGACAGTCAAGTTTTGTCCACAGCCGCTTCAAGGGGAAAGCGGCGTTCTCGCCGCCGTCGCGCACTGCTACGTCCTGTCTCGCCCTCCACGAAGCGTCCCGCGGACGCTGTGGGGGTCCTGGACGTCGATCACGTGGGGCAGCAGCACGCCGCAGGCGCACAGCTAGTGGAGGAGTTCGGGAGGGAGCCGTGGCTCGCTCCTGATCATGACGAGCGCTCTTTCCGGGGAACTCGACTGGCTCTTGGGGGTCCCCGGAGTTGCCAGGGACTTCCACCGCTCACCCCGCCCGCTTCCACGGATAGAAAGAAGCGGCACTCTCGCCGCCGGCGCTCTGAGCCCCTCACAGTTCAGTTAGCTCCCTCGCAGCCACCCTCAGTTCAGTTAGCTCCCTCGCAGCCACCCTCAGTTCAGTTAGCTCCCTCGCAGCCACCCTCAGTTCAGTTAGCTCCCTCGCAGCCACCCTCAGTTCAGTTAGCTCCCTCGCAGCCACCCTCAGTTCAGTCAGCTCCCTCGCAGCCACCCTCAGTTCAGTCAGCTCCCTCGCAGCCACCCTCAGTTCAGTTAGCTCCCTCGCAGCCACCCTCAGTTCAGTTAGCTCCCTCGCAGCCACCCTCAGTTCAGTTAGCTCCCTTGCAGCCACCCTCAGTTCAGTCTCCAGTGCCGCCTGTAGCGCAGGCCCCAGTAGCTCCAGTGCCGCCTGTAGCGCAGGCCCCAGTAGCTCCAGTGCCGCCTGTAGCGCAGGCCCCAGTAGCTCCTGTAGCCCGGTCCCCGATAGCAGTACGGTCCGCTGGTCAGCTTAACATTCAGCCAGGGGTCTCAAATCTCTCTGGCTCTGCATCAGCTCCTGCTGGGAGCTCGGATGAGCTCATCCAGGACTCCGCGGCTCCCACGCCGCCATCTACCTCGTCAGCTGGAGGGTCCGAGGGGCCCGTTCAGCCTCCTGTCTCCGCTGGAGGGTCCGAGGGGCCCGTTCAGCCTCCTGTCTCCGCTGGAGGGTCCGAGGGGCCCGTTCAGCCTCCTGTCTCCGCTGGAGGGTCCGAGGGGCCCGTCCGGCATCCTGTCTCAGCTGGAGGGCCCGAGGAGCCCGTCCGGCCTCACGCCTCGTCTGCTGGAGGGCCCGAGGAGCCCGTCCAGCCACCTTCTGCTACGCCTGGTCCAGCCTGTGCTTCGTCTGCTGCAGCCTCAGAGCCTTCGTCTGCTGCAGCCTCAGAGCCTTCGTCTGCTGCAGCCTCAGAGCCTTCGTCTGCTGCAGCCTCAGAGTCTTCGTCTGCTGCAGCCTCAGCCTGTGCTTCGCCTGGTCCCGCCTTGACTGGTCCCGCCTCGACTGGTCCTGTGCCCACCGGGCCTCGGCCAGTACGCCTGACACTGGAGAGCCGCCGCCGCTGCCTTGCGCGCGGCCGGCCCCCTGAACTGCTCCGTCGTCTCCTTCGTCGCCGCCGCTGCCTTCCGCGCGGCCGGCCCCCCGAACTGCTCCGTCGTCTCCTTCACCGCCGCCGCTGCCTTCCGCGCGGCCGGCCTCCGGACCAGCTCTGCCACCTGTGCCACCCGCCTGGTCGGCCCCCCGACCGTGTGACCCGTGAACTCTGGTGCCTGTGGGCTCTGGGTCGGCCCCCTGAACTTTATTTTGACTATGGTCATGTGCTCCCGTGTTTTCTGTTGTTTATTTTGTTTCCCGTTCTGGCATTTTGGGTCCTCCTCCTGCCTGCCACACAGCCGAGCTATGACACACACATCGGGACGCCGACTGACGCTGACTAATGGCAGGCTGCTGGTTTGTATGGAGTGACAGAGGTGCCACTTGCGCCGTTTCCACGGTGAAGGGCATTTCCCGGTAAAGCCATTTTGTGGCTGAAACTGAGATTGAGTTCCCCCTTCATTTAGGTGACAGATAACAAGAGCCTGGAAATCAAACCCGACACTATCAAACACTCAGCCATCAGTCACATCGGACAGCTTACTGCAGGTAGACAGACAGATGATCCCTGCAAGGAGACAAGGACAAAGGAGATTACAGAGGAGATAGGATCCAATGAGGAAAGTCCTGTAGGCTTAGTATGAAGAAGAAGACGAAACTAACTCTTGGTAGTAGAGTATTTAATAATTGTGTAGATGTTTTTTCACCCTGAGTTTCTCAGATCAGAGCTGCAGGTAGTTCATGTTTAAAACCAATGTTTTCATGTTGACGATCACCACAGCTGATGTCACGTTAATGCCAGAGAACCAACAGCAGTCCATAATATCCAGGCTTCATGCATCCGTATCTGATGTCTGTGTCTGCTGTGAATTCTTCTTCTTCTGTGCTTTTTCAGCAGCATTTTGATGGGTTGTAGGTTCAGAGATGTGACATAATGTTTGCGGGGAACCTCCTGACCTGCTGTGTATACCACTGTGCAACTGTTAAGAGTGCGTTTCAAAGGTGGGAGCTTTGTGGCCACACAGAAGCAAACTTTGCCAACTGCCACAATCACCAGCTATGACTGACTGTGACTATATCCTCTCCCCTGAAATCAAATTCAAGCTGAAGAGTCTCTGGCACACTGATCCAATGACCAGCATGAATTCTTTGTATTTCTTATCATTGTTGTAGCTTTTTATGCATTTTTTTTTACTGTAAACAAACTCTTAATTTTCCTCTCTAGGTTTTAATGATTGTGTTATTTTGCTGTTACTCTAGTGACACGGCTGAGAATGTGGGGGAGGGATTCATGTGACTAATCTCTCCCCTCTTTCATGACGCTAACCATGTTACGATGCACTGAGAATGAACCTCGAGTCTGTGTATTAAATGGTCAGTGCATTACATGATCAGTCAAGAGATTAACACAGGCTTACACGATGTCTTTTATATCCATGATGGATCTGTGTTAATCTTCTGTGTGTCCAAAACGTCCTTTTAAAATGACAAAATGATGAAGCTACGTAAACGAGCATCGTTTCAGGGACATTATTTCTCAGATGTGTGAGTTTGATGATGTGAACAGCTGATACAATAATGAGATTGTCTACTCAGCTAACTGATCAGGTATATTCCAAGATAACAACAACCAGCCACCTTATTTATTGGCGTTTGTAAAGATTTTTCTGATTGCTGACATCTTAAATTTATGGTGATGTTCATGTGCAGATTTCCTGACCGCACGAGCTGTGATTCTCTGTTTGTGTGCACGTGTTCTCTCAAGAGGCCCTGTACGTGCACACGCTCATACATGCATGCTGTCACTGTGTGTAAATCAGTTATGAGCTGATCGTGTCTCTCAGCACGCCCTGGTCATTAAAGTAGATGACTAAAAAAAAGTGCTGATTGATGAGCATTCTGGAAATGTGATCTGTCCCCCAAGAGAGCCCGAGAAAAGTTAATAAGCCTCTGAGCCCCTCCAGATGTCTGATGGCAAACATCTCTTGAACAGAACCAACCAGTATTTTTGATTTTCAATTAAATGTTTCCTCTTTATTCTGACACCATCCGTCTGATATCCATGTATACCGCAGGTTTTAAAAACCTCTTGTTTTCAGATATGTTCTGTGGTTTGTGAGCAAAGCTGAAAGTAGGCTGACAAAGGCTCAACCTGAATACCTGCGAGGATTCTTAGTTTAAGACTCTCTAGCTTTTCCAGCTTCTGTCTTATACAATATTTTACTTTCAGGTAATTGAGCTCCATTCTGGTAGATTTCAGACTGCTGATGTTTAGATTTGACTGAACTGCAGTCACATCAGCATCTTTCTTTGAAAATTGTTCCTGGACCTTGAAGAAGATGTTTTAGTTTTTTTTTTAAACTTAATTGTCTGCTTCAGTAGTAAATATTCAGGAACAGATATCGCTGTTCTTTGTTCAACCTCTCTTCACTATAGGAGAGAGACATGCCAACTGAAATCTACAAGAGATTTTGTAATGCCACAGATAGTGGTTCCCCTTCTTATGTCTCCAAAGAGCTAATCAATCATATGAGGCATTCACATTGTTGCAGTTTTACTGGCTCATTGTGTCCTTGGTGTAAATTAGCACCAGCCTTCATCGCTCTGATCGGGCACTGTAATTGCAGTCAAAGCAGCTCTGCATTGTGCTGTTAATGAAGCTTCATTGTTGTGAAACTTGAAAACCTCTGATACCAAAAATTTGCATCCTTGCTAACAGATGACACATCTTTACTGTACATCCAGAAATCGGTTTATGGAAATGACTCTTAGTACCTTAGCCTAGCCTACCCCAAACTGCGGATGTCCACTATGGAAGTGGTTGTTGACTTACTATGGATCATGTGCGTCATCACATGAGCCAGGGTTTAAAAAAGGTGTTGGTCATTACGGTCACTGTAACAGCCACTCCATGGCTCAGCATCAAGGAACAACCTCAACATCCACCCAAAGGATAAACGTCACTCTTTCGAGGATGACAAGGTTCACATTTTGGACGGATGAGACTTGCGAGAGGAGTAAAAGAGGCCATCTTAGAGTGAATTGTTAAATGTTTGTCATTTTTATGTTTACCATTTGTACATTGTTTTAACTCTGATGAAAGAAATTCCACTGTCCTTCCCCCCAGATTCTCGAGGTTCTAGGTGGGGGGCTGTAGTCTTTTATCACAGACACATCCTTGTGCTTTTGATGTAAGCTTCCTGCGTTTACAACCCTTTGGTCAGCAGGCAGCAATCACACTGAAAGACGGATAAACCCTCAGGCTCTGTATGCCACAGTCGTGCACACATCTGTAACAGAAAAGGTCTTGATAGCATATATAAATATATATAAACGCACACTGGTGGTAATCATCGAGTCCATCCTCACCTCCTCCATCACCGTGTGGTACGCTGGAGCCACTATCAGGGACAAACAGAGACTGCAGCGTGTTGTGCGCTCTGCTGAGAAGGTGATTGGCTGCAGACTCCCATCTTTGCAGGACCTGTACACCTCCAGGACATTGCGGCGTGCAGCTCGGATCTCAGCTGACCCTTCTCACCCTGGACACAGTCTGTTTGACCTGCTCCCCTCAGGCAGGAGGCTCCGGTCCATTCGCACCAGAACCTCTCGCCATAAGAACAGTTTCTTCCCCTCTGCTGTTGGACACATGAACAATAACCGTATGACTGTACCCACCACTAACACATGACCCTACGCTGTGTTCACTGCATCATTCCATGTTTGGCACTGATCACCACCTGCACTCATGTATATATCTTTCAACGTAGCACTCTTAATTCTTATTCTCATGTATATATCTCATGTATATCTCATGCACATATCTTCCCACGTAGCACTTTTAATTCTTATCCCTACTTTTATTTTTTTCCATGTCTATTTAAGTGCTATTTATGACACTATGTTTGCACTGAAGCACCGCAGCAATTTCCTAATGTTGTAAACCTGCTCAACATTTGGCAATAAACCCCATTCTGATTCTGATTCTGATTCCTGGTGCTTGAGTAATATGAGATTTGTGTTTTTCCAGGATCTCTCAACATGATAAGATCCCTGCTAATACTGTCGTGTTTAATGTGAGTGAAAGCACATCTCATTACAATAATGATTCAGTAACATGGTCTCAGACGACCCTCGGTGACTGCAGCGTATCTGACAGTGTGAGCCTCTGTCAGTCTCTGTTTGCATGTGGGCGTCTTTGTGTACGTACGTCCTGCGAGTTTGCCACTTGAATGCCGATGTGAGTCTGAGCCGATGTAGTTTGTATGAGCGAAGGAGATGAAGTCAACAAGTGAGATCGCAGGGTAATACGAAGGTGAAATCTCATGTGTCTATGTTGAAGACTGGAAGGAGGAACACTACTGTTATTCTAACAGGACCCACCTGTGAACAGCTCACCAGTAACACACATTAATTCTATTTTTTCCACTTTTTTATTTATGGAGAAAAAGACAGCTTGGTGTAAAAACTGTACATTTACAGTTATTAAAGGTTCCTGTGGGTCTTTAAAAAGCCTTTAAAAAGCAAAATTCAAAAAGAGTCACTTTGCTTTGCCTAAACATTTGCTTTTGCTATTGATAGTCAAAGGAGCTTGCAAAGAAAAGCGTCTGGACTTCTTTAAGTTGCTTGAAGACGTTTCACCTCTCATCCGAGAAGCTTCTTCAGTTCTAAGGTCAAATGGTGGAGAGTCCCAGATATCTCTCGGATGAGAGGTGAAACGTCTTCAAGCAACTTAAAGAAGTCCAGACGCTTTTCTTTGCAAGCTCCTTTGACTACGATGACCTGGATGACTGAGAACCTTCACAGACATTTTGCTATTGATCTTTATCATTGAATTCATTATGTCACGTCTAAAACCATTTAAGATGATAAAATAAACAGACAGGAATATCCAAACTGCTGATGGTTTGTTCACAGTAATGTTTATTTGCATGTAAATGTCTGCATGTAGACTGTCCACCAACTTTATGATCCTCGTTTGACACCTTAAACCATTAAGAAAACCCTTTGGTCTCATTTTGCAACTATAAATTTTAATGATTAGACTGTTGATCATAAAGAGACTACGCTAGTGGAATGTGCACTGACACGTGCGCATCAGCATTTTACTAAAGGCTCTGCCTGGTAAATAAGAGAATGAGGAAACATTAAATGACTGAATGACCCACGTGCAGGAATTTTTCATTAGACTACAGCAAAGCACCAGTGAAAGCATGTGTTGAGGTGGAAGGCATGCACGAGAATGAAATGCAGAGAAGGTGCAGCTTTTCCTTTGTTTTACAGCTGCTGATATTTTCTAAGGTTTGGATTTTAAGAATGGCAAAAAACCCAGCTGCTGGAGTACATCTCAATCAGCCACAACATGAGGGTCGTTGACAGGTGAAGCGAATAACACCGATTATCTTTCGTTGCGAATGAATCTTAAGCTCATCTTTGCCTCCCTTTGACCAGGTCAAACTGTAAGTTAATGTCACTATGGATCTGCGAGAATAAAATAACAAGTTGTAAGTAGTATCAGTGGAAGCGCTCAGATGGTCCCTTTGCTGCTTTTATATTTCTGTCACTCAGGTTTTTGCCCCTCAGCGATAAACAGCTGATAGGGTATTGTTGTGACACCGTCAGGCAGGCGGGCGGCGTGGACAAGTTTCCATGACTGCAATAACTCGAGAACGAGGCGAAGTAGGAGCTTCAAATTGATACCATTGGTGTATTTACCAAAACTCTCAGGCGAGTCAAAGGTCAGTGGTCAAATTTCCCGAAAATCTTGTGAATGTGAAAACTATAGTATTTTCAAATTGATAAGACAATGCATCAGCAGAAAAACATCTGCATTTACCTTAAAGAAGCAATTGCTGCTGCCCATCAGTCTAACAATTTAGAGTCCATTGTTCAACAGTAAGAAAGATTATTCACAAGTGCAAAGTATTGAAGACAGCTGCCAGTCTTCTCAGGAGTGCATGTCCCAGCAAATTCACCCCGAGGTCAGATTCCGCAATGTAAAGAGAAACTGCAGAAAACCTCAAGAACTGCATCTCAGACTGTACAGGCCTCAGTTAGCATGTTAAATATTCAAGTTCCTGACACAACAGGTAGAGCAAGACTTCTAGAGCAATGTCCTTTGGATAGATGAGGCTAAAGTACATGTTTCATCATGCTTAATGCATCAGCAAGGATGACCAAAGCAGAAGCTTTGTGAAAACCAAACACAGCCTATCAGCACAAACATCTTGTACAAACTATAAAGCATGATGATGTGGGCTTGTTTTGAAGTTGCAGGAGCTGTGCACCCTGCAGTCATCGAGTCGACCATAAACTCCTTTTACTCCAAAGTATTCTGGAGTCAAATGTGAGGCCATCTGTCCAACTGCTAAAACTTGGCCCAAACCAGGTCACGCAGCAGTATACTGACCCCAAGCACAGCAGCAAATCTCCAACTGAATGGCTTAAAAGAAAACAATCAATGTGCTGCAATAGTCCATTCAAAGTCCAGACCTCGACCTGTTGTGGGAAGAGAGCTGTGTCTAAATTAATGCCATCAAATTTCAATGAACTGGAGCTATTTTCTAAAGAGGAGTGGGGGAAATTCCTCCTCGATGACCTAAGAGATACACAAAATGACTGCATGAGGTTATTGCAGCTGCTAAAGCTGTTCAGCATGCTGTTAATATTGGGGTATACTTAATATTTCACAAAATTCTAATACAATCATTATGCTTCACACCATTGCAAACTGATTTAAAGTAAGATAATTGTGTATTTATATGTATTTATAAAGCATATTTACAAATTATAAATAAATCGATTTAGATATAGAGATAAAACAAAAATACTATCCAGAAAAACAAAGAAGATCCCCATAAATATCGTGAAAATGTTTTAATTTTTAATGACAAGCATGTATTTCTAGTTTTATTATTCCTGTTATTATCTAACAGTGTTTTGGTGGAGTTGCTACATGAAGCTGTTTCCATTTTCAGTCCCACAGTTTCCATATTTGAAATTGAAATCCTCTGCTGTTTGGTCCTGTAGGCTCCTGATCATCTACAGTGGCTCAGTATGAAGTCAGATATACGCAGCTAATCTTTTCTCTTGTAGCTTGGAGCCATGCTATAGCTAGTGCTAATCTCTTAGCCTACAGCATTAGCGCTTGCTAAGGCTAATCCCTTTTTGTGCAGCACCGGGCCCGCTAACGCTAATCCATGTGGCTGTGTTGTGCTAATGCTAATCCAGCTGTCAGTCAGAAGTGCTGACCGGTGTAGAGATGAGAAGACACCTGTGTGCTGCTTACTGTACTCCAGCTCTCCTCTTGCACTCTTGTCAGTTGCCATGAGGCTCAATTCACCTCCTGCTTCCCTCCCTCTCTGTCATTTCTGATCATCCCGTGGTCTTTCTGATTTAACCTGTTTGTCTACATGCCTGGTAATCCGTTTTCTAATCCAACCCTCTTTCCAGGAATGCAGCACTTAAATGTGGATTTCAACCTCAAATAAACCCAGCATTTCGAGCTAAAGCTTTGCTCTCAAACTTTATATGAAAATGCGTGTTAGAAGACACGCTTCTTTGGAATCGAGACGATCATTTTAATGCTTATTGAGTTATACAATCATTCTTTTAGGATGTCAGGACTCTTGAAGCTGGCTCCAAAAGTGAATGAATAGCCATGGACTAACCCAGGAGCGTTGACACATACAGCTATACAGTTGCTGCTCAGTTTCTCCTGCAGTGTTGCCAACTTAGCAACTCTGTCGCTATATTTAGCGAGTTTTCAGACACCTTAGCGACTTTTTTTCTGAAAAGCGACTAGCGACAAATCTGGCGACTTTTTCTGGTGTTATTGGAGCCTTATTTATGACGACTTTTTGACGTGAAAGCGTGTATCGCTCTTACTCTCAACAAGCAGTGGGTGCTGCCGTGGGCACCTCGCCCGTGCCAAAGTGCTCACAGGTGGAGGATAGTCCTCCCCCCGCTGCTATCAGGGCAGGAGATGTTCACACCTATGCATCCAAACTACAAATCAATCGCGCATGAGCGAAGCCGCTGCTCCTGCACTGACTGTAACGCAGTCAGTTCTTCTTTTACTGTTATGCTGTTTTGTGGATCACAAGCAAATCGATACTCACTGCGGACAATGCCGGACCTACTTACCAGGTGAAACTTCGTGTGTCCTGTCCTTATGTGACCGCAGGCAGCAGAGTAATCCCAAAAGCTGAACTGGACAAAGGAAGGGTGAGGAAGGAGAGGATTTTGACGGAACAAAGTTTTGGCGAGCCTCGAAAAATCCTTCTTCCTGGTTCTCTCAGGCCCAGGCTCTTCCAGCAGCCACTAGGCCCAGGATCCTCCTGCTCCACCAGGCCCAGGATCCTGCAGCAGCCACCAGGCCCAGGCTCTTCCAGCAGCCACCAGGCCCAGGCTCTTCCAGCAGCCACTAGGCCCAGGATCCTCCTGCTCCACCAGGCCCAGGATCCTCCAGCAGCCACCAGGCCCAGGCTCTTCCAGCAGCCACCAGGCCCAGGATCCTCCAGCAGCCACCAGGCCCAGGATCCTGCAGCAGCCACCAGGCCCAGGCTCTTCCAGCAGCCACCAGGCCCAGGCTCTTCCAGCAGCCACTAGGCCCAGGATCCTCCTGCTCCACCAGGCCCAGGATCCTCCAGCAGCCACCAGGCCCAGGCTCTTCCAGCAGCCACTAGGCCCAGGATCCTCCTGCTCCACCAGGCCCAGGATCCTCCAGCAGCCACTAGGCCCAGGATCCTCCTGCTCCACCAGGCCCAGGAGCGTTAAGATGCCGCCTAAGAGGAGCAACGTTAATGAGGAGGAACTGGAGGACATAAAGAAATCCCTAAACTTTATGTCTGAAGAAATAACAACAATTTCAAAACAACAAAAACTGATACTCAATTTAATGGATGATATTAAAGAACTAAGAAGGCAGAGCGAGGAAAAGGACAAGAAGATTGCTATGCTGGAAGGACGGGTGTCAGATCTGGAACAATATTCAAGAGTAAATGATGTGATAGTGACAGGACTGGAAACCAAGCATCAGACATACGCACGGGTAGCAGCAGCAGAGAGAGGGGAGCCACCCGAGCAAGAGCTACGCTCTTTGGAAGAGCAGGTAATGGCCTTCTTTAAAAGCAAAGGTATAGAAATGGACAGTAAAAATATTGAAGGATGCCATCCTCTTCCGAGAAAAAATCAAATACCTGCCATTATCATTCGTTTTGTTAATAGAAAACAGAAAAAAGAACTGCTCAAGCAAGGAAGAAAGCTAAAAGGTACAAATGTTTATTTAAATGAACACCTAATCAAGAAAAATGCAGACATTGCAAGACAAGCAAAAATATTAAGAAAACAGAAGAAAATACAGTCAACTTGGACGTCAGACTGTAAAATATTAATTAAGTTAAATGGAACACCAGAGCAGGCTAAGGTTCTAGTCATCAAAGAGATGACTGAACTAGAAAAATATAACTGATAAATGCAAAGCAGTGCTAAATATGATGTGACCGTCCAAGTGCACAACCAACGCAGATGTCTGACAATTTTCAACTAACAACTCATATAGATATTGAAAATAAGACATTGATGTATGACAGCAACATAGATCCTGATTGTAATTTCTTTAACAATAAGACAAATGAATGCAATTATTATACAAATGAGCAACTTAAAAAGGAATTCAAGGTAGAACAGGGTATAACAATTGTTCACTTTAATAGTCGAAGCTTATATGCAAACTTTCAATCCATCAAAGACTACATAACACAGTTTGAACAGCCATTCAATGTGATAGCCATATCGGAGACCTGGATAACTCCTGGAAAAGAAGAAGACTTTAAAATAAATGGATATGAATTCCTTCATGTAGACAGGATCAACAAGAAAGGAGGTGGGGTGGCACTTTACATTGATAAAAACCTAAAGTACAAAAGAATGGGAAGAATGACAACTGTTATTGATGGAGTGATGGAATGTTTATCAGTGGAAATAATTATAGAAAAAAGGAAAAACCTAATTGTCAGTTGTATATATAGAACACCAGGATCTAAGATTGAGATATTTAAGGATAATATGGAGGACTTATTTACAAATATAAATCAGAAAAGAATGTTTATTTGTGGGGACTTTAATATTGACTTATTGAATCCAAATCATAATAAGAGTACAGAAGAATTTATTGATTCCATGTACAGCATAGGTTTATTTCCACTGATAACAAGACCGACCAGAATAACATCTCATTGTGCAACTCTATTAGATAATATATTTACAAATATAATAGAAGGAAAGATAAAAAAGTGGGCTGTTAATCAATGATATAAGTGACCATTTACCAGTCTTTGCATCGTATAATTGCCATTATAAAGTGAACAACGATGGACATAAGATTATTTACAAAAGAATAAGAACAGAGAAGACCTTAAATTGTCTTAGAAATGAACTTTTAAAGCAAGATTGGAATATTGTATATGAACAAACAGAAGTTAATAAAGCTTACGAAGGATTTTTAAGAACATTTAACACATTACTTGATAAAAACTGCCCAGTAATTGAAATCAATAGGAAACACAACTATGCAGGAAGACCATGGATGACAAAAGGACTACAAAATGCCAGCAAAAAAAAGAATACCTTATATCGAGAATTCATAAAAAAGAGAACAATAGAAACTGAAATGAAGTATAAAACTTACAAAAATAAATTAACTAATATAATGAGATCCTGTAAAAGAGAGTATTACATTAAAAGGTTAGAACACAATAAAGATAACACAAGAGATATATGGAATGTATTAAACAGAATAATCAAAAATGAAACAAGGAATAATGATTACCCTGGATACTTTATAGAAGGGACAAGAAGTATTAATAACATGGAGGAGATAGTAAATGGCTTTAATGAATTCTTCGTAAACATAGGGCCAAAACTGGCAGAAGAAATAAAGGTTGATGGAATAGAAAGGGACACTGGTGAAAATATTGAAAGGAATAGTAGCTCAATGTTTTTAAGAGCAGTGGAAGAGAAAGAGATTTATGACATGGTTAGAGGACTTAAGAACAAAACCAGTACAGACTGGAATGATATTGATATGGTAACGGTAAAGACAGTTATTGATGGTATCGTAAAACCATTAAAATATATATTCAACTTGTCGTTTCAAAAAGGAGTTTTTCCACAAAAAATGAAAGTTGCTAAAGTTATTCCCATTTACAAAACCGGTGAAAGACATCATTTTACAAACTATAGACCAGTGTCAATACTCTCCCAGTTCTCTAAGATACTGGAAAAACTCTTCATAAAAAGATTTGACAGTTTTGTGGAAAAATATGAATTAATGACAGATAGTCAGTATGGGTTCAGAAACAACAGATCAACAGCTTTGGCACTGATAGATCTAATGGAAAAGATAACGGAATGTATGGATAATAAGAGGTATGCGCTCGGAGTTTTCTTAGATCTAAAGAAGGCGTTTGATACTGTTAATCATGAAATTCTATTAAAAAAACTGGAAAAGTACGGGTTTAGGGGAGTGGTTTTGGAATGGTTAAAAAGCTATGTAGGGAATAGGCAACAATATGTACAAATAAATGAATATAAATCTAATTTGATGGATATAGCTTGTGGAGTACCTCAAGGTTCAGTACTGGGTCCAAAAATGTTTATTATGTACTTAAATGATATCTGCAGAGTATCGGAGATTTTAAAGTTTGTAATATTTGCAGATGACACAAATATACTGTGTTCAGGTGGGGAATTGCCACAGGTTTTGGAAATGATCACACAGGAATTAACGATATTAAAGAAGTGGTTTGATATAAATAAATTATCATTGAATCTCGATAAAACCAAATTTATGTTGTTTGGAAACCAAAAGAAAAACATCGAAGTAGAAATATGTGTTGACAATGTATATTTAGAAAGAGTAAATGAAATAAAATTTCTTGGGGTGATCATTGACCACAAGCTCTGTTGGAAGCCACACATTACTTATGTTCGGGGGAAATTGGCACGGGGCATTGCCGTCCTGGGAAAAGCAAAGCATATGTTGGATCAGAAAGCACTGCACATTTTATACTGTGCTTTACTACTGCCATATATGAGCTACTGTGTAGAGGTCTGGGGAAACACATACAAAAGTAACACACAAACAATAACTATAATACAGAAAAGGG
The DNA here is from genome assembly GCF_057381915.1 of Diplotaxodon limnothrissa. NCBI lineage: Eukaryota > Metazoa > Chordata > Actinopteri > Cichliformes > Cichlidae > Diplotaxodon > Diplotaxodon limnothrissa. The sequence goes on along the minus strand of NC_140609.1, from coordinate 39,410,430 downwards.
CCATTAGATTAATAAATAATGTAGGGTACAGGGACCATACAAATGCACTCTTTGTCAAAATGCAAGCTATTAAATTCCAAGACTTGGTGAAGCTTAAAACAGCGCAAATAATGTATAAAGTCAGAAATAAATTGCTTCCCAAAGAAATCTGTAAATTGTTCATAGAAAGAGAAGGTGGGTATAACTTAAGAGGGAAATGGAATTTAAAAATACAAAGTGCTAGAACAACTTTAAGAACTATGTCAATCTCAATTTCAGGAGTTAAATTATGGAACAGTCTAACAGAAGAAATAAAAGACAGTCAAAACATAAAACAGTTTAAAGTAAAATATAAAAACCTAATTTTAAATAAGTATAAGAATGAAGAAAACGGGGTTAACCCAGGATGGTAATGTTGCTGGTAATGGTGTTGCGGTTCTTTTTTGGTTGTTTTTTTGTTTTTTTGTTTTGTTTTGGTTTGTTGTTTTTCCATAACTTGTGTATCTGCAAATATACACATTCTGTATTTTTCATATGAAAGAAACTATACTGTGGTGGGGCTTGCTAATTTCTTGTTTTTGATTTATGTATGTTATGTTTTGTTTTACTTCATATGTTTATATGTTTCATATGTTGTTTGTTTAATTTAAGACAAAAAAAAATTAAATGAATGAGAGGTAAAACTTGAGGGGGTAGGGACAAATAAGTAAATACTTCAGCCTACTCCTTTTCAAACAAATAATGGAATGATATTTTGTAATGATTGTGAAGGCACATGTTTGAAATGTTTGAAATAAAAATGAACTGAACTGAACTGAACTGAACAAGGTTTAAAACTACTTATAAACACACACACATGCACACACACAAAGTAACTCCACCAGAGTGCCTATTTCGGGTCACTTTTGCCGGCCCAAGCCTGGATAAAGGAGCAGGTTTGGAATTGTCACATTAAAAAATCAATAATTGCTAAAAAAAATATTAATTTGTAGTAATAAATAATTTCTAAATGCATTTAGGACGTATTTTACTCACTTTATGTCTCGTCCACGATGTTATTTCTCTCTCCAACAGCGTAGGTTACAATTACATTAGCATGACCAATTATGCAAATTAGGCGATGAAGACATTTAGCGACTTCTAGCGACTTTTAGGACAACCAATAGCGATTTTCCTTACTGAGGAGTTGGCAACACTGGTCTCCTGTTCCTCACGTCCTAGGGGCATTGTTCAAGTTTGTGGCCTTTTAGAGCATTTTAGATGGTTTACTGTGAGGTACAGCCAGGAATTGACATTTGGGCTTTTGGAATAAGAATTGTAAGTAAATCTTAGCCCTAAAATTCAGTAGTGCCTCTAAAACTGTTGACATTACAAATTTGATAAAAACAGCCTTCTTTAAGGGCTATTTTTTAGCATTAATTTATCACATAGTTGGGATAGCAGGTTGATGAATGTGGGACTGAATTAAATGACGCATGTATATTTGGTGGTAATGATGAAACGCATCACCCAGTGCAACAATGCAGCTGTGACCTGCTCCACCTCCTGGGTGGCTGTAGCTCAGGAGGTAGAGCAGGTCACTTACTGATCGGAAGGTCGGTGGTTCGATCCCTGGCTCCTCCAGTCTGCATGTCAAGATACTAACCGCAACTTGCTCTCCGATGCATCCATCTGTGTATGAATGTCGTTAGAAAGCACTAAGTATAGATAAAGTGCTTGATTGGGTGAATGAGGCATGTTGTATAGCTTTGAGTACTCTGTGAGAGTAGAAAAGCACTATATAAGAATCAGTCCATTTAGCCCTGTGGCAGAGCTAATCAGATTAGGCTTCGACTACACACATGTTGCTTCAGATTAATTGAACTTTGGGCTCTTTCACAGAATCTCGTTGCTAATACGACGTCTGTAATGTCAGCAAAATGATTCTCGTCTTGCTACCGTTGACACAAACAATGAGCGTTGCACTTTTCGGAGAAGGCACAGTGAATTTGAAGTTTTCCGATCTCCCGTTCTCTCCAGTTATCTGCTGTTTATTTCATCGTCTGGCGAGACAGCTTCCTGTCATTGCTAAAATCCACTGCTTTCGAGTGTCTGAACAAAACAGCTTGAAGCTTCCCCGGTGATGAAACACTCAGCCTCTTCCTCCTTCCTCCTCCCACTCATTTCCAATAACTCCCCCTTGGGACAGCTTTTCTTCATCTCTGTTATTCATGTTCTTTTCTGCTTATTTTTTATGAACACTGTTGTTTTTTTCCCCGCCATCGTCCATCACGCTGTGTTTTAAAGCCATTTGGATTTTGTTATCAAATTCTCTTCTTTTTGTTTTGAAGCCACCGTTATTACAGCCCAGCTTCTTCTGTCATCTATCACCGCCGCACAAATTGTGTTTCTGCTGCATTTGTCAGTTGTGGCTTCATTTTATCACCTTGTTTAATTACCTTACTTCTATCTCTTACTGCAGTGCAAACTAAATTAACCAAAGTAAACAGTACACGCCTGAAAGCCTGGAGGCGATTCAAGTGAATACATTTCGAAAATGGGCGTTTCTTGAAGTAAAAAAATGTATTACTAAAGAAAAATGTATATATCTGCCGATGCACAGGATGTGATGTAACTGTTTCTCCAAAAGGGCTGTTCACCTACGCTACACCCACACCACCCTGATATCAAACTCTGAGAAAAAAATCCACCTTCAGGCACGTTGTTGGCACATTATACATCATCAGCGTGTGATGCTCTGAAGGTTATTCTGTGAAATATTTGTCTAATTTTCTTTTTTGTTATACCTGAATCCTGTCATCCTCATCAGCTGCACTTAGCACTTGCTTGCATTTCCCAGCATGCCTCAGGAGAAACTTAAGAGAACAGCCGGTCGCAGGTTTTTCTGTGTAGGTGGACTCGGTGATGAGGAACATAGGAGCTGAGAAAAGTGCGAGTTTTGCAGCTTACTGAAAACACATCGTTTCCTTTGTTAAAGCTGCAGAAATACTGAATCTGTGTTTTTGTCCCTCACAGATGTCAGTGATGCTGTATTGAAACATGGTGCTGGAGTGTGTCACTCTGAAAAGACACTTTTTGAGATTTCACGGTCACATTCATCTCTCTTAAAAATAATAGGTTGTGGGGTGTGCACACTGTTAAGTCTAATTGTTGAACGTTGTCATTGTGCTTCTTAAATTTGTAAGGTCTGAGTTCAATCTATAGGATCAAGACATTCCTTTGTCTCTGACCACTTCTCCAGCCTCTCTGTGCTGGGGGAGGTTTTATTGCAGATACATTTTATCTGGAAGATCTGTTTCTTGTGTGGTCAGCTTCCTGCCCTTTTATGGCTTCACTGTGTTGTGCACGGTGAACCAATACAGGAATTGAACCATATATTGGGTGTGGGGGAGATTACCATTTTATGACTGAGGATGTTGTTAGAAACAGTTGGAAGTCACGCACACAGAGAGACACACACATTCTCACACACTCACTCACTCAAACACACACACACACACACACACACACACACACACACACACACACACACACACACACACACACACACACACACACACACATGCATACCGATGTGGGAGGTGCTTTTGCTGTGATGTGTATTGTGTGAACTGTTTTCCCAATAAAAGGCAGCAAGCAGAGGCCCGATTTAGGGTCATTTTGTGGTAGACACCGACGAGGCCTCCCTTGCAAGTAAATCGATCGATCGCTGACTGTCTTGTTTTCTTCATGATGAATAAGTCTCTAAACTAGCGGGGCTTGTGGAAACACAGACCCAACACACACAAATTCATCCAAACTGGTTGTTTGTTGGAAACTGGTGGAAACATTCAGCTCAGAAGCATCAGAGTGGGTTTGAAATAACACATAAAAAAAAACTAATCTGCCTTCCCAGAGAGGTGGATTTGTGGACTGATGGACTGAAATCACTTTCTTCACATCCAGAACAAACACAAAGTGTGAGGGTACTTGTGAGTGAAAGCAAATTGTCCCACTTCAGCAGAGCAGACAGCTGAATCCAGCTCCAGACTCCCATTCCTCTTTCAAGAGATCAAATTCAGATTACCAGTGTGATTAAGTCCATCCTGAAGATCCACCACACTTCATTCATGTCAGTTTGGATGACAAAAGGCTCCAAGTGCTTTTTCATGTTTCATGATGCCTTTCTTTAGCTAACAATAACACATTTATATAGCTAATACAGCACAACACTGTTAATGATGATAATAATAATGTATACTTTATTGATCCCAGTGGGGAAATTACTTTCTCTGCATTTAACCCATTCACTCAGTGAAGCAGTGGGCAGCCACCAATCAGGCGCCCGGGGAGCAGTGTGTAGGAACGGTACTTTGCTCAGGGGTACCTCAGAGTAGCCATTCAGTGGATTCGAACCCCTCACCTTCCAATCTTGGGGCGACCACAATTTCATTATTATTTCATATTACATTTTTTCCAAGTAAATCTCTGATTTAAAAAAAAAACAAAAAGAAAAAATTCACATCTTGCACATCAAACTTGTCTCATTTCTAAGAGGCTGCGTTTAAATTTTTGGGAAGCGCATCTGTAACCGGAAGGTCGCTGGTTCGATCCCTGGGCTCTCTGTCCTGGTCGTTGTGTCCTTGGGCAAGACACTTCACCTACCGCCTACTGGTGTTGGCCAGAGGGGCCGATGGCGCGATGTGGCAGCCTCGCTTCTGTCAGTCTGTCCCAGGGCAGCTGTGGCTACAACTGTAGCTACCTCCACCAGTGTGTGAATGTGAGAGTGGAATTGTTAAGCGCTTTGGGTGCCTTGAAAAGCGCTATATAAATGCAATCCATTATTATTATCTGTGACCTCAGCAAACACTTAAATAGATGCAGGGCGTGCTCTAGTATCCTATTGAGCATGAACGGGCTGTGGTTGTGGTTGTGGCTCAGCAGGTAGAGCAGGTGCAATAATCGGTATGGTGTGGTGTGAGTGGGTGAATGAGACATGTTGTAAAAAGTAGAACTATTTAAGAAGCGTCCATCCATTTACCATGAGAGGGCAGAACTCAGTTCTTCAGTCATTCCTCCTCTCACTCATCACATGGGGCTGCAACCACGATGTCAGGATCCAGAATTTTCAGTCCAAGGCTTCACAGCAAGACTGCATTTACTGGTTTACATTCACTGTCTACATAGATCACACATACACGTTTGCTGTTTGAATGAGTGTAGTGGCAGACTTCTGGGGTTTGGTTTAAGCATCAAATGATCTTTGATCAAGTGTAGACACAGAGATTATTCTCAATTTGTCATATAAAGACTCTTTTTTTCATGCAGAGCAACAATAAAACACGACTCTGACATGCTGTCACGTAATGGACATGCGTGCACTTATATACATGACAGTAAGAGGTTTGCTATGTAAACTGAGTGTTTTCCATGAGAAACACTGAAAGAGTTAAGCTGTCTGATAATGGACATGTAATGGGCTTGTAACTTTAAAAGTAAGTGTTTGATCTGCAACACATTTGACATTTTTTCTTGAAAACTGACACAAATGATTAATTCTGAATAATAATATTAGCTGGTTACTGTTTGAGTAGTTCTTCTGGCTCCTAAATGCAAATATATAACAATAACAACTGTTTCAGGAAGAATTCAGGACTTCACATGTCCATTTGTAACCCTTCAAAATATTCTTTCTGCTTGACAATATTAATGAATTGTTATAGCTAATTGTCTTCAGCACAAACCTTTGAGTTATCAGTATTTTCATTTTTCATTTCGGATATTTGTCACTCTGTAAAACCACCGCTCGCTCCGCAGCTTCCCTTCGTCCTTTCTGTAGGTCCTGCTGAGGAATTTGGATGAAAGGAAAGGAGGCAGAGCAGCCTCGAAGGGAGGGCGAAAAAGAGAGAGGAAGAAGTGATAGAGGAAAAGAGGGAGGAGAAGTGACAGCAGGGACAGAAAATAGAGGCAAAGAATCTTTAGGAATACTAATGAATTAATGATGCAACGTGTTGACATTTTTCTCTTTCTTCTTTTTGTCCCTGCACTCTTTCCTTGTCTCATTTCAACCCCTCTCTTCAACTCTCCTCCTCCTCCTCCTCCTCCTCCTCCTCCTCCTCCTCCTCCTCCCCTGCGCTCCTGCAGGTAGGAGGGTGTCCTTGTTAGCTTGTCATCCTGTTGTAACCCTGAGGCCAGTGATGTGACTGGAATGTGAATTCATCATAAAAGGACCAACTCTACCTGAAGACTTCCTGCTTCCCCAAGAAACTCAGGTAAGTCGTACATAATGGAATATTTAATGTGATAATTCTCTGTGTGGTTTGACTGTATGTCTGGAAAAATTACAAGTGCTGAAAAGCAGCTTGGTAATTTTGGGGCTTAGTTTTTTTTAGAAGGTACGTCTCCAGTTATTTCATTCAGCTGAAAAGAGCCGATGCATAAGTGGGGAAAAGTGATCATGAACTAATACGTGGTTTATTTGAGACCAGTGCAGAGCGGCTTGTCTGCTTGGTGTGAGATGCTCATAATGTTTCTTATGCTGGGTTCTGGTGCTGGTACTCGCCGTCAGCCCGACCTGCCGTAGACCTTCTATGGCACCACTTTGGGCCGGCAACAAAAACGGGCTTTATTTTTTGTCCTTTCCTTTTTTGGGTCAATCAGGAGTGTCAGAATCAGAATATCATATTAATCCCTGAGGAAATCATATGCGTACAGCTAGGGCTGTGCGATATGACCAAAATCTCATCTCCCGATATACGAATTCTATCGCCCGATAACGATATAAATCACAAAAATGTAACATTTTCTGTAAATTCTGTGAATCTCGGGCAGCTCGACTTACGTGAAGTGTTTCCAGCTGCGCGTCATGTAGCTGCAGTCGAGTGTTTTAACCGATGCATGAAACGACACATTTTTAGACATAAGTTGTAAAGGCCGCCGTTTTCTTTGTATTTATTACACGGCGTGCTGCGGGGAAAAGCCTGTTCTAACGTTTGAGTCTAAGGTTTATTTTTTAGCACCTGACGGCTCTTTTTTAATTCTCATCCGTAAATAATCTGCTCTTTCACGTGATTCAGTTTATTTTGAAAAGTCTCAACAGGATCTTGAGCTTTATTGTGAAAGGCTTATGTGGAACGGTTATATAAAATATAAGAGAAAGAGAGAACTTTAAGAAATGAATATAGCCACTACAGTGACCATCAAAATGATGAAAAATACTGCCGTAAACAGTTTATTTTGCGACACCACGAAACAACCGATAGCGTAAAATGAAACGATAGACGTTTTTATATCGTCATCCAATATATATCGTTATATCGAACAGCCCTACGTACAGCTGTAATAGCTGGTGTGGTTGGTCTTGCTGGTGTAGCTAGATGGATTAGGTAGAAGTGCAAGTAGGCAGCGCACCACATGTCGTAGCCTTGTCTATGACATTTTTAGATGCCACCTTTTACTTGACTGTTCAGAGTCCAGAGTTCTGAATGGACAGACTTCAGGTGCCCCAGTCCCTTGGATATGCAGGCTCAGGCTGCTGTGATGCACTGATCCTTTCACTCTTTATGATGTCAGAAAGAGCAGATACCCTGATCTCAGGTCCGACTCTGGGTGGGAAAATTGAAGCTTGTAAGGGTCAGCCCGTCAGACGAAAACTGTGGGCAGGGAGCTAAAACAGCTTCTTTCAAATGTAGCGTGACCTGAGGGGACTGGTTCAGTCCTTTCTGTTGGTTTTCTTCCAGGAATATGTTTATAGTGTCTTTAACTGGACTGTGTGTGCAGCACAGCCGGTAATACTGTGAGTGTGTGTTTGTTGTCCTCATGTAAAAGGCCTCTCCATGTGTGTGAGCTCCATTCTGTCACATCATCATTACAAAACACATTATTATTAGAAATTACATAAAACATTACGTGCATCCTGATGCTAACAGATGTGTTTTTAACATAGTTACGAATAGTTACACCACTTACATTAAAAAAAATAAAAATAATGTAACTACTTTGAGTTCTTAATCAAAATCGTAGAACTTGATAGTTTTGATTACTTTGCAGTTACTTCTCTAACAAATATCTGAACCTGGGAAATAAAACAGGATTGTCCTTCAAAGGCTTGTGAGGTTTGAAATAAGGCATTTTAATGAAGACAGATTTCCAACATTGCAAAGGTTCTTTTGGGCCAACACAGCCACCTGCCTTGGCGCGGTCGGCTGGTTGCAGGCACGACAGACTTGGCTCGGTTGAAGGAATCACAAGAGGCTGTAGAAATTAAAGCAAAGAATGCCTTAGAAATGGAGTCTGTCTGGACGTATCGACAGCGCCTCGTGAGCCACTTTCCCCACAGCGCTGTTGCACTTAAATGTGTTCCAGCAGCTTTGCTGAATGGCACTGAGCAGAAATAAGCCAACAGAAAGGATTTCTGTACATAATGAAAAAATGACGTGAAATTTACTGACAACAAAACACAAGGGGCGATTTTGACACATAAATTCTGTTTACTGAAGTGATGATCGGTTAATGTTCACCTGCCACTAAGAAGAATCTCTACAGAATAATCTACACACAAAGTGTGCTCAGGGCACAGATTATAAACCACCATTAAATATTGTTTAATAGCAATTTTCCATTGCTCTGTTTATCAGTGTGACATAATTCTATCTATTATTTTATTAATAATTTATTGACTCTGTCGTAAAGCTGTCTAACATAACATAATAGTCTTAAAGAATCATGTTGTTTGTGTCTGAGGGATACGATCCCCAGTAATGTTCACAGTATGTTTGTTCAGGTCACCTCTTACTAATACGAACACCACATGTGATAAATCTCTCCATAACCAGAGAAATTGTTGAATTTTCTACCTATGATTTGCACATTCATTCTTTTCTTTGTTTGTTTTCTTATTAAATGTTTCATTTTAAAAGCTTGTTACTAAAAAGTAAATTACTGGGATTTCTAATTAGCCACATTTCGATTAGTAAAATGTTGTACTCTGTTACACATGCAAGCCATATTTCATGCTTCATTAAGTTAAATTAGCCCAACACACACCTCCATAATCCTTCTTCTCTTCTGTCATTACACCTTTATTCTGAAAGTCTCTGCAGCTATTTTATTCTGGGAAAAAATGTCCTGGTGAAAACATCCCACCGAGTCATTTAGCCAACTTATCCAGAGTGACTCACAATAGTATAAGCTGCAACAAATCGCAATCCCTGCATCATCCACACAGTGCAAGTGTCCAAGAAGAAAAGCTGTAAGAGGATTGCAGGGGTCAGAGCTGTACTGCACTCACAAAAATGGTATAAATTTTCCTGTCCATTAAAGAGATCTTGTACTGTATTACTGTAGCATCGGACAACATGAAATATGAGCTGAAAGAACAAATTCAGAACACGTGACACTTCTTCTTCCACAAGCTTCATTAAGTAACAGAAAAAACTGCAAAGAAAATGCAATTTAAGAATCTTCTGTGGTCTCATTTGGGGTCGTCAAATATCCCTTATTCGCATTTTTTACAGTACTGTGCTGTCCCCATGATTTCATCAGGGGTTATTCTAGGTGGAAGACACTGTTGAATCAGTAAAGAAACTCACATTGTGTCTTTAAGTATGCAATGATATAATAACTGACTTTGCACTGATGAACCATGATGACCATCTGTCTCAGATGCTGTTGGCCCTCCAAGTCCCCAAACCGTTTTTGACCCACTGAGCCGCGGACTCTAATAACTCCAAGACGTCTGCAGCAGATTGTTAAAGTCTCATTGTGTCGCTCTGTTATCCTGATGAAAGACGTCACTGTCTTTGGGGGAAACCATTCCACTGAAAGCATGTGTTGTTGCAGACCAGGTGGCACATGAATACCTGAACACGGTGTTTCCCAGCACAACATTTCCCAGAGAGTCATGCCCCACCACCAGCCTTACTCCCTCACAGGGTGCTAGGACCATGTGACTCAGCAGGTCAGGTGACCTGCCGTTGCTTAAAGGAACAGTTCAGACCTTTTCGTGCCCACTGTAGGCGTTTTCCACGTTGAGCAGCGGTTACCAATGGGTCTCAACACATCCTTGTACATCATTCACATTTTGTGTCATTCTTGTGTTACAGCAGCCCCTCTCTCACCTTTGACCCATGCTGAGAGCTCTTGTTAGGGGCCAAAAACGTATTCACAGGGCTGTAGTTTGTATCGTTACGCTCACCACTTACCTTTCAGTTAATGAGATTCACCAGACCAGTCCTTCTGTTTCTCTCGCGTACACAAAGATGTTACTGTTCAGGTTTCATCTAATACAGGCCAGATTGTTGTTATGAGATAATCAGCTCTATATGCTTCATATCAGAGTAGTCGTAGTGTTTTGGATGAGTGTATTTAGTCCTAAAAGAAGTGATGCTCTCAGTGTCAGTGTTCTCGGTCTATCCCACCGGGCTGCTGCCCCCATGGCCTCATAATGTGTTTAATACGCAGGAACAGGAAGGTGGATGAACTGTGAATGTGGACTGATGAGCCTGATGACACATCAGGATGACGAGACAAGCGCTGCTCCCCATAGAACTATATCTATATATCAGTGTCATCTCCATCTGATTTGTGCAGAGCAGGGGGGATGAGAGGGAACAGCTTCACTCTCAGCCAATCACAGAGCGAGCATACACGAAGAAAGAACACAACATCCTCTCACAGAGTCAGTCGCTGGATTTTTTTCTATTTTCTACATTATTTCTGTCAGAGATTTACAGTTAACAAACAGTCAGGTGAATAAACAACAATGAGACACTTGTGTAGGTTAACGTGCTGCACGGGTGAAAAGCTCAGAGCAAATCACACCGAACTGCAGTATTCGTTTATTTTTATAGGTTACATCGTCAATATGCAAATATAATCACATTTCCTGTTACGCAGGTCCTGATGCTGTCTGTGTCTGTGTGTGTGTGTGTGTGTGTCACAAAGTATGTGTGTTGCAAGTCAATTTCTAAGAATAATATAATGCAAGTCAACTTCTGCGGATATGTATTTCTGTACTGGTCTCTTGTCAGTGTCACCGGGTCAGCTTCCTGTTTCAACAGAAAACTGTGTCTGGTGAAATATGTATAACATAACTTTTGAAGCATAAGCAAATAAAACAATAAAAACTCCCTAACAATTTCTTACAGCCATTTATCCAGAGCACCAGCGTTCTCTCGCTCACACACACACACACACACACACACACACACACACACACACACACACACACACACACACACACACACACACACACTCACACACACACACACACCTAACCCTAACTCTCAGCCTAAACCTAAATATATACTGTAACCTCAAAATGAGTCAAATGCCTTCAAATCATGAGGACGGGCGTTTTTCCCCCATAAGTGACTGTTGGTCCCCACAAGTATAGTAGCATGCCAATTATCTGGCAAATATACAGATAAAAAATAGATTGCACTTTCACCTCTCTGGATGCTAAAGCTACTGTATATGATGCTTTGTGTTTGTGGGGAACTTTGTAATATACCCTCTGGCTTTATTCTTTCATTGCTTCCTGGAGAATCCTTGACTGAACCTTGAATTTTTACAGCATGTATAAAAACATCCTTATTTGTGCTCATAATTCCATCCCAAGAGAAACTGTTATGGTCTAAAAAAAAAATGAAAAAAAAAAAATCAAAACTGTTTCTGTTTCAAAATAAAATGAGACCTGAAATTACAGACCTGGGCATATGCAGCAAAACAGTAATAGCTTATTTTCCACCTCTGGAGAACACACCGCGCCACAAAATGGTCCAAAGCTGTCCTTTTCTTTGGCTTCAACATCTAAATTGATAATTCAGGCAGAGAGCTCGAGGCACAAAGGCCCCTATGGAGGACTGAAAACACTCATCTGATATATTGTTCCTGCACTGGGAGACCGAGGTATTCCTCTGGGCTACATTCACTCTCCACGGAGCAAATCCATCCACAGAACTCTAAAAATGTCTCTTTACGGTGATTCAGAGCTCTGCATCAGCACCCGATCACAGCCATTTGTCATGTGGACGAAGGATATCTAATCTTTATCTGAGGTGCTGTGTTCTAATAGAGCAAGAAAGGGGCAAGCATTAACCTCCCCTCTGTCTCTGACACTCTGGCTTTATTTCTTTCCATGTGACCTTTGCTGCTTCTCTATACTCATGAGGTTTTGTTGGACTTGGGTGAACATGTGCACACAGTTGTCCAGCCTGTTGATAAAAATGCTCGCCACTGGAAAAAAAATCAGTTGCATGTGTAAAATGATATTTTAGTGTCACATACCAGCCAGCTTTTGGTGTTCACAGAGGCGGAGTTAAGTTCTGCATTAAAGCATGGCAGCAGAAAATGCAGAGCTTAAATTCCACTTGGACACTCAGATAATCCACATATATAAAAAGACGGGAAAAAACAACATTTACCCTCAAAACCCCTAAAAAATAAATGAAGCAGAAAATATAGAGGAAAAGATTTAAAATATGAAGCTTGTACTTTTTCTTTTTATTTAGCATAACAACAGAACCTAATAATAACTCTGGAGATTCGCGATGCACATATGTGTGGCTCCATGTGCACTTTTGCAGATCATTTCATATTTAGCGATTTGTTTGTGGAGGATGCTGGGATGTTTGTGAGCCACTCTCTGCAGGTTTTAAGTTCAAATATTTCCATCTGCCATCTCTTTTCCCCTCATACTCCTCCTTCCAGTCTTTAGCTTTACGTCTTTCATCTTCTAACTAACCCTCACACTTGTTTCCTGCTCATGTCGTCTTCCATTACCACGAGTACGCTCCTGCTTTCAGTCGTTCCTCACTCAGTGTTAGTCAGCCACTGCGTCATCCTCGCTGGTCTCTCTCTATCTCTGCTTCACACTTTCTTTGTTTTATCTTGCTTCTTTTTCAGTCTTTCCCCCTACTTTTTGTGTCCCCGTTAAAATATCTCTTCTTTAACTTTGCATTGTCTTTCAAGTTATGCACTGATAGCTTCCCATCTCTCTGCCCGTGCGACGATAACGTTAGTATCACTGGAGAGTTCCACGATCAAAGAGCCTGTGATGAATAATAATTATGAGGCAATTACTGCTCGCAGAGATACGAGTGCTTTACACCACACGGAACCAGTTTTGCTTTTCAGTGTTGGGTAGCTTTAGCTTAGCAGTCCTTCGTGCTAAAATTATTTTGCTTACACACTCGTTCACAGACCCGACGATAAACACACAGAACAACATACAATAAAGGCTCAAATGTCCACAGAGCAGTCTCCTTTTGCACTCAGATCAATTATTTATGGTGTTTATCTGTGTGGATGCAGGAACACTTTATGGATTTGTTATTCAGATGTGAATCAATGCCATTGTTTTAGAACTTGTGAGAAGAAACTGTTTCCACTCAGCAGCTATCCTTGAACAAAGAGAGTCATAACTGTGTACAGTATATAGTGTTGTGGTGATACTGCCGTTTGATTCATACTGGTTTGATCATGATCAGGTTATGTATCCAGTAAGAGTCACCATGAGTATCTGAATACTCACTGCTTCTCAAACTGTGCACAACATAAAAACAAGGGACATGTAGCTAAAATCATACTAGCTCGGATGATGCTGGACAACAATGGGCGAGAAATTCTACAGGTAAGAGCATCATAACATGTTGAGAGTGATCATTATGTAAATAAAGAACCCATCAACTACATGTTCCCAGAATTCCTAGGGGCAAACCAGTGTCCTCCCTCACTGATGGTTTGTTGGTGCTGCAGATACAAAGAGTCTCAACAATGACAGCAAGAAAAACCTGTTTCCCTGCCAGTATGTTCACCAAAGGCTTGTATGAAGGCTAAGAAGCTTTTTTTGAGTCATTCAGCATCGTGACAAAGATCCCGTCATTGGTGGTAAGTGCGGGGTTTAGCTGCAAGTTCTTCGTGTATTGTTAAACAAACAAAACAATGTGTTGGATACAACAAAGACGGTGAAGTAAAACTAGAACATGAGACGCTGTATGTGTGCCTGTGTGTTTTAGGGCTGTTTGTATGGAGACGATTGAGATGAGCATCAATAGAGATGGAATGAAAGGACCCAAGGCAACACACACACACACACACACACACACACACACACACACACACACACACACACACACACACACACACACACACACACACACACACACATTTCTTTGGCTGCCCTGTGATTGACTCACTGAATGTTTTTCTTTTTGATGATCACTTTTATGTCTCCATCTTCAGCTGTGTGTGTGTGTGTGTGTGTGTGTGTGTGTGTGTGTGTGTGTGTGTGTGTGTGTGTCAGCCAGTGAGTCAGTCCACCCCCCACCCTCCAACCCCACCACCCCCTCCCTATTGCTGGAGGATCATCCAGGAATAAACACGCATCTCTCAGGCCAGGTTTCTCTCGTCAGTGATCACTGATCCTCCAACTCTCCACTTTACACAGTGATTCACAGCACAGACTCAAAGCTGGAAAACAAAAGCCTGAATATCTATCCTCCAACAGTGGATATTAACCTGCCACTGTACTTAGTCACTGTTTTTTATTTCAGTATTTTGTCTGTTGTTTGTAAAGTTTATCTCACAGATGTTAAGATACTTGATTTCACAGTCTTTCAGTATAAACACAGTTACTCTGCACGGTCAACGTTCTTCACGCCTGAAACTGAAATGCATGAACTCTTGCCTTCTATCTGTCCGCTACCAAATCTGCATACATTCCATATACAAACGATACAAAAGTGTGTAAAACAAGTTTGTATTTTAATAGTAATAATAATAATTCTTATTATTTTGCACTCACATACCACATTTCTATTCCTCCCCATTGTAGTAAAGCATGGGGCTATGTTGATTTCTAGTAATTATTATTTCCAAACACAGTTCACATCTGCTGGAAAGTATATGAATATTTTAATTAAACAAAACACAATATAGATTTTATTTAATTTAATAGTTCTTTGGAATTTTAAAGAATCTAAACACTATATAAAAACAAACTTTGTGACATTCCCAAAACGTTTGGCCACAACTGATTTTCATTTATTGATTTTTTTTATTCAATATTGCTACAATTTTAAGAATGACATTTCTTACCTTTGTGCTGGTGCTTTGCTCAGGACAAACTACTCTGCAGTAGACATTTTGTGCATTTTTATGCATCCAGATAACCCCGTGGCAGCTACTGCAGCTCACCCGTGCCCTCAGGGGTCACCTGGCTTCTTCTGTCTTAGGTGGACTTCCTATTTGGCATCTACTTTCAGCCGGGTTGTGACACCAGTAACACTAATTCACTAATCATCTGCAGTACTGTT
The DNA here is from genome assembly GCF_057381915.1 of Diplotaxodon limnothrissa. Classification (NCBI taxonomy): domain Eukaryota; kingdom Metazoa; phylum Chordata; class Actinopteri; order Cichliformes; family Cichlidae; genus Diplotaxodon; species Diplotaxodon limnothrissa. The sequence goes on along the minus strand of NC_140609.1, from coordinate 39,395,155 downwards.
GGAGGGCTGTTGGTCCTATGTGCAGCACACCTCGGTCTACTGCAGTACAGTTACTGTGTGATCATCACACAGTAACTGTACATCTTGTAGTAGCCCACAGAATGTCGGCTACTACAAGATCCTGTTGTCAGGATCGTGGCCTGCAGTGTGTTGTTTGACGTTAAGGCCTCTGAATTCGCAGTACATGTTGGTCATAAGTGTTACATTACACACAGGTGGTCAGATTGCTTCCAGTAAAAGTGATGTTTCTTCACATGTCCATCCTCTACAGCCTCCATGGCCCAGGTTAGAGTTGGTAATCAGACCATCTAATCCCAGCTTATCTCAGTTTTTCACACCTCACAATAAGTTGACGGTGAGACTTCATAGTAATGTGATGTAAAGAAAGTCTGCGTGTGCCTTGGCAGTGCCCTCAGATCAGTATTTGAAGCTGTATGAAATATCTCGTGCTTTTACAAAGAGTCCGCTCTCTCTCTCCCCAGATGTTAAAATAAAAGCTAACTATACCATATGTGAATCAGCAGCATAAAGTGCAAAGGTCAGAGTCGTGGCTCCTGTAGATGATTCATATTCCTCTTTCTGCCATGCAAATGACTCACAGTTTAAACCACAAAGGGTCAGATTTAATCTTTGTTGCGTTTGTAGTTGCGTTGCCCTGAAGACAAACCGACGATAAATCCGAATCCAGCTGTTGATCTCTGTCTCATTAGTTCAGAGCATCTTTCTCTTCACTTCAAGCGCCCTATGAGCTCTTCTTGTCCTTTTAACCCCTCTCCTTTCTCCCTTCTTTCTTTCTTTATTATAAAAGCGAGTGGTCCTGCCACTATTCAGAGATCGTCATAGCATTCCCCACAAGACCCTCCGCTCTTACTTTCCTGAGCGCACTCAGTCACTGTGGAACAAACACAGTGGGCTTCATCCTCAGATCACTTACTTGCTGCTTTTGTATATAAATGGATTTTCTGAACCATAAAAAAGCAGACGTGACATGCTGAGCTACAAAAGAGAAATAGTCAGACAGTTCAGGGAGGAAATAGAGATGCATTAAGGGAGAGAAAGAAGGAAGATGCTTTGTGTGCTCAAATAATACATTTCTTTCACTTTGTTATTGATATAAAACCTGATGCAATGTATGCCAAATCTGTTTGATGATTCCCTCAAGCAGGTGTGCACTTTCTGTGACTCTAACACAGGTACAAACTGCAACCACTGTGGAAGCGATTGATGTCTTCTTCCTTAATGTTTCATCTGATGCCAGTACCGATAAAAATATTTTTAATTTCACGGCAAAACCACCCTGTCTCAATTATTCCAGCAGCCACGACTGGTTATATAGCAGTGATTTAAACATCCACACTAATCTCCTCATTTCAAAGTGTCTGGATTTCCTCCAGTGGTGGGGCACAGATTTAATAAGACCCTGCACTCTTTTTCCCTTTCATGAGCAAAAGAGAAAAGCAGCTGGATGAGGGTTCGGTGAAATACTATTCTTTGGAAAATTGGATGTGACGAGTATACTTAGGTTAAGGCTGCCTCGTGCTGAGTAGGCGGTGCAACTCAGTCTGACCAAGGTCGTCAAGGTCCTCATCAAGGTCGCGATGTAGGGTACAGGGTACACCTTGGACAGGTCGCCAGGTCACCAGCCTATGACAGGGCTAACACACTGAGACCGACAGCCAATCACAATCACATTCACACCTAACCAAATAACTTGGACTGTGGGATGAAGCCTTTGGGGGCAAACTCCACATTTGGGGGTGAAGCTGTAGCGTTAGCATAGATAGTAGTAATGTAGACAAACAGCAAATACAACATAAAAAAATGCTTCCATGGATTTTTTACGAGACATAAAAGCTATATTTACCAGAAAACCAGTGGATGATCTAAGTGAAAGAACAAAGGCTTATATAATATAGTGATATCTTCTGATAAAGTAATATCGGGAGGAGCAAGTTGATTTAAAAGCCGCCCGCTCCCAGTTTGGGTTTGGGAGACAGACACTATCTCTGGTTTTCAGATCAGGCTTCAAACTTTCCTCTTTGCTAAAGCATATAGTTAGGGCTGGACCAGGTGACCCTGAATCCTCCCTTAGTTATACTGCAATAGGTGTAGGCTGCTGGGGGATTCTGTGTTTATACACCACCTTGCATTTAATCATTAGATGTATAGCAGCTTCTCTTCTCTCCTGTCTCCCTCCATCACCCCCAGCCGTCGTGGTAGATGGCTGTTGCATATAAAAAAAAACTGAATTCAAACTTAATGCACAGTTAAAAGAACTTCAAAACGTTTTGGGTGCCTCTGCTCCCAAATAGGCACCAGGCAGCGAGACATGGTTCCAGAATGATGCTGGAGGGACCTTCAGAGCCAGGTGATAACTGTCTGTGGGTTTATCATAAACGATACATCAATACGCTAAATCTGTTGTTCAATAACCTCATTATGTTAATCTAATGTTGAACATTGGCCATTAATGGCTAATCAGGACCAATCAGAATCAAAGGTACATGACAGAACTGTTGTGCAGTACAGGAAACATACATCGTGTTTTAATGAGGTCCAGTGCTTTGTTACAGGAGTTTACTGCAGTGTGTTTTAGTCTGTTTGTAATTTGCTGCTCGCTTGCAGCTTGTTTGTTTGTACTTCCGCTGCATGCGATTGTGCTGCATGTATGTGCGGTAATTATATGTCCTGTTGTGTGTTTGCATGGGTGATTGGTGTATATGATCTCTGTGCGTGTGTGGGTATGAATGCAGCAGCAGGAAATAGGTCACACCCGGCGATGTTTTCTCTGCTAATATACACGTCTGTGCCAGGAAAGCGATCGATAGCGATTGTGCTGGAAGAACAATCTCGCCTGTTTGCATCTTTCTTCTCTTCATCTGTTTACCTCTCAAACACCTCGGCTCCTTTTGCTTTCCACTTGTTCGTCTATTTCTGCTGTCATTTCTTTTTCTCTGCCTCCATTTTCACTTAAGTTCACTGTTATGTAATAAGAATAATAACAACAACAACAACAACAACAACAGCAACAACAACAACAACAACAACAACAACAATAATAACAATAATAATAATAATCCATTTGATTCATATCATTTGTTTAAAAAATCTCAGCCTTATAGTATTCCAAAAATATCAACAATGGGAGAAAAGCAGATGAATGAAAACAAAAGACAATAATAAAGAACACAATAGTAAAACATTAGGGCAGTGTTTCCCAAACACTGTGCAGCGGCACATACATGAGCCGTGGAAGATTATCTGGTTCCACCTGATTAGTTTTCTAAGCGATCGGCGTGAGTAACAGTACATTCTCTTCCACTAGAGGGCAGTACAACTTCCTGCTCTAATTAAATTGGTTGTCACCTGCCAATAAAACAAGCAATAGATGAATATTTGAAAAGATAAAGTAGTCAGTCTGACCTGGTCCTGGAGAAAACAGATGAAGGTTCTAGCATGAAGAAAGCAGAAAAGGTAAACTGGGGACAAACCGAGCTGATTCTGCTCTGTCTGGTGCGTGGTGAAAAATGATCAATATGCTTTTTGTGCCATTTTTGTTTGATGGCGTGCTGTGTGATTTTTCTAATGGGAAATATCTGCCGTGGCTCCAAAAGGTTGGGAAACACTGCATTAGGGCAATATTATAAAAAGCTATAGATAGATGCACATAAACAGGTACATCGCTCGGTCCCCTTCGGGAAATTTCTTGCACTGGAAGTCACCTGACATTTGTATACACCACCTAAATACGATCACATGAACATAAGATAAGCAGACATGAGGGTGAGGAAACCTGTGAAATCTGGAACTATAGTTGATTCTCTGACATGAGGGATCTGGGTTCAGAATGAGGAACAACCATTCTGAGATTTAAAGTGGAGCTATACTGTGCAGGGACTTAAAAGTAATCAATAAAATCATGAATGGGAAGCCAGGCAAACACCAAATCACATGCCTTTGGCCTGTGGGAGGAAGACACTTGCACAAAAAGGCCCCGGACAGAAGGTGGATTTGAACCGAGGACCTTTTTGCTGTGAGGCAATAACCGCTGTGCAACCCTGCTGTTATTTATAGGTAAAAGTGTCAGTTCCAGTGACAGACAGTGATGCCTTTGAATGTCTCTGTCTCAATAACACAAACGTTTTCACTTTTGAGTGGCATTAAAGTCCAAAAATCTCCCAGTTCTCACATTTCAGAAGCTTGAACCTGAAAATGTTTTAATTTATTCTTGATGGATTACTTGTATAATTAATTCATTGCTGGGGCTATTTTAGGCCTGAATAAGCATCTGTTTCAGAAAAATAGATTTCATGTGTATTAGTCAATTTGTAATTTTCAGTTTTTTTGTCTTTGTGCCGATGGGTTAATATATTTATATTTTACGTGTCATCTAAATTATTGATGTTTGTTTTTGTTGGAGAGCAGATCAGCGCTCTGTGCTGGGCGGCCTGAGGCTCATTCAAAGTCATAAATCTGTCTGGATGAGTGTGGAATACACCAGGCACAGACACACGCACACACAGGTAGGTACAGCCAACTTCCACATTTATTCAAGTGTTTGTTGTTTTGACAGCTGACTCAGTCACACAGTCTGACAGCTCACGAGCCCAGCTGATCTCTCTCCTGGCCGCTCCTCCTCGTCTCACTATAAACACAGCGGAGGGAGACCATCATCAGTCCATAAACAACATCAGCTGTTCTTACCGGCCTCGCAGCGCCGCCCTGATGAGCCTTCCGCTCCATTCCTCCCCTGCAGCTGCGCCCGGGGCCACGCCTCCGCCACACACCCCCACCGCCCGTTCGAGGCCGGGGAGCCGTCCGGCCGAGCCAACTCCCCCCCCCGCGAGCGAGAGAGGAAATCGGCCACTGCCATCTGCGCCCCCGGCCTATGGATCACCTTGAACTTAAAGGGCTGCAACGCCAGATACCACCGGGTGATCCGGGCGTTGGCATCCTTCATGCGGTGGAGCCACTGCAGCGGGGCGTGGTCCGAACAGAGGGTGAATGAGCGTCCCAGGAGGTAATAGCGCAGGGAGCCGACCGCCCACCGGATGGCCAGGCACTCCTTCTCCACGGTGCTGTACCGGCGCTCGCGCTCTGCTAGCTTCCGGCTGATGTATAGGACAGGGCGGTCGGCCCCCCTTACCTGCTGGGACAAAACGGCTCCCAGCCCTCTGTCCGAGGCGTCAGTCTGCAGAACAAAAGGGAGGGAAAAGTTAGGAGTGTGAAGCAGCGGCTCCCCACAGAGAGCCTTTTTCACCTGCACAAACGCCGCCTGGCACGGCCCCGTCCACTGGACCAGATCCGGGGCACCCTTTCGAGTGAGATCGGTCAGGGGGCTGGTTAGCTGCGCAAACCCCGGCACAAAGCGACGATAGTAACCCGCCAACCCCAAGAACCGTCTCACCTCCTTTTTCGTCCTGGGGCGCGGGCAGGATGCGATAGCCGCCGTCTTCTCCACCTGTGGACGCACCTGCCCGCCCCCCAGGTGGTACCCCAGATACTGCACCTCCCTCCGTCCAACCGCGCACTTCTTCGGATTGGCCGTGAGCCCCGCCCCCCTCAGGGACTCCAGGACCGCGGCCACCCGCAGCACATGCTCCGCCCAGGTGTCGCTGTGGATGATCACGTCATCCAGGTAGGCGGCAGCATACGCTGCGTGCGGACGCAGTACCCGGTCCATGAGACGCTGGAAAGTGGCCGGGGCCCCGAACAGGCCAAACGGAAGTGTCACGAACTGGTACAAACCGTACGGAGTGGAGAAGGCCGTTTTCTCCCTGGCCTCGGCAGACAAGGGAATCTGCCAATAGCCCTTGGTTAAGTCCAGCGTCGTGAAAAAGCGGGCCGTGCCTAACCGGTCCAGGAGCTCGTCGACCCGAGGCATGGGGTAGGCATCAAAGCGTGACACTTCGTTCACCCTGCGATAGTCGACACAGAACCGTATAGACCCATCCTTCTTCGCCACCAGAACGATGGGGCTACACCAGGCGCTGTGCGACTCTTCTATTACTCCCATCCTCAGCATTTCCGCCAATTCCCTCTGCACGATTTTTCGCTTGTGCTCCGGGAGCCTGTAGGGCCGTGAACGCACCGTCACGCCAGGCTGCGTCACGAAATGGTGCTCGATGAGGGACGTCCGGCCGGGCAGGGGGGAGAACACGTCCGCAAAACGCTGTTGCAACGCGACAACATCCGCTCTCTGGGCCTGTGTGAGATGGTCATCACAAGGGAGGGAGGCGGGAATGATAGAATTTGGCACCTCAGGCCCCAACTCATCTCTCTCCTTCACCAAGCTCACCAGAGAAGCGGTTTCAACCTCTCGCCACAGTTTGAGGAGATTGAGGTGATAAATCTGCGTGGCTCCTCCCCTGTCCGACCGAGCGACCTCATAGTCCACGTCCCCGACTCGCCGTGTGACCACAAAGGGTCCTTGCCACTTGGCGAGCAACTTCGAGCTGGAAGTAGGGAGTAACACAAGCACTTTATCTCCCGGTGAAAATTGCCTGAGCCTAGCCCCTCTGTCATACAGGCGTTGCTGACGCTGCTGAGCCTGGAGCAAATTCTCCCGTGACAACCTCCCCAAAGTGTGGAGTTTTGCTCTCAGGTCCAACACGTACTGAATCTCATTTTTGGCGGGGCTCGGACCGTCCTCCCAGCTTTCTTTAATCAGGTCGAGCACCCCACGTGGCCTCCTGCCGAACAGCAGTTCAAAGGGAGAAAATCCCGTGGAGGCCTGGGGCACCTCCCGCACTGCGAATAACAGAGGGTCTAGCCAGTGATCCCAATTGCGTTCATCCTCGTTAATGAACTTCCGAATCATGGACTTTAAAGTCTTATTCAGCCGCTCCACCAGCCCGTCAGTCTGAGGGTGGTAGACGCTGGTCCGAATAGATTTAATGCCCAGTAATTCGTACAGTTCCCGCAGTGTACGAGACATAAACGACGTGCCCTGGTCAGTCAGTATCTCTTTCGGGATTCCGACTCGGGAGATGACCTGAAACAGTGCCTGCGCCACACTCTTTGCAGAGATGGTGCGCAGCGGAACTGCTTCCGGGTACCGCGTTGCGTAATCCACCAAGACTAACACAAAGCGGTAGCCGCGTGCACTCCGGTGAAACGGCCCGATGAGGTCCATGCCGATGCGCTCAAACGGGACCTCAATGAGGGGGAGAGGGCGCAGCGGCGCCTTTGGTATGGCCGGCTGGTTAACAAGTTGGCAGTCCGGGCAGGACGCGCACCAGCGGCGCACATCCGCTCGGATGCCCGGCCAATAAAATCGGGCCGTTATTCGCTCCAGAGTTTTCTCATAGCCCATATGCCCTGCCATGGGGTTATAGTGGGCCGCCTGGAAAAGCGTTTCCCGGCGGCCCTGCGGCACCAACAACTGGGTGTGTGTTTCCTCTGTCTGAGTGTCACGACTCACTCGATATAATCGGTCGTTTAATAAGACGAAACGCGGGTAGGTCTGCGCGGCCTCAGGGCGCACCACGTGACCATCAATAGCCATCACTTGGTCAAAGACTGAGCGTAGGGTGCCGTCACGAGACTGCTCCAGTGGGAAATCACCCATGGGGGACACTTCCGGGGCCGGCGGGACGTCCCGTGAGGGACCCGCCGGCTCCTCCCCCCCGGAGTCAGTGTCGGACGACCCCGCGTCACCGCTGAACGCCGCGCACACGCTACACCCCGCTTCCGGTCGTGATCGCACCCCCGCGTACTGTCCCAGTAGCTGATGAAACCCCGGCCAATTGGTACCCAGAATCAGGGGGTGCGACAGGCGCGGGCTAACCGCCGCCGTTACTCTATGCGTTTTGCCCTTATACTTTAATAACAGCGGCACTATGGGATACCTGTGAACGTCACCATGCACACACCTCACCTCCACCCATTCTGCCTCCAGCAATGCCCCGGGGCGAACCAAGCTTTGGTGTACGAGGGTCTGCGTGCAGCCCGTGTCCACCAACGCCTGGCGTATACCCCCTCGAGTCCTTACCGGAATACTGTATGTCCCTCCTGGACCGGGGGAGGGTGCTGGGGCGCCAGCAACACGAAACACCTGCCCCACTTCCATAAGCGGACAATCCCTCCTCAGGTGCCCCAGCTGCCCGCACTTCCAACACTCCGGCCCCGGCGTCTGTGCTGCTCTCCGTGGCTCGGGGGCGGCTCCACTTGGCTCGGCTGCCCTGGACGGCACCAACGCCGCGAAAGGGTTAGTGGGGCTCAGCGCCGGCAGCCGCTCTGCCTGCCCTGGTGCCGGCACACGGCGCCTCGGGGCCGGCACCGGGGCCTGTTTGTTCGGCCTCCGTCCGGCGTCCCCGGGTTCCCCTGCTCCAGCGGCAAGGTGGTCCTCCGCCAGCGTCACCGCTACCTCCAAGCTTGCGGGCCGGTGGCACCGGACCCATCTCACCGTCTCCGCTGGCAATCCCTCCGTGAACTGCTCCAGCACCACCTTGTCCACCAGCTTCGTCTCCCCCTCCGATGTTCCCGGTTGCAGCCAGCGTACCGCCGCGTCGCGCAGCTGCCGGGCCCAGGCGAATGGTCGGTCCGTTGTAGCCAGCCGACAGGCCCGGAACCGCCGGCGGTGGTCTTCGGCGGTGAGCCCTAGCCTGTCCACCACCGCCCGGCTCACGTCCGCGAAGCTGCTCCTCGACGCCGGAGGCAGACTCAGGGCCGCTGTTTGTGCCTCCCCGGACAGCAGGGGGAGCAGCCGCGGAGCCCACTCCTCCCGCGGCCATTGGCAAGCCTCCGCCGTGGCACGGAAGGTCTCCAAAAAAACCTGTGGGTCGTCCCCGTCCCCCATCCGGGGCACCGCCACCGACAGTGGTGAGGGCTTCGGCGTGGCAGCGGCCCCGACCAGCCGCTCCAGAACTTGCGTCTGCCGGTCCGTCTGCTCCCGCAGCGCAGCCAGGTGGGCACGCTGGTCGGCCGCCTGATCCCGGCTCATCGTCGCCATCTCCGCCAGCATCTGCGCCAAGAATTGCAGAGGCTGGGCGGGTGGCGCGGCCTGTGGGTCGGACATTTCCCCACCGGCACTTTCCTGGGTTTCGGCACCACTTGTGGAATACACCAGGCACAGACACACGCACACACAGGTAGGTACAGCCAACTTCCACATTTATTCAAGTGTTTGTTGTTTTGACAGCTGACTCAGTCACACAGTCTGACAGCTCACGAGCCCAGCTGATCTCTCTCCTGGCCGCTCCTCCTCGTCTCACTATAAACACAGCGGAGGGAGACCATCATCAGTCCATAAACAACATCAGCTGTTCTTACCGGCCTCGCAGCGCCGCCCTGATGAGCCTTCCGCTCCACTCCTCCCCTGCAGCTGCGCCCGGGGCCACGCCTCCGCCACAATGAGTTATATGCAGTGTTGGGGAGGCTTCCACATGTTAAACAGAAAGAAATCCAAGGACAAACTCCGTCCTCACTGGAGGCAAACATAAAGAAGTAAAGAAGCTGCTGTCCGAGGCTTGACCTCTCAGTGTGCCTGTCCTGATTTATTTACTTAGCATACACTTTCTTCCAGCTCCCCAAGCATTACTGATTGTGGAAGAAATGTGTCTATATTATTAAAAAGTGACACCAGATTCTTGCTTTAGTACTTACTTTATTCCACTGTACTTTGCCCAATTACGCCACACTTTTTTTTAGTAGAATCTACATCACAGGTTGTGGTTATGAAACTATATTTTTACTTATAAATTTCCACCTCAAACTGTGATTTTCTTCCCTCCCCCTATGAAACTCCCACCTTTCTCCTTGCACTAATAAAATTAACTTCACACAACAACAGATTCGGGTTCCTCCCAGAATGTTTTAGCATGGATGGCTGCAATGAAAAAGATAAATAAAGCTCTTATCTGATGCCGTTTAAATGTGTCACCAGCACGCGCTCATCGTCAGACGGCACAGACCCAGCGCCTCGTCTCTGCAGCATTCAAGCAACGTGGAGCCTTCAGAAAACTCCCTGATTGCTGAAAGATGAAGGTTTGCACCTGTGTCGCCTCCAGCGACCTTAATATAATCGAACCCAGCGACCAGCTGTAATGAAGCTGTCAAACATACTGTACCTTGTTTAATTATTTAAAAGCTGGATGCAGGCTGTGCGATTATAGAGCTCTATATGGGAGCTGTGGAGCCATGACCTTTAAAGTATTAATGAAGCTGCAGTGCAATTAAAGGTTGATATTCGACATGGTCTGGCAGTCAAACCATGGTCAACTTTTTCCTGTGTGTAATCCGGGAATCTTGAATGACAGAATGATCAGGATTCATTTGATCAGGAACACACAACGGGGTGTAAATGGCACGTGGGGTGCAATGGTAGTTCAACAGACTTGAATTTGATGAGTACTTGCACTACTTTCCTGCTAGCATAAATGGACCGACACACACTAAAAGTTATTCACATTAGTTGTTTTTCTCCAAAACAAAACATTAGACTTCAAGTTTGGAACATTGTGGTTTATGGATATGGAGGCACCGTCCATCCCTCAACCTTTTCTCATCCCTGCCACAGTTTCCAAGTTAGTAGTTCTACTCCAGCATCTAGCTAGCTCTACTAAGCAGGAGTAACTTTATTTCAATTGGCAGATAATTTCAAATATACCTTTTCAAAAAGGAAATATACAAATTGTTGTGTGCGGTTTGGATCGGAGCTAAGGTGCAGTTGCTGTATTTCCCGGGAAGAAGAAGAAGAAAAAATAACATCAGATATTGGATCTATACATGACATCTTGTAATAAAAATTGAAGTGCACTATACAGTTTAGCACAGACAGTTTGGAGTACTGTGGTGAAGTTTACAGTAATGCACTATGTTGGACTGATGCAGAGCAGGCTGTGGTGTTCATGGGTAACTGAAGTTTTGTTCATTTACATCTGAAAAAAAGCAGCAGCTTGTGCTCAGCTGATCACATCACAGCCTGCACTAAAGTAGTGCTCTCCATGTGCCATTCTACCACACGGTGATCACCACTGAATGTGGAAATATCAGCTGGGTTTGTGTGCCTCTCGCCTCCTCACCGCAGCGATGTTCACGATTTACCGTACCTCATCGTTGACAAGTTAGCGAGTCTTCAGTGATGCTGAAAAATCTCACCGCACCTCTCTCTCTCCTCATCAGGTCTTTTCAGCGAGTCTCTGAAAAAAAAGAAGTACGAGACATTGTGTTGCTTCCAAGTTTCTCTCTGAGTGATTCTTTTCTATCCGTTCTGGAAATGCTCTGATGCCCTCGTCTAACCATCACAGTTTAGTCCTTGTCAAAGTCTCTCAAATCCGTCACGCTGCTTGCGATACATGTGCTGACTGTTCTCTTGCTGCTTGACGTGTCCCACCCTGAGAAAGGGACCGCTGTGGCTAATAGTGATATTACAGGCAAATGTGACCACCGGTAACATGAGCCCTGTTCGTTTGGTGTGTGATTGTTTGTCTCAAACTGTTTTTTCCTTTTACAGTTTGGCCCACAGAAGAATTGAGCTGAGTTTGGGATGAACAAGAGACTGTGGGTGGGAGGAAAAACAAAATCTGTTTCCTGTCTTGGATGCACTGTAATGAGAGCACAATGTCCTGTACACAACTACAGCTCTCTGAGCTGCTGGCACGGCAACAATAAACACTCACAACCCATAAATAACACTCCTGCTAAATACTGTACTTGACAACTGCACATTACCTAAAATACTGTAACGTAACTCATATTATGAGTCATTCTGAATTACATCTGCAGAAAGAATCCAGATCAGTTCATTCTGTTTAAATATCTACATCAACACTTTTAAAGAGCTCGTGTCCGGTTGTTTAAGGTAAAATCAAATCGTGATGATCTTTATTTATATTTGCTGCTCATACAGTATTCATAAGTTCCATATAAATTATGTGAGAGTACGTAAAAGAGCAGAAATAAGATTCATTTTAAAAGAGCAGGTGTAAAAATATGGAGCTTAGAAACTATTTTTCCCATCATGAGCCTGCGTGGCCTGGCATAGATAAATATTATGTTTGCTAATGTCTAAGAAATTGGACATACTGCGCTACTTAACTGCAGGCGTTTTTAGACTGAAAGTGTCATTAAAGGTTGTACAGAGCGATTTGATAAACACGCCGAGTTACAAATCGAGGCTCATGAGGTCACTGCCCGACTTTTCTGTTAACATGCTGGTTTTTTTACATCTGGTGAAAAATGTCGGCGATACAGTCTCACTTCTGCGTCCTCTGTTCTACTCAATTAATCAGCAGCGTCACTAAATAGACTCTCCACCATCTCTGGCCCCAAATTGCTTCCAAGATGAACAGCTAAAAGCAACACTTTGAAATTACTTTTAAAATTAACTACCAAAGTCAGCAACTCCAAATTGGCTGCAGAATTATCAATTAACAGCAGCAGACCTAAATAGCTTTGGAAATGAACGCTGCAAAGTAGCAGCCATAAATTATAATGAACAGATTATTTTTGCCTCCGATGTGCTGTGCTGCTTATTGACTTTGGTGGGAAAGAAAGTGAGCATCACGAGCATTTAGTCCGCTCTGAGAAAGAGGTCACGCTTTTCTCTGGCAGCAAAAGATTCGCCGTGTTTTGCTGTGGTCACATTATTTTTGTCGGGTCCTTTAACTCCTCGTGCTGAACATCCTGCGAGGCACTGCTTCGCCCTCAGTGTGGCCTGTGGGTTTCTGGAGGGAGGCTTTAGTCCAATGAAGTGGAAAAATTCTGCATTTTTGCTCCACAAACAACAGATGTCTACTCTCACATATGCGTCTTTGCAAAATAACAAGCGTGTAAAAATGAAGTTGCGTGTTTGGTCCAACAAAGTGTTGGTTAATAGGCTTGTGTAAGAAAAGAGGAATGAAACTAAAGACAGAAGGATATGCAAAAACGAAGCTGAGCTTTCTGTGATGGTTTCATGTTGTGGGCACCAAAATAAAACCTCTGGGCAGGATACTATCCACAATCAGTCTGTGCTTATAAAGGCATTGCTTAAGAGTTTTACGTTTCTTCATGCTTCCAAAATGACCGTAGGCTAAAGCTGATCTTAGACCGCAGGCCTTCTGGGTCCTGGTGCCAGATTTCCTGCTTGTAATCCAATTTGATGAATGCGTGCAGCTTTCTAAAATGAGTTAAGGATGTTGTTTTAATAGAAATCACACAGAAGAATGAGTCGTTTGAGGGAGAACAATGACATTGAATTTGGTGACCGTGCAAAACTGCCAACTTAACTCCGCCCACCTTCAGCCTGAGTAGACGTACAGTCAGCCAGAATGACTTAAAGCAGTCACGTGACTCTGCGGGTCGTTGCTGTAACTCGTTAGCTCCCACAGTTGGTTGGAAATTGAAAAAATAAATAAATAAATGGAAGACATTTTGCTCCTGAACTAATGAACTGCTCCCAGAACAAATGGTGAGGGTGTCTGAGCTGCAAATACACTCGTGCTTTATTTAAATGATAAATATAAGAAAAGTTATTATGTTATTGTATTGCTTTTATCTAAAGTGGACGTGGAAAAGGTCATCTATGCTTTTGGACTATTGTTCCCTCTAAGTCCGTCTCTAAAGCTCCACCGCCAGACTTTTACCAGATTCAGAGAGCAGACCACATCCATCCCTGCTGGACTTCACTGGCACCCTGTGATTCACAGCACAGTCACATTCATTACCTACATACCAGTTTTTATTTTCCCCTCAGATTTTTTTGTATAGCACAGAAATAACAATCTTGTGAAAATTTCTCAGTGTTTAATTGCAAAATAAAAATGATCGAGGCCTCTAACATGTTCTCAGCGATATGAGCTCCTGTTGCTGTGATACTTTTTTAAAATAGTTTCATCATAAGAACACAAAAACAAAAGCATTCATTGGCTCCACCTGCTAAATCATCCTAATTAGGGAGCAGCTGGACAACTGGAATTCTGGGTGCGTGTCTGTGTTCACATTCATCTCCGTTTATATTTTGTGTGTTCTGATTTGGCATCTCTTCAGTAGCTTGGTTATAATCTTGAAAGTGTTTGGAAACAAAAGCAGGACAGCATGCTAAGGATCCAGGAGAGCGCCCATCTGTTCACGAATGCTTTTTGTGTGTTTGGTTGAGCAAAATGCCAAATAGGAGGTATTCATTAAGCTATGGGTGTGTGTTATCAGGACAACTGCAGAGAGAAATATATTGTTAATAATAATAATCTTTATGTGTCGTCCTGAAGAAGAGAAGAAGGAACCGAGCTATGAACTCAGATGTTGAGGCAATGCTGTGACTGAGTGCTTAGAACAAGAAAGACAGCAGAACAGAACATATATATGTACATATACGTATATATGTTCTGTATATGTATGTTTCAAAGCAACTGTTTTAGCAGGAATATTTCAAAGTCTCACACCAAACAGTCTTAACATTTGTTTGCTCTGAAATGCATTTATAGCACACACTCACAGCTCAATCGACTCATTTTGCCATCCAAACACATTCTGAAACAACAAGAGATCCACTTAAAGGAAAAAATGGTAAATGGTAAATGGCCTGTATTTGTATAGCGCTTTACTAGTCCCTAAGGACCCCAAAGCGCTTTACATATCCAGTCATCCACCCATTCACACACTGGTGATGGCAGCTACATTGTAGCCACAGCCACCCTGGGGCGCACTGACAGAGGCGAGGCTGCCGGACACTGGCGCCACCAGGCCCTCTGTATAATGAACTGCTTACTCACCAAATCAGAAACATCTACAGACACGTGGTTTTATGTATGTTTTTCTGCTTAAATTGAGTAAAATTAGTTTGTTTTGTTTTACAGGACGTTTTACGTTTACGCTGCTTTCTACACGCTGAACAACCTTACAGAAACAGCAGATTCAGATAGATATGATTGAAATGGTTGTTCTTGCCAGTAAAAAAAAAAGAAAAACAAATTAATTTATTCTACTGTGCAGGGAATTGATTGTTTTTTGTTTAATTTCAGATTTGATTTGCAGGTAAATCAGGAAAAACGTGTCGTTTCAACGTGTTCTTGCACAAGGAAGCAAGAGTACAGTGAGCATGCTTGCATGCTTCCAGCTGTGACAAGCCCACAAAAACATCATAACAGTGTCGGGATGATTCAGTCACACCGCCATACCACAAAACAGAATCTTGTTGTTTGAGCAACAGACTTTTTCAAATAAAGTTATAAATTTGCAGAGTCTCGCTGACGGATCATTCCAGCGATGAAGGAGTAGACTGAGGGATTAAGCAAGCACACCTCGGTACACCTCACCCTTCACCCACTGAGCACCCTAAAAGGGAAGATGCGGTTACAAATGTAACAGGCCCTCTGTACAGCCTGTGCTCAATAGATTTTAAAATCTTCACTACATTTTTGAGGATTATATTTATTTATTTCTTATTTGTACTTCTTGGTATTAGTATGGTTGTATTTGGGAGAACAGACCTACATTCATACATGTTTCCATTTATATGTTAAAGCATTAATATTCCACTCTATTGTTACAAAATATAATGCAAATGTTAATAACAGGCATTGAGATATTCTTTTAATTTGTCATGCTCATCCTGTCCAGAGTAGAAATGTATACAGAGACTCATGATGTAGACAGAATGTGATATTATTGACATGCAGCCAGCATCTGAGCTTCACACTGGGCAGCTTCATGTGCTCAATCTCATAGATTTTATTCAGTCACACTTTCCTACATGCAGTGTGACATTAATTCATGCTCATGCCTTTGTTTCTGTCTTTCCATTCACATGCTGTGAAATGACACACACACGTACACACCCACAAGAGTGTCTGCAGACAAATAAGTAATGTTTTCTAATTGACATATGTATGTATGTAAGTCACTGTCTGAAAAGCTCACTGTAACCCTTTAGTTAAATTCTTTGTGGCACAAAAACATTAAAAAAGAAAAGGTAAATACATTAAAATACTTTATACTCTTGAGAAAATTTGAGTCATGCAGTTTCATAATGGAGCAGTCAAACACCCACACTGTCAGGAGGCCCTTTGAAAAAACAGCCAAGCTCAAGATAATTTTGGAGACAGTAGCTCAGTGTGTCTGTAGAGTTAGAGGCTCCTAGGATGACTGAAGAGGAGGAAGGCTCTTTGCAGAAATACACAAAAGTAACAATCAAAAAGAAAAACAGAGCTCGTCTGTTGTGCCATTGTACAGGGTTTATATGGATACACTGTAATAACATGGGACTGGTTGGTGGCACATTAGTATATGTGAGGGGGCAAACTCCTCAAGATGGGCGGTGACCGTGGTGGCCATTTAGAAGTCGGCCACCTTGGATACAACTTTTGTTTTTTCAATAGGAAGAGGGCCATGTGACACATCAAACTTACTGGTAATGTCACAAGAAAAACAATGGTGTGCTTGGTTTCAACGTAACTTTGGTTTGTTGAGCTTAGCCACCATTCTCCTGTCACTCACCACCTCCACTGGGTGGAGGGCATCCTAGAACAGAGCTGGCCCTCCAGATCAGCCTGTTCAGTCTCTTCAAACAAAAGTTGTATCCAAGAGGGCCGACTTCTAAATGGCCACCACGGTCACCACCCATCTTGAGGAGTTTGCCCCCTCACATATACTAATGTGCCACAAACAGGACTTTAATATCACCAACCAGCCCCATGTTATTCCATCTAAATGGCCCACCCTGTACTTACTGTGCAGTCAGTGATGGTTTGGAGTAGACTGTTTATCTTTTCATTTGTTATGTAGCCTGTAGCGCTGGCACATTCTACACTCTTGCTGGACTTTAATGAGTTTTCTACATTTCTGCACTTGTTATACTTTTGTACCTTCCATACCAGTGTGACAATAAGCCAAACAGATGTATGGCATTGTTACTGTATCTGGGATTTGGTGTAGTAACAATAAGGCAACACTGCCTCTGTCCAGTCAACCTGCCAGTTACAAATGACAAATTTATAAATTTCATCCACTGACTTTGATCGTCTGCTATCAACAGGCCAAAATGTGAATTTGTCCAACTAACATCAGCCTCAGCTGCTTTCTGCAGCTTCTTTGTGTTTGGTGCAAATGAGCAAATAATCAAATGCCCTCACGCTCTTTTAGGTCTGTCTTGGCATATTAGCAGCTCAGCATATAATTTCATTGTGAGCATGATAATATTCTCATATTAACAATTATCTGAACTACTGCTGTGCCTACACAAAGCCTCAGAACACTATAGAATAACTAACTATAGAAAATGTGTTTGTGCATGATGGTTAGTACCTCAATAGGTCCTCGGGTATGTAAAGTGATAGCCATCATGAATATTTAACAAGCATTAATACCATCAGATATTAGTCTTAGCCGCCCCGCTCAGGAAATCGATACAATCACAGAGAAGTGCTTAGGGTCGCCTTCTCAATGCATTTTTAATGGTCTCCAAGTGCATAGTTTCACAGCTAAAGGCAGTCCACCTAACAGACACACAAAATCCACATTGTGTCCTGCACACTTACACTAAAGAGCACTGGTACAAACTGCTGCTGCACCTTATTTTCCTTTCTACAGTATAAAGCTGTCAATTTTGTAAAAATCTGACAGAAAATATAGTAAACTGAGCTCCTCACTTATGATTTATTTAGTACATACTGTCACCAGGAGAAGGAAGCGATCAAATAAACGGTGGAAAATGTGGAGCTGTGTTAAGTGTTAAATGAGCTATTGACAGCATTTTTACGTTCCAGCAGAGGTCTGTCAGATAGTTAAGTGAACAAGGAGTTACGATGTAAATAAAGTGTGCACACCTTTAACAAACACCAAGATCAATAAAGAAGCAGGCTACATTTCCAATAACAGTAATGTTCAGCTTTCAGAGTTGAGAAACACATGTGCACCAAACAGTGGCGAGCTCAGTCTGCCATGTGCAATCTGCATGGCAGAGTTGGTCTGGCTCTGTCTGTTTGGTGAGTGGCTGTTACATGTGGGCTTAATTCACCAGCCAATGTGACTGATTTCTAATAATGAAACAAATAAAAAAATATCAAAGAAAGAGCACAAGCAATACGATTCTGTAGCCTGTGGGAAGAAATGTGACAGATAACGTTAGCCTCTTAAATGCTTAATTAAAAAAAATAATTGGAAAATAGCAAGAACTTAACTGACAGTTAAATTAATTATTGTAACAGTCCAATATATTATCTCGTGCATTTATTTAACATTTTTGTTGTTATTTTTTCCCAGAACTACTTTCTAGTTTCTACTAACTACTTTCCAGAAGCCATATAGTGTGAGTGTGTGACACAGGCTTGTCTTCCTGTCACTCACAGCTTGATTATAGGAAAAGGAAAGAAAAGTGTGAATTAAATGAGAAGCTGAGACGTGACAAACAGGTAATTTTCAGCCTTATCGCTGCCCTGCAAGGAAAACATTTCCTTATTAATTCCCACAGGAGTCAGACCTCATTTAGCCCAGTAAAGAGCTGATGGTGTCACAGTCTGCAGTCATTCACTAGGTTTTATTTAATTAATGTGCACAATGTACTTATTTAAAGGATTTAAATACAAATGCAGTAGTGTTGACACGAACATATATAACACAGTATAAACAATGAGTTTCTTCTAATCTTCACAATCTCCACATTTCCTCATACGTATAAAAACTGGTTCAAGAATCCTTAAAGTCGAGACGAGCGTTCTGTTCTCAAAGCTCTGTAGTCTTCACTTTAGCTCGACCTTGGTCTTGGTGCTTGTGCAAACATAGCTACAGTATGTATACATTTAAGACTTTTGCGTCACTTCTGCTTTTGTGAACAAAAATATTTAGTAAAGGGTCTTTTGTTTTTGTTTTGTGTTGCTTTTTGATTGAAAACATCCCATTGTTTTTCATCCAGATCTGGAAATTTTATTTGCATGAAAAAAAATATGCAAGGAAAAAAAGTAGAATATCGCCCAACAGAGAAAGGCACAGACTCCCAGGGACAATCTTTACTGAAAACATTGCTTTAGATTTAAATGTGGATTAGCTGTGTTAACACTGGCTCCCTGTTCAGTGCGATGTCACTACATGGACTCGAGCTCCACACCCTCGAGGTGTAGCGGCTTCATTTAGACAAAATAGCTGTTTGAGGTTGTCTGACTGCTGTTCCATTTATCACTCCAGAGTGCAGCCATTTAATTAAAATTTGGATTACCTTAATTTTACACCAAATAATTAGGATCAGCTTGGGCTCCTTGTGTGTGTTTAGTGTGTCAGAGGCTCATGTTGGGATTTCCTGTTAAACCTCTTGAGCAAGTCACAGTTGAGTGAAGATACTCGTGTTGTGTTGATGAAACCTTGAGTCTCTAATGACTTATGTTTGTTGTTTAAGAAGTAATTAGGTAGTGTTAGCTTAGCTAGGTCTGTGTGATGGATAAATCTGTCAGTTAAATGTGTTACCAACACTCGCCCAAACAGGAAATATCAAGAAACTTCTTCAAACTAAATCTGAGAAGATAAACTACTGGCTGCAGAAGCATCTATCGGTCTGTCCTTCAGTAAACACCGAATCAGAGATGGTCAGATCATTCCACGAGGAAAACCTATAGAGCCTGCTCAGAGAAACGAGCACACAACATTTAATCGTGAGTTATTGCTATATTTGGCTCTCTTTCACACCATGCTTTTTTTCCCGTCTCCCTCACCTCACTCCCAACCGGTTGATGCTGCAAGCACCTGGCAACAGTGGCAAAGAAAAACCACCTTTTAACAGGAAGAAAGCTCTGGTACAACCAGAGGGAGCGGTGGCCATCTGCCATGACCGTTAGAGGAGGAGGAAGAGCAAGAGATTCATTTCTAACCTGCATTTTACTCTGTGGTGTAATACACAGTGAAGCTGACGTACTTGGAGGTTATGTCATGAAACGATCTGTTTGCTGGTGGCAGCTGGTGAGTGGACACAGTGCTGACAGCTGGTGTTGATATTAGTTTTTTGAAACCTTGAGCAATATTTCTGAAAACGTCACATTCCTGTTTGGTTGCGTGTTTCTTGGCACTCCAGCAGGTCATGTACTTTTGCACTTTGTGTTACATCTTAAGGGCCTGTTTGTGTTGAACTCAGTTGTTGTTTCTACTACAGGAACAGGCTGATGATGGTTCTGGATTTTACCAAACATCATGGTGCAGGAATGACCCTACGTGCTTCAGTTCTACTGAAATACACATTATAAGCTGTTCCTTTAATAGTCTGAAACGCTCAAACTAATTAAGGCTTAAAGACTCAAATGATGAAACGACTCATTTAAAGATGTGGTAATGTAATACTTCTTTCAACATGTAATGTCAGGTTCTTTGCGCTGGTTGTTCTTTCAGGATTA
The DNA here is from genome assembly GCF_057381915.1 of Diplotaxodon limnothrissa. Taxonomy (NCBI): domain Eukaryota; kingdom Metazoa; phylum Chordata; class Actinopteri; order Cichliformes; family Cichlidae; genus Diplotaxodon; species Diplotaxodon limnothrissa. The sequence goes on along the minus strand of NC_140609.1, from coordinate 39,374,864 downwards.
TGAGAGGATAATTACCAGCACAACAATCAGTGTGATCTACTTTAATATACAAAATTCTCCTTTTTAAATATTGTAATATTTCTACGTGCTGTTGGAACTGTGAATAATGAAATGATCTTACCCCAGCTTAGTTTGGATCAGTAGCTACTTTGCTTAAATGTAGGAAAACGCAGAATCAAGCCTGTTCAGTAAAGGATGATTCTGTAATGCTGAGAATGAGAACACAGCATGACATGAACGCAAGATTGGAAAAAGGAACATTACGTCCTGCTTTAAGGCAAATATTCTCCTTGTTCGAACTTCGTGGATAGCTGGGACCCTTTCTGTGTGGATTGTTTTAGGATAACGATTATTCTAATTAGGTTGTAGATTGTGAGTGATAAGTGTTCACCAGTGACCATGTGACAACCACTCGTTGTCACATCTGGTTTCAAAGCACCCAGATGGCAACGACTACAATGCTCACAGTCTGCACGTCAAACCGCTTCAATGTAAAACACCAACTACTGTAGAAAGAGCAGTTGCTGAAGACTGTAAGATGAGATTGATCAACCTGTGCAGGGCCTGGATTGACTACAAAAGAAGGCTGTGGTTTAGTGCCTCACATATGCATCCTGTCTTGAACTGTACAGGATCAACAGGACGCTAAGAATCCTCATCAGGATTTTGATGGGGATGTGGCGAACAACATTAGAGACCAACTTCAAGCCAATTACACAACTGCTGTGTCCCCACTGCTGATCTGCATAGGCCTGAACCCCCTCAGTGAGATCATTGACAAGACTGGCTATGGATAACGACTAAGGAATGGAGCAGTTGTTAGCTACCTCCTCTGCATGGACGACATCAAGCTGTATGCCAAGACTGAACAAGACATTGATTCACTGATCCACACCACCGGGATCTACAGCAATGACATCGGAACATCATTTGGATTGGAGAAGTGTGGTCAGATGGTAACAAAGAGAGGGAAATTATTTAAACTGAGGGACTCTACTACCAGAAGGCAAAATTGCAGGCATTGAGGATTGCTACAAGTACCTGGGAATCCCACGAGAAAATGTGAACCACGAAGAGGCCACTAGGAAAGCTGCAGCTACCAAATCCCTGCAGAGATTAAGGCAAGTCCTGAAGAGTCAGCTGAATGGGAGGAACAAGATCTTGGCAATCGACACCTACGCCCTGCCGGTGACCGGGTGCCCTGCTGGGATAATCACCTGCCCAAAAGAGGAGCTAGAAGCCATTGACATCAAGACAAGAAAGCTCCTTACCATGTATGGAGGGTTTAACCTCAAGTCCAGGACCCTGAGACTGTACGGCAAGTGAAATGAAGAAGGTAGAGGACTCGTCATCAGGAAGATGGTCACAACTGACCGTGTGCTTAGTGAATACGTTGGGCATAAGAAACACAAGAAAGAAGAGGAGCAAGAACAGGAACTATCATGGAAGACCAGGTACCGCATGGCATCACCCTGCACGCTGCAACACCAAACGTACTTAACCCTTTACAGCCGATCGGAGCGGGCACGCTCTGTTTTGCGTAACTATTTTTAAATCCCGGTAGCTCTACAACCACATAAGCTAGCGCAATAATTTTTTTTGCATATGAAACTGGAGGAGTTGTACTTACATCTTATGCCATCAGCTTGTCCTAGGTCACAGTTTCCTTCCACATATAGCTTTGCAAAAACTGCATAAAAATCACTTGCAGCAACAAAAACATGATATTCCAGAAACACGCTTCGCCGATCCATCAGCTGTTTGTAACACTTCCTACGTCCATCAGCGCGAACTATCACATGACCGCATGACCTGCCCGAAACCGGAAGTGGCGTCATTTTGCGGAAATGTAGTTTTTTACGATCGGGGCCTTATGAGCTTGTGTTTTACTTGTTATGTGTTTTAAAAAGTTATGTTTGACTTTATGACTTTCTGTGTCGTTTCTGGGATGCTTAAGACTCATATTGCACTGCTGGAAATAGTTTATTTTGATGCATATGCTGTTATTTTGCAAATTTGCACTATAATATTTATTTTCGTTTTTCCTGCAGTATATAAAAATTGGTGTATTTCAAAAATAAAACTATGAAGACACTCAAAATAAATTTCCTGTGGTGGGAAACTAGTTTGTGCAACTTTTTTGTATTTACAGTTTTGAGGGATGAGCCTCTTAAATTTCTCTAACTAGAAATATATGTTAAAAAAACAAAAACGATTTTCAATTTTTTTGTAGTTTATTGCACTTTTTTGCAATTTATGTAATTACTATGCACCTAATGCAGACATATTATTAAAGTTTGGGCTATAATGGTTGTATTGATGTATAGCAACTTGAAATGCTCCCAAAAATGGCTCCACAGCATGTAAAAATATAATATAAGCTCTGGCGAACTTGGTTCTATGGTAGGTCTTAAAGGGTTAAAAATGATCTAAATGATGACGAATTATACCTTAATGTCTATATTTTCTGTAAAAGATCTTAAAATATGAATGTACAGTATATCAAACAATTTCAATCAGAACTACAGAGGTAGGTGGAAACGAGTGCGACGCAGCGAGTCGACTATAAATGGGAGTCCTTCACAGTTATAAGCAGAAGTGTTTCCACCTCAACTAACCGGCTCTCAGCAGCAGTTAAGAACACTACAAAGAGCACTCGTCATGTCATTATCCAAGCAGCAGCCATTTTTACTTTCCATCCATTGCTGGGCTTGCTTTCTTTTGTTCTTCTTCTTTCATTCTCTCTCTCTATTTGTGTTGATGTTTCTCTGTATTTATCTCAACATCTTGTCCTCTCTGTATGCTTGTGTGACACCCTCTCATGTCCTCCCTCTGTAATCTTCATCTGATTAACGCACAAGAGATAATGGAGGTAAAGAGGTCCATCCGGGTCAATCAGTTGTGTGTTTATGTGTGTGTACTTTGATGCCGGAGTTAATTATTGGTTGCAGTAATCGTTGCTGCTTGTTGAAAATATCCTTTTGTGGTTTCTCAGTGACAAAACCTCTGAGCTGTTTCCTCTCTGGCAGAATGAAATATGGACCAATTGCCTGACCCGTGTACGAGCTCAGTGGCGCCTATTGACTTACTGACCAGTTATATTGAATGACTGATTGGATAATTGACTGGGGGACTAACTAAAATGGCAAGAATGCTGCTTGACAACACTAATCCTAGATGTTTGGATCGATCGTTGATGCATTTTTATTTAAACTTTATTTTTATATGTTAAATTTTATGTATGCCGGGATAGCCATTTATGGATAAAAATACCATTTTGTTGAACATTCCATAGAATAATAATTACATTAGTACAAGAAGCACATCTTAAAAACCAGTTAGAGGGTGTCACAGGGTCTTCCTGTACAAACCACATTACCAAAATAATATATCTTGAAAAACATCTTGAAAAAACCACCGCTGATCATAGTTGAGTCAAATCAGCAAGTAATCCCAACAACCCTTAAATTGTCTAAAAACATACAAATAGCCGCTGTGTTAGCCGTTAGAGATTTTTCACTGATTAAATGTCACTTTTAGCTGATTGCATGTCTGTCTTAGCATCTTTTTTCACTGTGCCACTTGTTAAACTCAAGCCATTAAAGTGTTCAATTATTTTTAAACAATGAAGCCATGTACTCGACTGCCTCCTCACATTACAATATAATAGAATAGAATAGAATAGAATAGAATAGCCCTTTATTATCATTGTACATGTGCAATTAAATTGTGGGTGCTTCACATCAACTGTGCCACAGTAAAATATAAATAGTTGACAGCAGGAATGAATAGCAAAGAGAAGAATAGAAACAAAAATAAGGCACACATTAGGGAACAAGTTGCAAAGTGCTTTGAATAAGACTAGTAGACACCTTCCACCTTTTTTCTCATCTTATATTGATCTACTAGTGTTTGGTGGGTAGGCTTGCATGTTTTTCCAGGTGGAAAATTAGAAGTTAATTGGTTGCACACAGCTAAACTGCAGTCTCTAGTTTCACAGACATGCCGCATACTGCTACAAACCTTAACCTGATAACCTCATGAACATTGACTTTATAAATAAAACAGGTGAAGCAAAGAAGAGGCCCATGTTTTACGTTGTGCATATAACCCAGTCTACCCAACATTACTGCGCAGCAGCCAGACAGACTGGTGGCAGTAAAATTAGTGGTATTCCATCTCCATCCCACACTTGCTATGGTTACACTGTTAGCTAATATTTCGGGGTCTAATTTCACTAAGCAGCAGACAGACAGACTCTTGGGAATGTAAATTACTGCTTTTCGAATGTTACGCGAGGTAAGACATTTTGATAAATCGACTGAGAGGTTTTATTCAAACGAGGCTGGAGGAGAGAAGACTACGCAGAGTCTACTCATGGACTCATTGGCCATGTTCGCTTATTTAAATTGAGATGTCAAGCATAATTGCTGATCAGAAATTCTCTTTTACTCCGGAGAGAAAAACACAATTTCCCAGCGAACCGGTGGGAGAAAGACGACTTTGATCTCTGACTAGTGGAACAAACTCCCCTGTCTGCACTCAGACTTGTGTTACACCACACTTCATTTTTTTCCGTTCATATATATTTATTCTTTGAGCTCTATAATGATCACTGGCAACAGGACATTTATTTTCTATGCAGGTGCTTCAAGATGAATAAAAGTGTGTTTGATAAATCCATATTCTTTTACCTAAGGACAGAAAAGTTTTAAAAGTAATGAACTCCGCTAGTAAATGGATTCAGTTGAATTACACAGCAAATCTAACCTGAACAACTGTCATGGTTACTTTCACAGCCATGAACCATAACGTAGATGCGGAGTTTAAAAAGGTCCATTTATGATGTATATACTATAGGCAGAGGTTGTTTTATACATCCATCTGGATATAGAGTGCCAAAAAAATCAAAGGTACACTTTGAATACACAGCAGATGTCAATAGTGGAAAAAGTCATGCTGGACATCTCTACATCACTGTCCCTAACGCTGTAAAGTGTTTTGACTAAAACCATTCATGGTGGCTATGCCCCATTTTTTATGTTGCTTCCCGTGAAAACAACCCAAACGTCGGACCCAAGCGGACTGTATGTCCTCCCTGACCAGGGCCTGAGTAACCTTAGCTTATTTCTGTTTGTCCCTGTATGTCACTCCACTGCTTTTCTTTTGTTTATCCTGAACCGGTCACCCCAACCGGTCGCAGCAGATGGCCCCGCCCCTCCCTGAGCCTGGTTCTGCAGGAGGTTTCTTCCTGTTAAAAGGGAGTTTTTCCTTCCCACTGTCACCTAAGTGCTTGCTCATAGGGGGTCATATGATTGTTGGGTTTTTCTCTGTAAGTATTATTGTACGATCTACTGTACAATATAAAGCGCCTTGAGGCGACTGTTGTTGGGATTTGGAGCTGTGTAAATAAAATTTAATTGAATTGAACTGAAAGACAATTTGTGGTGAAGAAAAGCTGTTTTTTTTTTTGTTCTATCATTGGGAGGGTGGAGGGAGGGGGATTGAGTGGGGATGTCCAACTAAAATACACTTACTGAGTCCATTTTCTAAACAAAATTGATATGAATCCAGTAAGTCGTAGTGCCTATGGGGCTTGAATGGTCTAATGCAGACTGATCGCACTGACACTAATAACCCGAAATGTCAACAGTAACTTAATGAAAGGCTACATTATGGTTGTGTCTGGCATCCCAAAGCTTCCTGCACTGGAATCTGTCAATGAAAAAGGGAAACAGGAAGGAAGTGGCTCACCTGGTATGTGATTTCTATAAGAAAAACAAAGCAAAAATCGTTATGTTACCCATCTCCAAAGCACGCGTAGAGCCATTACATAGAAATGTAGAAACCAATCAAAAAGGTAGGAAGTAAAAATATGAAACGCAAGATACAAGAATATGATTAATAAAGAATCAGAGACAAAAACAATAAGTGAGGACATAATGAGATGATGTCATACATATATTTGACATCTGTAATAGTCTGGATATGTATAATAATTGAGCTATTTGTGTATATATTAGAGCCTTTTGTAAACGTTGTAATATATTAATGAGTTCAGTCTGTTACTGTTATTGTCTTGGAGCAACTGTAACCACATCACTTCCTTAGTGATTATTAAAGTATTGATTCTGAAGACGAGTGAAGGAGATGGAGCTGACGTGTCCAGCAAGTTTTGGAAGAGATGTTTGGAAGAGTGATGAAAACAAGAGAAACAACCTGGATGAGAGAAGATGGAAAGGACTGTCCTGTGTGATGAGCGAGAAAGCAAAATCAGAAAAGGAATGAGAAGCATTGTGAGGATGGTGATATGAGTCTTACCCTGATGAAAGCAAAGCAGGAGGAGGACACGAGAGGCTGCTGAGGCTTTGCGGAGCCACATCCTGATCATTATTCTTCGTCTTCTTTTTCTTCTTTGCTAAATCAAATGGTTCATCGTCACATTATGTTTAAGTGAAGAATCCTTCACATCCTTCAGACTCTACTCAGCTGAAAACTCTCAAGTACTGTCTTCACTTTATCTTTCAACTATTCCTTCTGTAATTGAGTGATAACTTTTTTCTCCTCTGTTTAATTTGGCCTCTTCTTTTCCTCACTCTCATTGTTTTGGTTGTTTTCTGGCTGTCCTCTGTCCTCCATCGTGTACACACTGGAGGCAATTCGCTCGTCGTGCATCACTTTGAAGCTGCCAGCTGGTCACTTGTGAGCTTTCCAGGCTCCAGTTGCCTAAGTGACCCTCTAATGTGTTTGTTAGCAGGTCATATGTTAATCAGTGGTATTCACTCATTAGTAGTGTCTTCAGTCGCTCAGCTAAAAGTTTATCGGATGAATCCTTAGCAGCTACTTTCTTCTGCAGTCGCTTGAAGTCATAAAATATCATTTACTTTCTGTGGTCTCTGGTATTCACGGCACTGAGAATCACAGTATCTACATGGCTTTAGAACATAAAGGTAATCTCGGCCACACTGGAAGGCGAGTTAGGGAAGCTCCCTCGACATGGAGGTGACAGATTTTGACAATCTGTCCTGAGGTTGTCTCCAAAATAAAACGCGGCGGCATGTTGACTTTTTAAAATGCACAAATAAACTTTTAAAGACGTCCTACGAAAAGACAATACAGTTATTTTTGATAAACATCTAACCCGTTTTGGTCAGTGCTTAAAGCACTTCTTTTACTCACTACTTACTGAATGCGATGTGGCAACCATCAAGAAAACATCAAGAGCCACAGGACTTCAAACAGTAGTTTGACCTTACAATATAGGGGAACAGTTGACCCCATGGTCACACTGTAAAACAAATAAACACTTCAAGCAATGACGGACAAGCGACTCATGTGTTCTGCAGTATGAGAGCCGGAGTTCTCCTCTGGAAAGGAAGCTAAAGTAGGGAAAAACATTCTGCAACTTTTTTTAGGTAGTACAAAATATTGCTCCTGATCCCCACACTGAAATAAATGACTGGTGTTGGTCAGTCCTCCAGTCCAGCCGTCCCCAACCTTTCTTGCACCACAGACCGGTTTATGTCTGACAATATTTTCATGGTGTTGCGGTTAAATACAAAAAAACAAACAAAAAAACCAGTACCGGTAGCAAAAATAAAAGATTTATTCATAACACACGGGAAAAGACCCAGGGAAACCGAGTTAATGATAAAGAGGATAAAAAATAACGATAAAAACCGTTAAAAACCCTGAAAACCATAAATTTCACACCAAGCCTCAACTCTTGCAGCCCGGTACCAAACGACTCATGGACCGGTACTGGTCCGTGGCCCAGGGGTTGGGGACCGCTGCTGCAGTCTGCCCGGGTGTTCTGACCACCACCTGCCTCTGAATTGACATCTCATGTATCCCCACATCAAAGAAATGAAACTTCCCAAAGGATTAAAACAGTGAAAAGTGGAAACCGGTGTTTTTATTTAGGTCAAGGTGCTTGCATTATTGTATTTGTTTTAATTAGTCTTTTATATTAAAAGTGACATTGATGCATCTTTGTGAATTGTGTTGTTTTCACTCCACTACAGCACATTTAGCCCACTTTGTAAAAAGTAAAACTTATACAAAGTATAGCTTTTCCACCTAAAAGGACAAAGATATGATCATTTTGGCCGATATCGTTCAGCCGTACTCCGGCATGACTCGAGTCTAAATGGACCCCCGTCCTCAGTGGAACGATCAGTCCATTCTGTGCTATTAAGGCCCTTTTTAAGTCTATCAGATAAAACAGAATTTTAATAATTGTTCAAGATGAGCGAGTGACGGACATCAAAAACAGTTTTAATGTTGATCGTCTGTAAGAGTAAAGTGCACTGATTCCTGCTGGTCCCTGCATGTTCAGTCACAGTGTCAGTGAGTAGGAAGCACCTGCAGTGTGACTCCTCTTTGTGTGAAAGTTGCTGGTAAATATAAATTGTTGTGTAAAATGAAAAGAATATGGAGGAAGTGGTGGTGTTGAAAGCAACAGCGTGCTTGGTTCTTCGGACCGTCGTCCTAATCAGAGGAGCAGGGAGCTCAGGACCGGAGGATTGCATTTTATTTTCTCCCACCCCCCCACCCTCTCGCCTCTCCTTCTCTTTGATAATGGGATTTTTGGCTCTGTGACTAAATCGAGTCAAACTTCAAAAGGGGGCTGCTGCAGCTTAGTGGCTGTGTGTGTGGTTTGGTGGGCAGGATGGTAGCGTGTGGAGGTAAGTTAAGTGTTTTTCACTTTTCAGTTCAAGTGCTGGATTTGCACGAGTTTGTAATTGCACTGCAGAAAGTTTAAGCAGTGACTGACAAACAGCAGTAAAAGTGAATGTGCATCAACTGTCTGGAACCTTTTTTCACAATTTTTTTCTTTCTCATAGCTCATTCAGTGCAACACCTGTTTTCTCTCAAGTCCCCAAATATACTTTGATATACTTTGTGCAATGGTTCTGTGATGCCTTATTGTACAAACGTTTATTCATTTTTGCTTTATTTCTTTTCTTCTTCATTAAGTAAATGGCACGCCACCCTGACTATAATAAAAATCTTTCTCCTAAGATATCTTACTAATGCTGCAGAAGGAAGTCGTATAGTAAAATTATAGAAGAGTAGAGTGTATCATTGTATCATCCTGGGAGTTTATATTCATTTAGTACTGCAAAAATGCATAAACAGCAAATGAATGCAAAGAAAGACTGGCTATAGACTTGAGTTAAAGTACACTGCACTGATGAGACAACAGTGTAAGACGGCAAAATATACACAGGATATTATTGAGGACAACGTGCTCATTCTGAATGATGAAAGCAACTTTTTCTTTAATGTCCCACTCTCTCTTTTTTATCTTTCTTCTCCCTCCATCCTCCCATTTCTTGTCTTTAGTTCCCCCCTTTCTTTCTCTCAAGCCGTAGCCGCGTTTCGAAATGTTCCAGTTTTGCTTCCTGATACATTTTCACGAAAGCTTCAACACAAGTAAACACCCACACACACACAGACAGGTGTGCGAGCACACGTGGCGCCTTTAGTGACGAGGCAGCTCTAATTGGATTCCATGGTCGCCACGGCAATGAGAATTGATTGGCGACAGGGAGACAGAAGGCCAGAGAGAGGCTGAAAGATGAACACACCACTGTGTGATGACGGGGTCAGAAGCCCTCTTTTCACACGCACGCACACACAAAAGCGCATCCTGACGCACACAAACACAGACAAACCGACACTCTCGCGGGTTACCGGTGCCAGCGATGTTATTCCATTACCACCCACTGCGCCCGTATGGTTATTACGGGCTGTAATCAACTCAACTCACGGTGACGATAAGTGCTTGAGGTCATCTGTGTCGCTGGACACTCACACACATACAAACGCACAAACGTTAGCTCACAGATTATGGTTCCAGTCATTCGATCGATTTATTTTTTTCATCCTCTGTGTCCTTTAAACGTGTATTGATTTTCATATCTGCTCTGATGTAACGACGGCAGAGAAATGTGTAATGTCAAAGCAGTGCAGCGCATCACTTACAAATGTTTATTTTCCCATTAAAAGCCCAATTAAAAGCATTGATTTTTTAGTTAGTGTAAAATTATTAAGATAACGATCAGTTTTGTTCATACAGGAAATGAAAATGTCTTTTTGTCTTAAATAAACATTTACTGTCCTAAATTCAGTTCGGATGGGTCTTAAATCATTGGAGTCACAGCAGAGTGAGAATTTCTAGCACACAGTGTTCCTATAGTTCCTTGCGTTACACATTTAGATCACACAATGCCCCTGCATCTTTAAGGCCGTGCTATTTTAGGAACAAGGCAGACTGATCCATTTTCCAAATCAGAAGGCAATACCAGCAAGGGAGTACTGAATTACCATTAACCTTGTTCCCATAAAGTGATGCATACTTTAACCTGCTGCAATTAGTGAACATAAGGGGACATATATCAAGTGAACAGCTGAAGGTAAAAATGGGCTTATTATTTGTAGCTAATGGCTAAAAAACAGTTACAAAATATGTTTGTGTTCAGTGTGGGTGTGGGAGGGCGGGGCTTGTAATAAACTGGCAGAAACAATGAAAATTATGATAAAGAGGAAGACCTTCCCATCAGCCTCATCAGTTTTATGGCAGCGCTTAGGAAAAAGTGTAATGTGATGAAAATCAATGTGTGTTGTGGAAATTTGTCATTGCCATGTACGACTACACAAAAAGTTGTGACTGAACTCATTCGCTGAGTCCTTCAAAAGCATCCTGCCAGAGTCAAGTCCGGCCGTGCTCGTGTAATCGGCAAATGCTGCAAATTATGAGACATGACACATCAAAGGCCCTGAGTGATAGTGGCGAGGTTAATAAGGGGAGAGCACAGCACTTCCCTGTGTGGAGTAAACTGGCAACACCATGATTCAGTTCAAATGAGGTAGAGGCTGCTCACCAAATATTTGGAAATGATTGGTTTATGGGAATGTTGTCTTTTAATTTCTATGAAAATTGAAAAATGACAGTTTAAGAACTAAATACTTGAGAATAATGATTCCTGGTGGATAAAAGCAATGTTTCAATTGCTTACAAAGCAGCCTGAGCAGTTTCTTTTTATGTTACTCTGTGTTCCATGTTCAAAGGCAAGTTAGCTGCCCATGAATTCAAAGTGCTGAAGATGCAGTAAACGAGGTGGTGTTAGTCAGTTTGACGATCCACTGCTGATACCCTGATAGTGGGAACCAGAGTTTATAGTCAGTTTGTTGTATGTCTGTTTATAACTTATATGGACAGAATTCAGGTGCCTAGTTCAGGACTCTTCGCATCTTTGCTTTTTTGGACACTTTGCAGCTAGATTGAGAAATGGCACTTCCAAGTCTGAGCTGGAAAAGGGAGAATTCCCTAAATCGTTATGAAGATGAGTCGTTGCCTCCAATGGCCATAAGTGGCTCTTTCTTTATAAGAACATAACTTTTTGAATCCTTTATGAACATTTTAATAATAAAAAAAAATGCCTAAGAACCATAACTTCCATATGGCTATAGCTTGAAACTGTTTCAGAAATTCAATAGCTCACACAGGTCGCTGTATGTTATGATTATATCACAGCTATGGGGAATGTTGCCCCTCAGCTCTGATATAATCACAACATACTTGTCGTGACCTACTGCTTAGCTGAACTGCTGCACTGTCAGCTCAGAGAGTGTTCTGTCCCATGAATCAGTCATTTACGTTTCCTGCATTGATAAGAAGGCTTAATTATCAATAAGTAAACCCTCAAAACTGCAATAACCGAAATGCAAAACAGACGAGCAGTACAAGATGTGAAATGTTGATTAAATACATAATAAGACAGGAGAAGCCTGCTGTAGGTAGACTAAGACTTCATGTCAAATGTTATTTTAAGAATACGTCTTCCCATCAGATTGGTATATTTAAGGTATACTTTATGATTAGATTATGCTTGTGGCTGTGGACAACAATGCTCAAATGTACCCCAGGGACAGTCTCATAATATCACATCATTTAACACATGGTTCAGATGACCACGCCCCTTCTTTTCTGCCTCCATCAAAATGATTTGTTGACCTTCAGTTACACACACATGGTGTAAAACACAGTTTCTCCACATTGTGAACATGTTTGCAAGAGTCACTGTGTACACGTGAGTATTCACAGTGTAGCTAAAGAGGCTGATATGCAGGCTGAACAAAGCTGCAGTGATACAGAGGAGAGGAGGATGAGCAGGGAGGAGGTAGGGAGGATGAGGAGAGTTTGTCCTTCTCGGCTTATCTCGCCACAGAGCGCTGCACCTGCTGCAGTTGCCAGGTTGCAGAGAGGTTTACAAGCGGCACACAGTTGCCATGTTGGAGTGATTTTTAAGAGGAGGAGGTGAGTGGATTTGGAGGGAGCGCAGTGGAAAGAATCCCACTGCCATGTCAGACTCTTCAGAAGTGAAGTGGCTCACTTTGATGTGGGGCAGAAGTTGCCAGGTCGGTGTGTGTTTTAAGCTGGTGAAAGTGGGGAAACATGTGGAGGCAGCTGTTGCCAGGATGGTTAACAGGTACAAAGGTTAATGGAGAACAGGGACAGTGTCCATGTTGGTCTCATTTTGTTAAGGGAGTGAGGTGGACAGGGTAATTTTGGAGATATCGACTTGTTTAAAGCACACTGTGCCTTGACAGGACTGAGAGTTTGCAAAGAAAGCACTGAAAATGTTTGAGTTTCATAGTAGCAAAGGTAAGTGAGGGGGCTTTGCAGAGGCCTAGACTGGGGTGTCTTCATCGCAATGTCAGTTTCATTTGATGACAAGACAGATGACCTGAAGAAAATGACTCCCCTGGTCTCATTATGCATTATCATCAGTCTATAACAGCTATGTGTGCACAGCTGTTAAAATGTTACTTTTGGCCTTGGGCCCAGTTTGCACACTTTGGGAATCTTGGTATTGAAGAATGGCTCGAGTTGTGTGATCTGTAGCCAGATAATAGTCTAAATAAAAACACACAGGGTCTCTACCTGCTCTCCACTGGATTTTAATCTCTTTGGGTTAAAGGTGCGTACATGTCTGTGAGTTACCATGCACACAGATAAAGGGAGGTGTGCACACTTTCTCCAATGTTGTGTTTAAATAATAGCATTTCTACATTTCTAAAAATGCTTTATTTTTCCAATTACTGTGTGACACATAAATAACTCGGCGATGTCATCAACTGCTTCTCCAGTGAGTCTCTTAACCTGCAAATGACTTCACAGTGTTTTACTCATTTTTTAATTTTGTTTTCTTCTATCTAGATATTAAATATTATATATTAAAAATGAAATGGTGATGTCTGCAGATACGAGCTGCAAGGCCAGAAACCTGCATAAGTATAATCATCAGTTTGCCCCTCACAGACAGTCACGTTCCACGCAGTCCTGGTCACATGACCTCACTTGTGCTCATAGAAGTTTATTATGATGGCCTCCAGTTTTTTGCGTATTGTACAACATACCCAGGAGAGCGATGCCTTCAGTGCATTTTTAAAAAACGTAAGGTCTTTCAGGCTTTGCACAACCTGCTCTGTCTGTTATTGGCTAACAAGGGCCACGTCAGGCAGGAAAACCAGGGCACTGTTGACATGGATTTGTAACATTATTGATGATTTTCTTCGATGAGGTGTAACAGCTCAAAAGAATAAAGAAGACAAGTAGAGCCCTGTCAGGTATTAGAAGGAGATTTCTCTTCGGCATGTATGATTGTGGAGTTGATCATTAATTCAGCTCTACTAATGTGTGGTGCATTTGACACTTCAAGTACTTGAAACTGAGTCATTACATTCACAGAAAGTAGTAAGGACTGTGCTGCCAGTTTGCTTTAGCTTGATAATTTTATACAAAGCCAAATGAGGCCAGAGCATCTAAGGAAGCCAATGTTAGCCCGTTCACCACTAATGATATATCCAGTCTTTGAATTAGTGGATCTACATATCCACTCATCTGTTATCAGTCTCAATTTCACATTAATGTCTCCAAGTGAACCTAGTCTGCTTGTTTCCTATCCTCAGTATGCTCCAACATCAGCGTTCATACAATCGTGATTCAAACAGCTTCTTTATAGAAAATATTTATCAAATTTAATAAGAAAAACAGTGCTCTGTTTTTATTCGTGCTCTGCCATTATTTGCAGAGCTCATGAATAAAACATAGAAACCATGTGAAATGTTTAAACAAATGAAAATTGATGTCAGAAACATGCCTCAAATTTAAGGCAACAAAAGTGAGAGGTGCTTGAAAAAACAGCTGAAAGAACATTTTGCAATTAATTAGATGAATTAGGAACATGTCAATAATAAGACTGTGTCTAAGAGCATGTTACAGAGGAAATCTTTACAGAGTATCACCAATCTGCAAAAACATAGAATTATCAAAAGTTTCCAAGAACGTGGAAAAGTCTTTAAGGCCAAAATCAAAAACTGATCGCCAAACCCTCAGACAGCGCTTTAATTCTGTGATGGACATCAGTGCATGGTCTCTTCCAGGGATCACTGTGAACATAAATGCAGGTCAAAGGTCTGTGATGCAAAGGAAAACATGATCCAGAAACGCTGCCATCTTCTCTGGACCAAAGCTCATTGGAAAAGTGGAAAACCATCAAATTCAAAATTATTTATCCAGTTTAATAAAATGTTTCATTGCATTCAACTTTTTTGGAGTTGGGTTGTACTAAACAAATTCAAAGACTCAAATAATGAGGTCAGTGCATGTAATGTATCTGTAAGCCAAAAGCTCAGGCATCAGAGTTCTTTAAACATGTGGTTATCGATGGGTTTTCTACTCTTTGATTGGTCCAATCACCTGCTGCTTGAATCTTCTGTTTGTGACACCAGCCTGGTGAAATCTAGCTTAAAGGGAGGGAGAGGAGAGATGATGCTTGTTTCAGACAGAGGGGTTGATATGTCAGATAAGGGTCGAGGTAAAAAAAGATAAGGAAAAGTTACTCTAGTAGAGTCCAAATACATATAAAGAGAGAAGGAAATGAACAGAAAAATTTCGGACTAAAGGGGGGACAGCCTCGGGTACTGCATTCATCAGTTTCACTGATGCAATGAGAAGTTGCCAGGTTAGATTGATGGAAGGATTTTTAAGCTCAAAGTGAGACGTGGAGAATTGGAGGGGGTATCCGACACGCAGGAGGGCATTTGATGATTCAGTGACAGGGAGAAAGTTCAAGCTGAGGACATGTTTTGTCACTCTGACACGAAGCAGGTCATCAGCGTGTCAGAGCAGCGGCACCAGGCAACCACGACGGGGCTGGATGATACACGTGAAACACAGCTGCAACTCTGCAGTGATTTCATGTTCAGCAACATTCATTTTGATTGACCTTTCCACAACTTTGTAGTGCATGGTTATTTTATAATGCATCTTAGCTGTGGAATGATGAGATCTGATTCAATCAATTTTAATCAAATTGAATGTTTCTCTTCAATCAGTAAGAGAAAGACAAATGCTGGAGATGAGCCAAAGTTAAATCAGGCCTATTTGTGTTGTGTTCACTAAAAATGTTGCTGGCTGATTAGGATGTAGTGATGACCCTTTGTAATGTCAAATGGCTTTAAATACTGTTTTCATGCTTCTTTTGTGTGACAGTTGTGCCCGACCACCACAAGCCATTTGGCTGATACCACACAAAGGAAGCAAAGAGGTTGATGTCTGTGTTTCTGCTTTAATGAAAACCTCAGAGGTTTTTTTATTTTGCTTGTGAAGCGGTAGTAGATTTGCCAGGTCTGATTTCTGTAGCTTATGACCCTGAACAATATTTTGAGCAGCGGTATTAGAGGGACTGAATCGTTATTTGGCTTGAGTCTGTACACCGAGAGAGACTTTTGTTGCCAGATTGACTGCCTGTTTGAAGCAGTATGATGCTATACACTTTGGGTGTTGATGATAGTGCTGCAAGGACTGTTTTTGATGCATGGTGGCAGAGGAGGGGTTTTATTAATGTAGTGTGAAGTTGCCAGGTTGGAGAAACAGATGGAGCCATCAGGTAGAGCGGGGAGTTTGTTTATTTTCGAGATGGCAGAGCGCGTTAAGGTTGTCAGGATAAAGCGAGGTGTGTGAGGTGAAGTAAAAGCTTCTTTCTCTTTGGCCATTCAGATGCTATCAGCTTCAAAAGGAGGTTGTCTCCTCCAGGAACACGATGACAGGTATTCAGACAGCTTGGAGTCAGTTTGTTGTAAGTTTGACCTCAAATATATTTGGAGCCATTTCAGGAAAAAAAGGTGAAAAAAAGGCTCATAAGAGAGAAGCTGT
Organism: Diplotaxodon limnothrissa; assembly: GCF_057381915.1. Lineage (NCBI taxonomy): Eukaryota > Metazoa > Chordata > Actinopteri > Cichliformes > Cichlidae > Diplotaxodon > Diplotaxodon limnothrissa. Next base: position 39,358,636 of record NC_140609.1, on the reverse strand, counting down.
TTAGAGTGGGATAAGTCACCAGGTTTCACAGATCTGAATTTACATTAAAGAAAATTGGGAATTGGTTTTTAGGAATGCCATATGTTGAAAAGTAAGTTAGACTGTTGAAAGTGAGAAAATGACGACTTTATCCTGAATTAAGGTATCTGCACTATTTTAAGATTAGGTTGGATCAATACTGTTAAAGATGGTCAGAGATATGACAATCAATAGACATGTTTGTATCTCTCTGATCAATTTAAGTTATTTTGTTGTGAAGTATTCTGTCATTCATAGCACGTTCAACAGTAAATTAGTATAAACTCACAGCAACTAGAAGTGAGCTTTGTGATCAGAGCTCCGCTGGCCTGACAGGGAAACGAGAGTGAACACCAGCAGAAAGCAATTTCTTTTCATTGTCGCTGGGAAAACGGCTGGCTGAGCCAAACACTGCACAACATCTCGTGCACTTAAGACTTCAGGGCAGAATAGACCAGTTGTTCATAAAAGACAGCTCCTGTCACAAATATTGCTGGGCGAGCCCTCATCTGGGACTCTCCTCAGCTCTTACTGGAACAGTGGCGCGGCTGCCCCTCTGTTGGTCTTCCATGGTCTCTTGTGTTCTGGGGGCCTCTGGATGTCTGGAGTTTTGATCTCCTCCATACCCGCTTCACACCCTGGAGGACGGGGCTGTGGCCCCCCCACACTCCCTAGCAGATCATTACATGGAGAAACCTTTGGAATGCAAGCATGCTGATCCACACAGGTATGCACACATGGGTATTCACAGACGCGGACTAAAGCTTTCTTGGCTGCTGCCTCAAAGCACACTGTGCGCTGTCTATCTTGCGTGCTGCACAATATCGTTTATTATTTAGTAAATATTGATATCTATGACTAGCTAGTTTATTGTGATGGTGCTTTGTTTTCTCTATTATTATGTTGCTCTTTGTTGTTTGCTGTCTCCTCTGTTTGTTTTTTTTGTTTGTTTTTTTTTTTTTTTCTCCATACAGGTGACCCAGGAGTTCTTTTTTTTTTTCTCTCTCTTCCCCCCCCTTCTCACCGTCTCTTCTCCCCTTTGGTTTTCTTTCTTTCTCTCCCCCTCTTTCTCTCATTCATTCCCCCTGTCCTATTTATTAAAAAAAAAAAAAAAAAAAAAAAAAAAAAGACAAAGGATGAACTGAAGCTCTGCCATCACGTAATGTCGCATACTGCTGTTTCTGATGTCATTTAGAAAAAAAAAAAAAAAAAAAAAAATATTGGAAAATGCCCGCCTTCAGAACACTTACCAGAACCAAGCAGTGCTTTCCACAGGCATGTATTGTTTGGTTCAGATTCAGATTCAGATTCATGAAATAAAGAGCAGAGAGCATCAGTGATGAATGCCAGTGGATAAGATATAATGCCCCATCCCCAGGAAACATCCACAGTTGAAGGCAGGCTTTCTGTGCTGCTCTTGTGGCGTTCTCAGCGGCGCATCTTTAGGACTGTGACATTGCACTAAATCGAATCTAAATTTACTATATTTGTCTTTTTACATTTACTGAAACTTCATCTTCTCTCAGTTGAACCTTTAAATATCCGTACAGTGACAGTGCATCTCGGATGAGGCCTAAGGCTGGGTCTTGTTTTAGCCACATGGTACATCACCATTTTTTTTAAATCTGAAGACGTTATAAATCAAGTTGAGTCATATACATTTTGGCATTGCGCATTTCCATGATGATGTTCCAAACATGAAATATTTCCTTTCATTTCTTACAATCAGGTAACTGATGCCACTGCATTTTCTTTTTCTCCTGTGGTGTACAGTTTTCTTTTTGATGTTGTTGTTGTTTTAGGTAAGTTCATCCCTGCATATCACCTTGACTTGTTGTGTAACAAAGATCAATTATATTATTATTTAAAAAGATCCAAATCATGTCAAAAGTCGCCTTAAAGTGCTTTATATTGTAAGTTAAAGACCCTACAAGGAGATGAAGCTGACAACTGAGACCAAAAGCTGATTTTTTTTGTTTCTGTAGGAAGTAACAGCATGTGACATCCTGTTTTCTACTTCTAGAATATTTCTGATAAGTCAAAAACACCTAACAATTATGCAAATGCTGAAAATTATTAGAAAAAACAATCCTTGTTTTGGCTTTGAGTTTTAGACGGTATTCTTCCTTTAATAACTACAAAGTCCTCAGGGTGGGGAAAAGGAGGACAGTGGACAAAGAAGAGTAGCTGCCAAAGTGGGGTGATTCGAGTCGGGGCAGCAGGAAGATGGCTCCCAGCATTATTTCTACAGAAGCGCTGACAGTTCCCAACCAGAAAATGTTCTTAGAAACCTAGACCTTTTCCTGCAGTCACTTATTTAGTCTTTTCCACTTCAGTCTCAGTGGATCTTTGTGGAAACATAAGTGGGCCAAATGAAATGCACAAACTTTCTGAAAGAAAAAGAGCTGTACTTAGTGAACAGGCTACACACTGGGGCTGGGAATCAAAAAATGCTTCCAGCTGAGAAGCATCTGCAAATCTGCCCAATCCACTGGAATTGTATCATTTATTGTCAGTGCCAGCTTCTTTCTGACAGTTTGTTTTTGGTCTTTTGATTTCTAACTGTTCCTCTTTGCTACAGTATACTGTGTTCAAAGGTTTGTTTGGTCAGTGTGTCAATGCTGAAAAGCTGTGAAGGTCCACTTCATCCACACGTAAAATCAATCAGCATCAATAAGGGGAGCAAATACATAGAACCAGGTCAAGTACATTCAAATTCATATATATTCCTACAATGGAGAGGTGAGAAAAGGTGAGACAGATTTACCTTACAAGTGCCTGTTTGGATTTGGCATTTTATAAATAAAATTACACAGAATTGAAGAATTATCCCGCTTGGCTTTATTTGGGCCTCTGTGCTTTACCATAAGAGGTAATACTCTTAAACAGTCGGGCCGTTACCGGTCTGTGAGTCATTTGGTACCGGGCCGCAAGAGTTGAGGCTCGGGTGTGAAATTTATGGTTTTTATCGTTATTTTTTTTTAAATCTTTTTTTCGTTAACTCGGTGTCCCTGGGTCTTTTCTCGTGTGTTATGAATAACTCTTCTTTTTTTTGGTACCAGTACTGGTTTTGTTTTGTTGTATTTATCCAGGACACCTTAAAGGCCGATCTGTGAAAATATTGTCGAATATAGACCGTGTCCGTGGCGCAACAAAGGTTGGGGACAACTGGATGATCCAAGTAGCCTTGAAATACAAAAAAAAAAAAGATTTGGAGCAATCAAAGAAACTTTTGTCCTGCAGTACTACCAACTGTCCACTATTGGCTGGCACGATCTAACAATATTTTGCTTGCCCGAGTAGTCGGTCACGTGACTGAAAACTATAGATTCCCAAAATACAACTGAACAGCATGAATGATAAGATCCAATCACACATGGCCTCATAGCTAAAACCCACAAACTGTTGCTTTGTATGTTTTGGTGATAGTATTTGTGTCCTGAGCAGTTTTTAAATCTAAATCTTGTTGGGTTACATGTGTAGTAACCTGTCAAAATCTTTGACCGTGTGCGTCTCTGAGTTTTATGTTGTCTTCTCTCTCCAGTCATTGTCTTTCACAGCTCACTGAGCTCAGCATATTGTTTAGCGGTGCATACTGCCATCTGGTGGTGTTTTCATGCAGTGTACAAAAAACATGACATCGATACAGAATCTGTTTAAAGAAGGAGCATCTGTTTCACTGCCATGGCCGTGATCACATTAAGACAGTGACAAAGCCTGAAGCCTGAGAAGAACAGCTGATGATTTTTAAAACTTGATTGAGGCAGCCACAGTAGCCACACTATGCTTACTGTATAAAACATGGTAGCTGTGTCATCAAACGTGTGCCTTTGTTTTCATTTAAGTCAAACCCTGTGATAGAAAACAGAGCCAAACTCAGTATCATCATGTTGCCTCTAAAACATGATATTCCCCTTAGAAAATCTTGATTGTTTCCGGATTTAAGGTTTAATCAGACCACTGATTGGTAAAAGGTGACTTCCTTCTGTGCTGCTGATTGCATAAACAACAATGAAAGTAAATGTGTGAAGCAGAGAACCTGTTTTTTCTTCTTTGCTCCGTTTTTTTTATGTGGTTTGGAGAAAATAACTCAGGCAGGAGCCATCTGTTGGTAATTGTGTCTTTAAAGTGTCTCAGAATAATAACATGTAACTCTTGGGACACATTACAGTGCTTACATGTATAGCACAAAGCAGCTAAGAGTAAAGGTTAAAGGGAACTGATCACCTTCTCAAATGTAAACATTAATATGATGGTCCAGATAAGTGGAGTCACACAGTTGATGTTGCTGAACCCGTGGTTAATCTTATACAGAAAGTGTATAAACCAGTGAAAATCTTTGATATCTTTTTATGAGCATGGAGATTTCCCATCTGTAGATGTTGACCAGTTAAGCTGTGGTTGGATAATCCTGCCTTTATAAAGCCATTACTGGGGCAAATATATAAAAACTGGGATATATCCACGCTCAAACCCTTTAGTGGAACATAATAATGGAGACACGAGTCACCATTTTTAGCTGATATGCCATATGAACAGTGACATGCAACAGTTTTTACAAAATGTAGCCACGCCCATGACTCGTTTGATGTGGTGCTAATTTTTTTCGAGCCAAATTTGATTACAAGTTCAGAAAATCCAAACGTAATTGTGCCATCGCCATTAGGGTTGACCGAGTCCATGGTTCTGCAAATGTGTACGCAGGCAGTCCGTCCCTCCTGCTGTCAAATAATTCTAAGCGAGCCTGAAAGAGTACTGATAACTGATAACACTTTTCTCCTTAAACAATCAGCACAACTGTGAGACCAGTAACTTCTTGGTTGAATCAGAGGATAACGGCTAAACCGACTGAACCAACTGAACCTGAGAGTGCAGCCCTAATGATCAGACATGTTTGGTACATCAGGTGGTGGGGACGTCCCCAGATGTTTAAAATCAGTATTAAATATGCCACAGCAGTTTTGGGGGATTCTCAGCTGGCACGAGGTTCAATTTTAAGTAGTTTTGAATACAAACAAATGTTGAACACTAAATGAAATTGTATATAATATGCAGAGTCAATGCTGGGGTCAGATTTGGTAATGCTATTAGCCTTCAACCATAAGTCTTTCTTGTGAGTGAGTCAGACCCTGTCATTGGCTAAGGCTTTGGCAGACCACCTTAGCATGATGCTGACACTGGGTTTCATTACTTTTAGAAGTTAGATGATGAAAGACATCTTTCCAAAACATGACTTGTTTGTAGCCGAAGTGAAATGTTTGTAATTGAGCACTGACTGATTAATAAGCAGTCAAAATGAGCTCCATCACTGTGTCACTGATAAGATAAGAAGCCCAATGGCACCAGCCACCTCCTGTTCCACCCTCCATCTGTTCAACTTTTAACTTCTTCTCTCCTTCTGATCTTTCTGTGCAGGCAAACTTGGCAGACTTTGACGGGCAGGTGACTGAGCCAATGATAGACTTACAGGACTTTTAACGAGCGCCTGCTGGGTCCTCCAGTCCGATTTACGAGGGCGTGTGCACCACACGGATGAGCCCGTGAACCCGGATGAGCACCATCGCTGCGATAAACCCTGTAAGAAGAGGACGGCCCCCCTCCCTGGTAAAGAGTTAAGCTGCTGCTCAGTGTGACACTGCTGGCACTGACTGTGGTTGCCTTTAATTTAGTTTACATAATTACATTTAACTCTATTGTCTTAAAGTAATCCAGTCATATGAAACTGACAGCTACTCTACATCAGCACACACCTACAGGAAAAACACTCAGTTATATAAACTCTGTCCTTTTTTCTGACGACATGGAATGAAATGGTATGAAAACACGACCTACATGGTTTTGAATGAGGGTGGACATTTAAAATTCAGGACAGTGAGACGTTTCTGGAGGAGAGGCAGGCTGCAGATTTACATTATCTATAAAAATGTAAGTATTCCAACTTTTTTTCTTCTCATGCAGCTTTCTTTGTGATTAAAAAGAAGGACAGCTTTGTGTTTATTTCAGTCCCAGGTCAGAATCTCTGTATTCTCCTCAATAAATTCATGCATTCTCAGAATTTGTACACAGCAAAATCTCCAGTGTTAAATTAACACTGGAGAGTGTCTATATGGGTCCACACCTCTGAGTGTTAAATACAACACTGTTGAGTGTTAAATTAACACTTTTGACAGTGTTATATGTTTAAAAGTAACCTAGTCAGTTTTGAAGATTAACAATGGCTAACACTGAGCAGTGCTGATTTTCTAACACTGGAAAATAACTCAAAATGTTAGAAATATTAGAAATTAGAAATAACACAAAAATGACCTCATATTGAACACCTCGGAGACGAAGGAAATGATAGTAGATTTGCAATGATTCAGGCCTCCCCGCCATCCTGTGAAAGTGGGGTGGACAAAGAGGTAGTAACAAAATATAAATATCTAGGCTTACACCTAGATAGCAAACTAGATTGGTCCTCAATACAGACAAGCTATGCTAAAAGGGGCACAGTTAGGTCAAGTTTATTTATATAGCACATTTCCAAACAGTCCACAGCTCCACAAAGTGCTTAACAATGCAAAATGCCTCTAAAGCAAATAAATGTAAAACAATGATGCAGTAAAATATAGAAAAAAATAAATAAGTCAATAAAAACAACTAAAAGAACAACTAAGGCTGTTAAAACCAAAATGTTAATGTTAAGTGTGTTAAATGCCAGACCATAAAAATGTGTCTTCAGTAACGATTTAAAATGTGTTTGTGCAGATGCAATATTTAGGGGAAGACTATTCCAAAGTCTGGGACCTGCCACAGAGAAGGCTCTGTCGCCACATGGAATGGATAACATTAGTTTTGAACTGGACCTCGTGGTTTTCTCTGGAGCACAAATAAATAGGAGCTCTGACCAGTAAGAAGGAGCTCAGCTGTTAAGTGCCTTTAAAACAAAAAGTAAGAGTTTAAATTGGATCCTGTAAGTTGCTTCTTTTTGTTAAGAAAACTGAGATTTCTTGTGCTGTTCTATGCTGCAGTCTGCTGGGGAGGAAGAATCAGAAACAAGGATGCAAGGAGACTGAACAAACTAGTGAGGAAAGCTGGCTCTGTAACTGGAGCCTGACTGGACACACTGGGGGAGGTGGCTGAAAGATGCACAATAAAGATGTTGGAAGCCATCCGGAACAGCTTTGGTGACCTACTTTATAACATCCTTACAGAACAAAAAAACAAAAAACCTACCTCTCCATTGCATAATGCAGAGATACAGAAAATCATTCGCACCCACAGCCATCAGGCTTTTCAAGTCTCATTCAAATAGCAGGTGAGCTAAGTCAGACATGAATTTCTCTCTGGGATCAATGAAGTTATTCTTATTCATATTTACATTGACAAACAGTGCAGTCCCTCCACATTTCTGTGAATCGGAAAACTCCTGAAACCAGGTGCAGTGTGAGTGTCTCTGACTATCGCCTCCAGAGCAATAATGATAATGAGGACGAGCTTTGTGAATTCATTAAAATTGAACCATGTGAGCAGAGCTGATGTTAACGCTCTCTGCACGTTAGCAACGTAAAATACTGGAGTGAGAGACTCAGTGATCCGTACTGTAGAAGCTGTACTGGAAGCAAAAGGTGCTTGGCAATGAAACTGGCTGCATTTAAACCATGCAAACCATCAGATTTTTTAAAGAACTCAGAACTTGATGGGCTTCACGCTCACACCTCCTACTGAGTTGCTGAGCAGTTTGCTTCTTTTGGATGTTGCAGAAAATCTGTTGGAAATATGTGATTGTGTCTGAGAGTCTAGTGTTTGTGGACATATGTTGTGTGTTAGGAATAAGAAACTACGATACTGGCATTTAAGCTGGAACTGTACTAATAACTCATATCTGCTTGTGGAAGAAAGAATAGCCCACAGAGAATAATAAAGAATAAAGTTATGGCTTGCTGGAGAGTTTAACTCTGAGACTGCTGTAGTAAAGCGTCTTCTATCCACTGCTACATTTGCATATTTCACTTTGTCGTATTCTAAAAATAATGGAGCCGAGCGTTGTTACTGATTTCAGTGCTGCAGAAGTCATTTGTTCACTTATTGTGTGCAGTTATTTTTGTGTTATTCCAATAAGGATTGATTTTAACTATGAAATGAAATGATAACAGGAGTTGCAAAGTCGTGCAATATTAACAGGATGAAAAGTTGAGTTACCGTTGCCGTTCTCGCTGTTTCCTTTTCAGCTGAAGTTTCTACCCACTAGAGAATGTGAAAATCAATGAAACGGTGCAGACACAAACCCGCTGTATGTTACCTTGACATCAAACATGACATCAGACAGTTTACTCCACTGGGTTAAAAAAGGAGGTAGATAAATGAGTTTTATGCACCGGATGACAGTCCTGCTTTCCTGCAAGATGCATTTAAAACGGTTTAAAAGACTCAAAAAAATAATCCAGTTCTTTTTTTAAAAGCAGAAAACAAGATTTAAAAGTCATTTTTAAAGGTTAACGCTCATCAATCTGTGGCAAGTTGCAATGAGTTCAGCAGCCCGAGGGTGACCGCACTGAAGGGAATTACACAAACTGGTAATAGAAGAAAACATTACAAAGAGTTCGCAATTAAAGTGCGTGTGTGTTTGTGCGAGAGCGCGGTGCAGAGAAACACTGACTTAGGGTAATGCAGCCTTAATAGCCACATTAGTTTCTTGCTCCGGCTGAATCGTTTGAAGCAACTTGGACAAGCAAATAGGTCCATTAGGTAGCTATAGATCTCATAACACACGCTGAAATGGGCCCCTGAGTACAGCAAACCTGCATTCACCTGCACACTTCACTTCTTCTGTTCTCACAAAATGCAAGATGCACAACAATGTGCAGATGCAGTTTGTCTCTCTGATTAATTAACACACACAAACACGCACACAGAGTCGCATCTTTTTTCCCACTGCCACTCCGCGTGTCATTGAAGGCTTTTCTATCACAACTAATTTACTGCTGCCGCATTCACTGCTGCAGTGACAGGACTTTCCTAATGAGACAGAGTGCTCACAGTAATGGCAGGTGTGGACCTTGAATCAGAATTACAGTAATGAGATGAGCAGGCCTAATGGTCACAAGCAGAATAATAAGAAGTACAGACACAGGATGAGAGCAGCAATAATGAGAGTGAAGGCTGTGAGATGAGTCGGGAAAACAACAGAGCCACGGCAGGAGAAGGTGGCTGCTGTTGTTTTTGGGGACGTCATCTCAAGATTTTACACATCTGAAGGTTTCTTTACTGAATATTCAGCTCTGTCTGATTAAGTAACGTGAAAAAAAGGTTTTGAAGTTTAAGTTTAGTCATGAAAGCGTGGCCTACATACTGAAGAGGCTTCCCTCTCCACCTCTCACTTGTTTGTGCTGTTGAGTTCTGCTGTGTGACAAGATAACGGACTCATAAATAGTCATCATTAGCAGTGAAGCTTCCGTGTTTGAGCTGATACCTGCAGAGCAGTTTGCGCTCAGTTACCATGTGAATGCAACAGTTTGGCATTAGTGTGACAGCAAAAGTTTTTCTTAAATCATTACTATAGTTATTTCCCACCATTATGCAAATTCCCCTCGGTGCTGGAATGAGCTGCAGACTGCAGAATCCCTCATTAGCTTCATATGCTAGTCTCATCACGTGCTGTCTGACTAAACAGGTTTGTGAATGCGTGTTGCTGGTTACACATCCCTGAGGTTGTGGTCTTAATGGTCCAGTGTGTGGAAATGGGGCAGTGGCATTTAACTCGTTTTCGTTTATGGGCAGATGTATCCCAGTTTGGGCTCGGAACAGGAAACTCAACAATCTTTTGCCATTTTCAGTGCAAAATTTTAGCATTCTGTGCAACCCAATATTACAGCAAAGCATATAATAGACCCACTGGTCCATCATGTGGGTGTCATGCTTTACCTCCCATAAGCGTGAAATGTTTAAGTTGCAGCAGAGAGCTACAGTGAATTAAAACCAACAAGTCGTTATTGACCCTTTATGCCAGGTAAGGTTAAGCTAGATTGCTGATCTGTATTGGGGAATGTTTCTTTGAAAGCTAAGGAGCTTGGAAAGAAAAGCGTCTGGACTTCTTTAAGTTGCTTGAAGACGTTTCACCTCTCATCCGAGAAGCTTCTTCAGTTCTAAGGTCAAATGGTGGAGAGTCCCAGATTTAAACCCAGTGGGAGTTTCCCCCCAAAAGAGGGACAAAAGCTGGCTTTCTTTGAAAGCCCATTGCTGTTTTTATGTTGGCTTTGAATTATCGCCCTCTGCTGGTACTGCAAGGCACTTCAAGCCTAGGAGAGACTTCCACAAGATGGACCAGCAGGTCTGTTACGCGCTTTGCTGTGATACTGGGTTGACCTGCAATGTCCGCAACTGTTCGCCATGGTCAGGTGTTAACCTTGTCTAATCCCACTGTGGTATGACAAACCTTCAGGGGTTACATAAAGTAAAAGTCCAACCATTATACTGTTGTTTTATTCAGTTTTCACATACATCTGCGAGCCCAGGCTCAGAAATGAAAAACTGTAAAATCAAGAAAGCCCTAAATTTTCCATGTCGTGTAGAAGAATGGGGACTCGTCATGCTAGAATCCCACCAGAAGAAAATTTAAAGCTTTTAAACAGGTGCTAGAAATGTTTTATTTCAGCCTAAACTCGATCTTCTCCTAAACCAACCAACAGTTCGACTAAAGAGCACTGGTTTAAAAATACAGACTTTAAGAAAAAAGTGAGCAAAAAATGGTAAAGCTGAGTAAATGAGAATGAAACAAAGGCTACAGTGGCAATAACAACATTTGTTTGAACTTCCTGCCTTTAAAGATGCTGTTTAATGGTTTTAAAGGCCACTGTAGGTCACAACGTGTACTCAGCAGTGTCATCTGCACAATGTCACAAAAGTTTACACATTGCCCTTATTAATATTATTAACATGTAAGATTTATGAAGCTGTGCACAAGTTATAACATATTAATATTAAAAATGCATTAATGGAGGCGTAAGCGTGTTGACAAAGAGAAATACAATGAGTATGACAACAGAGCCTTGACATTTGTAAATGGCCTGCATTTGTATAGCGCTTTTCTAGTCCCTAAGGACCCCAAAGCGCTTCACACTACATTCAGTCATTCACCCATTCACACACACATTCACACACTGGCGATGGCAAGCTACATTGTAGCCACAGCTGCCCTGGGGCGCACTGACAGAGGCGTTTTCTGATGCGTCACAGAGGCTCAAAGATCAGAGAATTGTGTTTGAGACGAGAGGTTGTTCGTTTCTGCTAGTCATTACCATTGCTTGAGCCCAAGACCAAACTCTTGAACCTGCTCGGTGGCCAACAGGCTGCACTGCGGTTTTAGAGGAAGTCCTACAGATACGACTGTCTCATGGACAATTTAAATGGAACAGAGAAAAAGTAAAGTTGTTGAGATTTGTTTGCCCAAACTAGCATTTCTTGCTGATATGTTGGTTGCTATTAATTAAGCACTTGTATGATGTGTTGGTGTTGTCTGCACACCACACCAGGACAGTCATTAGGAAACCCACCAATTCGACCTGCGACTCAGACAGAGGTTGCAGTTTGAAATGCCCTCGCAGCAGAAAGAGCAGCTTTGGGAGTTTGGCTGTAATGGGCCTGTAACTACCACGGCCACAATTGCAATGATAAAGTGGTCACACTCAAACTTGAGGCTACTGCAGTCTCCGTAGAGCTGAAATTACTGAGGTCTGGTTATACAAGATTCATATCCCAATATACTTAATGATGATGCATGATATAAATCTCAGTATCCTCTGTGAAAAGAAAAGTTCAGAGGCTGCTGCGTCAGTTTTACGAAACATAGTTAAACCGTTGTCCATCTTTCTTTGTGCAGTTTAAAATGATTCCAGGTTCATAATTATGAGAACTGCTTCACTGGGTCAACTGTTTTCACTCATCTGGGGATATCTCAGCTTCTTTGCTGTGGAGTTGGATGCGGTTCTGGTCAAACGTCATCGTTTTCCATACATTGTCGTTATCACACCGCGGCCTGCGTATCACATTCATACATAAACAGTAATGGATGTGTCTGGAGTAATGTGGGGTTCATGTTGACCAAGAGTGCTTCGACTATAGCGATCTACCAATGAATAAAAAGCTGGTACTGCCCGCCGTGTTACGGACACAAACTGCAGCACGATGGATTTCAGGCAGATATCCTTCAATTAGGTGGAGGCCATGCAATAATTATATTCACATCTTCACTCCTTTACCTGTTAAGGAAGTGAAGCTTTTATACTCCAGACTCAGTTATATTAAAAAAATGCCATCTTATCAAACTCAGAATGAGTTATGAGAGAAGAGTGGAGAGCTACAAACGTGCAAAATTGTTAATATTTAAATGTTTTGATCATAATTCAGTACTGAAGCACAACCAGTTATCAAAAGTCACGCCGTGCTTCCTTTGAATGCTGAATATTTCTTTGCAGTGATAAGCTTTTTTTAGCCTCCGTCCCCTCAGCTTTTCTATAAAATAATGCAAACAATTTATTTTATAGAAACTTTTAGTACATCACTGCTGCATCAAGGTACCTAAAGTCCAGCCATTCAGATGCTGTAAATATAAAGAAGACTGGGAAAAGGGCTGTCCGCTCCCTGGAGCTGTCTGGCCAAAGCTCCATGAATACTGAGCTTGCGAAGAGTTTCAGGCAAATGCCATAAATATACCCATAAATGTAAACATAATGTTGCTGCTGTTGAACTTTGAAAACACTTTTGGAAGCAGAATAGCTCTTAATGTGTGTGGCGCTCCCTCTTCCCTTCGCAGTAAACTCAAGGTCAACAGACATATTACAGTCCTGACAGGAGCGGTGGACTCAGCCAAGGGACCGAGGACACATCCGGCTGCCGACAGGCTGCTTGGCCTTACTGGCTCCCTCTCTGTGTCGCTTTATAACTTTATTGATCTGGACAAAGCAGTGGAGCAGACAGGCCTATTACAGTGCACCCTGTATACCGCTGTGTTTCTTTCATGGTCATTCAGTGGAAGAGGTGCAGCAACGCCTCTACAGTGATGGGCACAGAGGAGCAAAATGAGGTTTTATTCTCAACAAAATTATATGTATATTGAGAAATAATGCAGAAAAAATCTAATCTAGCAGAGAAGAAGTAATCACAGTGCTATAGTTTCTGGATTCTGTCATTTGAGCGCTGAGCGTTAGCGTTTTGGATGCCATTGTTAGTGTGTGGAGTCAGAGTGAGCTCATAAGCTTATATTAGAAAGCTTGGTTAACACGCTGCATTCAGAAACACATTCCTGCTAATAAGTGCTCAGTAACACACTGATAAAATGCTGCAAAATCACCAAAGATGAAGCATAACGTTTGTGTTTGTACAATTAACCACAGGACAAGCCAAATTATTTATTAGCTTTTATTAAATTTGGTTAAAAAAAATCAGCGGTCGACTCAGATGGAGCTGAGATCTAGCAGGTAGCCTTTGGCTCAAGCTGCCTGTATCAATCAAAGAAGCCACGCCCCTGACAACCAGTATCCTGGTGGATGAGATACAAAAACAAACAGTTCATGTGAAAATGTAAAATATCCATAAAGGTGGGTTTTTTTTTAGATGTACCTCTCAACATTTATCTCTTCTGTAAAGCTGGCCAGTTTAAAACACCTTTTAAATGTGTGCTCGTTACTTCTGTTTCACCTCTGATATTTGAATCAGTAATCCGACACGCTGGCACTTCTAAATGTGAGCACAATTAACATTAAAGTCCCTGCTCTTTTCTGACTTGTCATATTATTTAATGTCAGCAGCTTCAAGGCTTTGGCTGTGCATTTCCTGCTGGCTGTGCAAAAAAACCTTTGGCTACGAGTTGGACTGTCAAACAAAGCTACGGTTTGTCAATTATAATGGTGCTTCTTCAGCAATAACACACATCCACTTTTGATGATAGAGTAGCAAATAAAATGCCTCGAATGGGCTCTACCTCTCCTCCGCACATCACCCCACCCCCACCCACAACCCTTCATCTTCTCCGGAGGTGTTGTTAGCAAAGAGCAGGCGCGCAGGAGGCTGAGTGAGCATCCACATTTTACAGCCGTGTGAGAACTTTGAAGAATTCCTGATGCTCTTGCACAGCAAGACTGTGAACCCAAAATGTTGCACAAATGATGTTATGATGATGGAGTTTATTTCTAAAGGCACAAGGCTCATTGGTGTTATTATTCAATAGTTGTGCTGAGTCAGCAGTTGTTTTAGTTTTGTTTGGGGAAATCAGGGGAATATGTGCTTATGGATGCTGTTATTATTTTAGCCCTTCAGACCCCCACAGGCAATCGAGGATTTAAGACTAGATACTATTTTAGTCCAACATTTCAAAGTAGACGTCTGGTGCAACAACATCTGGATGGATGGACAGAAGACACTTTTAAGAACTCCAGTTCCATAGATCTGTATGTAGTTGAATTTAGGTGACCAGAACTGACGGTAGTTCAAATCTTAATTCCAGAGGCTGTTCCTCTGTCCTCCACAGTGTGGGCATCATATCTTCCCTGCAGAGTGACTTGGGGCATTGCCTGGAGTTCATGGTTTATGCTGGAGTTCCATGTGAACTCCAAGTGAACCAAAATGCGTCACGTAAGAATGTTCAGTCATTCGTTTGCCAGGAAGAAGGTGTTCTGCACTATTGGAGAACATGAAGAATTTATGTTCATTTCACAGCTAGTATGTAGCCCGTATAGATTTTTGCACATCTGTAGTACCTCGTTGAATCCCAAAATACAAAGCATATGTTTTTAGCTAAAACTTGGAATGTACCCCTGGTGTTGGTTCAGATGGAGGTTGGATCACATTCCCATCATTCCCATCAACCACTCTGGAGTTCATTTGGAACTGCACTGAGACCTTGTTTTGGTCTGTACCCGAGTGCGATCACTGTGTGCACCAGAGAACCACACCAAGGGGAAAATGAGCCAGAGTTCAGTTAAAAAAAAACAACTAGCAGTTAAGAAAACACAATGAGCACTTTGAATACATTTCTGATAGCTGCTGCTGCTTTCTTCTGCGATGTTTTGTGGCTTTGACTTGTTTTGTTTGTGTTTTTTGTTTAGCTGGCTCTGTTTAAGGTTTCACTCCAGTTCCACACCAAACTGGGTAAGCTATAACTGGCTTGACGTTGTGCCACAAAACCAGAAACGGTCAAACCCAAACTCCATTTCTTGTTCAGCTTCACGTTTCTGTGTTAGTTTCATCACTTTCATCAGTTTGTTCATTCTATTCGTAAACCTATGTTACATTTCAGAGTGTGTCGGCCTTCTCTGTGTCTGTGTCAAGTTTTCATGTTCTTCTTGTGCATCCATGAATTTCCTTCAGGTACCCCGCTCTGCCCAGAGACCAAAGGCATGTATGTTAGGTTTGTTAGTGATTCATTGCCAAAGCAAGAAACCCTTCACTACCTTTTAGGTACTTCTGAACCTAAAGACGAAACCTCTCAGGAGAAAATATACTGGATGGGGCAACAAGATGTAAGGCACCATCAGTACAAAGAGATCCCGGCATGCTCGCTGGGCGGGACTTTTTTCACAAATCCGAATGCCCATTTTTCGATTATTATATTTCTGTAACATCGCAGGTTCGTCATACCTATCTCGATACTTCATCCATTAGTTTGTGCTCTATTTTTAGTATTTATTTAGTATTATTTAACATTTTCATGTTTTTATTTCTGTGTTTCATTTTCAATATCTGCCTTCTAATTTCTGTTTCTTATTTGCATGCAATTGTTTTGTCTCACTGCGGCATCAGTCCCATAAAACATCACACTCTTATTATTTCAAAGCATTTCTTCACAATGGCTGATTTATTGCGGAGGTATCAGAGCTGCTCAAACAGTGGATAAGCTTTGTGTAGCTTCTGTTTGGTTCCCACCTCCTCGTTGTTTAGTTTGTTAGAGATAATCATGTTTATTTCAAGGTTTTTTCACACTGTTCTCAATTAAAAAGAGTCTCAGTTTCTCAGTGTGGTTAATATTTTCTTTATCTTTCACTCAAAGCATTCATTGTCAAATCTGAATTCGTGGCAGCAGAGATGATAATTCTAACAGCACATTCATGGGTGTGTTTACTGTATGTCATTATGTGATGGCATGCCCGCTTTTCACCGATGAGAGAAACACTTCCATAATTCTTTTCCCTGGTATTTTCTATTATCATTTAATTGGCAGCGGTGCGCAGACACACAATCATACTGAGTTCAGTATTGAACAGCAGTCCCAACGAAACAGTGCGCCTTCATAGTTTTTCTCTGTCTGTTCAAGAAACCGTAAATAACCAATCAAATTGAGAGCTTTTCAAATTCTTTTCATCAGCTGAATGACCACTGGAGTGACAAGTCAAATAGTACACTGATGAAACACGCACATACTGTAAATTTACAGACAATACACTGTTTTCAATTCACAAGGTTAATTATTCCTGATTAAAGAGAGTTCAGCTAAGCTGTCTCAGAGGCAGACACTGGTAACACTGGTGAGACCACCGGTGAAAAAAAAGGGGAAAAGAAAAGAGTGGAAAGCTGTTTATGAAAGGTGTTTCTTAGGCGGGAAACCCTTGCAACTCAAAAGGTGCTGTTCTGGTGAGCCCCAAAGGGCTTTCTGAGCCTCCTGCATGGAGTATTTCTCTGCAATCACAAACTCTGTGTAAACAATCTTGGTATCAAAATAAAGCTAACAGATTTCATCAGAGGTTTAAATACTGCAGCAGTTGTTACTGTGTCAAAGTTACTGAGGCTAGAACACAGATAGTCAGTAATCAACATTTAAACATCATCTGTGCCAAGATTTATGATTCCATGGTGGTCTTCTTTTGTGGCTGGTTCACTGGATTTTGGTCGGAGCGTGTTGAAACTTGGAGTTTGGGGATCTGTGAGAGCCCAGCTAGCTAACCAGGCTTTGGTTCCCTTTTTACATGAAGTCGGGAGAGTTCGTGGCTCCGTTGTGTGTGTTTAGAAGACTTTTGCACAATTACGTAACTGCTCTTTTAATCATTGCTTGTTCTCACTGTGTTTGGTTGTTGTAGAAATGGTTTATATGAGCGTTTAGATTCTAAGGTTTCTGTGGATACCCCACATGTCAATATTTGCGTAAAAAACTTCATGCCACGGAGGGTTGCATACCTCTCAAGAGGTTTGACTAGTATTAAAATGATGCCTGCAAGCCACTCTGCAACCCAATTCCAGCTCTAAGTTTCCATTTAGTTTCTGTGTCTTTTATTAAACTTAACTGGAGAAGTTGTTTCTTTTCTGCCAGGTTTACATTTCCTTAAGGTCTATTTTCTGTTCTATTCAGTTTTCTCTCTGTGCACCCAGTGAGTAGGTGAAATTATTTTGGTTCACCACTGAAACACCAACTGAGCTCTGGTCGTCTTACACTATATAAACATGACAGGTTTTATAGTTAGCTTCTCAGCTAATTCGTTCACGCAACTAGAATCTGTGGTCGTCTTAGCATCCCTGGATTTGCACGCTGCAATGAAAGCTCAGAGAAATTTGGTTCTAATGTGGGATCTCAGTCCTAATCTTACGAATTAGTGAGGATAACTTAATAATGGCAAAAATCTTAACCTAGTTTTGTGGCTGTCTCCCACTGTTTGTCGACTCTGCTGCAGCGGGATGTGTGCTGTAAATGTCAGAGCAATTTTTCATTCTTCATCTGTGCCAAAATGAATTCCTGAGGCCTGACTGTTTGGCAGTAACAGCAGCCTGATCTGCTGCTTGGCTTTGCTTTTGTGTGCTAATGCCCCCCTGAGGAGCCCCAGCAGGTCTGTGTGTGGTGGCTCAGTGAATGTGAATGTCATGGTAATTTTACACTTTATCCCTAAAAGGATGGAGTTATATACTTCGCCTATCTATATCTGCTGAGATTTCATCAGACAGTGGTTCATCTGTGCACATTTCTTTTGTACGTCCTGACCAGAAGAATGTGATCTGGCTTTTTTCAGTTATTCTTCCTGAGAGAGAATTTCTACATCTGTCCTACTCTAAGACACTCAGGAGAATCTCACATGGATTGTACCACATGCTGGTTGTATATTGATAAAAACATTTAATATTTTGGTTTGAATAATGTAACTTGATAAAAATATAATCCAGACTCAGAGTCAGAAGTGTCAGCATGTTTTAAACTAAACAAGTTGCATGAAAATGAAGCCGATGTGGATAAAACTGCAGTTCCTCTGGATGCCACCTGAGGCTGGCTTCAAAAGTGAGTCGTCCCCACAGCCCTGTTAAAATGCCTCAAACTTTAATGCATTAAAACGTATTTATATGTTTTGGTGTATTGATGGTCAGGCTTTAAGTTATGAAACAGTCCAGAAAGAAACCCAGTGCCAAACACAGCAGGCAGGATAAAAGTTCACTAAATCTTCAGTCCAGCTCATATATGATCATGTAATGAAAACAACGGGAATACAACGAAACAGAACTTGAAGAAAGACTTAAAACAGTTTAAAGACGAGTGTCAGGGAGAGCAGTGGAGAATATGAATCCTGTAATTAAGTGTACAGACTGTTCTCATCCATGCTGTGTGTCTCAGTTAGGCCCACATCACTCAACCAAGCAAAGCCATCTTTACAAAATCTGTAGAAATAGGAATTGAATGTGTTACGTTGCTCTGAAAGGGTCCAGGCGATTAGGAAAAGTAACAAAAAGTGTCTGGGTCAGAAAAACGAGACAGAGAGGCAAAATGGTTAAATTAAAGAGTTTTATTAAAGTTTCTATTAATAACTCAACTAAAAGAGACGGACAAGCTGCTATCACCATTTAAAGAAACAAAACAAAACAAGCGTTGGTCAGTAAACTGAAAAGTAACTAAAAAGGATTCGTTGCCAAACACTCGCCCACACAGGCCCTAACCCAGCCAGGGCCGTGACAAATGTAACAAATCTCCAAATGTAACAAATCTCCAAATGTAACAAATCTCCAAATGTAACAAATCTCCAAATGTAAATGCAAATCTTTTAAGCAATATGCTTTCTCGACATCTGCTGATGACACAGGAAACCTCCAAAACCCCCTTGTTGCCCCTGAACGAGTTTTGAGTTCTGCTTGTAATGATGCTTATATTTGAATATGTGAAGTCCGAGTACTGGCCAGTGAACCCTCTGATGTCTAAATTATAATTCCTGAGAAGTAGCCATCACCCTAACCCCTAATTTCCTACATTTTGGAGAAAATTAAATGCTAAATGAGCAGTGACAGGGCTCTGTAAGTTATTGCTAAACCCTCCTTTAGTTACACTGCAGTGGGCCTGGGCTGCTGGAGGCTTCCCCAGTGAGGTGAAATGAACGCAATTACTGAAAAAATGTTTATTTGGAAAAAAGCGATTAGTTATAATTTGTCAACAGTCAGCAGAAATTTAAAATGATTTAAAAGCTGATAAATCTCCAAACATTGATTGTGTTCATCTGGACGTAACGTTTTCAGTGGGAGGAACATTTCCTCACTCATCCAGAGGACTTCTTCACTCTCAGCTACCTGCAGCTTCAACCATCCTTTTTAAAACAAAACGTTTGCACAATGACTGAAACTAGCACCACTGACAAACAATGTGCTGCGAGGTCACTTCCTTTATCATTAACCATCAACTAATTTGGGGGTTTTCTTACCTGGATGATTGAGCATGCATCAAGACAAAAGCTGCAGCGGTTAAATCCAAGCAGGGCTGGGCTACATGAACAGTCTGCGTGGAGCGTAGAGAGGAATCCATTTTCTGAAACGTAATCTCAAGACCACCAGCTGCCAACACTTTAGCTTTTTATTGGCATTTTCTAATTCATCTGCACTCATGGGAAGCCTTGGCACAGATATCAACTGCATGTTATCAGGATAACCGTACGTTTCACTAGAGGCCAAGAAAGAAAAAAGGTTCCTCTTGATAACTGATGGATTCCAGATAGTTGTTAAATTATCTATTATCCACAGCTGCTTTGATACTGATTAATAACTTCTGCAAAATGTATTAAATTGGGGCAGTCAGAGTCTGATATGCAGTCTTCAGTTTCAGAATGCCTGTGATGTAAGGAGCCTCACTTCACTGTTTGCTGTCATTAAATCACCATAAAGCATGCAGGAACTCTTTGAGGCACTCTTCGTATTAGCTCTTCGTATTAGCTGATGGTTGAAATGTCCCCTAAAGATGTGCATGTTTGTAAAACTAAAACAATTGTTGGTGGTCACAATGTTATCACCATTTTGTCAGTAAGCACACTTCACCTGTTGGTGGGTGTTTTTCACTCACTGGTTGCTCTTTTTTCCCTCGTGCGCAGCTTCACAGCATGTTTGAGCTTCCAGTGGCTCTTATTTGTTTTCCAAGCTTTTTGGTTTCAGATTCGGACACCACATTTATTTGTTAAAAAGCTCCAGTCGCATTTTCATGTTTGCATTCTGCACTTCACAAACCTCACTCCTACTCACTTTCCTCAGTTCGCGCCTGTGTGCAGTGGTTCTTGATGAATGAGAGGCGTTTTCCAACTGTTGAGCTTAAGACTGCTTCACTGTGCTGAACACTGATATGAGGTCGCGGGTGTGAGCTCGTGGTGGCTTTACACTTTGGTGGTCGTACAGTGACAGGGATAATTTGCCACAGTGGGATCTGATTTCCACAGTGATCACAGAAAATATTGTTGGACAGCTTAATTAGTTTCATTCAGCTTCACGCTGATAACATTCCAGAGGTTTGCTAATTCAAATGAGGGTCAGATTTTCTCATTTTCATTTTTTTCTGTTCTTTTTTTCCTGTATGAAACCAGAAAAACAAGCGAAAGAAATGGAATGAAAGTGTGTGAGGGCGACAGATGAGAGTCGTCTTGATTTTAAACAGTAAACTGAAGGAAATTCAACACCAGCCACAGACAATGGGATATCAGTGTCCGTTTAACAAATAGGCTTTACAAGTATATGCTGCTCAATGCAAGAGGGGAATTAAATATAGTAAGTCACCTTGATAAAGAAAAGAAGAACATAGTATGTCACCCTGGACAGATTAATATCCCACTGAGCGCGTGCAGCAGAGCTGTGGCATATATAACGTTGCCCAAATGAAATTATCTCAGGAAGTGTGTACCAGCTGAGATGGAGACAGGAGAAATAGATATAGTAAAGTGAAATGCAGATCAGGTGTTTTGTGAGCAGCTCTGAATTTGCAGGACAAACTCGACCCAGGAAAAATATAAATGCATACAAATCTCTTCACTCATACATGTTTGCAGTCATGTTCTAAATATTTGATACTGATATGCTTTGATTAATTTGTGTGTAACACGTTAGTGTTACAATAGAATAATGTGCTGCCTATAGCATAAACAGGAGCTGTAGAGGGCTGTGATAAACAAGGCCAACTATAAAGTGCCGGAGCTTCCACACATAGATGCCGGTCCATAATCGTTCACTTATTCGAGGCAAAGTGTGGACCGTGCTGATCGATGTAAAGCCTATTTTACAGATATGTGTTTGTGTCACTTTGCGTAAGATTACAGCCTTAGCGAGGATGCTTGTGTGCGGTGCTCCAGAAAACCAAAGGCATGCAGCTCAGTGCGGATGAATCTGCAGGGAGCCCTTCACTTTCGAGCTGTTGTGCTTCAGACTCGAGCAAAGCACAGAAAGTGGCTTCAACTGACTTTTTATTTTAGCACCACAAGCAAAAGCAGCCCACAGAGCTGTTGTTTGTGACATCGCCCCCTGATGACAGTAAACGGCTACAGCATGTGAATGACAGCCTGCACAGCCATCCATAGGATCTGTGTGGGACCAACCCCAAAGCATGAAAAAGCCATGAAATCTGCACAAATCCCTTTGCTTTACTTCCAAAGGCGTCTACAGGAGCCTTTGGACTAAGACCACCAGGTACTGGAACAGCTTCTTCCCCACAGCTGTCAGACTCCTGAACTCTGCCTCCTGACGTCTGACCCACGTTAACACATGGACTGAACATACACACACCCACAATGGAAAACCGTACCCTCAAACACACAATAATAACATGGACTGAACCACCACTCACAACCACTAGCACTTTATATAGCCTCTGTAGAAACTATCTACACCCTCACTTATCTTAACTGCACTACTGTATAGCTCTGTGTAAATAATCATTCTGTACATTCGATAATTTTTAATCCTACAACTGTTTACAACTTGCATAGTTCCCATTTCTGTATAACTGTATATCTCCGATTTCTGTAAAGTTATTTATTTCATATTCTGTATAGCTTTTCATATTTATATCCTGTTCATAGCCTGTACATAGCTTGTACTCACTACAGCCTGTACATACCTATAGTTATAGAATATTCACAACATACTTCATACCGTGTACATTATAACATACCATAATAGACCCATTTCTGTAATATACAAATTCAAATTCAAATTCAAATTTTATTTGTCACACACGCACAACCATACACAGTATGACATGGGGGTGAAATGCTTGTAGCTGTACAATGCCCGACCATTAAATGACAGAAGAAAAGTTTTACAATATTTACAATTTACTACAAAGATTTACAAATTAACTTAGGAATTTACAGTAAAGAATGTGCAAATAGCAGAAGAGATTATAAAGATAAGGATTATAAATTATAGGAATTATAGAATTATAGGAAATGTGTGGTGGTGCGTGTGGTGACGTGTGTGAGAGTCCAGTCTTATAGTGACGTGTTTGGGAGAGTCCAGTCCTACACCTGGTTCAGGCCCCGAATAGCCTGGGGGAAGAAGCTCCTCCTCATTCTCTCTGTTTTGGCCTTAAGGGAGCGGAAGCGCTTCCCAGACCTCAACAGTGAGAAGAGTCCATTGTTGGGATGGGAGAGGTCCATCATAATCTTCCTAGCTTTGGACTTGCACCGCTTGGTGTAGATGGACAGCAGGTCAGGGAGCTCTGATTGAATGATGCGTTCATACTCACATATCTATATTATTGCTAATATATATTGTAATATATCTATATCACTAAAGCACTTCTGGATGGATGCAAACTGCATTTCGTTGCCCTGTACCTGTGCATGTGCAATGACAATAAAGTTGAATTCTATTCTAATTCTATTCCACACCAGGTTTCTCTGAAACTGAAGCCTGTCTCGTTCTAACAAAATTCTCAAATAAAAATCTTGCCAATTACCTTTTTTTCTCTTCTCATTTATCTTCCACATCCTTGTTCCAGAGAGCTAACTGACCTGTTTCAAACCTCAAAGCTTTATCACCCTTTTTTTAAAAAACATTTCTCCAGTGCAAAGCTGATTTTAGCCACTGGTAACTGTAAATGCCATCTTATATGCAGGTAATCTATTATGAACCCACAGGGCCTTTATCAGCAAATAGCAGTCCTATAAATACACATGTGAAATATATAAAACCATGAAACATAACTGCGCCATCCTTCAAATGTTGCTTTGTTTTTGTTTGTTTTAATTGATTTTTATTTTTGTAATTTTCCCTTTCAAACTCTTGCTTCAAGTATCGAGACTCTTGCTCTGAATCAAACTCAAGTAAAGACCTTTAGTGGGATTTGAGCTCTAATCTCGTAGTCTAGTTTGCAGAGTTTAATTAAATGTGGATCTGAAGTAAATCTTTGTGCGTCTTCCCGCTGCTGACTCAAAAACACTGAGCTCCTGCTCTCAGCCACAGCTGACGATGCACAGTCAGCTCTGCGCCGTGTCGCAGTGGATCTAAGGGCAAAGGGATATTGTGCTTTGGTGGACACAAAAAGATGGGTCATTTGTTAAAGTTGGAGTCCCAGTCTTATCGAGCCACGGGCAACATCTTTAATTTGTAGCGCTGAGCAGTGTTTTCAGCAGCAGATAACAGAACAGTCTTGTGTCATGAAATTTCTTACGTGATGTAGGTCTTGTCCAGAATGCTGCTTCTTTTACAAATTTAGTGCTGAAACTCATTATTTCAATACAATTAGATGTCCTGTTATGCTTCACTTGTTTTCTTCCATATGTAGTGTACACTGCTGGTGGATACTGATATTAAATCTGGCCAAAGGTTTCCAAAAGTGACATCAGTGTATGTAAAAAAAAATGTGTGTTATGTCAGAAGGGATTTCCTTATATAGTCGTCAGGCATACTGAGACTCCACCCACTGGCTGTTTAACCCTTCACACTGTTAGGTGCAGTTAATTTGGGGTTAAAAGTGAAAGGAGCTATAAGTGCTTTTTTGACAGGATGAACCGATTTGATCAAATCCTAATTGTGCAGACGGATGTGTAAAGAAGCTGTTCTCGTTTGGGCTTTAAAGAAAAGTGTACATGACTTGTAAATCCAAATCCACTGGTGTTACGGCCTTTACGAGCAGCGGCACGCTGACTCAGACAGGCTCAGACACACACCAGCACTCAGGGTTTTGGAAGTGAGGCAAACATTGACATATAGCAAATGGTGAGCTAACTGTGTTGCGGCACTGAGAGGCTGTCTGGATTTCACACTGTGTGGTCTGGCAAGTCTGTTACATGTCTGACTGACGAGGATGTATTGCAAGGTTTGCCAGCCAATGCAAACCCGGGAGCAGCTCATTTTCTTTTCCCCCTTCACCTCTGAGCACACCTCATTAAAGGGAGGATGTGAGCAGTGCGTTTCTTCACAGGGGATGCACTTGGATCTGCCGCTTACAAACTAAGGCTTAATGAAGAATTTCAATCCACTGTATCATTCTTTTGCTGGCCTCAGATACAAAGTGAAAAGGTAACATAGAAGTCTCTGTGTGACTGGAGTTTAAATCAGCTGCAGTGGCGGGTTTTCCAAGACTTCCGGTGTAGCCTTGATATCCAGCGGGTGGATCGCAATTCAAGGCCCACTCATTGTTTACAAATGTACTTAAGAAGCGTAGTATATAAAAAGGCTTCCAAAACTGATGATGCATTTCAGTAAATGTGTTTCCTCCTTGCATGCATATGTAGCTTAGATACGATTGCCTATCTGTGTATTCTAAATCCTGATGGTTTTAGTGTGTGAGCAGCTGAGGTTAGTGGCGTTTGCTGACTGCACTGTCTCGTTGGGAGCATGGAGGGCAGTGAAGTGACGCTGACCCAATCAGGCCCTAATTTAAACGAGGCGCCCTCAGCCTCCAGCCAAAGGCCAAACTCACCTCGAGCTCAGAGTAACAGGAAGAACATCGCCAGTGTTGGACAAAGAAGAATTTAGAACAGAGTAATGGAGATGATATAAATGATGACTTGGGTCATATTTTGATGCGATCATAGCAGACAATATCTGGTCAGAGAGTAAGTAAGTTATTGTAAGTACAAGTAAGTGGTAATTTATTTATTTATTCATTTTTACCTTTAGCTTAGTGGTTAAACAGTGAGTTATTCTTTTTTCACTTCCATACACTCACAGGGAGGCACTGGGGACAGTTTGGGGTCCAGTATCTTTCCCGAACAGCGCACTGGATGAATTGTTGGAACCACTGACATTCCAGAGAGGGCTGTCTAAACATTTGACTTATCATCAAATGTTTAGACAGCCCTCTCTTCCTGAGCAACAATATCAATAATCACTTCCTTACCTGCAGATTCTATAGATATTCACTTATCTTCAGATAGAGACTACCATAGTTGTATCACTGAAATAATCAGCTGTTTGCTATCCTAAATAGTATCACATACTAGTACTCGTATGTACGAGGTTGTCATACCAAGTGCAGATGTGTGCTTGGTCCTCTTCACTCCTTCAGATAAACGAATGAGGCAGGAGCTCAAAGCAGCAGAAAACAGAAGGAGAGTGCTGCTGCCTGTTGATTTGATTTAACCCTAGAACACTATCGCTGGGTGATTTACACCCGAGAAAATAGATTTACATGATTTCTCTCTCCTGCAGCTGTTTGCGTGTCGAGGAGCCTGTGCCTTCACCAGGGAAGTCTCAAATGTCCCAGGAATGGGTGGACCAAAGACCAGCTTTCCAGAGTCATTATTTTGTTTTAGGAGTTTTATTTTTCATTTTGTTAGACATGGCACAGTTGAAAGTAAAAGAAGACCACTCTAATTTGTCATGTGTTGTCATATTTTCATATATTTGATTACTTTTCATTGGTTATATTATATCGGGTAAAAATCACCCGGCATTAGTGATCGTGTTACTATTTATAGCGATAGTGTTCTAGGGTTAATGTAACGGTGTTTGCAGAGAGGCTTGTTTGTCTCCTCTGCTGAACTTTTGTTTCGCTGGGCGTGCGCGTATGTTGGTGAAGGTCTCAGCTGTGTGTGGGGACGGCGCGGTGAAGGAAACATAACAACAGACTGTGTAAGCAAGTAGAGCTGTGATCCAAAGAAAAGGAAAAATCCAAAAGATCTGAGCGCAGATGAGATGACTTTACATTGTTGTTGGTGTTTGTTTACTGTATGGTCACCAGTAGCTGCAGGATCAATCATTCACTCATTTATATGTATGAGGTTCTCATGCTGGTATTGCCTGGTGAATGGTTCACACTCGTACCAGTAGCACTGGGACTAGTGGCGATGCTACTGTTTTCTTTCTGACACTTGGACTGTAAAGATTCTCCAACCTGATGTAAACTGCAGTGTTTATTGTATTTCACTGGTAGAAGAAAAGTTTCAAAGCTTTTAATCTGATGTTGTGCTTATGACAGTGCAGCTCTGGAATCTTACACATACTATCATCCACCCCGACCTCTTTCATGCATTTTTCTCTCCCAATGAAACATCAGTTCGACTGAAACTGAAGTCTCTATTCATGATTTATCTCGAGTCTTTTATCACGCGGTTGAAGTGGTGTCTGATTTTTGTTTCACTTAAAATCTCCTTGAAATAAATGGCAAACAACAGGATGATTTAGATCACTTAACAAGAGCCAAACTGCAAGTCAGGGAGAGCTTTCAAACTATAATCTGCTGATGTAGTCATCCACAAGCTCTCTACTTCACATAACGGCGGCATTGTTTTCAATACTGGCATCAAAAGAAAGCGATGGAGAATGAACTTAACTACTATTTGACTGAAATTCCAACTTATTTCTAGTGAATTTGGCGTTACAGCATTTTAAACCAGTTTATTTATTTATTTTTACCATCTTGTCTGCCATGCTCCTCGCTTGGTGACTAACTGCAGTTTCTGTTTTACATATGCAGCAGGATATAAATTAGCATAATTACGTGTAAAGGTTGCTTTAACTCGACACTGTGAAAATCACTTGGACAACATTAATGGTGAGATAGACTTAAATGTGGGCCCCACACATCACAGGAGCAAAGCCAGCAGCACCACGCATGTTTATTGGTTTGTTCATTGAAATTTCTTTCATTCCTTCCTGTGCGCACTTATCCCTTCTTTCTTAATTTTCCCATTCTTCTCCAGTTGCTCGTCTTCCTCCTGACTCGTAGAGCTTAAATCAGGCAGCAAGGAGAGAGCAGATAAGGCCAAGGACTTGTAAGCTTGTATATCACTGCAGACAGGCAGGATTGCCTTTATCTCTGAGGAAACCCAACACCACAGGGCCTTGCTCAAGGCTGAAACCAGTAAAGCTTCCCCAGTAGATCCCAGTACACTTCCCAAAGCTGTAGCACAGAGCCAGCTTTATTATCGACCCTTGTTGCCTGGGAAGATATATGATACTTTAGATCGCACGCACACGTACACACACTTCAGATGCAATAGCAATTCAGTTTCCTCCGCTCCTTCATTATATGTGTGTTTACTGCATCTGAGATAATGGCCTGTTCCTATTGGCTAAAGCCTTTGCAGTATGTAATCCTCAGGGACCTATCAGAGCTCAGCGCTGTCTGGGGAGTGCTGGGCTGAATGTACTCATACCCTGTGGGTAGTCTGCCGGGAACTTCTTTTTCCTGTGCTGGGAAGTCAGTGAAAATGAGGTGCGTACAGATCAGGGTGTGTGTGTGTGTGTGTTTGTGTTTGTGTGTGTGTGTGTGCGTGTGTGTTTGTGTGTGTGTGAGAGAGAGAGAGAGAGAGAGAGAGAGAGAGAGCAGGGGTTAAGGCTGTAGAGACCAACAGAAATTTCTCTGTTTTCTTTTAAGTGTTGTTGCACCACAGTGGATCAGTGGCCAGAAGGAAAGAAGGAAACGTATACGTGCACGGTTTCCTGGCACAGTACTTGTGATACAGGTAGTGATAAAGGTTAAGTATTTGGGTCAATAGGTGGGTGAGGATAGAAGATTTTATGACTTCAACAAAATAAGCACAAAGTATCTCGAGTTCTTGCTCTTGAACGGAGCAAAAAGAGAGCAAAGTTTGAGGGGATGTGCTGACTGTGCCAGGCTGTCGTATCACAGAGAACCGATCATGAAAGCAAAGTTTTGGCAGTAAAAGATGGATTCATGGATCTGCTACAACAAAAACAATAGCAGTCATTGTGCTGCGTTGGCCAAACATGGCACATCCAACCAACAGGTAGCCTTATGCTGTGATGAGTAAAGTAAAAACAGCTCATTGCTTTCATCATTTCTGTGGCTTCAAGTGAATTTTGATGAATAAAGCTGTTTGTAAACTTGTTTTTGGCAAACTCGCTCAGCACTTTCTGAGTTAAACACAAAGGAAATGAGACAACCTGTTGCTTCTGTTGCCAACACACTGCCTGCAGTCTCTCTGCAGCTTATTGTATGTTTTATAAGATATAACTGCTTGTTATGATGAAAGTATTAAACTGTTACTTTTTAAAGGATTCTTTAACTCTTTACAACCTAAACCATAAAATCATTTTCAATTTTTTTTGAAAATGGAGGGTTTATTCAACCATCTGACATTTTTTTTCTAATAATTAAATATCAGTTTCCAAAAATGAATTGTAATTTGTATAATTTGTGCTACATCAATCTCAAAAACGAATCTATCAAATACAGTACACTAGGAGTTAGGGGATTTAAAGAGCTACCGGGCACACTAAAGTCTAAAGTCATCACGTTATGAGTTCGTTAGTAGAGTTCGTTGGACATGGTTATTGTCAGTTATATTCTTAAACAAGAAAAAAAAGTTTTTATCACACAGACTCTGAAACTGCTGGAAAAAGTGCTAACATTGGAAATCGCGCTCACAGACGTAGTTTTTAATTTGGTGAGTCAGCGCCCAGGGTAGCTATGAGCACAGAACATGAGCGATCACAAACACTGATGGGTCACTGGCAGCAGAGTGGCAGAGATTTTTCCAGGGACAGTGATTTTATTTTGCAGAGAACTAATAGGTCAGCATGCTGATTTCTCAGATCTCTCTCTTATTTTGAAAACCCAACGTGTTCTGTACCAGTATTCGGCTCCGTCATAACTCCTCGAAAGCTCACTGAGAGCCTTTAAGAGCTTGTCAGCCTGTGATATTTGAAGGTGGCTCCTTCTCCTCACCTTCAAGTTCCTCTGGTTTCTTTTTCTTTTTTTGTCCGCTTTCTCTTCCACAGCTCGTCTTCTGTCCCACACCCCACAGCCAGTCACAGAAAATGTCTGCTCCCTGAGCCTGGTAGCTGGTAAAAGGGAGTTTTTCCTTCCCACTGTTGCCAAGTTCTTGTTTATAGGGGATTGTGTGGTTTTCTCTTTACCTTAGTCGCCTTGAGGTGGCTGTTGTTGTGATTTGGCACTTATATAATTACACTGAATTAAACTGAGTTGGTGTCTATGCCTTCGGCCTGCCTGCTTTTGCGAAACACACTGGGTGCACAGTCTTCATTCTTCTTCTTCCGGCTGTTCTCTTCGAGGGTCACCACAACAGACCGTCTGCCCCCATCTCGCTTCATCCCTAGCATCCTTCTCCATCACACCAGCCCTCTGCATACATGTAAGTGGCCGATACTGTCGGTTAACACACTATGTCCGGCACCTTATAGGAAAAGTGCGATGGATTAGTGTGTTTTCTTGACAGCTAGCAGTTATGTGGTATTGACATTAAAATTGCCTTGCTGGCTTGTGAATCTGGGAAGCTATCTAGCTTTTTTAGTCTCACACAAACACTCCTTCAGATTTTTACATAAAGGCTGGCAGCACAATGTTGGCATCATGTCGCAGAATATGATGACATCTTGCCATCTGATATGTTATTTACACATCAGTGTGGTTACAGCAGAAAAGATCTTCACAGTCTGAATATGTAAATGCGACAAGAGGAGGAGGAGCGGGAGGGAGGAGGGCTAACAGCGATCCTGTGTGGGACGCGATGTGTCGTAAATGCTGATTACAGTATCCTGCCACTTCCATCTCTCCAAACGTATCGCTACTCGATGACAACCGCCTCACCATCCACCCCCACCCCCACACCATCTATCTTTCTCCCATCTGTTTCCCCCACTCTCCATCTTATTTACTTTAGGTGAAGCTCCAACATGAAGCTGTGGTGTTGCTGATGCGATCTCTGATTGCAGCATCCCACCACTTCTGTCAGTCACAATTCATCACTTTATCCGTTCCTCTCTCCCTCCATCCTCCTCTTTCTCTCCCTCTCTCGCTCTGTCTTTGTATTTATTTGTTTATTTACCAAAAGAACGATTTGATATGAAGAAAAGATGGAGCTGATGTTGCTTTAATGCGATTGCGACATCCCACCCTTCCTGTCAGTCATAATTTATCATTTTAGATGTTTCACCCTCTCTCTTTCCCCCCTTCCCTGTCTTCCTGTCTCCTGCACGTTGATTTAGTGTGAGAAGGATGTGATGAGAATTAGCCTGCTGACGTGATCTTGTGATGTTGATTGCAGCATCCCACCACTTCTGTCCACCGCAATTTAGTATTCGTTGCTATGCCAGCCCACTCCTCCTTCTTCCGGTGTCTGAAGAACATTTTCTTCTCAGACTTTTTCAAAATGATAATTATGACAAAATAGTTTTGTCGAGGCTTGTTAGTGCACTGTGTATCAGCACGAAATGTTAATATATTGAATGTGTGTAAAAGACTGGATTCATGGTCTTTTCACTTCTCATCCACACTGAAATTATTATGAACTTTCAAATAGTCCAAGAGACACTTCTCAAACCTCCACAGCCTCCAAATGTGGATTTTTATTGCTATTCTAATCTGGAACATCACATCAGCTGGTAATATCCACTGGAATGATGTCAGCTGCCAAAAACAAGTTCAGACAGCTGATGAGGTTTGAAAAGAAAGACATATTTTACTACTGTGAGCTAATGCTAAAGCTATTTATTAGCGCTGTGGGACTTTTTTCCCCGTTTCTTTTGGCTATGCTGCTTGGGCCCAGTGCAACAGGGGGGCTGTTTTGTATGTCCACATCCAGCAGACTCTCACACTACTCTCTTATTTGGGTTTGTGTCGACCTGCAGAATGTAAATGAACAGACAGACAAACGCTCACCTGGAAACATCAGGCGAGCGTTTGTCTGAACGCTTGAAAGACAGCAAAAAGTTGAACAAATGTTTCAGAATAAGGCTCGATTTCATTGCATATCCAGAAAACGTGCTGCACGCCTTAAAGGACAAAGACCTAGAGTTCAACGCGTGCTGCACACGTGAGCATCGTCTGAATGAATTTAACCTGCAGGACCAGCAGAAAGTAAGAGACAGCAGTCCCAAACAGCTGCTTAAACAGGCTCTATGAGTGCGACTCGTTTCCATTTGTTTTTAAACTTAAAAGAAATAAAGTTTTGATATGTACAAAGTCTTCTAATATTAAAAAATGTGATGATATGTCCCAGACCTAGTTTTACATTAGTTACTTGTTTAAATTTAAAGTGTGCATGTTGTTGTTGTAGTTAGGGAGCCGAAAAGCCTTTTGTGTTTTTGAGCTGCACTAAGATTTTATTTATATAGCACCAAAGCACAACAACCCCCTCACTGTGTTTAATACTGCACGATACACAGCCCACAGTAATGCAACGATCCATTTTATTGTGTCAAATGCTGCAGTGAACCTCTGAACTCTCAGCGCTGAGGCGCAAACGTCCTAAGAACAGACATACGCATTTCTTCGGTGAATCTGTGTGCAGAGTTGCTCCTCGTGATTTCACATCGATCGTGTTATTAAAACGCATCCGGTCAACAAGCCGAGAACATGCTTCTTCCAGAAGATCAAAGTAACCGTTTAAAAGTAGCTGATGTCTGTTTGCTGTGTTTGGGACACAACTTTGTGGGTTTTTTTAATGTAACTCAGAGAGAACTTCAAGCTGAGGAAGGAGCAAAAGTCTGTGTGAACGTGATGAATGTGGGTCAGCATGATTAGCTCACATGCTTTATTAAAGCTCTGTTTCTGTTTCTAAGTTCAGGGATAAGAGATGAATCCATTTCCACCACTCGACTTTGTTATGGTGGAAGTTACTTAGTTAGTTTATTTGCTTGTTTTAATCAATTTTAAATCATGCTTTTTATTTGTTCTTGTTTCTAATGTCTCTGTAAAGCACTTTGAATCACCTTGTTGTTGAATTGTGCTATACAAATAAACTTGCCTTGCCTTACTTTCATATATCATTAAAACAACTTTTAACTTCTGTGCATGACTCCACAGCTCAGTGTGAATTACTGGGACAAATACCAGCAGCAGTACTGGTTATAATGGGTGTTCTACACTGATTAGAAACATTTACTTTCTTTAATGTTGTTGCGTGTCTGTTGCATCACTATTAATCATGATGAAGGAAAAAAATGAAGCATAATTGTAAGTAATAGAAATGAATGACTCTGATTCCCTTTGTCTGTTCTGTGTTTCAGTGTATGATCCTATTATGACCTAAAAGAGCAGCGAGATTGTGTCATTGCTGTAACTGGTATTAATGGCACTCATACTGGTGACTGCATGAAATTTTGAAGTAGTTTGAAGCCGCCTTATAACCATCAGAAGAGCTGAGTGCAAACACCTCAGGGAGCTGTTTACAGAGCAATGTCAGCCACACAGAAGATGAAATACTTTATTATGCACTTACGAGGCAGTTATACTAATGTAGTGCTTTTGTACCTTTGAAAAGTATATTTACAGGCCTTTCCAGGAAAAAAGTACAAAGTGTCCTGTAGCTCTCTGCTAAGCTACAGCTTCATGTACCCGAGTCACTGCCCTGGACCTCTCCACTGTGTGTCTGTGCATTGGAGGTAGAGTACAGTTTATAAGTCCAGCTTGGTTCCCAAGCTGCCTGCCGTTAGCTAACAACACTCGAACCTTTATCCATCTCGCAGCTACAACCCAAATAGAATCACTGGTTAGTCTAATATTCATGTGGACAGATGGAGGAAACAGGAGAAAAGGCAGAGGCAGAGCTAGAAAGATATGGAGACAGATACAGAAGGAAGCTTGTTGGAATGAATGCTACATGGTTTTATTTAAGTTACATCAACAGTTAAACTCATTGAAGTACATCATTTATTTTTCAGTCTGAGCACACGTTGTCTCCCGCACCTAAAAGAAGAAACTGTGTAACATTTACCTTTTACTGCACAATCTGTGCACATAGTTTAGATGTTGTGTGCTTTGTTGTTTTGCACGTAACTGATGTCTGTGTGTGGGTCAGTACATTAACACTCACACATGCCAATACATGTTCACACACAAGAATGTAAAAATAAACATGCACGTGCACTTAAACACACACACACACAGCTGGTGCCATCTGTTGAATCACAGTAGATTAGCCTGTTGGTGGCAGCAGCCTCATCGCTCTCTCTCTCTCTCTCTCTCACACACACACACACACACACACACACACACACACACACACACACACACACACACACAGAGGCTGTGATGTGCCAGTGTCTTGGGGCCGAGTATGACAAGGTGTCAAAGTGTTTTGCTCTGCCTGCCAAGTATCTCTCTCGCTCTCTCGTCAGCTCCGCCTTCCTCCCTACCTCTCGTCTCATGTCTCCTTTTCGACACGTTCTGTTGATCTTCACTGTATTTTTTGTCAAAAATAATAGTAAAGAATATCAGTATTATTTAGCATCTTACATACAGCATATCTAAGATAAGGTGATGAGGGCACACTGACCCAGGCAATAACTCACCATTAGTACTGATGAACTGTGGTTGCTGGTGTTCACTATAAGCCATTATCATATGACTGGACTGAAAACACATCCCTCTGTGCTGTTAGTGAGTCGGGCATTTGCATCTACTTATCAAGGTCAAGCATTCAGTGTCCTTTGACAAATTTAAAAAGTTGTCTTTACTTAAAATATTGATAAATAAAATCTACATTACCGTATTTTTCTGGCAATACGGCGCACCGGATTATAAGACACACTGTCGATGTTTATAAGTGTGGCTTATAGTGCGGAAAATACGGTACTTTGCAAATGATCCAAAAAGCTAAAGCTACTTTTTTAGCGTGCTGCACTTAGTGAGATGACGTTGGCTTATTATTGCATTGCAAAGTAAAAGCTTCATATAATTTTATATGTTACAGTGACATGGAGTCATTACTCACCACAGGAGTCTTAATCACGATGGCCTTTGTAGTATGCTTGCCCACACAAACACTTGAGACCAGATCCCACAGCACTACATAAAAGGAATAATGACCACACTAATGCTATGCCATGAACTCTATAACAGTGCTATTGTACTTTCACAGACAGTCAGAGTCAGCTGGCAGGGAGTCAGAACAGACTGTTATGTCCACTGGGAGCTGCATGTTGAGTAGATGTTTATATTGAGTTCAGTCAGCCATGCTCTATATGTGGCATTGCAGCCAACCACATGCCAGCACACACAGAGGTCTGTTGGCATCTCCAGTAAACTGAACCATGATTCCTTTAAGTGAACTGGATATGTCGCTCACCAGTATACTTTAAGTTAAAATGTTGTTATACACGCCCTACAGTAGACTGGTGACCTGTCCTGCCAATGCACTGGCACCAGCTGGCACAGCCTCCAGCCCTGAATTGGATAAGCAGTTTATAAATTGAACGGGTGAAGTGATGATGTTAATATACACAAAAGCTTTTCCTTACAATGAATTTTGACAAGTGGTGCGAAATACCAACAATATCTGAGCGGGTGTGCGTCGGTATGTTTACTGTGAGTGTTGTGCACATAATGATTTTTCTATCCTTGATCCCTGTCTTCTTAACACCTTTAAGTTTGTGACCTGAAACTGTCTAAATGCAATAAATTTATCTTTTAAGTGATTCTCTGTATTTGCCTTTCCCTACTTTTTAATCCACAGCAAAAGACAGAAAGTAGTGGTAAATCCACTACAGGCTTAAACACACACACACACACAGACTGTCCATCTTTTCCTGAACCGTAGCCCAGTTTTCCAACCAGTCTATGTGTGTGTGTGTGTGTGTGTGTGTGTGTGTGTGTGTGTTTGCTTATTTTGGTGAGCACAGCTTGAGTGTATTCATGTGCACGTGTTGGAGACAGAACGTGTCTGTGTGTGAGTGTGGGTGTAAGAGTGTGTGTGAGAGGCTGCCATCTGTTAAAATATTGAGTGGAACAGACCAGTATTATTCCCACAATCCCTCCCCTGCTGTCCCTTCTCTTTGCCATCGTTTACTCTCTTTCTTTCACCACCGTCCCTGCATCTCTCCATCCATCGAGTTATCGTGCTATCTCTGCCTCCTCTGGTAACTCGCTCTTTATTTGCACCTCCTCTTTTCATCTTCAGGCTATTTTTCCTGCAGCATCTCCACGGACCCACACTTAAAAACAACAGCATCATCAGCGTATCATAGCACACAAGACACACACGCTTACATTTGTGCACATTACGCAACATCTGAGCGTTACTGGAATTGTTTGCATTAGCTAATTTGGTGAATATGTATTCATTCATTTTTTGTGCAGCATTGTTTTATTTTTCGTTTCCATCTAACGTCAACACACTTCATTTACTTTCTGGATGCTGCTTTTTTTTGTCACATGTGTCCATGGAGCCAAGTCCCAGGGTACCATGTAAACTGAGCATGAAATGCAAAAAGGATGATGTATTCACAAATGCAATGATATGTAAGATATGTGTTTACTGGATGAAAGGAAAGTGATGTAAACAGAACGTAAGGCTTTGTGTCCACCCAGCTGACACAAAGATATTTCCTTTTTTTAGCTTTACTAAAAACAAAATCCACAACATCTGCTTGTTTTAGAGTTGCAGTTATTCATGTAAATATTTCTAGGATGTTTGTTGGTTTTGTTCTATTTGACAAATGTCATTTTAAAAAAAACGTATTCAAACATATATTTG
Organism: Diplotaxodon limnothrissa; assembly: GCF_057381915.1. Taxonomy (NCBI): domain Eukaryota; kingdom Metazoa; phylum Chordata; class Actinopteri; order Cichliformes; family Cichlidae; genus Diplotaxodon; species Diplotaxodon limnothrissa. The sequence goes on along the minus strand of NC_140609.1, from coordinate 39,322,526 downwards.
AATAGGAAAACATTTTGTACATCATAAGTTTGACACAAAAAAGGAACGAGGGACTAACAGAGAGAGGAGCCGACAGGGAAACCAGTAATAAAAACCAAGAGATGAACCACGATTGCAGACTGAAAGTCATGACTGAATGAACTATGAAATAGATTCAGCAAAAGACTTAACATTGAGATCACAAAGTTGCAGTCTTCAAAAATAATAAAGAAATCCAAATGTTAACACAAAAATCAAGCACTCCAAACACAAAAGCAGCAATAAAACACAAACCAACAATCCAGAGATCAACAACACAACCAATCCCAGGGACCGTGGCGCAAAGCTTTTATAACTGAAGCCTCACCAAAACATCACTCCAAGCTTGGTCTCGGGGCGTTGTCAATATCTGTGTGGTTCCAGTCACAAACCTCGGACCTGGACAGTTGTGCTGACAGCTCATAGTCGCAGGGTGATGCAGTGCACTCCACCCAGCTGCATTATCCTTGACTTCAAATTCCAACCAGGGGATTTATTCTCAGGGTGATCCTGACCTCTGACCTCACTGTGCAATGGAAAGTCAAGTCAGGAATACCCTGTGAGGATCCGTGAAGCATCCCATTATCATTTTAAGTTTGAGCAGCGCCTAAATTAGCTCTTTTTTTTTTATAATATCAGTTGTCTCAGTTTTTTTTAATCAACAAAACCCTTGGTGCTTTGGTCATGTGCTTGATTATTTTCAAGAGCAGTTTGGCCACAGTTATTCTCGTTGGTTAAACTGCTGTTAAAACAGTTTAAGTGTGTTTACTTCTTATCTTTTTTTCCATGAAAGTTTAATATAAATCGAAGTGAACGTGTATTCAAAGACCCCCAAAAGTCCAAATTTAATGTGGTCAGACGTGTTAAACTGTCATGGCTACAGTGGCACATGTTCCAGTCTCAGGTTTTTTTAAAGATAACTCGAGATTTAACTCGTCCCGATCGATTTTATGGCTAAGTTACTTCTTAATTGGTGCCACGCACCATAGCACAACTGTTAATATTTAATTACTGAACTGACAAACCCGAGAGATGCCAACCAGCTACCAACTCTGCTCAAACCTGAGACTTAAACCTTCTCAGACATTTTGTGGAAGCAGTGATGTGAGGAAGGTAAAACTTGATGCCCTAATTTCTAGAAGTTGAGTTCATGGCTGGAAAAAAAAGAAAAGTAGTTTACGTCGGCTTTCAAAGTTTTATGCACAGGTTGAAAAAGAAACACTTATTCATTTTTTGAAGATTTCAGCAGCATTTTCATCACCACAGAGATAAAAATATCAACCAAAAACAAAGGGACTCTGTCCTTCATCTCTCTGCCTCGGCTCTCCGCCTGCCTTCTACCTTCCTCCCTCATTATGTCCTCCATTATTCTCTCCCATTCCACATCTACCTGTCGCCATGTTGTTTTCTATTTCTGAAATGGATGCCCTCAGATTTTCATTCTCTCCTCCTTGTCGTGATCTAATACATGAATGCAACAGAAAAAAGATGTTTTTTTCTTCACTCTGCTTCTTGCTGTTCTTATATTTTTTGCCAGCGAACCTTTTCATTTAATTTTTTTCGCCTCCTCGAGCCTCCTCGGGGGCTTGTTGATCTGAATTTATGGCTCTGTCTTCAATGTTTTTTTCCAGCTCATTTTCTTTTTATCCTAAATCTCTCATTCTCTTTTCCTTTGACCACGTCTTTGTCTGAATACATGTATTTCTGTTGGCACTGCGGGTGTTTGGTATTTTAGTCGTCTCTGCCGAACCAACGGAAGAATTTAAAGTTTTTTGAGCCGCTTCTCTTCTGTGCGCGATTCGGTTTTATAAGATGCTTTATAAAAAGAATATATGTGCTTCTGTAATACTTCATCGACCATTGTTATCACCTGCAGCGGGTGAGCAGATTTATTTTCCTGGTGAATGCCAATGCGAGTTCTGTATTATTGACACAGCTACATCTAATCTAACAGCACCAGACCACCTCTCCCCACCCGGGGGATACTGGGTATTTGATTTGGGCTCCGTCTCCATCTGGGCTCCAGCAGAAAAAGAGAATTGCAAAGAAGTAATGCCATGCTGCTTCCAATACCCTCAGCGTGCTGGGAAGTTCAGGCTTCACTCTGGCTTTTGAGAGATTCAGATGGTGAGGGGACAAGCGAGGTTGGGCCGCCATGTTGGTAACAGATTGAAGCCTCACCAGGACGAAAAAAACCTCCACTCAGAGTATACCATCCATATTGGAAGAACACAGAAATCGTGAGGCAAAGATTATCACACCAGTACTTGAAGTTGGAGATTTACTGTGAGCACTCTGAAGCTGAAATCAGTAATTGAGCTAAATGTTAGAAAGAGTGCTAATCAGTTATCGGACAGGCACTCCAACAGAAATGTGTCTATAGCACAACATTATGCTCCACTTACACTGATTTACTTCACTTGTCGGAGCTGCGGCTCCCATAATTTGGTAGATTTGAAGAAGTGAAAATGGAAAGAAGAATACAAGCTTCTGTGAGGTAGCTACTTCAGTCTTGTAGTTTAGCCAATATCTGTTTTATATTTAGGAAATCTAGTTCCCATCAAGCTAGACAACAGAAGAAACAGATTCATCTCTGAATGAGCAGAAGCTGTTGTTTCAGCTTTTATTGCTTCTGTGACAGCATGAGGAGGCGGTGCTGGGAGGTGTCACGTAACCATGGATAATATAGGCATGTTAAAAATATTGCATGGGTGATGCTTATGTGCTAGTATAAACTCTTTCACCACCTATATGCAAACATGCACTTTTTTCTACCATGTTATTCATTAAGTCTTTTCCAGCTATGCTTATAATTAATGGTCTCACATTAGACCACTAATGCCAGTCTCCTGGGTGAAGTTCCTGTTTTGGTATTTAAATGTAAGCTGATGAGAAATTAGAATCACAAATGTGTGATTACGTGGAGAAAATCAGATGTAATAAGTGGAAAAGGCTGATCAGAGAGCACACATGAAAGAGAAGAAACAACGGACAAGGACAGGCGAGCCTGATAGAGGACATTTGCATGACAGTGACAGAGATGTAAGACAGACAGAGGGTGAAGATGAAAGGGAAAGGACGACTTCGATCAATAATCTCAGAGAGTGCAATATTGGAAACTTGTCCAGTGATCCGTGGAGTGTGGGAGGACTACAAGATGTACACATCATAGATACACCGTCCAAGGATAAATAACCGCATATACACTTACACCTGCAGGCTGGAAGTCGGGTATCATCTGAATAATCTGTTTGTCACACACACAAACCAGGATTCTGTAACCATCCTCGACGATTTCATCTTTAACAGCACAGCAGAGGAATCAAATCCTGATTATCCACCTTCAGCTTCCTTCCCGACTGCACACGGATTGCTTGTTCCTCCACCTACCAAATTTTTCTCCTCTCCATGGATGGAGGAGTGTTTTAAACGTGGGTCTAATTCTTTTCTTTTCCACATTATTGCTATTGATTGCATAAACAATAAATAGAAAATGACATAGATCTAGTGTATCAGAATGATAATTTGTGAGACAGAAGACATGACTGGAGCTTGTACAGCTGAGTGTTTCCTGTCGAGGTGGCTCTTCTATTCCATGTGTTTGGGTCGGTTTCTCCGATGTAGAGGTCTGAGCGCTCCTCGGTGTGTCGGGCCAGCTGAGCCTTGTACAAGGTGGGAAAACAGACAGATATATCCAGCATTCACATACACAGAAGAAAAGTCTTACATTTAAAAACCCAAGGCCCCTCTTCAATGATAATCGAACCATGTAGGTTTTGTGAATTAATAAGTGTTGTATAAATATTGATGAGGATGTGAGTACACCCATAACCTCTCCACACAGGGGTAATTTATTTTTCTCATTAATTTCAATTGCTGTGTGCTCCCACCAGTGCTGAGTACTGAAAGTATTTTTGTAGACCTTTGAAAATGGACTGCATTAAGTCCAAAATAATTCCAAAGAGTAGTTTTCTAAAGGTCCTGATTTAGAAATCATTAGTATTCTAGTAGAGGATGTATGTTTTTAGACCTCAGCTAGCTCTGCTGAAGTGTTTCTTCAGACCATCTGCAGTGAAACGTGAACCTCAGAAGAATATTTCATGTTTGTATCAGCTAATGTCTTCCAGTCCTTCTGTTTAGAAACACATCAGTTTAAAGGGTGTGACTGTCTGAACTCAGACCATTTCTGCCATTTATTTTGGATGTATGTTTCTAATATTCCAAGTAAATAGTAGTAATTATTTTATTAGGCTGTGTTTAAACAAATTTGGGTCTGATGTAAGGATACTTCGACTGTGCTTAGTCCCAAACATCAGCTGTACGGAGTAGAGATAATGAAGCTTAAACAGCCCAAGAGACATTTCGTTTTCTGTGAATTTTGTGAAGACCAAACCAGATCGTGAACAGAGAGGTATTGCTGGACTACACCACTGTCAATAGGTGATAACACAACAAGGTTCATTTAAATCCTTGTATGGACCATGAGCCCTTAACACAGAGATCACCAAATTCCCTGATTGGCGGCACCCTCCTGCTACCTCACACGTTTTTTTGTTTCTTTTTCCTTGGTGTGTAACATTACCTTGTGATAAGCATTTAACGCCCCACATGTGACAGTGGGTCGGGTGTTAAGAGGTTTTTGTCACTTCACATATAAGAGGAGGATATAATGGTATCATTTGGAGTTTATTATCCTCTAACTAACCTGATAATTAAGTAATGCAGTTTTAACGGAAGAATTATTCAAAACGAGTGGGCGGTGTTTGCAACGATAATCACTGTCAGTGTATTTAAGGATTGTAAATGTGCTGTCAGAGAGAAAGCTTCAGCACCTGGAGAACTGTGACAGGCTGATATTAAATAAACATCCATTGTCTGTCTGATATATTGGCCCTAACGCTGCTCTCATTATCTCCATGGTGTAAATTTGACAGTGGCGTGCTCCCATCCAGCCCCGTCTTCAATATCACCCGGCTCCATATCCTCTAATAAAAACGTATTTTGAATTGTGAAAAGACAATCCTTTTGACCTTATTCTCTCTTAAGTTCTATTACTGCACTTCAGTTTGTAATATTACAGGAATATTTTAGACGACATGGCCCTCCTGATCCTTTGTCTCCAGCAGCACTGGCTGCCTGGCACACAGTACTGATGAATGTCATTTCATTTTTTCCCTTTTACCTCATAGTGAGTTTTGGCATCAGTGGAGAGTTGCTCTGGATTAAATGTCAGACAAATGTCAGTTGCGCCTTCAGAAGTTTGTTGTATAGTTTCATGATGCAAATGGCTTTTGTGCTGTTAGTGATTTGGGTTTATTTCGTGCTGAAGCTGTTCAGATGAAGGCAACACAGGGACTTTTATGTCATGATATATATATCAAGTCAAGTCAAGTGGCTTTATTGTCATTCCAGCCATGTGCAGTGGTACAGTACACGGTGAAACGAGACAACGTTCCTCCACGATTCTACATATAAAAGACCATCAACACAGGACTACCGAAAGTACGAGTGTGCAAAAACTGCAAAAAACAAAACAAAGACAGAACGATACAATTATACCAGATTAATCAAAATAGTTAATGCACTTTTATTGTGTATATTTGAAATAAATACCACTTATAAAGAAAGAAAGGTTTGAAACTGTAACTGCAGGCCGCTGTTATGATGATTTTTTATGGAATAATATTTATGTCATAAGAAATGTGTGAGCAAGAGTGTCATGCTTTGCACGAGCTGCTGTTTCATGCTCACGTGAGTCGCTCTCTGCGCTCGGGCAGAAATCCTGCTCGGAGGCGGAGCCCAAAAGGAGATGGGGTCCTAATGTGATTGGTCACTTTAATGGATAATCTGTTGATTATCTTTTCAACCTCTTGTAGTATTGAAACAGAATCAATAGTCATACATCTTCACAGTTAATCTAGTGCACATCCCCTCAGAGGTCTTTCATGCTCTCATTTGTTGCTGTGGCTTTTTACCGCGATCTATTTTTCAGATCGATTGCTCACACTCATGATTACTGACTCAGGGTGTTTTCAGTCAAATGCCTACATTTGCTGATCACTTACATGAGTCCCATGTAAGATGCACATAATCACAGTTGAAGCACATGCATGGATCCATATTGGTGTGTTGGGATTGTGTTGGCGTTTTTTACATTTCTGTTTACCTTTTTTTTTAACCGATGCAGATTTTTGCAGTTCCATCACTTAAAAAAGAAACAATGTAACTACTTACTTATTTACAATGTAAGTGTGCAATTATACAGTGCTAAATGTTAGTGGAATCTGAAATTACATATATATACATATATATATATATATATATATATATATATATATATATATATATATATACACATATATATTAGGGGTGCAACGATACACAAAATTCACGGTTCGGTTCGGTTCGATACTTTGGTGTCACGGTTCGATATTTTTTCGATACAAAAAAAATGTTCATGCCTTTTTAATTTGTCATTTATTAAAATTATAAATATATATTTTAACTCAAAAGTACAGTTTTTAAATTTAACCCTAACCCTTGTGCGCGTTTTTTATTTTGACAGCGAATGCGCACCTGCGGACCACTTATGTGCAGCCCTGGTTATTTAGCTCGTCATATTGCAGCCACAGAAATTCTTTTGTCCATGAAACCATAAAGCTGCACTTTCTTTTTGCCTTATAGTCTCATTTGTCATAACTTCTCCGTTTTGTGGTAAGCTTTTCTTTGGCTGTCACTTCTTCACCCTGACCTGTCTTATTTGGCTCAGCAGAACTAAAATATATGTTCTGCTGGTTTTACACACACACTCACATAAGCTCAGCGATTCTCTGCGCGATCAACCTCTCACATGTTTAAGCTTGCTGCGGGAGATTTCACTTGTCATGTTTGCATAGTAAGCTAACGATTAATAAGACGATGTCAGAGGAATTGGTGCACAAATTATCATCACTCACAGATCAGTGCTGTCGCTCTCTATACACAGTTCGCACGATTGCAAAGTGAAAGCAAAAAAACAAGCGCAAATTCAAACGCGATTTCAATATGTCACATATTGACAGTGGCTCACCGATGCCAATGACATAATTACCCAGCTACATTTCTGAAAGAATGCAAAAGCATTGACATATATTTTTCCTACAATAGCCCGACGGGCAGGGAAGAGATAGATTTTGGTAGCCCGTCTGAAAAAAATCGCTAGCCCAGGACGTCGGGCTAGCGATTTTGCGAGCCCTGTATCTGATTGAGGAATCACTCATCTTTGGAAAAGAGAGTTTATTACAGAGAAATGTCTCTTTCCAAAATAAAAGCTATACTATCCGCTTCTTCTGGGCTATATTCTCAGCAGCATAAGGAGAATCATGTGCTAACAGCTGTCTAAATGACTCGGCTAAAGTTAGTAGCATGCTTGTTGTTTTTGTCTTTGCACTAGGATGATGTCAGCGTAAATGTGCAGTCATATTCGTTGTGTTCCCACTAGTGCTTTCAGGTTAATCTCGTTGAAATGACCTTAACGCCACAACACGGCAAATCTCCGTTAACGAGCTACCGCCGATCGCCCCGTGCATGGGGCTAGACGGCCAACACGTTAACGAGCTAACTGCGCTAACACACTAGCTCCCACCTATGTAATTGAGCATTGCATGGCACATCCAACATACTGTTTTACTTTAGTCCATGACTCGCTTACCTTCAGGGTCATACGTCACATGAAAACCAAAATAATTCCAAACGCCAGATCTGAATGAGGGTGGGGGAGGTCCATGTTACAAGGAGAGCTTAACTTCTGTCTCGCTAGCTTGCCCTGCACTCTTCCTTCTGACTATGCTGTCTGTGTTGAGCGCTCAGTGGATCTGCGCTCGACAGTGCAGCCTAGGCGGAGTAGTCGAACGCAGATTCACTGAGCGCTCAACACAGACAGCATCGTCAGAAGGAAAGTTGATAAAATACATTACAAATGTTGTATTGTTCGATACATATGCGTACCGAACCGAAAGCACTGTATCGAACGGTTCAATATCGATACGAATATCGTTGCACCCCTAATATATATATATATATATATATATATATATATATATATATATATATATATATTCAGTTTATTCCAAGCACATTTTAAAAAGCGCTAGAGAACAAAGTCATGGATGCTTGTTATTTTTATTGTTTTAATCTGAAACTATTAATAAACCCTTAATACTCCTTACATCGCTACTTTAGAAAACCACCATTATTTTTCTCTCTTTGTAGAAATCAGTTAGCTTTCACTGTCCTTGAGTAAAAGATATCAAGTGTGGAAGCTCAGCTTGTTTTGGTTCTTGTCTTCTTTTTCTTTTATACATAAAACGCTTCAGTCTTCATGAAAACCATCTTTTATGTGCAGCAGCTCCACAGACACATCAACAGCAATTGGACATGTTTGCATTGAATATGAAATGGTAAAAGTATTCATGAGCCGAACTGTTTGTGCGCCGCTGAATTAGTAGGGAACCCTTTTTATTTCTATGCAGCTGTCCAGCAAATTCACATTCATCACGTTCTCCACTGATTCCATCTTTGGTAATTCACAACAGAGCCGCGAACAGCCGAATACAAACAGAAGTCTGGTTATTGTGATAATTATTATTATTACAGATGTTATTATTATTATTATGGCTGATGTCTTTTCTCTGTCAATGCAAATGTCTCATTTTCATGATAATGTCCTGCTCGTCGGCCTCGCCGCTGTTTCTGACAGAGTCTCTGTGCTCTCTGTTTATTACTGCGCCTTCATTCCTCAAGAGGAAACAAGCTCCTCCAGATTCATCGTCACACTCTTCTCTGTGTTTGGGAAAAGTCTCTTGTTTTGATTCTCATGATTTCAAGATTTTGATCCAAACAGAACTGAGAAAGTTTCTGATCTTAAGATTTTGTCATGAGGAGCATCGCCTGTTTTTTTTTAATGATATTTACATTGGAGCTAAAAAAAATTTATTTCTTAGTTCAGCCCAGGTAACAGTTAAACAGGACATAGTGCAGAGTTGTTGTCGATATTTCAACACGTTCCCACCCCCAAAGTGGAACATTTTTAATTGAAAACTCAATATATTACGTTTCTGAGCATCCAACAGGTCCCTATATTACGAGATCAGAAAAATGAATAAAACATGAGAACCATTTGGAATGAATCTGCACATGTTTGTTTGTTTTACTTAAATTGCTTTGGAAAACACTGTCTAATGTCATTAAAGTGCTGGTTAAGGTTAGGGATAAGGTTATGGTTATGACTGGAATACATGGCTGGAACGTGTAATACCACTGGATTTCATCCATAACCCGGCGCGTAGCATAAGAACGAGGGAGGTCACCTTTCGCGTTCCTCAGGAGTGCCTCAGGACTTGACAAATCATCTCGATATTACACCTCGGGAGTGAGAACGGGCCAGATATTTCCAAACAACGTTTGACCTTGTTTGACGTATAATATTTTTTGCCGTGTTATCACGATGCTCCTGACATGGCAGGAAGAAATAAAACATGTTCAAACTTTTTCATTGAGCAAAATGAGCAAAGGACAAAAAGTTGGGTTATTATCATTGTCATACAGGATGCTGGTAAAGAGTAAAGTTTAGCTATTATAAACAGTTCAATTAAACAGTGCACTGCACACTTTACTGCAACCAACACCTTTCAAAAGGCACCGTTTTTCCTTTGAAACTGGTCTCAGTTTCCAGTTTGTCTTGCACTTTTGACAGTTTCATTCCTGCTTAGCGAGCAGTTCTTGAGTGTTTACAGACAGCAAAAGACAGTCTTTTAAAAAAATAATAAAGTGCTTGAACAAACAGATAAAATGTCTCAAACACAAACCTTTGCAAAGTAGAGTTTGGGGATGTTAGGCAGTGGATGAAAGCGCTGCGAGGCGTAGGAGGGGGGACTTTCACTGCTTCAAAGCCCCAGCAGTTTCTACCCATGTTTGACCTGGTTGAACATCAACATTTTGGTGGTGGGAACAATTAAATTCACCAGCTGAAGTGAATTGAGTTGGAAATAAAAGCCTTTGTTTAAAGGATGATTTCACAATCTTGAATCTCACCGTAGCACAGTTGTGTTTTTTTCTGTGAGATGTGCCACGCAACATATCTCATTAAACGCGAGTCACACGAGGCTGCACGGCTTGCTGTCAGTCACCAGCATTTGATTTCCCCAGTTTTTACCTCATACTGATGTGACAAGCTCATTTAAATTCTTCTGTCTCCTGTAGGGGAACGTGACCTTGGTCATAAAGGTTGATGATGTCACAACACAATATAGGATTGAATTCTTTCTTCTTATTGGCACAAGCCCCTTTTCATCTGGTGCAGCTCCAGTGACTCTCCCAATGATCCAGGAACCACGAGGTGCAGAATCATCCACTATAAGGACCACATCTCCAGGAACAACGTTGCGTTTAATCCTTCCCCATTTCTGGCACTGCTGAAGTTGTGGCAAGTACTCTTTAGTCCATCTTTTCCAAAACAGATCAGATATATATTGAACTTGCCTCCATCGTTTACGTGCGTAGAGATCGTCCCTCCGGAACAGGCCAGGTGGTAAAGACAGGTTAGACTTGAGAAGAAGGAGATGGTTTGGTGTTAAGGCTTCCAAATCATTTGGATCGGTGGATTCCAGTGTAATGGGTCTACTGTTAAGGATTGACTCCACTTCACAAAGAGCAGTTTGGAGCCCTTCCTCGTCCAAATGCTGTGTTTGGAGAGTGGAATTAAGGACCTTTCTGACAGAACGAATCAACCGTTCCCATGCTCCGCCATGATGCAATCCAGTTGGAGGATTAAAGATCCATTTCACTCCCTTCAAAGACACAGCATCAGAGATCTTTTCCTGATTCCACTGTTCCATAGCTCGTCTCAGCTCGCGCTCTGTGCCCACAAAGTTAGTCCCATTGTCTGAGCGCAGTTCTTGTACCTGACCTCGTCTTGCGATGAAACGTCGTAAGGCGTTAATAAAAGAGTCAGAGTCAAGAGATGAGGCAACCTCAATATGTACTGCTCTAATTGCCAAACAAGTAAAAATAACACCATACCGCTTCACAAGACTTCTCCGACGCTTCAGTTCAAATGGACCAAAATAGTCCACTCCAACAAAGCTAAATGGGGGTTTCTCAGGGGTCACTCTGCTTTCAGGCAACTCAGCCATCTGCTGCTGGCCTACAGCTCCATGAAACCTTCTGCAGGTCACACACCTCGACATGATGCTTCGAATCAAAGTACCAGCACCAGGAATCCAGTATTTTTGATGCAGCTTTGAGAGTATGTGATTTCTTCTACCATGACCCACCTCTTTATGAATGTGCTGTAGAATGAGATTAGAAATGTGGAGCTCTTTAGCGATTATGACAGGATGCTTGGAATCTTCTGACATGACAGCCCTACTGAGATGTCCACCAACCCGCAGCACATCATCCTCCAAAACAGGATTCAACTTATATATGTGGCTGCTTCGTTTCACAGACTCTCCCCTTTGGAGATGAGAAATTTCTTCGGCATATCTTTTCCTCTGACAGAACTTAATTATTTGCATCTCAGCATCCTCAATCTCTCCCAATGAAAGAAAGCCATGCCGGAAATCAACCTTATGTTGAGCATCTTCAGACTGAATTGTATCAGATGCAGACTGGAAATGTTTCTTCTTGCGATGCAATAGCAATGTGTTGAACCTCAAAATCCAACCCATCACCCTGACGAGACAAGTCCAGGATGAGGCACGATGGATTAAAAGGGTCAGAGGATGATCATCATTGTGTGCTTGTAAGACCTCGATGGCAGCAGCCACCTTAACTTCAGGATCTTCATGTGGAAGTTCCTGCAAGTTTTCTAGGTTCACAGGCCAATTGTTCTCTGGCTGTGTAAGAAATGCAGGACCAGATATCCATTCAGTGTCACGTAAAAAGGTCTCTGCCTTCATACCTCTGGAGGCAAGGTCCGCAGGGTTATGTGTGGTGTTCACATACCTCCATTGGGAGGCACTAGAAGCCTTGAGGATTTCTGACACTCTGTTCGCCACAAAAGCACGGAACCTGGAAGTCTCATTGTTTATATATTTCAACACTGCGGTGCCATCCGTCCAAAAGACAGAGTTTAAGAGAAAGTCCATCTTGAACTGCTGTTTCCATAGCTTGTCCAGTGTGACAGCAGAAACTCTGTTGACAGTAACTGTTGCCAAACATCCTGGCCTTCCACAGCATTCTCGATTAAGTGGCCCATTCACTGTCCAGCCAAGCACAGTCCTAATGGCAAAAGGTCCATCACCGACACTCCGGATGACCTCCAAAGGTTCTAGAGCTCTGGGCATATTCATGCCAATCAAAAGCTCAACATTGGCCTTAATTTCTGGCAAATGAACATGCTTCAAATGTGGCCAGTCATCCAGGTCCTGTTGATTTGGGATGTTACCAATATCTACAGGCATTTTATGCTGAGTGAAGAGGTTAGGCATATCACAGTACATGTCACTGTCCAATCCAGCAACTTCAAGTTCAGGTACAATGAAGCTGTCCACCACTTTCTCCTGTCCCATGGTGCGCAGGAGAATCTTTGTCCTCCTCCCAGCAATATTCAGCTTGTCCATAAGACCCACTGTACAAAAGGATGCTGAACTCCCTTGGTCCAGAAAGGCATACGTTTCCACTATTCTTTGACCTCTCTTTGATTTTACTTTAACTGGCACAATGGCAAGCTTACAGTCCTGTTCACCGGCCCCAGTAAGACCACTAGTCTGGATCGTAACAGGAATGTTATCTGCCTCATTATTAGGTTCGACTTCATTCTTCTCTTTGTGGTGAATATGGAGTATACTTGCATGTCGGAGACCACAGATTTTACATGAAAGGCGTTTTCTGCATTCTTTGCTTATGTGCCCAGTACACAAACAGCCAAAACAGATGCTGTTCTTTTTAAGAAAAGAAATCTTCTCATTATGAGGTTTCTTATCAAGCAGAGCACATGACTCCAGTGTGTGTCCGCCTTTGCAGAAAAAACAAGCCTTCACAGTGCTGTGACGATCTTGAGCCCCAGTCTGATTCTGTCTCTCAACATCAGAGACTGTTGTGGCGAAGCTACTTCCTTTAGCTCTTAGATGTGGAGAACGTTTCCCTCCATTGCTGCCCTTGGCTGCTAGATGTGTTGCTGGAACGTCACATAGATTTTCAAAGACGGGATCTGTTGCAATTTAAACTTGAGGCTCACGGAAGGAAACAATGTCAATGAATGCCGCTCTGCGATGTTGCCTCTCCTGAATGTCACATGCTACTGTTCGCCATTTGTCTTTAACTTATATGGCAGTCTTCTAATCACAACAAGCATATTGGAAGGTGTATTTAATTCAGAGAGATCATTAATCTCTTCCATTGCATTGCAGCATCCACGTAAGAACAAACAATATGCCTGAAGAGCTTTTCCATCTTCCGATCTAATCAGTGGCCATGAGTGAACTTTGTTCAAATAAGCAGATGCAATCACATGTCCATTCCCAAAGTGCTCATACAGCAGAGTCTTTTCCTTTACATATCCAGCACTTCCAGACATATGTTGACAGCTTTTAACAAGTTCATTGGGCTGCCCCTTGGTGTACTGTGCAAGATAATGCAGGCAGTCGCCAGCATCGCCAGTCTTTGCTTCTATGACCTGTTCAAACGAGCGCATAAAAGCCTGAAAATGTAAAGGTAAACCATCCAAGGTTTGAATCTCCCTTTTGGGCAGTGAAGAAAGACTTTGCTGATGGACCAACATACAAGTTATTTCATTTTGTTTTTCCATAATGGAAAACAGATTTTCATTGGCTACTGGATGAGCAGCTTGTGGTTTAGGCAAAGGTGGAATTGATCCAAAAGCGTCAGAAGGCCCCATAAGAGTGGGTGCAGGTCTTTCCCTTTTCATATTCTGTTGCACTGTTTTTACTTGCAATCACTGGGAATGCAGAGCTTCATTTCCTTTTGTAAGCGTCTGTGGAACAAAAGTCTCTGCATCCACATTAAGAATTTGAAGGCTGTTTCCCTTTGTTTTAAAATATGATTCCATTCCATTAGATTTCCGTGAAGCGACGCTCCGCATAGTGGATCCAGTTCTCAGCACGTTCACCTTTGCAACAGTTGCAGCTATATCTGCTTCAAGCTGAAGTTGTTCTTTCTTTCTCCTCAATTGTTCCTCTTGTTCTTCAAGAGAGTGTTTTTCTTTCAGCATATGTTGACGTGCGAGCAAGGCAGCCATTTCAGCTTCTGCCCTGAGACGTGCAGATGAAGTAGATGATACTCTTGAGCTTGACCTACTGCCTTGATTTGACACACTGTCGGATGGCAACACGTCATCATTAACATCATTCTGAGGATTAAGAGATGATTGAGGTTCTTTTCCAGTGTGCTCTCGCACCTCCACTTCTCCTCCCAGAGAAGTTTCCTGTGACTGTGCCTTGTCAGATGATGGCCTCCCCGAACGTTTATCAGTTTCAGAAAGCCATATCTTAATATCCTCCATAAACTCTTTATTGTATTTAGCGATGCTTGAGAACCATGTATTTTGTTTATCTTTCTCATCAAATGAGATTAGAGAAAGCAAAGATTCATGCAATGCACTGGCATCCTTAAACAGGTGTGTTAACTCATCAAACTGTTTTTTGACTTGTGAATGATTTTTATCATCTTTCATTAGCTCTTTAAGAGACATAATAACATTTTTCATTTTGTTTATATGCCTTTTCCGATCTGTTTGGATGGTTTCAATTTTGTTTGCAAGAGCTTTCTCAGTGTGGGAAATTAATCTTTTATCCTTTTCAGTTTTTCTAACAACAGATGCAGCCTGCGATCCACTCATTTTAAGCATTCAACATAAGCAGCATGCCAAAATCCAAAACAAAGGCAACAGCAATTCCTTCAAACTCAGTTGAACGCCTGCAGAGCCACAGCACACACACACACCAAATCCAACAGCAAACGTAGCGGTGGGCGTGTCACAAAAACATCTTTGTATGGTCAGAATCCAAACTGCGTTCAAACAAATAACACGCAGCACAAAAACACAGTTTACATACCACCATCGTCTTCTCCTTATCTGTCAGACTAGCCGATTTTATGGGTGTAGTGGCGGCGGTGTGTGGGCTCGCGTCGGCGTTTATTCAGCGCTGATTGCGGGACGGTCCATTGCCGCCGCACTTTTTTGCTGACAAATATTGGCGACTGTCAAGCCTTTGAGTTGCCGAGCAGCTGAATAGGGGAATAATGTTGACGCGCCCGCTGTTTAAAACGTAAGTCAAAGTTCCAGGTTAAAACTCCTTTATTTGTTATCAAATTCTTAAAATCCGTAGAAAAACTGTGATCAAAAACATTCTAAGCTTGAGCGGTCAGCAAAAGTCGACTTCCCCCATCACCCACTCATTCACAAAAATTCCCTCGGGCCGTGAACAGGTGATATAGCAATCACTATTACTATTACCGACACCACGTGACCCAAAGCTATGCCTATCCACAACACTTCTTCTTCCTAAAAGTGTAAATGTGTCCTTTTGCTTGTATGTCATAAGTTTGTTCTGATGTCAAACTGCTTTGTAATGTTCACGTTTGAGCTTTATTTCCCTTCATCTTTTTCTACAGCAGTTAATAAGGCTGCTCTATTACCGAGAAATTGTATCACGATTTGGTTTAAAATGTCAGGAAAATGTCCACAGTTGGTACTAAATGAAACCATTTTAGGTCTAATTTCTGACAAATTAAACTGCAGCCGCACTGTGATTTAACTTAACATGGACCTAATGACACAATCACTATCTATTATATCTTTTTCTCTTGTTCTCTTTGTCTTTCTCATCCATCTTCACACTATTCCTTTTCTGTCGTGTCAGAGTTTAACAGTTTGATTTAGAGCCACATATTTCAGAGTAGACCTTCCTCTGTGATTCATCGCCCTGCTCTCTCACTCTCCCCTCTGAATCTCTGCCTCTCTCTATTGAACATCCTCCCCGTAGAGCTGTGGTAGGTAGGTAGGTAATGGATTTCCAAGGAGCAGTTATAAAAACGAACACACTCACGGCGATGACCCGAGATTTATAGTTTGGTCTCTTCTCTTGCTGCCGTAAAAGAAAGGGATAATACAAAGCGGACTTATTTATAGACGCCATCCTTGTCTCTTTTATTCTGTCCTTGCGATGCTGTGCTTGTATGTACCCTCGGTAAGGTAGGATGATTTATACACTGATTCTAGGTTCGGTTTTCTGTTGTTTTTTGTGGTTTTCTTTCAAGGCGTTGCGTCAGGCCCTAGTTATTTTATTTCTTTTCGTCCAAGCAGGGCTGACATATTAACAATAACGTGGAACATCTGCTCTGCACATTAGCATTTTCTGTTTTCCAAAAAACTTACAAATCAATTCAGTTTATTTTCTCTCTTTGCTCTGATATCGGGTCACAGATCCATCAGTCTCAGCACTGATGCTCAAATCTTCCTCCCCTCAGCCAACTCCTCCAGTAATCTTCTCTTTCCTCTCCTGATTGGACATGCTTGAAACTGCTCACCTTGATTCAGCTTAATTGGCCAGCAGTTGGTAATATAGCATTACCTCTAGATATGATATTTTAGTCCTCTTTCATTCTTTTTATTTTGCAGCTTTCATGTGTTTGAAAAAGCTCCTTTGGCCTGAGAGCAGCTATTACGCTCTGGTAACTCCAACATCTTCACTACTTTTCACTGAAAGTTCAGGTTGTAATAAGCAGTTGTAATATATGTTATAGATGTACTGCTACAGGAAGTAAAGGAAACACTGGGATAATGTTAACATTGATTTTTGGTGTGATTTTGAATCCAGCCCGAAATCGGAAGTGACGTCATTTTCGCGGAAATGTAGTTTTTTACCATCAGGGCCTTATGAGCCTATACTGGTGTTTTTAAAAGTTATGTTTGACTTTATGACTTTCTGTGTCGTTTCTGGGATGCTTAGGACTCATATTGCACTGCTGGAAATAGTTTATTTTGATGCATATGCTGCTTTTTTGCAAATTTGCACTATAATATTTATTTTCGTTTTTCCTGCAGTATATAAAAATTGGTGTATTTCGAAAATAAAACTATGAAGACACTCAAAATAAATTTCCTGTGGGAAACTAGTTTGTGCAACTTTTTTGTATTTACAGTTTTGAGGGATAAGCCTCTTATGTTAAAAAAACAAAAACGATTTTCAATTTTTTTGTAGTTTATTGCACTTTTTTGCAATTAATGTAATTACTATGCACTTAATTCATACATGTTATTAAATTTTGGGCTATAATGGTTGTATTGATGTATATCAACTTGAAAATGGCTCCACAGCATGTAAAAATCTAATATAAGCTCTGGCGGACTTGGTTCTATGGTAGGTGTTAAAGGGTTAAACTGATGTCCACAGTATTGTTAAAGGAATACACGTTGTAGAAATAGTTTTGTGTGCAGTGAAGATTTCCGTATCTTGTTTGCAAGTAAATGTCAAATGTAGAACAAAGTCCGACAACAAAGTAAAGTGAGAAAAAAGAACAAGTGGTGTCAAGTAGAGGCAAAGCAAATGTGACATGGAGCTAAAGGGGAAAGTTGACAAGAAACAGTCACAAAGGTCAGCAGCGAGCACAGAGGCAGAGCCTGTGAAAGTGTGTGACATGAGAAAGATTATCAAAAGGGGAAAAAGCTCAAAGAGAAAGGAAAAAGGATGAAGTGACAAAACCCAGAGACAAGGCCAATTTGATATTCAGCCTGTAAACTAAGGATGGGTTCAGTTTATCACCTCAGGGACGCAGACGCACTCGACCAAATCTCCACCTCATCAGTCATTCAAAACACTATCAGTCAACCAGGAAATCACCCATCAAACAGACACAGTAACCCACAATGAATCAGACTCGTACCAAATAGACTTGTCTGACTGACCGAGTGACAGGTCCCACTGGCGCTTCTCTGATTGATGAATACAAACATTCAGTCATCCAGACACCTTTGAGTTATCAACAGTGTCATATAAGGTTTGGGTTCAAAGTTAAAAAGTACTCACTTTCTTCAGGTTTTGAGATGATTAATCATGTTGTTGCAATTTCACCCAAATGTTACCCAAATCCTGCCAGATAAACAGCATTCAGCTGTCCAACAGTTCTATTTATGTTGGCCAGAAGGTATGTGTCATCTCTGCTGATTGCTCAACACACTGCTGGTATTGTCCATCCCAGTATTACACCACAATCTGCATATAGAGATCCACAGGATATCGTAACAGTGCCATCTCTGCTTTCAGGCGCCACGATAAGAGACGTTTGTCCAATAACTTTAATACAAACCCAATAAAGACTTTTAGATAAGGCCTCTACTTTTTTATTGGAAAGGAGTCTAAGGCTCAGGCCACATGACTCCACTCTGTAACATGATGTCTGGTTTCTGCTGGCGACCTTGAAGCCTCGCTCTGGTATCTGTTATCTTAGAGGCCTCAGTCTGTTTCTGGCATCTGTCTGTATTATTTTTACTTGTATTTGCAGCTAAATGAAGGTCAGAAAGGAGCTTCTAGACAAAATATTAGAAAGTATTTAACTCCAGTGACGGAATGAAGAGAATATAAAAGTATGAAATGAAGTATATAAATGTTCACAGTGGGAGGACAGTCTCAGAACTCGAGCATTAATGCCACTCACGTTTCCTAAATGTAGAAATACAGTAAATGGTTTGACAGATTGCAAATTACAATCTCCTGAAGCATTCTTTCTGCTTTGAGGAAACCTGATTCCATGAAATTTACAAATCTAACCAAACAGCCACACCAGCCATGCACAGTTTTATTACACGTATGACCTATGCAAGCACCATTTAACACGAATGATGAACACAACAACTTGGAAGGCTCGAACTGGTCAAAACTATGAAAGTGGCAAAAGCTAATAGATGATTATTCATCTATCAGCTTATTCTGATAGATGATTATATGAAATTCATCATCGTATATGTCTTATAATCTGCAGATTAAGAGTTTGCCTGTTAAAAACAACAACATTCAGAGAGCCCAGTGCCCCCTAAAGGGCGTGACCTTGACTTGACCCGATTTTTGCCAAAATTAAATCAGCTGCAGCTTTTATTGGTATCTACCATCACCCAAAAGTTCAATATGATATCTTGAAAACTGTGGACACTAGACTGCTAACAAATAGACAAACAAACGCAACTGATTTTACAGCAGATATGTTGAAGCATCATTGTGTCACACTATAACAGGATAATCCTCAAAAAGTTATAAATTCTGTTAACAAAAGGCTGCAGGTAGAATGACAAATGCTTTTTTCTGGTTCAAACTGATAGCGTAGGAGTAACAGTACCTGTAACAGTGCTGCTGTGTTGGACAAATATTTGGAGAAGCTGCGACTCATTTTTCATCCAAGAGGTCTAAAGAGTCGAGAAGTATTTCACTGGATGAGCAAAGAAGATGAAAAATAGAAAAGATTTGGGGTTACAGACTGTTTGTGACTCGCTCATCATTCATGTTGAACGCACACTTAATAACCACACGTAGTTTATCTGAGCTACAGTATTGTAATCATCCATCTTATTATTAACTCTCCTGTTTGATCAGCTGATGAATCAGTTTCACCTGTAAGTTAAAGGGTGTTGGTAGAAAAATCCTCTCATACCTTTGTGGTGTCCCCTTGAAGTCTCCTCTTTACTCTGACAAACCTTTTTGATGATGCCTAACCCCCCCTGGGGATTCCGCGTGTCCCAGGTGGAGGATGCGGAAGTGAGGATGAGATGGATAATAAATTGCTTGTAAACACTGCATTGTATATTACAAATGTGGAGAAAAAAACCCTTAACTGACATTTAGTGCGCACGAGTGAGTAGATTCACTTCAGCATTCAAGAACAAGGACTGCCGTCCATTCAAGTTAGCAGCAGAGGATATTACTGCTAAATTTTTTTATTCAATTGTATGTTGAATGAAAATCAATATTAATTTGTGGATATAAAAGCAGCCTTAACGACAGTTGTTTACTTACAATTTTCATTTAAAAAATGCAAAAATTCTACCTGAAAGTTGATCTAGAGCCACATTACTAAAGTCAATAATCCACAGATGCCTTATGCATGTGCAAAACAACAACAACAACAACAACAACAACAACAACGAGCAAACCACTGATTACACTCGAGACCAGCAAAGTCAGATATGATTCTGCAAAAGACAACAAAAAAAAAAAACAGTTCACCTAAAAGCACTTACACATTTCTGAAATAAAGTGTTTGGATGGATGAAACAAAGACAGGGTTTAAACTTCCTGCATCTGTAGGTTCTCTGGGGTCTGCTCAGGTCATGTCATCAAACAGTGAGCATAAGAGCCCATCTGGTCTTTAAGTTATGACGTATGAACTCTGCTTCCGGGTCCAAACGACTCTGCTTTTATTAAGGCAGTTGTGTTTTTAACATGTTTTAATGCTTTGTTCTATTTAATCTGAACAAGCCCCTAAAAACAGTCAATGATCACTGTCGGCCTCTCTCTGTTTTTATTACCACTGTTCAACGGCAGCACGTTTTAAAGCTCAGTTTTTAAATCCTTACCATGCAGCAGTATATTATTGACTAACCTCGTATTGTGGATGGATTATCTCAGTTGTTCTCCTGACTGAAGTTTGGTCCATTTACAGCATCCTGCCATGCGACTGCATTTGTACCTAACCATCGGGAACCCTCACGTTAACTTTTATCGAGTGGGAAAGTTAACGTTCATCCTCCAGCTTCACTGTTTATGTTATGCTAACATAACTGTGTCGCTAGCCACCACATAATTACATACTAGCTAGCCCAACTTCAGTAACCCTACAAATGTCACTGCTGTTTAGTTTTCTGTCTTCATTTATGTGGGAAGTTTTAGCAGAGCTGTACGTTTAATTTTTCAGAAATCTCTGTCAGAACATGATATATCATCTTTAAATGGAAACTAACTTCCTGCTAATTTCTAACTCCGTTAAACTTCATAAATTCTGTTTTCATGGATGCCAGCAACGCTGATCATTTTATTAAAGATGAAAGAATTTAGACAGTTTGTAGCTCTCAGTGATGCCGCAGTGTTTGTTTGACCCAGAAACAGCTAAAGACATCAGACTCAAAGACCAGATAGAGATGTTCACATTCCTATCTGCAGACAATTTGCAGGGATGAATACTTGGATGTCGGGTCTCTAGCTCCCTGTCCCTGTCAATAACAGAGTATGAACGAGGTGATATGACAAATGACCAAAAAATTGTGTTATTGTCCACACACTTATGGACCTAAATGTAAATGGACACGTATCAGCTGAACAGTTGTAGATAAAATGTTAGTGTGAGGTGATTTTTGCATTAAAGGCTTATTTTGTGTTGTTATTGAAGTTCAGCCATTTCGATCTTGAAATTGTCACTGACCTTCTATCCGCCTCGCTCATTGGCTGCTGCAACTGTTGTCGAGGTCATTTAGTCAATAATGGAGCTGTTTGGGTTTAGAGCAGATGAATGTTTATTCAGAATTCTATTTTTATGCTGTGATTGCTCACAAACAGTGTGAGAGAATCATCAAACAGCTGTATTTAGTCTGGCTGTTTGTGGCCTTCGGCAGCTGCAAATATTTTTTTCTAAATAGGACTACCTTGGATGTTGTTTTGGTTTCTTTTATGAGTCTGTAACATGAGAAACAATCTAAATGACCCGCAACAAAAGCTAAAAACTTCTTTTTAGTTTTTACAGTTCAAAACAAATTTTAATTCTCTAGATGTCTGTGGGTGTGATTCCAACAAAATGTCCCTATAAAGAGCTGAATATCCTTGAATGTGACACCTGAGCTCCTTTCACCTCTCAGCTCAGTTGTGAAAATGAAAATCTAAGTCCGTGTCACGAATCAAATCCACCAGGAATCAAAGAAAACAGCCTTCCTTTGAAACTGATGCCCATGGATATTTGAAAATGTTTGGCTGCTCCCAGCGTGATGAAACATCTTTACTGTTTAATAGACAGCTTTAACCTTCAATCCATGTTCAATTCAAATGGATAAAGAAAAAAAGTAAGCGCAAATGGTGAGATTTCTATCCAAAAACGTTCAGCGGGTTCAGTTCCAGGCAGGGAGGAGGTGGTGGAGATCTGTGCCCAGCTGGGGGATGTTCTGGTGGGGCTTAATGCTGGCGGGGCGCCCCTGGAGGCAGAGCTGTAGGGAGGGAGGGATGAAGAGAGATGAGGGACCCACAGGGGAGAGAGACTCAGCTCTGACCATCTGCCAGCCTCCAGACGCTGCCAGCACACACTTACACAAACAACCCTGAATGCATCCTTTCTGCCTGCATACATTCATTCACCGTACGTGTCTATACGCTGTATATTTTTAGCCAATCAGGAGCGTTAATAGCCTGCATGTGTATGTGTGTGTGTTGGCAGATAGATGCAGGGTCTGGCACTTCTGCTGCCTCCCTGCTGAATTTACACTTCTCTCTCAGGATAAAACAGCCCTCCACCTATTAACTTCTCCATCCAGCCATCCTTGCGTCTCCACCTTCTGTTTCTGCTCCTCCTCTTCTTCGTCTTTGCCTTCTCTCCACAAATTCCACGTCGGTTTATCTGTCCCTCCTTTTATCACTCCAGTATGTGTACACCATATAAGAGCTGTTGCTACAGTGGGGCAAAAAAGTATTTAGTCAGCCACCGATTGTGCAAGTTCCCCCACTTAAAATGATGACAGAGGTCAGTAATTTGCACCAGAGGTACACTTCAACTGTGAGAGACAGAATGTGAAAAAAAAATCCATGAATCCACATGGTAGGATTTGTAAAGAATTTATTTGTAAATCAGGGTGGAAAATAAGTATTTGGTCACCTCAAACAAGGAAAATCTCTGGCTCTCACAGACCTGTAACGTCTTCTGTAAGAAGCTTTTCTGTCCCCCACTCGTTACCTGTATGAATGGCACCTGTTTGAACTCATCATCTGTATAAAAGACACCTGTCCACAGCCTCAAACAGTCAGACTCCAAACTCCGCCATGGCCAAGACCAAAGAGCTTTCGAAGGACACCAGGAAAAGTATTGTAGACCTGCACCAGACTGGGAAGAGTGAATCTACACAGCAAATTCAAAAGTGTTAAATGTTTTGGTGTTAATAGTCTTCTTGCAAAAGTAGAGTTAATTTTACTCTAAGCAGAGTCACATTCTTTTAATGTAACTCTGAGGTGTAAAATGATAGTAGTTAAAATCGAGTGTTAAAAATGAGTGTTTCTCTGTCAAATCTGGAGGTGTTACAATGGAAACATTAACTCTTGACCTCTTAACTCTGAACTCCTAGAGGGGCTATGACACCAACAGAGTAAATTCACAGACTCCGCCCCCAGCACGGCTCCAATCGAAGCTGAAGTGAAGCCGTTTCAGAACATTTTGCTCTACATATTTGAGTTGTTTGCCATCCTTGGTAAGTCATTCTTTCAAAGATTGTTTCAATTATTATTATGAGCTTTTACTTCTGTGGCTCTTTGGAGTTGAGACAAAGCTGTGTGAAAGGCATTAGCCATGTTGCTCGCTGATAGCATAATATTCTGTTTTAGCTAGCTGAAAGGTATTGTTTGCGGGCAAATACCACAGCCTTGAAAAAAAGCTTGCATGTGAATTTTCAGTCAAACTTTTGGTCAAATACACCTAAAACAATGTGTAGAATGTAAAATGTTGGTATAATGGTGCTACTTGAAGCCTGAAAACGATCGCCCATAAAAAAAATTTAAAAAAAAGCGAGCAAACAGCAGTAGCAGACGTCCTGACTGGATTCTACGTTAGCATAGATCCCTCCAGAGTTTTGTGCACACGGTTTAGGTAAAAATGAAAAAGGTTGAGGTTTTACATTTAGTTCAGTATTACCTGTTGCCTGTGTCCTTGTCTTTTGGGAAAATACTTTACACAAGTAATGGCTCAAAGAGGATTCCTTTTTTTTTTTTTTACTGTGCTGCAATTGTTTACTGGATTATTTGTGCCGTTAATTAGTGTCAACTAATTTTTATTCAATCTCCACACAGGATATGCTTGTGAAGATGGAATATGGGGAAGAGCAGAAGTGCGTTGCAGTTCCACAAAGTGATGAATGAAGGACATGCATATTGTATTGAAGAAATAAGTGATGAGAATGCTGTTATTTGCATTTGCCATGTCAGACCTTTTGATAAACACAATTCTAATGAAAGTGAGAACATGTACACTGTTACATCTTTCAGAAAATGTTTTGAAATCTTGGTGCACAGTTCAGAATAAATGTTTTTCAAAAACCATTGCATCTTTTTAGTAAATGTTTATTTCCAAAAGAAATTTCTAGAAGTTCAGAACAGTAAAATTCCCGCTTTTTAGAATGAATTAGAAGATAACTCTTATGTAGTTAAACTAAAATACTCTTTGAGAGTTAATATATAAACTCTTAACACCAAGTGTTAAATTATCAACTCCAGACAGATTTGGTGTTTAGCACTAAATCAGAGTTAACGTACCAACTCTCCAAAAAGAGTTAAATTAACACTCTCTGGTGTGGACCCATATAGACACTTTAATAGTGTTGAAATCAAATCCGACAGTGTTAATTTGGACATGCTGGATTTGCTGTGTACAATAGGCAAGCAGCTTGGTGTGAAAAAATCAACTGTGGGAGCAATCATCAGAAAATGGAAGACATACAAGACCACTGATAATCTCCCTCGATCTGGGGCTCCACGCAAGATCTCATCCCGTGGGGTCAAAATGATCATGAGAACGGTGAGCAAAGATCCCAGAACCACACGGGGGGACCTGGTGAATGACCTGCAGAGAGCTGGGACCAAAGTAACAAAGGTCACCATCAGTAACACACTTCAACGGCAGGGAATCAAATCCCGCAGTGCCAGACGTGTTCCGCTGCTGAAGCCAGTGCATGTCCAGGCCCGTCTGAAGTTTGCCAGAGAGCACATGGATGATACAGCAGAGGATTGGGAGAATGTCATGTGGTCAGATGAAACCAAAGTAGAACTTTTTGGTATAAACTCAACTCGTCGTGTTTGGAGGATGAAGAATACTGAGTTGCATCCCAAGAACACCATACCTACTGTGAAGCATGGGGGTGGAAACATCATGCTATGGGGCTGTTTTTCTGCCAAGGGGACAGGACGACTGATCCGTGTTAAGGACAGAATGAATGGGGCCATGTACCGTGAGATTTTGAGCCAAAACCTCCTTCCATCAGTGAGAACTTTGAAGATGAAACGAGGCTGGGTCTTCCAACATGACAATGATCCAAAACACACCGCCCGGGCAACAAAGGAGTGGCTCCGTAAGAAGCATTTGAAAGTCCTGGAGTGGCCTAGCCAGTCTCCAGACCTCAACCCCATAGAAAATCTGTGGCGGGAGTTGAAAGTCCGTGTTGCTCGGCGACAGCCCCAAAACATCACTGCTCTCGAGAAGATCTGCATGGAGGAATGGGCCAAAATACCAGCTACTGTGTGTGCAAACCTGGTAAAGACCTATAGTAAACGTTTGACCTCTGTTATTGCCAACAAAGGTTATGTTACAAAGTATTGAGTTGTATTTTTGTTATTGACCAAATACTTATTTTCCACCCTGATTTACGAATAAATTCTTTACAAATCCTACCATGTGGATTCATGGATTTTTTTTTCACATTCTGTCTCTCACAGTTGAAGTGTACCTCTGGTGCAAATTACTGACCTCTGTCATCATTTTAGGTGGGGGAACTTGCACAATCGGTGGCTGACTAAATACTTTTTTGCCCCACTGTATATATGGACATTTGACATATTTTTGCTTGTTCATGGTCAAACTGTTCATGATGCTGAAGTCAAAAACAGTCAAAGTAAAATAATATTTTTGGAAATGTTGTCAAATCTTGGTCAAATGGCAAGTTTTTTGTTTTTTTTCCCTTATATGAATGAGTTTGTCAAATATTTGCTACTTAAAAGATGAAAAGATCAACATTTGTTGGGGAGTACAGAGCGCATGCAGCAGATGCCATCTGGACGATGTCATAATAAATTGATACAGCAATTATGGTGGTGATGTCGCCGATGTTTTCAGATGTGTGGATGAGTTTTTGTAAACTTGGAAAATCAAATGAGTCTACTACAAAAAGAGTTAAAATCTCAGCAACTTGCACAAAGTTTGAATCAATGAAAGCGATCGTGGCTCAAGAGTTGGGAGTTCGCCTTGTAATCGGAAGGTTGCCGGTTCGAGCCCCGGCTTGGACAGTCTCGGTCGTTGTGTCCTTGGGCAAGACACTTCACCCGTTGCCTACTGGTGGTGGTCAGAGGGCCCGGTGGCGCCAGTGTCCGGCAGCCTCGCCTCTGTCAGTGTGCCCCAGGGTGGCTGTGGCTACAATGTAGCTTGCCATCACCAGTGTGTGAATGTGTGTGTGAATGGGTGGATGACTGGATATGTAAAGCGCTTTGGGGTCCTTAGGGACTAGTAAAGCGCTGTATAAATACAGGCCATTTACCATTTACCAACAAATTTCAGAAATTGTTCTCGTTGTACCCATGTGCTGTATATGAAAGATAGACATACCCACTGCAATTTCCCCCGTTGGTTTCAGCTTCAGCAATAGCTTTTTTGTCACACCAGTGTTGTTTTTTGTAACCAGAAGTGACCAGATGTGGATGAGAGAGTGGGGTGATGAAGGATCAGATAATGCTAGCTAGCTTGCTGGAGCCATAAAGTGCACGAGCTCATCACGTAAACACATACTACAGTAGTTAGTACTAAATCGTCTTTCTCTGGTGGGCCTGTAAGGATTACCACAGCTGATCATTGGCCTGCACATATACTTTGCACTGACTTCAGTCAGACTAACCATCTGGTTGTTCTCTCTCACCACATCCACGAACCTTCGCTTTGGTCTTCCGCCTTTATTCTTTCCTTGCAGTGACATCTTCAACATCCTTAGGCCAGTATATTGACGTTCCCTCTCCTGTACATCTCCAAACTGTGAGCTTACCCTCAGATGTACACATTTATAATCCTGTCTGTCAACAAACTCTTAGCATCATTAGTTGTGCTGCATCCAGATCCACTTCCATTTTTGTCAGTGCTACCATCTTCTAATATACTTCAGAGCAGAGGTG
The DNA here is from genome assembly GCF_057381915.1 of Diplotaxodon limnothrissa. NCBI lineage: Eukaryota > Metazoa > Chordata > Actinopteri > Cichliformes > Cichlidae > Diplotaxodon > Diplotaxodon limnothrissa. Next base: position 39,295,407 of record NC_140609.1, on the reverse strand, counting down.
CCATCTTTTAGACCTTTCTTTTCAGCTTTGCAGGTAGCTTTGCAGTAACACTCATCTCCACCCTGCCTTGCAACTTCATCATTTGACTTGCCTTCTATCATACGCGTGTATTCTGTCTTGTTTCTACATTCCTCTTAGTTATTTTCACGCAAAAAACGTGGATGCAGGCTTCTTGGGTTTTGGTATCAGCCAGGCTCTGCTCTCTCGTCTTCAGCTAGTTCAGAACGCTGCAGGCCGACTCTTGACAGGCACTCGTAAACATGACCATGTTTCCCCAGTCTTGGCTCGTTTACACTGGCTTCCAGTACATTGTAGAATTGATTTTAAGATTTTTTTTTTTAACTCTAAATGGATTAGCTCCGTCATACCTCTCTGATCTGTTAACTTAAAATACTCCGAATAGAACTCTCAGGTCAGCTGATAAGTTGCTTCTAGTTTGGAAACAGGCTAAAAAACAGAGCTCGGGCCTTTGCGATTGCTGCACCCAAACTTTGGACCAGTCTGCCTCTTGAAATTAGAATCGCTCCAACACTTGACATTTTTAAAACTCGTCTGAAAACACAGTTTTTTGGTTTTTTTGTTTTGTTCTTTGTGTGTGTTTGTTCTACTTTTTACTTTTTTATTATGTTCAGCACTTTGGTCAACCTGTGTTGTTTTTTAAATGTGCTTATAAATTGATTGATTGAAAACTAGCCACCTCAAACCAACCAATATTGTTTCTCAAATAACTGTCCCAAAAGTTTGAGTTCAATGAGTAATGCCAGCCTTGCCCTAGCTTTAGACTTTACTGCTATAGTCATTGTTTAGTTATGAAAAATATTCACTCTCTTTACAATTGTTATGAAAGGAGAAATGAGCTAAGTTAGACCTACACTGTGTTTCATAGCAGGCTGTAAACATGCCTGTGCTGTAAAGTTGGACATTTAGGAGTCTTTGGTGATTGGCCCCCCCGAGCTGACTTCACTCTGGAGCTCTGGAGCTTGATGCTAGTTTGAACCTCATAAAGAAGAACACAGTGCGACTCTATTAACATGCCACCTGTTGACAGATGCGGATCAATGTGCAGATGTTTTTGGCACTTCAGGTGTTTAGTTTAGATTTGCATGTATCACAGAAGCATCGAATCCCAAAGTCACTGTACAGCATTATGATGTCCTCAAGTATACAGCCAGCGGGAATGAAGTACCTCGAAAAACTGCACAAGTGTTAAGGGGGCTGGTGTCGTTATTAAAGCAAATATTGATTTGATTTAGGTTTTCAAATTTCAATTCATGAATAAAAATTATTCATGGCATTCTTTTTGAAGCATCTTCTAAACTTTGGCGTAGCTCTGTACACATGGGCTTTTGATCCTTCAATGTGTACTCAGCATGTGTGAAGACTGGGAACAACACATGTAAATTTGTCAGACTTAGCGTGTTTCTGCTGTGTGTGATCCTGCGTTAATCAGCGGAGCTGAGAGCAGAGAGGATTAGTGACTTAATCAGGGTGCTAGATGATGGTTATTAATAGAATTAGACTGAGTTGTCATCGCTGTGATGAGAGCACTTTATTCCAAAGTTTCTCTTTTTTTTTATAGTTCCTTGTTCCATTTGAGAACACAGCACATGTTTGTTAAACACCAAGAAATATGGCAGAACGGTTTGATCAATCTATCAGTTCCACACATTAATTAATAGCACCCTTTAATCCTGGCCATTCATCCAGTGACTCATCCATCATCTGCTGTCTGCACTCAACCAAAGACTTTACCAGTCAAGTAGTAGGTTTTGTTTCAAGCAGCCAACTAATCTCACATTTATAAGTAATTTCATTAAAAAAATGCATTTTTTTGTAGGTGGAAACATAATAAGTGACATTTATCTCAAACATAGCTTTTATATGCTACAAAGCAACAGGATAACCTGTAATGAGTGAGCACCATTCCAACTGGCTACCAATTATCCCTCCAAATCTCTCCCCAGTTATAATTCAACAGCATCTCCAACAATAACGTTGTTGCTGGTTTGCTATAACTGGACCAAAATGATCAGAAAGCTGTCATCAGACCTGCTGCTCATTCTGTGAGCCGACCACTGGAAACAAAAAGCTCACATAAACCTAAAAGGAAATCTCTTCCCACACCACCTGATCTCCTCTTCTGCACTTTATCCAGAGACGATAAAGTCTTTTCTGTTTCTTTCATTTGCTTTTGAATGATCTTAAGTCCTGTCTTTTTCTGTCACTGCTCTGTGTCTGTACATTAGACATTTGGTTTCAGTCGCCGTCTGTCCATCGGTGGTTTTAGACTAATTAACACTTGTTTGAAAACTTTTGATGTATTTGCACTGGGCTAATGAGTTATCAACTGTAGTCGCTATATTCTTTTCTCCCTGTCTCGCCTCTCTGACTTCGCATTTCCCACTTGCTGTGACAGCCGAGGAGACAAACGATGAAAGTGGAGTGATCATAAATTACTGCAGTGTGCTGTAGAGACTTTCACGCTGTCTTGAAATGAAACGAGGGCGTGTAAGTTAAACGGGTAATTAAAGCAAATAAAATGTATTTTTTTCTTTTTAGTGGTGGTGATGGGAGAATGCCGTTAGCTGAGGTCAGTGAGTGCCCAGCTGCAAAGTTAAGACGTTCACCCTCACAAAATAATCCCGGGATTTCCAGCCTCATGCAGAAACTATCGAATAACCGCGGGGAGCAATCCTGCAGATGATAATGACTGTCCGTGAACTTGCTCCACAAAGTGACTTCTCATTGCTCAGCCATTAAGGGACAGCTGTACTCTCCAACCATATAATCCATCCCTTCTTTCTAATTGAGTGCAAACCTTTGTTGGTCCTGTTTTTTGCATTGCTTGCTCCTTTCTTCTCCTTCACCTTTCCCACTAGTCGTCTTTCACTGGCCTGCTTTATTCATTGGAATATTCTAATGTGTGGGGGGTTCTTCTGAGGATGGTCTCACTTGCAGCTGTTCATCAGTGACAAAGGTGTTAAAATAAAGTCCTCCTGTCAGCTGTTGCAGGTCATTTGACCTGCAGTGGCAGCTTTGTCAGGAAAACAGACATCTGGAGTCTGATTCAGCAGTAATATTATCTTTGTCTTACCTGAAAGTGTTTGTTTTCCCCTGGATTTTAATGCCATCTATCTTTATTGCACCTATTTATGGTCCCAAAGCACTTACCTCAGTGTTGCCTGCTCTGGCCTTGGGTCAGAACATTTCCAAATGTGAACAGGTTGGTGGCATACTGGGTTGTTATTTAAGGGTACGCTTCATCCTCACCGTCACCCAGCTGACCCAGTTTCCTGGCTGCCTGGGACAATGGGGTGTGGACCCATATGTCCAACTCACTGAGCCTGGCCTCCAGCCTTATTTATTACACGACTGTTTTTACTAAAGGAGGCTCAGTGATCAAGAAAGAGGAGGAAGCCATGTGATTAGTGACTAGGCTAGGAGCTACGCTAGCAGCTACGCTAAGCTAGTGAATCCCTAAAGATACAATCAGTGAATATAATTTGAAACTGATTTAGCAGAAATTGTACTTTGGATAAAGCACTTGAAGGTTACACTACAAAATAAGTTTTATTTAAAGGTCTGTAATAAAGCAAGCTACACAAATGAAGCCATACAGAACACCACTGTGGAGTGTAACAGGAACAAGAAGTGATAAAATACTGCAGAGAGAGCCAACACCTAGTGAGAGTGCCATCAAGAGAGCAGCTTTGTTTATACAGCATTTTGCATTTAATCCTGAGTTATGATTAATCTCGGGCTGTCTTCCACAGCGTGTCTTTTGTCCCGTCTTTCTTCCCTCTTCCCCCAACTGGTTGGGCAGATGGCTGCCCCTCTCTGATCCAAGGTCTGCTAGAAGTTTCTTCCTGTTAAAAGGGAGTTTTTCCTTCCCATTGTCACCAAGTACTCGTCATCTGATTGTTTTCTCTGTATTATGGTATGGGGTTTACCTCACAATATGAAGCTCCGAGCTTGAAGCAACTGTTGAGATTTGGTGAACTGAATTGAATGTAGTTTGGGGACAGACAACGATGTGCTTTAAAAGTGATCTGTAGCCAATGGCGAGAAGCCAGAAATGGGCTGATCTGGTAGTATTCAAAAAAACCAGTAACAGGGCTCACTGTTGCATGTGGAATTATCTTGAGGAAAAAGATGTGCTGTTTATGCAAGCGAGAGGGCCGGTTCAGCAGCCAAATTGATCTGTAAAGTCCTGATATATGTTCCATTGCAACGGTGTAGCTGTTGGAGGTTGTATGGCTCAGTGCTAAGGACTTTATCGTTTCATTCTAATGACAAGTGCAACGTGTGAATCATGATTTGTTTTCTGCTCAAACCTCAGGTTAAACCTCAGATTCACCTTCAGCCATCGGCTTGCACCCCTTCTTTGCAAGCGATCAATCCCCTGAATTATTTCTGGGGATTGAAGTATATGGATGGACAGATTGGACAAATCAGTTCAGTTGGTCCAGTCTTCATCTTCAATAATAATGCAATAAAAAATTAATCATTTTTATAATATTCAGTGCTCATTATTGATGCATCGTCATCCTCGCTGTTCTACTGGTTTTATTTTTCTTTCTTTAGATTAGATTAGATAGAACTTTATTAATCCCTCGGGTGGGTTCCTCTGGGAAATTCGATTTCCAAAAAAGCACAGCACCGACAGAAGTTACAGAGTTACAGAATATTATATATAAAAAAAAAAAAAAAAAACACCCAGCACGCCCCTGCGGGCGGTTTATCCTTCAAGCTCGGGTCCTCTACCAGAGGCCTGGGAGCTTGAGGGTCCTGCGCAGTATCTTAGCTGTTCCCAGGACTGCGCTCTTCTGGACAGAGATCTCCGATGTTATTCCCGGGATCTGCTGGAGCCACTCGCCTAGCTTGGGAGTCACCGCACCTAGTGCTCCGATTACCACGGGGACCACCGTTACCTTCACCCTCCACATCCTCTCGAGCTCTTCTCTGAGCCCTTGGTATTTCTCCAGCTTCTCGTGTTCCTTCTTCCTGATATTGCTGTCAGTCGGAACCGCTACATCGATCACTACGGCCGTCTTCTTCTGTTTGTCTACCACCACTATGTCCGGTTGGTTAGCCACCACCATTTTGTCCGTCTGTATCTGGAAGTCCCACAGGATCTTAGCTCGGTCATTCTCCAAGCCCTGTTTTCGTCCCTTGCCCACCGATGCCTTCTTGTTCCAGTAGCCCACTTTTCGTCAGGGTGCCCTGGTTCCTCAACACCTGACGCGGACCTTGTTGATCCGGGCGACGTCCGAGCCGGCATGCCTTCATATTTATCTGTCTCGCTCATGTCTGCGGTAGGCTTGCTTAGCATAGGGGGTCTAGCCTTAGGACCCTTACTGGATACAGACGCCCCAGGCAGGAATCGAACTTGCGATCCTCTGTTCCAAAGGCGTGTAGTTTAACCACTACGCTATCCAGCTGCTATATATATATACATATATATACATATATATACATATATATATACACACACACACACATATATAAATACAGAGACAATATAAATAAAATATACGAAGGGGATAAATAGAATAAATAGGAATAAAAATAAAAATACAAGTGAATTGCACATTTCAAGTATTGAGTCTATTGCACCGTTGACTATTTACAAAAGTATTGCACAAAAGGTATTGCACAGTGAGGTGAAGAGGCACTACAGCTTAGTTGTTCTGATGATCAGCCAGAGTATAAATATAAAGGTATCCTACTGAGATCACTTTAGAGGTAATGATGAGACTTTTTTTAATGAAATGATTTACAAACATTTTTACCAAACAACCTAAGTGGACTAGAATTGATTGAAAACATGCCGAGGAAACAAGGATGTAGTTTCTGTCACCATCAGCTTATCATGGATCATGGAAATCCACGATCAGTAAACCTTCTGCTACAAGCGATGACCGCTGTTTCATTGCTGCCTAAATATATGTTCAGACATGTAGACAAACAACACTGGTGTGGTTATAAAAAATATTGTATTCTTCCAGCAGAAGTTTTCACTGCTCAGTGTTTGTTTTGCTGGTTGGAAGTATTGAGAAGAAAGAAGACGGATGTTTTTTTCATTAAGAAAAAGAGAGATCCGCTCTGTGGAGTGTCAGGTCTGTCTTTAGTTGGAGACTCTGAGACTCTCCAGCTGGTTGTAGAGAAACACACTGTATGGAGGCAAAGCTCCGGCCGTATTAATCCTCAGTGTGTAAGTCGACCCTAACCCCACCTCGAGGCATCACAATATGTAATTTGTTTTTCTTAAATTGTTCTTCCGAGTCTCAACAATCATGGAACAAACAATATAATCACTGTGAGAAATATCAAAAACTATTCACAGATCTATGATGATTTAGACCTCAGTGAATTAGTTGTCGTTGCAGGGTTTCTTCCAGCTTCCTCCCACAATACAAAGACGTGCATTTTAGGTTAAGTGATAATTCTAAAGTAGCTGTGGATGGGAACATGAGGATCAATAGTGGTCTGTCTCTCTGTGTTAGCCCTGCAGCGGGATGTCAACCCAGTGAGGCTGAACTGGATACGCAGAAGAAACTGGTTAGATGAATGAATGAATAGAGACGCCAAATTATAAGTCCATGCAATGGAGTCAGTCCGTGTAGCCAATTCACTTGCAAACATGACTATTTGGAACTGAATTGGACAGAGTGATTGACTCACATCACAGCAAGTTTCTCTCCAACTCTTTAGGTTATTTGAGCAGTTTATTGTGACCCATTGTTTCTGTTTAACTAGTGGCCATAGTCATTATGATCGGAGAAAGACAAAAGACTTGCGGTTATAAGATTTTACAGCCACAAAGTCCATATAGGAGGAGCTTTACATGAATGAACTGATCAGGTAAACAGTGGAATTTCTGCTAAATTGTTTTTTATTCCTTTACCAAAGCAGTTCAGTGGCTTTAACTTTATTTCTGTTAATGTAATGTTGAGGACAAACCCACACCAAGCTAGGTGAGCAAAAATGCTGCTGCTGGCTGGTCCACTAATTCTGGACTCCTACAGATCATTTTTATTTGGTGAGAGCAAGCTGCCAGTGTCATGTTTAATTTCAAAGGACTTGTTGTAATCAGTGAATTATGGATAAATTATAGACTTTGAACAAAAGCCAGTGCTTTTGAAGAAAAAATAATAACATTCTCTTTATCTGATGTATTAAAGATGTATAAAGCTGAAAGTAAACTGTGCCATTTTTCATTGTTCATGATGAAAGATGACCAGTGTGACAGAACTGTGGTGGTATCATTGGTCACCACTCCAGCTGCACTATGAGAGAAGTTGGCCATTGTTATAGTCCCTCCTGTTCTGATCAAGGGCAAAAGTTAGAATAATGATCTCACAGTGGGACTAATTAATGTGACACTGGTGCAACGGTGAAATACTTTAAAAAATCAGAATAGAATAAATGGAGGCAAAAAATGCAAAGTGAAAGACTTCTTTCAACAAAGAAGAACAAATAATAGTTTTGGCACATTGTTTGTTTGCATGTGTCCTCCAGGTGTTATCGTGAAAGTTAAGTAGGACGCAGCATCGGAGGAAACAAGGAAGTGCACACTCATCATAGGCTGTGAAACAGCAGATATTAGAGAATCACCATGCAGATCTACATTTTAAATCGTACAGAAGGTCATGATGTTTGAATAAGTGAATAGTCATTAAATGATGGATGCAAAAAATCAAATTGTTTATGCAACTATTTGTGCGTTTTCTTTCTTTTTACCACAGACTGCATGAATAAAGCTGGATGTAGTTTCCAAATCTAAGAAGTAAAGACAAAGTAAAGACCAGGGGGCAACTCCAGAAGTCCATGGAAAAAAACTGTAATTTCTGACATGTTTTCTTCTGGTCTCAGTTGCTATTTTCTAGTCTTACTAAATGCAGCATGGCATTCATTTCATAAATTATGGTTATTATTAGTTAAAAGGAAAAAATTAAGCAGGTATGCTTTATGGTGGGCTTACCCTGCCACATGCATGTGTTCAAAGGAGCTTGCAAAGAAAAGCGTCTGGACTTCTTTGAGTTGCTTGAAGACCTTTCACCTCTCATCCGAGAAGCTTCTTCAGTTCTAAGGTCAAATGGTGGAGAGTCCCAGATATAAACCTAGTGGGAGTTTCCCCCCACAGAGGGACAAAAGGACCCCCTGATGATCCTCTAATCGCCTGAGCCAAGGTGTGAAACTGGGTGTGGGTCACAATCAGCCAGAGTTTCGGGTGAGTTCATTGTGAAACCTGGCCCCACCTTATCATGCGAATTCCTGAGGTCAGATGGCCCAGGATGTGAGTGGGATTTAAGGCGTCTGAGCGTGTTGCTGGGTCTGAAATGCACCGGGATGTCATGCTTGGAGAAAACTCTCCTAAGTTTTTCTGATACACCGGCTACATAGGGGATGACAATGTTGTTGCGTCTGTCCTTCTTATCCTCCCTCGCTGGTGTCTGGTCTTCTTTTCTGGTCTTCAAGCAACTTAAAGAAGTCCAGACGCTTTTATTTGCAAGCTCCTTTGACTACGATGACCTGGATGACTGAGAACCTTCACAGACACATGCATGTGTAATTTCCCACAGTTTCTCAGCCAGAAGGTCCAGTCCATACTCTACAGTATATACCAACAATCATGGAGAGCAAATACTCAGTGGTGAGTTTGCTCAAAATGCCAATCCACACTTTATATATCAAACCCGAGTCTTTAAATCGATGTTGCACAGTGTGGCATTCAAAACAGTTGCTGAAAATCTCTGTAGCCGCCTTTAGATCAGATCTTGTAAAGTTCTGGTTATCATTATGAGCATGATTATCCTCAGTAACACGTCTCCCACTGTGGATGACAACTCCTCCCAAAGCGTAATTACGGTTGAATGTAGCACAATGTCAGCAGACAGATTATATACAGTGGAGGGCTGGACAGACTTACTCTCTCCCATCTACTTATCTCTCCTCTCATCTTAATAAGACCAGAGGAGCGGCAGCATTCTTCCCACAAGGCCTCACTGTCCGGGTCTGAGCCACAGTCTCATTAACCAGGCATATTGGCCTCTGCAGTACAAAGGGCTTCCTTTGGAGCTGACACTCTAGCATCCTGACTTGCTCATTTAAAAGTGAAACGCTGACATCCTCGCTGTGCCATCATCGATATCAGCACTCTGGGAGAGAGCGAGAGGGAGGACGCTTTGCTTTTATTCACGCGCAGCTGCCGGGTGTTGAAGACGAGGGGTGGCGTTTGATTCAGATGTTAGCGAGATTAAGTGAAGGGGATCATCTCTAACTGCTGAATAGACCTCAATCTCTCATGATCATTTAGATCTTCTTCTGTCTTGTTAATCCAGTCACATCACACAAAGCTATATGTTTGATGTGTGACCTCATAATCCCGATTCACAATCTTTATTGAATGTTTGCACTTTATTGCGAGCAGGGAACAAGTCGACGTGAATTTTCAACTTGTAAAAGGTAGAATATGCAGAAGCACCATACTGCGCTGCGGAGTTTGTTTTTTATCTTCACAAACAGCCAAAAGCCTCATGCATTCAAATGACAGCTGCTCAATGATGCAGACGCCAAAAAAAACTTTCCAGTCTTCCTCCATTTGGTACCATGACGTAACACGGGCTTCTACAGTGTTGCTTTTTCTAAGTGAAGCCCATAGAGAACATGCTCAGATCAGATTTCTTCCCGCCAAGCTAGCTGACTTCCTGCTGGCTCTCTGCAAAATCATACAGCTCATCTATACTTTCCAAATGTCAGCAGACCAGATGGAATATACTCGAGTGATAAACAGAGTCCTTTTTCACATTAGTAATAATAATAATAATGGATTGCATTTATATAGCGGCCCCTCAAAGCGCTTTACAATACCACTATTCATTCACTCTCACATTCACACACTGGTGGAGGCAGCTACAGTTGCAGCCACAGCTGCCCTGGGGCAGACTGACAGAAGCGAGGCTGCCATATCGCGCCATCGGCCCCTCTGGCCATCAGCAGTAGGCGGCAGGTGAAGTGTCTTGCCCAAGGACACAACGACCGAGACTGTCCGAGCCGGGACTAGAACCAGCAACCTTCCGGTTACAAGATGAACTGCCAACTCTTGAGCCACGATCAACCAAATTAAGAGAAAAGTTATTTTTGGGTCATGGAATCAAATTGTAGTAACATGGTGTGGCCACTATGGCAACAGCCATGAAGGGCTCTAACATCACCTCCATGTTAACTTTATAGCTACTGTGACATCATTTTGCTTTGATGCTCTGATTTTAAGACCAGGAGTGATCGTGCTTTTGAGGCTTTTGTGGAACAGCCTTCCTCAGACAGTCAGGTCGGCTCACGTTGTTTGTTTTATGAATGCTGAAAACTCGATTTTATAGGTTAGTGTTATTTGAACTGTGAAGCACTTTGTAGCTCTGTGTTTTGAAAAGTGCTATATAAATAAAGTTATTACTATTATTAATGTTGTTATTATTGGGCATGGTGGTTAGCACTGTTGCCTCACAGCAAGAAGGTCCTAAGTTCAATTCCACCGTTCCAGGATCTTTGAGTTTGCATGCTCTCTCTGGGTACTGTGGCTTCCTCCCATAGTCCAAAGACATGCAGTTAGTGGGGATAGGTTAGTTGCCCATAGGTGTGAATGTGAGTGTGAATGATTGTCTGTGTCTATGTGTTAGCCCTGCTACAGACTGGCGACCTGTCCAGGGTGTACCCTGCCTCTCTAAGACAGCTGGGATTGGCTCCAGCCCCTTGCATCCCTGACAAAGGATAAGCGGAAGAGAATGAATAGATTATTATTATTATCATACATTGTTTTTCAACTCTACCTAATCTTTTGTGCTGTTGTTTCATTCTCTTTTTCAGTTTTTTTGTTTCGATTTTACTGGATCCAGAATGGAATATATTTGTGTAAGATGTGAGTGCTAAATTATGACTTTAGTGATAATTGATAATGATGATAATTAGTGACACAGATTAATGGAGGTGAGGCCGAGCAGACAGGTAGTAGCTACTTTTAATAAGTGAGTTTATTCTTGAGGTATAAAATGTCCAGCCTCAGTATATTTGTCAAAGATCTTCTGAAACTATATTATTGTGAAAAAGTTATTTTTTCCCAGCTTCTCAAAAGGTGTTTGCTTAAAAGCAGCTTGTTTGTAACTGCAGTTGGTTTTTGTGTATCGATGCCAAGAACCTGAAAACTTGGCAGATAAGTCCTGAAAAGTTGATTCTGTTCATCTGGACGTAGCATTTTCACCACTTTCACCACACTGTACTGTTTATTATTATTATTATTAGTAGTAGTATTAGTATTAGTATTAGTATTATTATTATTACCTGGATGCGCGAAATATCTATATCCAGGTGAACAGAATCAACTTTTTGGGACTTCCTTGCCTGGATGATTGAGCCTGCATTGAGACTTGGCAGATAAGGTTTTACATGACATTGAATTCTCATTTTAATTAACCAAAAAAAGATTTTTAATCAATGAAAATCTTCTTTTTTTTCAGGCTGTTCCTGATCGAGTCATCACATCGCTACCGTACTTCGTCGTGAGAGGCTGACATTGTTGAAGAGATACTGAAACCCTCTGAAGCAGGTAGGATCGCTTTTGCAGAGTAACTTATGGTTTCTTCCACCGGGGGTCCAGAGTATGACTGTTCTTACTGAGTTTTTTCTAAATGCACCACTTGAAACCCACTTAAGCATAGGAATGATCAGAGGTCTGGGGAGAAGCTACAGAAGCTCCCCTCTCTCTCTTCCTCCCTCTCTTTCCATTTCTCGTTCATCCTCTGTGGTAATTTCAGATCCCGCAGGCAGACACCTGCGTCTCTATTTGATAAATATTGAATCTTCCAGAATTGAAATGGATCTTTAACAAGGCTAACACACGGACAAATACAGCACACACACCACCCGCACACTCATAATGCCTCTGTCATTCTGAAGCCAGCACAGGTTAGAAGGTTACTGCTGTACTTTGTTGCACATCTGTCAGTTTTGTTGCTGTCTGACACACACACACACACACACACACACACACACACACACACACACACACACACACACACACACACACACACACACACACACACAGAAGTGATAGCTACATGCGTGTTGCTAATGTCTGTGTGTTTGTGTTTGCAGTTACAGTGGGGCAAAAAAGTATTTAGTCAGCCACCGATTGTGCAAGTTCCCCCACTTAAAATGATGACAGAGGTCAGTAATTTGCACCAGAGGTACACTTCAACTGTGAGAGACAGAATGTGAAAAAAAAATCCATGAATTCACATGGTAGGATTTGTAAAGAATTTATTCGTAAATTAGGGTGGAAAATAAGTATTTGGTCACCTCAAACAAGGAAAATCTCTGGCTCTCACAGACCTGTAACGTCTTCTGTAAGAAGCTTTTCTGTCCCCCACTCGTTACCTGTATGAATGGCACCTGTTTGAACTCATCATCTGTATAAAAGACACCTGTCCACAGCCTCAAACAGTCAGACTCCAAACTCCGCCATGGCCAAGACCAAAGAGCTTTCGAAGGACACCAGGAAAAGTATTGTAGACCTGCACCAGACTGGGAAGAGTGAATCTACAATAGGCAAGCAGCTTGGTGTGAAAAAATCAACTGTGGGAGCAATCATCAGAAAATGGAAGACATACAAGACCACTGATAATCTCCCTCGATCTGGGGCTCCACGCAAGATCTCATCCCGTGGGGTCAAAATGATCATGAGAACGGTGAGCAAAGATCCCAGAACCACACGGGGGGACCTGGTGAATGACCTGCAGAGAGCTGGGACCAAAGTAACAAAGGTCACCATCAGTAACACACTACAACGGCAGGGAATCAAATCCCGCAGTGCCAGACGTGTTCCGCTGCTGAAGCCAGTGCATGTCCAGGCCCGTCTGAAGTTTGCCAGAGAGCACATGGATGATACAGCAGAGGATTGGGAGAATGTCATGTGGTCAGATGAAACCAAAGTAGAACTTTTTGGTATAAACTCAACTCGTCGTGTTTGGAGGAAGAAGAATACTGAGTTGCATCCCAAGAACACCATACCTTCTGTGAAGCATGGGGGTGGAAACATCATGCTATGGGGCTGTTTTTCTGCCAAGGGGACAGGACGACTGATCCGTGTTAAGGACAGAATGAATGGGGCCATGTATCGTGAGATTTTGAGCCAAAACCTCCTTCCATCAGTGAGAACTTTGAAGATGAAACGAGGCTGGGTCTTCCAACATGACAATGATCCAAAACACACCGCCCGGGCAACAAAGGAGTGGCTCCGTAAGAAGCATTTGAAAGTCCTGGAGTGGCCTAGCCAGTCTCCAGACCTCAACCCCATAGAAAATCTGTGGCGGGAATTGAAAGTCCGTGTTGCTCGGCGACAGCCCCAAAACATCACTGCTCTCGAGAAGATCTGCATGGAGGAATGGGCCAAAATACCAGCTACTGTGTGTGCAAACCTGGTAAAGACCTATAGTAAACGTTTGACCTCTGTTATTGCCAACAAAGGTTATGTTACAAAGTATTGAGTTGTATTTTTGTTATTGACCAAATACTTATTTTCCACCCTGATTTACGAATAAATTCTTTACAAATCCTACCATGTGGATTCATGGATTTTTTTTTCACATTCTGTCTCTCACAGTTGAAGTGTACCTCTGGTGCAAATTACTGACCTCTGTCATCATTTTAGGTGGGGGAACTTGCACAATCGGTGGCTGACTAAATACTTTTTTGCCCCACTGTATATTGACAGAGCACGCGAAGAATGTGTGATGAGCATGATGCTGTTTTTTGTACGCGTGTGTGCGTGTACATGTTTAGATATCTTTGTGTGGACAGAAAATTGGCATGCCACTATACTTGTGGGGTCGCTTATGGGGACAAAACAGCCGCCCCCACAAGTTTGATGGCATTTTTCTCAAAATGTGTTTTCATTGTCAGTGTTACAGTTGGGTTATGGTTAGGTTTAGCTGATGGTTAGGGTAAGTAGCTAGGGAAAGCATGTCAAAGGGGGGGGGGGGGGGTTAGGGGAGAGTTTTGTATATTGATAGAAACTGAGACATATAAAGTGACACGATGAGTGTTTGAAGTTGTATAAAACATGAAACTGGTCATACAACAGGTACAACGTGTTAGCGGTTACAGACAGGTTGTTGGGTTTGTTAGCACGGGAAGTGCTGATTGAGCTTTTTACCTGTAAGCAGATAAAAGCCACTATGACGATACCAACCTTTACTTTAGTTCCATCGTGGTGCCTCATGTTGAGCTACTTCGATGGTGCAGTCTTGGTGTTTTCACCAATGAGTGAGGTTCGGACATAAGTGAGACCCGAGGGAAACCCTACATCCTCATAATGAGGCAGGCACACCTTAAAGCACACCCTAAGGTTACAAATGAAGTTCCCCATAAACATTGCAGACTTTAAATCATGAACTGAATGATTTAAAGTCTGCAAACAAAAAAAAGAGAGAAAAAAAAGGATTTTATGCCATGAATGGAAAAATCTTTTGGGCCAGTAAGAATCTGGTGTCAAACCAATCAAACCAACTTCAGCCCAACTACAGTTTACACTCCCTGAGTACAGACTGCGCCCTGCTGTTGCACTCAGAGTGTAAACTGTGTGCGACATTTGTGCTTTGGATTTGGGGTGAGTGGTCTTTTGAGTGGAAAGTAAAATGACAGCATCAAAGCCATGAGTTTGTATTCATCTCTAGATCTGCAAACCTTGCATTTCACATTTTGCCTGTGATATAAACAGAGCATTAGCACAGTGCTCTGTTCCGGTTCAGTTCGAGTAGGCACCACATAATAATAATGTGCAGCATTTTCACACCTGTGCAGCAGCCTGATCTTTCACATAAATGACCTCACTGAGCATCATTTGAGAGTGCACGTTTCAGCACAATTGGACATCAAATTGTTTTTAACCTGCCAGCTACTGAGCATGAAGTTCATGTAATATCAGATTGTGTGCCTGTGAGAATAGCTCAGTTAATTGCTTGCAGTGGCTGGCTGTTCTCTGTCCTGCATGCTCTATCCTGCCTTTAACCCCTTTAATAATAAACTCAGCTCTACTGCTGATTGCAAGAAACAGCAGAAAGCAGAGAAAGAAAGAAGAGAGACTGCATGAAACTCAAGACATGTGTGGGTAAATTATAACACCAAAACTGAGGACTAACTACAATGTGGTGTCTGTTTTACTGGAGTTCTTTGTGGAGCATCTTACATTGTACAAGGTTAGGTATAATAGCACCATGAATATCAGTGTGAAGGTATCCTGTCTGTGTCCTGTGTTGTGTACCCTTATATTGTATATTAGGCTCATGCTGACCAAGGACACATCTGTTTGCCAGCACAAAACAAGCGTTTCAAGGACGTGTGCTGCCTCTTAAAGCAGAGGTAAGGGCAGTGTAAGCATCTGCAGCAGCAGCTATAAAGCAGAGCAGACCAGCACTGCAGCTTCTCAGCAGTAACAATGGTTTTATAGGCAATGAAAACTTATAGTGGATGGCTGCTAATGGTGTTTAGATGAGTCTACCAGAAGCTAATAGCACTTATGGGATTTTGAGTTTGAGAAGGGAAGGGAGTGTAAAGGCTTCTCGCCTCATAGGTTGTTGGATTATTATTAGCTAGTACAAACTTTGAAACTTGGAAATAATCCCTTTTATGCTATCAGAGTCATCAAATGCCAAAATATAGACTAGGCATGTGTGTGACAAGTAGACTCTTACAGGCCTTCACTAGACCTTCGTTCAGGTTTTCTCCTCTTTGAAATATTGTCTCTGTTGCAGCAATGTTCTCGTCTGTATTTGTAACAGAACGTTGTAAACAGGCAATGCAGGCGTGAGTGAATGCAAACCTGCAAGGGAGGACTAACCTGACTTTGTATGTGCACAGCACAAAGAGCCAATCATTGCTGTTGTATTTAAAGTCTGGTTTAGTTACTGAGCAACGCGACTGTGGACAATATTGGACCCTGTGAAAAAGGAACGTCTCTAGTCCACGTGGGTGAAAGATTGAACCCTTGACACCAACAGTGAGGGGATCTGGTGGTTGTGTTATTCAGTGAGAGCATTTTGCTGCCATGGTTTGGGTTCTCTTGGCCGCTGAGACAGAACGGTCATTGCAAGTCAAATTATTATATACACCAATTATTCTGTCCTGAGTGGAATGGTTTCTCCCGGGATGATAGGACATGAGGCCCCACTGAATGCTCTGATGACGGTGAAGATTATCACGCAACGTCATCGGATATCTGAATACCTGGGAGATTTCGAGCGTCTGTCAAACCACCAAGCACCGACATAGCTTGTCTTTTCATTTCCATTAATTTGTCACCTGTTCGTGTTTTTGCTTGTAAGTGCTGAGGGAAACAATCCTCAGCTTCTAGGAAGGATTGTGTTTCACCGCCTTTCATCATATATAATGTATCACAGGATTCATTTTTTAATGATGTGATTGCTTTTTAGTTGGTAAACAAATTTAGATGCAAAATGAGTGAGTCTCTTTCCCCAGAGAGGAGCGACGCATTCAGTCAATATCCACAAATGACAATTTGACTGCCAATTGCTCAATTCAAAGCACAAAACCAACCCCTCATTGCTGACTGAATGGGTTTTTCAGCTGCATCCCAGAGCAGCTTCCCTTTGTGACAAAGATCTTTCACAACGGCTTAGACATCATTTAAATTTCCTGCAGGCTTCAACAATTCAAAGACCACTTTTTCCACCATTGTTGTGTTAAACTTGACTTTGCTTTTGTGGACATGCAAACTTTTGCGTGCTAGTTTGAGTTAATCACACGGCAAGTGTTTACAGTTTGGCTAATAGTAGCTTAGTGTGTCTAGGAAGTAGAGCTTATTAGAATGAAGACTAATGAAGATGAAGATCATTCATCAGCTGGCGTGAGCAGCGTTAAAGCAGGATCTAATTTTAAAACTGCAAATTGGGATTCTCTCCACACGGTGGGCAGCTGTAGCTGCGGTGAGATACAGAACAGAGCGAAGACTTTGACTGTATGTAGCTTTTAATGCCAATATTATACATAAACAGTAAAGACTGATATATCTTAAACAACACATTTTTGAACATTCGCTTCTAAAAGTTTCAGTATCTTTTCTTCGAAACCATTTTGATTGGAGCTGATTTTCACATTTTGTCTTTTCATTTGCAGAGATTTGGAGCAATAACAGGTTTTCTCCAGGAAACTGTGAATCCCACTGTCTCGTCTCTCTGTGTGTCATTTGTACGCTTTGTATTCATTTGTACTTTGTGCTCGCTTCTCATCGTTTGGAATCCATTCAGATCTTTTCTTTCCCATATCATGTAGCCACATTAAAGATGCCTCTTTGCTATTAAACATTAGAGGTTTTTGGTTGCAAATAGGAGCCCCGGCATCGAACAATAGTGATGAGCAGGCATGCTGAACAAAAGCATCTCAGTCAGAGAGGCAGATTTTAGTTTGCTGCTAATGGGGACCAGCACTCGGAGACTTAAAACCATCATCTCCACTGGCTTAGAACAGAAACCACAGGGGAGGAATAAATGAATGAATTGAGGAGCGAGCAGGAGAGAAGCGGTAGGAAAATAAAGGAGGATTTAATAAACGAAATGGAGGCGATAAATTTGTGAAGACTGTTATTAGAGCTCGTATTGTATTCTCTAGGTTTGGATTTCACAACTCTTGGTTGAACAATAGAACAATCAAGCTTTTTATTATCAAGATGTGTTTCCTGCGTTGCTCACAGTCGTCTCTGCCTCCACAGCACATTCATCTGTTAAAAACGGTCGTCTGCAGAGATGTAAATGAAGATATGGAGCAGCAGTGATTATTGTCGCCCTACATTACCAAACACATTCTTAACACAGTTGTGGTGCTGAATATCTTACAGCAAAGTACATCTGACTATATATAGACTGTATATACTGTATATATATATATATATATATATATGTATATATATATACATATATATATATATATATATATATATATATATATATATATGTATATATATATACATATATATATATATATATGTGTGTGTGTGTGCTAGTGCTGTCAGCGTATTAATTAACGAGCTAACACGTTGACGCCGTGCAGCCCCACACGGGGCGATCCGCGATAACTCGCTCATGGAGATTTGCCGTGTTAATTCAACATGTAAATTAATCAGAATGTTTTTTTGTATGTAATTTGTATAGTATATTTTTTTTCTCTCATTTCTTTTCTAAATGTACTTGTATATTGTTCACATGTTGAAATAAATTACCAATCAATCAATGCGGTTGTGGCGTTAACGTCATTTTAACACTGACAGCACTAATATATATATATATATA
Organism: Diplotaxodon limnothrissa; assembly: GCF_057381915.1. NCBI lineage: Eukaryota > Metazoa > Chordata > Actinopteri > Cichliformes > Cichlidae > Diplotaxodon > Diplotaxodon limnothrissa. Next base: position 39,277,051 of record NC_140609.1, on the reverse strand, counting down.
TATATATATATATATATATATATAATTTTTTTTCTTTGAAGCCAACAGGAGAAGGTCTCAGTTCATATCCAGTTAGTCATATGGATACTTTATCCTTGTCAGTATTGCTTATTGTTAGTAATAGTTAATGCTGTCCGTGTCTGACGCTGGTAAACCTTTTATAAAGAAGCGTAGTTATGCTCTTCAGTTTTTGTCACGACACCAGAACATATTTTTACTGTTAGTTTGTCTTTAAAGGACACGAGCTGCATTTTCTCTTCAGATGGAGGCAAAATGAAATCCTCCTGATATTCATTCACACATTTTGCCAACAAGCTGTTTAAAACTCCTCTTAATCTGCCAAAGTTTCAATTTGTTTCTTGTGATTTTTCAAGAGGGATTCTTGTTTTTGGTCTTCTCTGATCCTGCATTACTCCCTGTAGGGAAATTCAGTGTTATCTCTTCTTTCCCACAGCTCGGTCAGAGTTAAGCTGCTGAACATAAAGGCTACAGCCTGTGGGGATTCATCCCTCAATAAAGCAAAGGTGTGCAGAGGAAAGAGCACTCCCTATGCCCCCAGAACAAATAAATCAGAGAGGCGTGCTTTGGAATAAGTGCGAGGATTGAGGGAAAGCTGCCAGACAGTGATGTTGAAAGAACAAAAAGTTTAGATGCTCTCAAAGCTCCTTCACCTGTTCAAGTTATCATCTGACTCCCACAAGACAGAAATCCAATTTGGCATGTAAAAAGTAGGCTTTGATAGATTGCATGTTCCTGTTTTTCCTGCAGATTTGTTGGTGTGTAAAGAGCGCAATAACGCATCAATGTTCTCACACCATCGGTAGAAGAGCTTGTTAGCTGATTGTTTAAAACGAGTGTGTGTTGTAGACTGTTTGTCTTCACCAAATTCATGAAGCCAATAAGATTTTTTCAGTCCCACAGCCTCAGAGAGGAATCCATTTAAGACTTAGGGGATTCTGGATGGCGGTGTTGGTAGAAGATCTTTGCTAAGCTTGTTTGCACCTCATTTGCTGTGTGTTCTTGGGTATAAGCTGCAAATTCTCTCTGAAAGGAGGCCCTACCTGTAACAACTGAGCCCTGAGTTATGCTGTGTCTTGCTGAAGGACACTTCAGCAGAGCAGCTGTGTTTGTCACTGAGATTTCAGTTCTTCTGGCTGAATGGCTCGTCCTCCTGCCCAAAGTGGCACAATAAGAACGTCACAACAACCCTGTAGACACACAATGGAGTTTGCTCATAGTTTTTTTTCTTCTCTCCTTTTTTCAGCTCCATCTGTCTTCTTTTCTTTTTTTTCTTGTTTTTATAGCATTTCCTGCTCATTCATTTCCTGCAAACCTTGTTTATGTTACATAAGTGAGCAGTGACAAAGTCGCTTGTCTCTCTGGAGAGAAACATCTCTGCTCTCCCTCTCTTAGCTTCAGGTGTAGCTGCACATTGCGACGCTGCATCTTTTATGAATGGACACCTCTTTATCTAAGAAGTCTGTTGAGGCTGACACATGATCGCTTCCTTTTTTGCATAAATTATTTTCATGTCATTGTAAGAGTCGGAGTTCCCGGCACGGCGCACGCAGTAATGATTTGGGAGAAAAAGAAAAGCCAGAGCTTGTCAAGAGTTAAAAACTTGCCTGCAACCTGCCCCAGTCTGAGACAGGAGAAGGCGTTAGACATCGACAGGAAAATTCTCCAGCGTCAGAATCATCAAAGTGTATGCCACTGAGGTTTGAGGCGACAAGCCAACAGCTCTGAAGATCCTGCCACCACACAAGCCCAGAGAGGCCAGAAAGCATCAAAGCCTGCAAGACTGAGGAAAGTCCACTTTCTGAGAGGGAGAATGTAGGGGCAGCATGGTGGCACTGTTGCTCTCTCTGAGTGGGTTCTCGTCGGGTACTCCGGCTTCCTCCCACAGTCCAAAGGCATGACGTTAGTGGGGATGGGTGAATTGGTAACTCTAAATTGCCCATAGTTGTGAGACAGGCCTAACACTGTCTCTATGGCTGTATCCCAATTCAGGGTCTGCAGCCTTAAAGTACGCAGCCTTAACGGTCCACAAGGGCGGCGTACTCAAAGACCGCTGAGGCCGGAAGTGAGAGGCTTGTGAAATGGGACGGTCTAGCCTCCATTGCGCTGCCCAGGTTGCCTAGCAACCGTGACACTAACAGCTGGAAACGTTTCATACAGCTTTGTTTGACAGAAATGAAGGAGAAATCTTTTGTTCATTTGGTTGTTTGTTTCTACATGAGCTTTGATTTAATAAGTATCTGAGGCTGAGACCACAGGACTGTGAAATCATGATTATTGGGCTTCACTTCTGTACTGAACAGTCATTTAAGATTAGCTAGTAAATAACAAATAGCCAATGTTGTTCATGAGACTAAAGTCATCTCACTTTGCTAATGTAAATATAACATGGCCAATATTAAAGTTATCATTTCAATCATTATTAGTTATAACAGCAGTGAATGACTCTGTTTCAAACACTGAGCTTCAGTAAAGATTCAAGTTGCATTTATTTATATTTCCTGTCACCTTAAATCTTCACTCAAAGACAGGTTTCTTTGACACTGTATATATAACTGTGTTATATATATGAGAGACAAATATTGTTCTTTTAATATGTTGGCATTACTACATTTGTCTCAATGCTTACTTTAAATATCCATGAAATCATCACATTCTCTTATAGATTAAAGTCAACTATTGAACTGGTATATTTTGTATTGTATGTATGTATTGTATTTATATATTTATCGTATATTTTGAAGTAAAGGCTTTAAAACCAAGTTAGTACAAACATCACTAATGTCACATAACTTTGCCGACATGTGGCCAACAGGAATGTTTGTTCTTCGTTATTAAACATTCACACATAAATAAGTAATATTCAGTACTTACTTTTAAAACTTTACTCTTCGGCCGCCCCTCTTCCGCTGTTTTTTTTTCCGGCAAAATTATCCACACTCACTGCCGCGCTATGCATTCTGGGATATGTTGGGCCACGAAGTCTACACCGCCACATCCTTAAAATTCAGTGAAGTGAAGGACACATTTGAGGGCCGCATTTCGAGCAGCCTTTGAATTGGGACAGCCTTCGTCGCGTCGCTGTGACGTAATTGGCCTTAAAAAGCGGCCTTTATTAAGGCTGCAGAGCCTGAATTGGGATACAGCCTATGTGTTAGCCCTGCAGCAGACTGGCGTCCTGTGCAGGGCGTATCCTGCCTCTTGCCTGATCTCAAATTAAACATCCAGCTCTGTGTGGAGCCGGTCTGTACCGTGTTGCCTGTTATCATTAGAGGTCTAATGTAATGCCGATGTGCAGCAAACACAGACTCCATTTCGACTTGTTCTTCAAATTTTTTGGCACATAATATTTTGTCATGTGGAAAATCACCTGACAGGCTCGAGCAGCACTTGATTATCACCTCACCTGGTTTTTTTCTTGCTGCATATAGAGCCCACTCACGGTGAAGGTGCAGCTTTGAAGTAGAGGTCTCTGCTCTTCATCATCTTTGTTGTTCTTGATGCAGTGCCCCCCCCCCCCCCCACACACACACACACACACACACAGCTGCTAACAGGCTGGTGAATGGGTGTTTTCACCGTGCACTTTATAGTGGTGATTGAAAAAAAAATCACATCAGTGCTAATTAATCCCTGTAATGATCCTGCTGGTTCCTGACAGCAGGGCAAATACTGCCAAGTGTGCTTGTCAGATAAGATTGTTGAGTGCTGTTAATATTCTGGAATACATGTACCGCCGTTACGTATTTAAAATACAAAATATGAGTAACTGTATTCCGTTACAGTTACCGTTTAAAAGGTGGTATTTAGAATACAGTTACTTTGTTGAAATAAATGGATTACACGGCGGTACTTTCCTGTTTCATATTGTGGCGGGTCAGGACTGTTTGGCTTTTGTTTGACATGTTCTGTTGTTCCAGGCGGCAGCGTTACGGTTGCCATGGTCTCTGCGACTGTGTGTTTCCTGGGTGAGAGAGCGCCTTTATGTTGTTGTTGTTGTTGTGCTAAGCTAATAGGCAGAATGCTACAGACATAACACTAAAGAATGTAGCATCATGGGCAGTGTAGTCCGTGCTGCAGGGAGAATGAACGGCCATACCCGTTATGTGTCTGTGAGCGCGAGGAGGGAGGAAAAGGAAAAGTACGAGCTGTCATCAAGCAAAAACGGGAGCTGGAAGCATGTAAATATAATAATAACCACTGCAGCCAAGAAGAGTGCCTGACGAGCCCAGCTGTAAGTAAGCTATTTAGACTCGACTGTTCACTGTGTTCGTGTTTTCCTCCGAAACAATAAGTTCCGTTGGAGCAGCCTTTCGACGCCTCTCTCTGTCTCAAAGTTGACCCAGACAACAAAGTAAAGCTAGTTTTCGGCTACGAGCCGACACGAACCCGACGTATCAGCCAGAGGTCCCTTTACTGCAGTTCGGAGCCGCGGACCTTCAGTAACAGTAATAAATCACAGCAATAGTACATTCACGTAGTTGTAAACAGCGTGATAACATATTAAGTAATCCAAAGTATTCAGAATACGTTACTCTCATTGAGTAACGTAACGGAATACGTTACAGAATACATTTTAGGGCATGTAATCTGTAATCTGTAGTGGAATACATTTTACAAGTAACCTTCCCAACACTGTCTTCAGTGTACTTTTGACTTACTTCACTGGTTCCTGGTTAGGACTAGATCCTTTTAGGACACCGTGCAGTGATGTCTTAGACAGGTCTTTTATTTTTGTGTCAAGGTTTTCAGCGTGCCAGTGTCCCTGTGCACAAAGCGCCACTTTGTTGTGGTGGAACTTGACAGATCCCTGACCTCAGTCCCATCCAAGGAGTGTCTGTGTGTGCGTGCATGCTTCGTGTTGCTGTCTGCACCTGTTCACTTGCATCCAGTGTGTGTTTGGCATAATGTGAGTGTGTCTATTGTGTTAATCCATCAGCAGAAAGGCTTCCCCTCTGGGTTTCCTCATTGTTGTTTAACTGAGAACTTTTCCTCTCAGTCAGCACAAACACACACAAGCGGAGAGAGAGGGAGGTGCATGCTGTTTGCTCAGGGCCAGAAACAGCACCTGGACTGAAGCATCCAGCTGAATTCACCACACTTCCAAAGCTGACAGCTCACTGCACAGACCACTATTTTTATCTCCTCTTCTTCCTCTTCTTTTACTTGTCTGTCGTCTCTTCCATTCACTTCTTTTCTCTTTGTTCCTCTCCACCTTTCCCTCTTCTTGCTCTCTTAGTGTCCAAGTCTTTCTTTTTGCTGTTACATGGTGCGGTCTTGAGCAGGGAGCATTTTTGAAAACTCTTCTCACTGTTGAGTTCAAAGCTGACATTGACATTCGGCGCTGGTGAAGGAAACAGGCTGAAAATTGATTGATATGCGTGCTGCGTTGGCTTTAAATCAAACTCCAAAATGCCGATTCTGTGCAGCGTAGGTCGTCTTACGGCACGTATAGAGTCGTGTTTACTGTGACCGTTCCAGATACTTAATTTATGAATTACAAATCCATCCCTGTGTTCATTTAGCCAGCGTAAATGTAATCTTTCAAGTTTCTAATTATTCTCCACACATCCCTGAAGGCCTTCCTCTTATTCAAGGGCACTCATTAATCAAACACGCATGTGAACATACACTTCACATATGCAGGCAGTGAGAGCCCAGGGAACAGATACGGGAAGCATGCACAGCGTTGTGGAAATACCATGAATACATTTACAACATAATTATAAATTCTCACAGAAAACACTGCTGCTGGGAAGTATGTAAAATGTGCCGTCTCTAAGTATGAGAATCTCAAGTTTCGAGCCCAGACTTCTCTGCTGCCATCCTTCATTTCATATTTTCTTTGTCAGGTTGCTATTCATTCATTCATGTATGCATATGTTGATGTATTTAGCCTTTGCTCCAATCTCTTAACAGACTGCAGTTGCTTCTCTCAGTCAGCATTCAAGTTGTTCTTCCTTTTTGAGCCCTATTCATGCTGTGCGATCTTAGCTTAAAAGATGGGAAATATGAAATATTCATGCTGGAATCTCTGGTTGTGAAAGTTGGTCTAAGTTAAAAGGAAACAATATGTTGTTCATTTATTTATTTGTTTTCTGTTTTTTCTTCTGTGGCACTGAGGGACTGAGGCTAACAACACAACACACTCTTTACAGATTTTCAGCCTAAAAAAAGAATTAATAAATATTCCACTACTGTAGATTCCTACTTATCACACTTAAAATAGTTTGCTGTGAGGGTTGGTTTAGGAGGTTTCTTTTTTCTTCTTCTTCTTCTTTTCTTTTTTTTTACCAGGCTGTGAATGTTTAGTTGTACTGTAAACGTGGCCGTTTTTATGTGGCAGCCAATGGAGAAAGCCCTGCTTTTGTAGCCACTGGCTGAAGGAACTACAGCTCACTTTCATGTTGTCAGTCTTGGACGTTGCTGCTTGACTATAACGCAACACAAACAAAAAGAAGCAGCCACATCCTCCTGGATCTATTGAGCTACTGCACCTCTCTTCTTTGCTTAAGCAGCATAACATTGGGTTTGTTTTTTTAGTTTAGGACAGGGGTGGGGAACTCCAGGCCTCGAGGGCCGGTGTCCTGCAGGTTTTAGATCTCACCCTGGGTCAACACACCTGAATCAAATGATTAGTTCATTACCAGGCCTCTGGAGAACGTCAAGACATGTTGAGGAGGTAGTTTAGCCATTTAAATCAGCTGTGATGGATGAAGGACACATCTAAAACCTGCAGGACACCGGCCTTTGAGGCCTGGAGTTGGACACCCCTGGTTTAGGATATCCAAAATTCACTGAAGATAGGCTTTATCTATTTATCCAGATAAAAACAGTTTTCCAATTTTCTCTCTTTTGTGATAAATAATTCCACATAGAGTCAAGTTTGCTCTCCTTATGCAGCATGAGTTTATTGCCTCAGTAAAAAGCTGTATTTACCGTTGCGCCACATCACATGATCTTATACACGTTTTGGAAAAGAAACTTATTGATACGCTCTATCTGTCCTTTGATCAGAGTCAGTGAAATCTCATAAATCATTACAGCCGTGTGCAGTGCTGACAGTACAAAGGAAACAGATTTTATTTTAATGCAGAGGACAGCACGCTTAAAAAATTGATTAAGCAGGTTTTGATGTTTTACTAATTGCTGTACTTGTAGTTGAGGTAAAAATGGAGAAAAGTGTTTTAACCGGGCAGGAAGGAAGAGGTGCTGACAACATGCTAAAGTTAGTGTTTAATGTAATTTTTAGGAATATTTCGTCTTTTGACTCAGTGCTAAGGGTTTTTACATATTTGACATAATGCTAGAATAATCCAGAGTTGTTTATATTTAAATATTAAAGTCCCTGATCCCAACAACAAAATGCTAAATCTTTGTGCTCTCATTAACCTAAATGTGGATGACAGACCTTTTGAAGTCCTTTTAATGATTTATTTTTAATGGCCTTTTGTAGTTAAAGCAAACACAGCAGCAGACGAGCAGCCAAACATTTCTGTGTATCTCTGTGTGTCAGCTTCTCTGCGTTTGTGTGTGGTTTTTATACATGTGCGTCCGTCTCCATCGCCGTTTCTGTGAGGCGATTCTGTCAAGACGTGACAGAGTGCAAACAAAACAAGTGTGTTACCTGGTGCTGTGTGACACCTGTCGGCTACCATCCACCGTCCAACCTCACAGTCAGACTGACCTTTCCAAAACAACAACAGCATATGTGTGTGTGTGTGTGTGTGTGTGTGATTCTGTCCTGCTGTGTTGAGTGTGTGTGTGTGTGTTCTGTTTGTTCTGCTCCTCGAGTCTATGCTCAGCACCCTGCATACCTACAAACAGACACACAGGTAGACAGATGGGCAGGCATGTAAGAAAACAATGGAAATTTCCATGACAGTTTCTTTCATACATAATCTGATGGTCTGCTGGAAAAACAGCTTTCCTGTTTCCTTCTTTTCTATCAAATATATTATTTTCCAAAGACAGATCTTCATATTCATTTATTATGAGTTTCAGATAATAGCGCTGGTGTATGTACTAATAATCCCTCTGAACCAAAAGCTTAGCTCTAAAAGTTCAGGTTGTTTTTTTGTGTGAATAAAGGAGTACCTGAAGTAGCTTCTTCTGTATCTTCTTGTGAGTCTGGGAAACAAATGACTCTTTCACCTCATGATTATACTGTTATGTCTTCAGCGTGTGTCAAACTAATGTGACTTATAGAAACAAGTGCTACCTGTATTGCTGATATGTTGTTACCAGTGAATGAGGCTGACATTGGCCAATAGACTGGTTAATCTGATGCATCATCCCTATTTTCTTCTACTCTTGGCTCTACAGCTGTGGTACAATTTTCATCTCAGGTTGGCTTTACAGGGGAGGAGCTAAAGTCATGCAAAGCTACTCGAGTCAAAAAAAATGTGGCATTGGAATTGAGCATAATATGTTAATTCTGACCAAAAGTTTTAAAACCATAGTGGTATATTTATTGTAACTGTCCAAAAAAAATGTAAACATATCTTCCTGTGCCTTTTCCCCGCTTAGTTTATCCACTGCACCGACTTCATCATTAACTCCTCCCGATCAACCATATCTGGCAACCAACTCATTATCTCCCCACTGGTTTCAGACTGAGTATGCATTAAATATGAGATTCTGTGCCGCTCCTTGGTGTTTAGATGGTGTTCACACAGTACTGTGCATATTTACAGACCAATCAGATAGTCCATTGTCTTATGTTGAACAGGTTCAGCAGCACTGTCATTTTCTTTGCAGGTTTTGTTAATAAAATAAAATAAAATTAGAAAAACAGATAAAATCAAACTGCATTCTTAATGCTTTGGTTCACCGTGGTCAGTGTGTTTCTGTGTATGTCAGTTTTATTTATTACTTTCTTTTTTCATCTTTTTTGTCTCCCGATTGAATGGATTTGATTTGGACACAATGGACTTGATTAAGGAGTCATTAAAGATTAAGGTGGGCTGCTTAAGCTCTTAATTGCTATGGAAAATATTAAACTGGCATAAACAGCCAGTCAGCCCTTGCACATAAATATGAAAACATATTTGATGTTAGAAGGAAAAGAATTCCTATGGATAGACTGAATTTAGTCATTGAACCTAAAGCACTAAAATCCTTGGGTTTATGTCTATAAATAACATCTTTAAGCGTTACTGGTTTACAGGATTGACTGTGTTTTCTGGTTTATCTGACTCTCAAATTCAAATTCAAATTCAAATTTTATTTGTCACGTACACAGTCATACACAGTACGATATGTAGTGAAATGCTTGGACAACTGCTCGTGACCTAAAGAAAACAAAAAAGGAAAAGGCTATGAATAAGATAGGAAATAAATATGAAAAATTAAAAAGGGTAAATTTAACTAAGAAGGAATAAAATATAAATTAAGGTTAAAAATGAAATAACTGTACAACACAAATTAGAATGAAGGGTAAATTTAACTGGGAAGGAATAAGATAAAATATATAAATTAAAGTTGAAAATAAAATAACTGTACAACAAAATACACAATATAGAACTATATAAGAATGTATGAAGAAATCTAAATATAAATAAATATATACACAATAACAGCAGCTGTACAAGTATTAACCGGAAATGAAGAATATAGTGACCAGTGTTGTGCAAAAAAACAATGTGTGCAAAACCAATGTCCAGAAAGTCCAGTGTGTGTGTAAGAACCATATGTGTGGGTCAGTACTGTGTGGTGGTGTGATTGAGAGACCGTATCGCCTGCGGGAAGAAGCTCCTCCTCAGTCTCTCTGTGTTGGTCTTCAGGGAGCGGAATCGCTTTCCTGACCTCAGCAGAGAGAACAGTCTGTTGTTGGGATGGCTGAGGTCCTTCACCATCTTCCTGGCCTTGGTCCAGCACCGCCTGCTGTAGATTGAGTGCAGGTCAGGGAGCTCGGAGCGGATGGTGCGCTCAGCTGACCGCACAACCCTCTGTAGAGCTCGTCTGTCCTGCATGGTGCTGTTCCCGAACCAGGTTAAGATGTTTCCCGCCAGGATGCTCTCTATGGTGCACGAGTAAAAGTTCCTGAGCACCTTGGAGGGCAGTTGGAAGTCTCTCAAGCGTCTGAGGTGGTAGAGACGCTGTCGGGCCTTTTTCACCACGGTGTTGATGTGACAGGACCATGACAGGTCCTGCGTGATGTGAACTCCGAGGTATTTGAAGCTGTCCACTCTCTCCACTGGGCACTCGTTGATGACGGGGGTCTGGTAGTTCCTCTCCTGCTTAGTGCTGAAGTCCACTATCAGCTCCTTTGTCTTACTGACGTTTAGAAGGAGGTTGTTCCTCTGGCACCAGTTCTCCAGATTCCTAATCTCCTTCAGGTAGGCCGTCTCGTTGTTATCAGAGATCAGGCCCACCACGACGGTGTCGTCAGCAAACTTGATGATGGTGGTGGAGCTGGTAGTGGCCACACAGTCATATGTGTACAAAGAGTACAGCAGGGGGCTCAGAACACACCCCTGGGGGGCTCCAGTGCTGAGCCCCACTCTCCTCATGTCAGCAAACTGACGTGTCAGTTGGACCGTAAGAGTTTAATAAACCGTCACCGATGGCGTTGGTTTCTCTTTTTCCACCCTCTGATCTTCATAGCTTGATGTGATGGTTTGGTTGAATGGAGATTCTCAGTGAGACATACTGAAGCGGGAAGCAAGGCACCAATACTACTTCCCACCTCAAGACTGCTATTTATAGAGGAGGTGTGATGTTTATTATTTGTACTGTGGTATGTACATAAAAAATGTGTAAAGGTTTATTAGATACTGAAATAACTCCATGTAATCATTAACCGGTAAATGGTAAATGGACTGATTCTTAAATAGCGAATTTCAACCCTGAGCACTTGTCTCATTCACACATTCACACGAGCACATTTTTATTTGCTATGTATTTAAAATTCAACAACTTGGTGTTGGTATCTTGCCCAAGGATATTTGGATATTTGGCATGCAGATTGGAGCAGCCAGGGATCGAACCACCAACTTTCTGATTTACCTTCTCTTCCTGAGCTTCCACCTCAACTACACTAAAAGTAGAATCCATTTTCTTCTACTTATCTAGGCTGTGGAGCCAGGAGTCTATACACTGTATTCCAAATTATTATGCAAATTGTGTTTAAGAGTCATAAAGACTAAATAAGTTGTTTTTCAATTAAACCCATGGATGGAATTGTGTCTCAGGACTCTTTGTATCACTGAAATCAATCTCGGACACCTATGATCATTAGTTTGCCAGGTGAGCCCAATTAAAGGAGAAACTACTAAAGAAGGATGTTCCACATTATTAAGAAGGCCACAAATTTCATGCAAAATAGGAAGGAAAAATGATGTCTCTGCTGCTGAAAAGCGTGAAGTAGTTGAATGCCTTGGACACGTAATGAAAACCTTAGATATTTCACGAATATTTTAGCGTGATCACCATAATGTTAAAAGTTTGTGGCTGAGTCAGAGCACACATGGGTTCGTGCAGATAAAGCCACAATGATGAAGGTGTCCGCCAGATGAATACATCAGATTAAGAGAGCAGCTAAAAGGCCATCACAAAGCAGCAAACACATATCTGAAGCTGCTGGTGCCTCTGGAGCCCTGTGAACATCAAGGTGTAGGATCCTCCAGAGACTTGCAGTTGTGCATAAACCTTCTATTCGGCCACCCCTAACCAATGCTCACAAGCAGAAATGGCTGCTATCGGCATAAAAGGAGAAGAATGTGGTCACCATTCTTCCCTGACTTCAGTCCTATTGAGAACCTTTGGAGCTCAGGGATCCAAACAACAGCTCTGGGAGGCTATTCTGACATCCTGCAAAGACATTCAAGTAGAAAAGTAGAAACTTTCCAAAAAGGTCCATGGATGCAAGAATTGTAAAACTGCTATCAAATATGGGGTCCTATGTTAATATGTAACTTGACCTGTTAAGATGTTTTTGATTGAAATAGCTTTTGATTTCAGTGAAATTGATCTTCTAGTGCTGCAAATTCAACAAATGACCATTTTCAATTCTCTACAACCTATAAAATCTTTTGAAACTCTGTGTGCGTAATAATTTTCTAAAAAACATACTGTTTTAATTGGGAGGTTTCTTCAGTAGTATTTGAATTATACTCTATTGGTTGATGACTCGAAAATTATGCCAACTGTCATTTGAATTGACTATTTAGGAAAAACAGAGAAAAATATCATTTGCATAATAATTTGGAACCCGGTGTAGAGATATTAAGACCTTGTTTTCCAGGGAAATATCAACACATTCCTAAGCCAGTCAAGAGACACGAATCTTTCAGCATGTCTGGAGTCTGCCCCAGTTGGACATGACCAAACCACTTTAATTATGAAGGCATCCTAATCAGATGCCTGAACCACCATATCTATCATACAGAGGAACAGCGGCCCTCCTACATAACCAAGCCCAGACACAACAGCTAACTCCTCCCTTGACCACAACTGGATAGTATACAATTGTAGTATCAACATCACTGCAGAGACTACATGTCAACATTCATTGACCAAGATAGTTGAACTCTTCAACTTGAATAGGCTCCCCAACCAAGAAGATAGAATCCATCCTTTACTATGTGAAAATCATGGCCTCAGACTTGGAGGTGGTAAATCTCATTTCAGCCATTTCACAGTCAGCTAAAAAACCACCCCATGGATGCAAATCATCATTCAGTGAACCCTCTCCATAAATCACCTCCCAAATACAGTTGAATAGTTTGATTCCCAGAGTGTTCCCTGGAGCTGTTGTTGGGGGAAATTTATCTTTGGTAGGCCCAAGAAAAATTGATCATGGGTATGGAGTCAGTCTGAGGGCAAAAGACACTAAGAACAACAAGTCTAAGAGACTAACAGACTTGCGTCACCCTTAAGGTTCAATGCTACTTTATTTATACCCGAAGTTATATTTGGTTTCCAGATAAATGAAACACAAACGCCTATTTGAACCTGACAGACACATATTTGGTATGAATTACATAAAAAACAGTTCCTTCTAAGTTTAGTGGTGGTGGCAGGGACAAAGCTGTTTTAGGAACGATTTGTCCTGCATCTTGGAACTAGAACCTCCGTCCCAAGGGAAGAAGCTGAAATTCATCCCGTAGAAGATGAGAACCATTGTTAAAAATGGATAAAGCCATCTGTTGCAGCTGTTTAGAGTACAGGGAGGCTAAACAGGGCTGTGACTCACCTCTCAGACGACTGGAGCATCTCACTATCTGATTCGGTGAGTTTGTCTCTGTGACAGAGGTCTGACCAAACCATGCCACCAAACAAAAAGATAAAACAGACTCAATGAAAGAATGATAAAACAAAGTTAAAATTGTTCTGTCAATGTGAAAATAATCAAGTTTCCTAACGCAGTAAAGGTGCTGTTGGACCTTTTTGCAGACCGATTTCATCAAAGTTCAGTTTTTCATTGATTATGGTCCCAAGATATTTATATGATTGCACTCGCTCTATTTTGTGACCCTGGAGAAAGTCTTGAAGCCCGATATTATTGGCTTACTCAACGAGGCCCAGTAGCACTGAGAATGAGCCACACTGGTCCACTCTGCTATGGGTCACAGGAGTTGTAGAGGCTGGTGGTTTGAGGATCGAGCAGCAGTCAGTTGGGAGGATTGCCAGTCCGATCTCTGACTCTTCAAACTGACTTCAGGGATATTGAAGAGTAAAATGTTTGATGTAAATCTGATTCTATAAGCTGTGCCAGAAGTTTTAAATAAATGCATTTGCAGGGGTTGCAAAAAGCAAACACTGATTAATGGCAATTTAGCTTCTGAAAATGTATGTTTTCTTAAAAGAAAAACAGCTGCTCATTCATCAAATTGTCAGCTACCAGCAAATTCTTTGTTTAAAGCTACATTTATAATTTAAATTGCCACATGGAAACTAAACCGTTTACTAGAACTTCTCCTGTCTTTGCACTTTTTGTGTTTTTGTGCAAGCAAACCACTTTACAAGACAAAGGAATTAGAAGGAAAGGAATAGCCTTGCCTTTACCTTTTGTGCTCTTTTTTACCAATCAGTTTCAAAAAATATCACTGTAAAATCTTAAAAAGATAAAATTGAAGTGTTTTTCATTTCATTTTGTTTGCGGCATCGATTGGCTTCGCGTGTGGCCGTGACTTTAGTATCTGATTCAGCGTGTGTTCACGCCTTTGACAAAGAGCCTGTAACGTATCTGTGGTGTTTACATTCCAGACACCAGCAGGCATCAGCACCTTTTTAATAACAAGGCCCAGTGTGCCCATATCTTTGATGAATAGTCTCATCCATACCTTTATTAAAAGTCCCGGTGTGCGTGCTCGTCTTTGATTAAGGGCCTCATATTTGTACGTATCTGTTGGTTAAAAGGCCCAGCGTGTCCATACCTGTAAATAGTTGTTCACTGAATGTCTTCTCCTTTGTGAAGTGATCTACTGTATGTGCACTGTTCTTAAATATGTGGGTACAGTTTAGTGTAAAACACGTGTCTATTCTGTTTTTACCATGTTTTCTGCTTTGCGTGTTTCTTTCTGGTAAGCACCAATAACTGCAAGTGTGTTTAAAGCATAAATAAATATGTTCTGTAAAGATCAAAATTATCATTAATAAAATAAACAATAAAAGCAAAGGCAAAAAAAAAAAGAGGAAAATTATCATCCGCTTAATTTGAAAGATTTGTTTTCACCACTCAGCAGCTGTTTCTCCCATGTGGGGGAAAAAGTTGCTGCTGAAAGGTTCAGTAGCTCTAATGTCACATGTCGAGGATTGTTAACAGCATTTTTTTAATTCATCATTGTAGCAAAAGAGACTTTATTTATTTTATATTGAGTGCATACTGCTCACAAATTAACAAGATTAAAGTTCATGTTGATGAGATGGACGTGAGAAAGTCAGATTTGCCTTATTTATCAATAAAAGTCCGATTTTCAGTGAATCCCAGATTAATTTAATAAAAGAAGGCAAAGTAAGCAACTCTCCTTCAACGTATCTCCTCAAAAGGATGACCAAGGTGTAGTAAGCTGCCCCTGACTGCAGCGGGGAAACCTGGTTGATTGTTAACGACAAAAACAATCCTTTTCTTTGCACTCAGTAGGTGTTTAACGATATGAAAGGGTGTGATGTTAAATGACATGTGAAAAGCTTAAAATGACTTGACGAGTTGGGCAAAAAGTTTCAAACAGTTGCTAAGTTAGCAGTGTGGTTGTTATTATTATTAAATTTTTTTCTTTACTTTAAAACTAAACAGGAAACTCTGGCATTCTGCCTGCGCTGAGCCTGGCTGATGGGAACATTTGACACGGGGATGTGATAATCTAGAGATAAAAATGTGAGACAGGGCCATAAAATGCTTCTTTCCTGCTTCTTGATCCATTAAACACTGTGCTATAACAACATTAGTGTAATAACTCAAGAGCTGCTATTTCTAGCACGAGAGTCTGAAAACTTAGTTTTGGACTTTTACACATGTTTGATGTGTTAAAATAGACTTTAACAGTCACATTTCTCCCATTACAGCTATACATGATGGTCCCATAGTGCCGGAGAGAATAATGTTGGAAACTCTATCTGTTGTTTCATTATTAAGTAAAGTATAATTGCATTGTGCAGTCCTTTACTGTGTGTACCTGCAAATCTAAAGTTGTAGGGACAATGAGGACACCGCATCCAGTTCTGGCCTGTCGTTCACCCTGCCTGCTAGCCAGCCAGCTCTCCTCAGTGGCCCACTTCATATTTCTAAAGCCTCCAGTCTAATCAGACTAGCAGAGAAACAATGGTTTTAAACAGTATGAAAAGGCCACGCATGGTGTGTGTGTTTGTGTGTTTGTGTAAGCGTATTAAAGCAGTCAGTAATTACCACGGTGCGTTCACACCCACACACATGCAGGCACCAGTATTAAAATGGGACTTTTGTTTCATTGTATTGTTGTTGTATAATTTGCATTATAACCCACAGAGCTGGCCCACTTGATTCTAATCAGTGTGTGGCTTTGGATGGACTCCTTCTAGTCAACCACACTTTTGAAAGCTTAGTGGAATCAACAAAAGAGTCAAAAGTTAACCTGAATATTAGGAAACCAGTGAAAAAAATCAGATTATGAAAATGTTATTGGAGCATAATTGCATGATATTTTATGAGGACTATTAGCATTTCTAATGCTACAACGAACAGTGTAAGATAAGTTTAAGATCTCATTAAAATCCCAATGTTCTGACCTGTCCTACAACATGATCGAGCTGGACATGTGCAAGCTGTTGGATTTCTCTTTAAAACTAATCAAAACTATTCGTATTGTTTTGCTGCTGGTTCATGCAGAGTTTGCTGCTAAATCACACACCCAGTCAGTGACAGCAATGAGCACAAGTTCAGACTTTAATGTAGGAATGATGGTGCACTTAAAGACACATTTAGTTAAATAGCTAATCCCATAATATCTGCATGACATTATCAGCCGCGACAGTGACGGCTTTATTGCCCGTTCTAACCACACACCTTTTCTCATTTATGGCACGAAGAGTTTTTAGAGAAGAATGAAAGAAGATCTTAAATCATAGTCATTACTTTTCTCTCACTTTTTTAACATCAGACGTTTCCCTGTATAACATACAGTTGACAGTTTAATGTGCTTATTTTGATCATCTGAAATACTGTGCACTCATTACTTAACCTTTTCACAATACCATCAGGGACTATAGGTTCTGACTGTGTCACTATGGAATATTTACATCTCTCCAGCAAAAAGAAGTAGAAGAGGCCTGAATAAGTCTAGGATTAAGACACACCGGTGCTGGACAGCTCCTCAGACTGCTTGGAACAGCTGCAACATGCTACCCTGTTTACTTTAAGCTTAAAACTTTTCAAGTCTTTTCTAGTCTGTGTTGTATTCAGGCATCACCCATCCTTTAAGTAAATGGAAAATTTCCAGAGGTGAAAAAGTGGCTGACATGAACTATTTGCACTTTGTTTCTGCTAATGAGAAAAGGAAACATTTCCTGTTACTCCCCTCGAGTCGTAATAAAGCTCAACTTGTTCCTTGTGTTTTAACTGACATTTATTTCGGACAGGAGGATTCTTCGACATGCCTTAACATGTAATGATGTCCAACCACAGCCGATACAATGCCGTCAGAACTAAAAAGAAATACAAACTTAAATGAATATTCTTAATAAAGCCCCTAAGCATTATATATGGCGAAACATTCCAACAAAACAATCAATAAAATACACATTACACCTCACACTGCGGTAATTGCACTAGAATATCACGCAACACTAGCATATTTACATACAACGAAAATAAACAAAAGAAAACATTTACCTCATTGGCCTCACCCAAAGGGAATAAAACTTTAATCCTTACATCGTGGGGAGGTCCAAAAAAGGCACTCTTTTATTTATCTTACTATTTACTATCTTACTGTGGACGTGCAAACCTCGTGGCTCGTCTCAATTAGCTTGCTGAGTGTGCCAGCCAAAAATACCCTCTTAGCAACAACAGACGGAACTATAGAAAAGGTTCCTATCTAATTGCACAATTAGTAAAAATAACACATTTAAACATATAAATCCAATGAACAAAACATGAATTACTATTGATTTATTTCTTAATATTTCAACTACTAATTGTTTCAACCTTACATATCTAATAAAATGAACTTAAATGCGAGAGTTGCCTATGACGGCAGCTACATTTCCCAACCTGATCCTCTCAACATTTCTCTGACTTCTTGTGTAAAAACAGCTTCAAAAACTACAAGGATACCAGAAAGAATTGGTCTTGTTCCTCGGGTTAACTTCACTTTACTTTAAAGGCGCAAAATGTAGACAGACCTGTTTGTGCTGTTAATGACCGACTGGCTTCACATTCAACGAAATCAATGTGAACCATTAAGAAGTTTGGAAAGCCAAAAGCCGGCACGCTCTGTGCACATTTAGCCAGTGTTACAAGCAGCCAATGCAAAACTAAAGGCCAAATCATGCAGGCATACAAAACTGTGACTCCACAAAGTGTTTCAGTGATCGTGCAGGCACACACTCCTCATTAGCACCCTCTCTCTCTTGACTGCACATAGCAATTACAGCTCTGTATTGAACACAATGGAGCCGTTGCCTACTGGTGGTGGTCAGAGGGCCCGGTGGCGCCAGTGTCCGGCAGCCTCGCCTCTGTCAGTGCACCCCAGGGTGGCTGTGGCTAGAATGTAGCTGCCATCACCAGTGTGTGAATGTGTGTGTGAATGGGTGGATGACTGGATATGTAAAGCGCTTTGGGGTCCTTAGGGACTAGTAAAGCGCTATATAAATACAGGCCATTTAATCAAAAACGAATCCAAAAACATGGCGTCATCCTCTCAATTGTTAGAGAAAGACAGTAAGAAAGACGGAGAGGGACACGCTCTGGCTTCTGGCATTAGGAGGGTTTGGGCAGCTTGAATTGCAATGACTCGTGACAAACAATTCAAGCTTCAGAAGATTTTCCACCTCTAAAGAGACTTTTGCAGAAAAGAACTGCTGTTCTGTGTCTGTTTGAGGAGTGAGGGTTAAAGTTACAGACATCGTCTTGACGTCTCCCCAACCCCACTGTTGCAAACTTTTTGGAATAGCATTTTTCAACAATATGCACTCGGTGGAGAAAAGCTCAGAGCTGAGGAAGAACCCCAGACAGTATAAAAGGTGGACGTAGACACCGTGACATCGCCGCCCTGTTATGCAGACTCAAGCTGGGCGTTTTTGTTGTTGACATATTCGTGCTTTAAAACCAGATGTGACTAGTTTGGAGTGGCTCTGACTGTGAAACTGCACACTGAATCTGAATTATCCTCCTTTCTCACTCTCAGAATAACCAAAATGAATTTTAAAAAATAAAATGTCCTCAGAATGACTGAGCCCATTAATTTATCAAGAAAGTGGTTACTGAGTTCAGGCCTGAAGGCTACATTCTCATGGATATCTATGGGACCAGAGGCCTTTTTGCAGCCGTGAGCATTGTCCTGAGGTGGCTGTTAAGAAGAATGCAGATTTAGGACACTTTCATGTTGGTTTCACTTTTCAGACCTGGAAGCTACGCCCATCTTTTATACTGTTGATCAGGAGAGCCACACATACTTTGGACACCATACCATAAGTCAGTATGGTTTAGAATTTGCAAAGATGATCTGATTAAAATGCTAATCTTTATGACGGCAGTGACCTCACACATGCATCTGTGGCACAACAAACATCAGCTGAAACAGAGTCCTTTGTAAGTTAATTTAACCTTCACAAATTTTACCTGCATCAGCACTATCGCTCAACCTGGGAAATACAAGCACTGCATTGTCCCAGAGTACTTAACTCCGAGAGGTCAGTGAGGTCAGCAAGCCCTCATTAAGCATAACAAGAGTCTTAAAGATGAGTCAGCTCATGGCTCTTTTAAAGGATAGAGGTGTGGTTACGAGAGCTTTGACATGGAAGGGGTCAAATTAAGTGTCTGTGCATGTACTGCCAAGCTGGAGTTGATGAAAAAAAAGCCATCACCTTTCAGTCGATATTGGGAGATTATTTCATTAGTCAACAAGGCACACAGTCATCTGTTTATTAGAGATGGTCGCACCTGAACTGTGAACATGAAACCTGAGAATAAGCTCAAAGATTCCCTTTGTGCTACATCGTTAAGGAAAGGAAACTAGCCAACCTCCAAAAGACACGTTAGATCGACTGTGACCTGACAATCAAAGGTGAAGATGGTTATTCAGGACATGTCTTAAATTAGGCAACACTTCCTGGGTGGTCAGAAGCTTCAAAGGGTATGCAGCATCATCACTCTTCTTCATCTTCCTCCCCCTCCTCCTCCCCCCTTTTATATCACATCACAGTGGATAATCTTCCTCTGTCTCTCTGTCGAGCCTTGCCGTTCTATCTTTGTCTCCAAACTGCTCAACCTGAGATGTCCATCATGATCATTCTCAATCAAAATCTTAAAATCTCCAGTTTCCAATCATTCATCACAGCAGGTCTTGTTGCCACCTTGTAAACCTTCCCGTTGACTCTTGCTGCTATCCTTCTGCTATCCACATTTCTCCACCCTCTCCACCCTGATTACACTTCTTCACCTCTCTTGTGCACTGCCTTTTGCTGTCGATGGATGACTCACTCATTCAAACTCATCAAGCTTCATCACTTTGTTGTTACTCCTGTTCCCCTCTCATTCAGAGACATTGAGAGTGCTCTAATCTTGCTTCTACTGACTATCATTCTTCTTTTCTCCACAGCAACCCTCCACCTGCTCTCTACTTTCAACACAAATCATAATGTCATCTGTAACCATGAGTCCATGGAGACTCGCCTTTGCGTTCTTCATGCTCTTCATAACTGCCCTTACTACTTCTTTACTAATGATCTTGCATGTGCTGATTTACCAGCTGCCCTCTATTTGTACCCACTCACCTTCTCAGCGCACTATCTTCACTGGTCAGTACATTTCCTTCTCTATCCTTATTCTCCTTTACCTGCTGCACATCCTTTCCAGTTTGATGTTTCTCCCAGTCAATCGATACGAGTCCTATTCTCCCTACTTAGTGTTCAGCCTCACATATAACTTATTATAAGCCTTTTCTTATGCCTTTGCCACCTCTCTTGTTGCTATTCTCTAGCCTCCAAGTGACAGACTCGTCATCTCCCTCACTATAACACTTTTTTTATACTTTGCTAATCTCTTCCTGTAATTACTTTCCTATATTTCCTCCACCACCAGTCTCCTTGTACTCTTTTCTGCACTTTCCCAGTCATCTATTAACTCCTCCCTGAACTCTGCACAGCATTCTTCGTGCTTTAGCTTCCACCATTGAATCCTTGCTTTTAGGTTCACCTGCTCTTCCCTCTTTATTTCCAAAGCTATCTTACAGACTACTAACTGCATTTTTGCCTGCCACCACCTTGCAGCCTCCTTTCTTTTTTATATTGCACCTTCTGCATAAAATATAGTCCAGCTGTGAGCACCACCCTCCACTCTTATATGTGACCCTATGTCCATACTTCTGTGTTCATCACAGCCATTTCCATCCATTTTGCCAAATTTGCCACCATCTGCCTTTCTGCATTTTTCCTTAGCATCATACTTACCCAAACCTCCTCATCACCTCTGTTCCTTTCACCTACATGTCCACTTTAGTCTCCTCCAGTCTTCATCCACCTGTTCAACATTATATTAGTTTAATATATTGCTTTGTTTTTTATCCAGCATTCTGTGATGTTTGATATTAGATAAATATTTCGCACCACACAGGATGTGTGCAATGTTTTGTGAGAACTTTAAAAATGACACATAAAAATGACAGTTTGATATTTCCTGGTAACTAATCCTCCTTTCTTTGGAGAGAATCCCCACCTGCTCTGAAATGACGGTGAACAGCTGTTAGCTTTAAGTGTCAGCATTGCACTGGACCTCATTCTGTTGATTTATGTGTTTTCTGGAAGAGTTGCACCTAGTTTGATGGCTGTAGTCTTCTTTGAGTTTTTATATGACTCTTTCGTATAAAGCAGAATCCAATGTTCCCACAAATATCAGTTTAATAATCTTTTTCTTCTGTTTTTGTTGTTTAATGATGCCAAACATGGTCTAGGTGCATTAGTGCCACCTTCTGGGTGCAGCTGTGCATCATCCAAGGTGCTGGTAAAAACAAGTCAGATTAAGATTTTAGGATATTAAGATAAGAAAGTTACATAGTAATGGAGAGAGACAGAAAAAACGAGTGCTTATGAAGGCAAAACTATTTGGTTACATGCAAAGAAAATGAAAAGTTGTAAATGGACTTTATCCGGCTCATTGGATCTTCTTCAGGAATGTGAATATATGTTGTTATGTTTTTTTTTTGCACAATAGTTAGATTGGAACATTAAAATGACGTTGGTAGCAAAGCTAAAACAGAAAACAGAGCTGACACTTGGATGTAATGGTAGAAAAGAAAACTGCTGGCACAAAATGTGAAATATTTGATTTTCACAAGATTTCTTTTTTCCCATGAGCATCAGGAGTTAGTCCACTCCACCCAGCAGGCTTTAGACTGGTGAGTGGCCATGCTGCCCACAACAGCTTTACGTGGAGGTTGTTTTGTCTGTATGTGGACAGCCTGTCCTCATCAACCATAAATTTACCCCTCCTCCTGGTGTGAAGAAACTAAAGGGAGAGCAAGTTAAATGAAATGAAGCAAAGGGCCTTTTTGAACTATGCTGTGCTTAGCTATATGAAGAAGACAAGTAGCTGATATTTTCTATTCTAACTCCTTCATCCAAAGCTACAGAAACATTTTCCCCACGCAGATCAAACATTTATTACACTCGTGTTTGTGTTCCCGCCCGCTGCACAAACTTCCTGTGTGCTCATGCTTCTGGCGTCGCCTGCGCTCAAATCTTGACTGGCTGATTGATTGCTGCTCAAATTTGTTTTGTGCTTATTGAATAGTTTCATGTTAATGATCTCCTTACTCGGTTTTAAACATTAAGCCTCTGTTCTGTTTCATCGTTTGATGTGCCGCTCTGCCTCCCTTTTTTTCTTCTGTACGGGAGAGTTTTTTTGATGTTGTTTTATCAACTTATCTTGTGTCTCATATATGCAGCAAGCAAACAACTTTAAGGTAATCGTGTGCAAATGCAAAAATCTGCAGTTTTCAATATTCTGGCTGTTTTTTGGTGTCTCTCATCGAGAAGCGCTGGGCTACTTTTCGCTATCAACACTGGGCAGCGAGCGCCTTATTGTCTCATTTACCATCTCTGTCTTTTGCACACAGTCCTCATTATGCTGAGCTTATCACCGGGATGCACCTTTTGCGCGTTTGATTTCCTCATGGATACACACTCGTCCACCAGGCGCTACAGTTCACCTGCAGGGCTGGTGCCAGTCTGGACACTCTTCACCCACTGGGCACAGCACTCTTTCCCCCAAAGACACAAACACGCAAAGTGATTTGTCCATGCAGGCACACATCCTCGGGCATATTTTCAGAACAGGCTGGCTCCTGAAAAAACACAGGCACGCATGAATACATTCACACGCTCCAAATTTAGGCAGATGAAGAAAAGATCACACAGCCGCTCGGGCAAATAAACAAGCGCGCATACACGCACACGCAAGTGCACACGGTTTCAGGCTTCACTGAAGAACAAAAGATGCCAAGGTAAGAACAACAAAGAGCTGCTGAAGTCAAAGTGTGAAAAAAGTAGTAACAAAATTAAGAAGTAAGGTAGCGGATGAGGGTATGAGGGGGCACAGGGACAGAGCAGTGAGGTGGAAGTCAGAGTGCCAGGGGCACACAAATGTTCTCGTTCTGATCTTAAATTCATCTTAACAAACATTCAAACCCCCAAACAGCTTTCCATCATCCCTCACCTTAAAACGACCCCTGACTCTTCAGACATACCTTAAATCTTTATTGAAATGACATTTCTATTTCTCTTCTTATATTTATTGTTTGTCTTTTGCACTGAATGAAACTGGAGCCTCATAGTGTCGTCTCACAATAAAGTTTACTTTGACTTTGATTTCCCATACTGTAGCTCCATGCTGGTCGTTAGTGTATCACTAACACAACGACCAACAGTCTCAGTCGTTGTGTCCTTGGGCAAGACACTTCACCCGTTGCCTACTGGTGGTGGTCAGTGCGCCCCAGGGTGGCTGTGGCTACAATGTAGCTGCCATCACCAGTGTGTGACTGGGTGGATGACTGGATGTGTAAAGCGCTTTGGGGTCCTTAGGGACTAGTAAAGGCTATACAAATACAAGCCATTTACCATTTACTAATACAGAATACCGACTGTCCTGAACGTCGGCCGTAGTGATGCAGTGATGAGCCATCAGCATCCAGCAGTGTTTAGTGAACACTTTCATTCTCGTGTTGTCAGAAATAATTCCACTCTGGTTTGTAATAAGGGGTCACATTACTTCTGACACCTTTCAGATGAAACTCCCGTCTAACGACCTCTGGCTGTGTGCTCAAAACTCCGTCTGAACTTTTGAAGCTGGAGATGAAGGAAGCCTTTTCAAATCCTGCCCAAACCCACCCTCTGCCAACAGAAATACATATACTGGAAGACCCCTTCCAGGTAAATTGAAGAAAATCAATCATTTTACTGTGAAGCAATTTCTGTCAGGAAAACTTGCATTCTGGCATTTTCTTTGGCATGTGGAAAAAACACAAAGCTGCCCTTCAGTGGTTTGAGGAACACGACAAAGATCCTGGTGGCAGTGACCCAACTGTGACAGAACTCGGGCTCGAACTGTCTTGCCGATCAAGGAACAGCAACACAGTAATTAAAAAAAGAGCTTTAATGTTCATATGTGCACACTGCACACCCTCACACCAGCTGAGTAGAGTAGAAGTGTGGTAGTGCCCTTTCTAAGCTGAATGGTTCCTGGTTTGAATCTTCTGGTTGGCTGGGAACTTTCTGTGTGGAGATTTCATACTGTGTGTGTGTGTGTGTGTGTGTGTGTGTGTGTGTGTGTGTGTGTGTGTGTGTGTGTTATTCTAAGTTGGCCATGGAGAGTGATGAGAGAGGAGATGGAGAGTTGTTTGGTCCGTTTCATCCTTGTATGATTAGGTTCAAGGATCCTCGATCAGAGCTGGGGAAAAGCACCCTGTTGGGTTTGTGCACTAAATCTGTTTGGTTAGGTTTAGACACCAGGACATACTGGGGCTGGTTGAGGCAATTAAACTGCACAGTAAGTTCTAGACTCACATGTATTTTGGTAAGGTTTAGGTAATAAGACTGCTAGGTTAGCTTTTAAGCAATAGTAGTGCTTACAGTAACATTATTGCTGGAAATAAACTTTTTTGCAACTTGTAAGTTGTGCTTACTTAATATAAAACATAATATAAAAACTTGCTTTACATGAATCTCTGCAGACTGTTGAAATCTCCCAATTCTTTGAATCTTTGGGCTGAAGGAAGGACAATACTCGGTGTATTTATGCTCAATCAACAATCATTTATTTCCATACAATTCAACACTTAAGAGCATAAGGACCATCATGATGGGGAGACCTGCCTGCAGAGGGTCACAGCAAGTCTCAAAATGGTGACGGGTTGCTCAGCTTTTTATAGTCTCTAGTGGCCCCCATCTAGTCGTAAAAGCCAAAACATCACATTCTTTCTCTGTTACAGCGCCTAAGTTATGACCTCGGCAGTTGTTTCTCTGCTTTCTGTAAGGTGGGGGTATGGAATGTGGTCTGTCTATCTCCCCTGTCTTAGACACAGAGTCTCCTTCTCTTCATGATTCAACAATAGAACATGTCAAGAAAACAGTGTAACACATTCCCAGCAGATCAAGTATACAGAGTGATGCACATTTATCTAATGAACTAATATGTGAATATGTTCTGTTAACTCAAAAGTATAATGAGAACTAAACTACATACAGCTCACACACTCTATATTAAAGGGTATAATATGATCTACAGCAGTATTCTAATTCAACTACTTTGATTACATATATAAGGTAACATATGATAACAGAATAATATCACAAGACAAATAATCGATTCCATCTTCATGACTCTTCAGCACGAGTTAGTCTGTGTCAAAGAGGGGCGAGGTCCCCTGGCTCATGATCATCATCACAGAAGATTGAGAGTGAAAGGAGTAACGTTATAATGTGATTGAGTTAACACAGACTCTTGCAGTAAAAGTATATTCATATGTAATTGTGTTAACTACAAATCATGTTGAAATACAGTTGTGTTTTAAACTGAAAGAGAAACTGTAACCGTTGTAATGAAGCTTGGGTTGATTTAGAAAAGGGGGCGGAGCCTGTACTGGTCTTGGTCAATGGTGCAATGGAAGTGACTCATAGGGAGCAAGCTTTGTGTGACAAGGAAAGAGAGAAAGAAAGATGACATGCCTGGAAATGTTTGCATGGTGTATATAAAAATGCAAGAAGAGATAACCGTTATTACGAAACTAGTTCACAAGGTCAGAATTATAGTTTGCAGTGAAGAGCTTCAGGAAGAAACCTGAAAGGAGTGAAAACAACTGGATTTAAGATTTGAAATCACACTTTTCCAAAATTCCCTCCTTGTTTATGCTGTGTTGGATTGAAGCCTGGGAGAAAGTTTTGGGAACATTAAAGGTAAAACTTGTGTATAAATATTACATTTCTCAAATGGTTCTTACAGGTTGTCCTAGCCTTTGACCTGAGGACTATTTTCCTGACCACTTAAGTTATAAGTCTAATAAGTAATTTGCATTCACCAAATGCAAGGATCATGGAGGAGAGCTGCCATTAAAGGGTTTGGCTGTTGATTGCAGCGAACTTTAAGGGTGGTGGGTTGAATCATCGAGTTGAAACGGGGTAGGCATCCGAATGTCAACAGTTAGAGTTAGCCGAGTCTCCTCACCACCGGCTTAAATTAGGTTCTGTCAGCCTATTAGGGTAATACCCACAGGACCAGAGACTCGGACCTTTTAAACCAGAGATGTCAAACTCATTTTACATTGTGGCCATTCCAAGGAACCAGACCAGGGAAACTCCCCTTTGTGTCAGTGTAAAAAACTTTAACTACACATTTAATCCCTCAGATATTTTAATATAAGAAAAAACTGTGCAAAAATACGTGCCAGGTTTTCTACATGTAAAGAAATGCTGTGGTAAACGAAACACTGTCAGCATGACTCTGTGACTTAAAACGACAGAAAAAATAAGTTTTTAATTTTTTTTTTCCCAGTGTTGCACCACAATTTCTATTATTTTTTTGGTTTTGTGTTTTTTTACAAATGATGCCACAGTAAATTCTGTTTTAGACAGAAGCATCTCTAAACTAAAGTACTTAGAAAAAGCACTGAAAATATGAGCTGATTAATAAACATGGCACATAAACATGTTTGATGTGGGCTGCCAGCAAAAAGATGAATCCAATCACAATAAGATTTTATCCTGTTCCAAAATGTCTTTTCATGTGAAGTGATTACAGCAACAGCTCCTGTCTGTACGTTAATTATCCTATAGTGAGGCTGTATTTATGGAATAATGCTTTGAAAACAGATAAACAGCATCTCTGCCTCTAATCAGCTGCTGAGATAAAAAGTCATGTTTTCAGTACCAGATACAGGGATAAGTGCTAATTATCACTAGTTATGGATTCAAAATGTCAAAATAATCACAAATCAAGAGCATCAGGGCATTTGAATGGAAGCACCTACCTGCATGCAAATTGTTGCAAAACAGAATATGATCATAAAGTCCATTTTCTGTTGCACTCACCATAGTTTTTGTAGTGTTTTTGGCCGATACGGGGGAGGATTGTGTCAGCTGCCATCCTCATCTGAAAGTGTGGATAAACTCCAAATAAAAGCTTGGGTAAACTGAGGTTTGTGGGATTTCCTCTTGACTACATTGCTGCCGTAAAGCTTGGTTTTCCACACAGACCGAAACAAACAAAATGATTTGAGAGTGTTTTCTGCATTTCACCGGGGCTGCCTCCTCACAGCTCCTCTCACAGGCCCACAGGCTCACCTCAAACCACCTTAAATACTGAGGTTCACTCTTAACCTCAAGCTCACTTCATTATCTGCTATGAAACACAGTTGATGTGTTTCAGCTTCAGCACAGCTAATACCTCAAATCAGACCTGATTCTGGATTGAAATCATAGGAAATGTGTTCACATACTCCTCCTCAGGATTGCATCAGCACTACCAGCTTCGCCGGGATTTCTTTTCCCGTTTTCCTCCCATTTCTTCATTTTTTCCAGATTTTAATATTAACACAGCCAACGCTGGTATTACCAAACCTCTACATAATTGGTTACCAGAGTCCTAAAGATCTGAAAGTGATTTAAGAAGGCATGCTCTTTATCTATGAATGAAAAGAAAAGAAATGCAGGCAAAATCTTAAACATGAAAGTGTCATATTTGCAGAATATATGTCACACTTGCCCTTTTCACATCAATTTAAAGCATCATAATTAGCGTGTTCTCTCTTTTCATGAGTGATCGTACATACGGCTCACACACAGAAGCTGAATGAGTATGCACGCATTAGTCACACATGTTAAGCAATAAGACAGCACAGCACTTCACAATGACATCAGCTGTTCTGCTATCTATAAATAAATTATGTGTAGCTGCTTTTTATTTATGGCACAAAATTCTTGATGTTTATAATTGAGTGATTTGTATATATTAGTGCTATTTCTTAAATTTGTAAACTGTAACATATTGTATTATTTAAATATGTTACTGTTGCTGTCTTGGAGCGACTGTAACCCACAGAAGTTCCTTAGGGATCAATAAAGTATTCTGATTCTGAACATATGTGTTATGTCTATGTAAATTAGCATGTCCAGCATAGTGTGTCAAATAATGCAACAACAGATTATTTCATATTAAGTATTTTTATTATTATTTCGTTTCATATTATTTCTAAGCTAAATGTTTATATATAGCATATCAAATTCAAATTTTATTTGTCACACACACACAACCATACACAGTATGACATGGGGGTGAAATGCTTGTAGCTGTACAATGCCCGACCATTAAATGACAGAAGAAAAGTTTTACAATATTTACAATTTACAGTTTACTACAAAAAATTTACAAATTAACTTAGGAATTTACAGTAAAGAATGTGCAAATAGCAGAAGAGATTATAAAGATAAGGATTATAATTTATAGGAATTATAGGATTATAGGAAATGTGTGGTGGTGCGAGTGGTGACGTGTTTGGGAGAGTCCAGTCCTACACCTGGTTCAGGCCCCGAATAGCCTGGGGCTATACGTGTACGCTTATGTGGTCGCTCTATGTACAAGTCATTTTGCGAGCAAAGCTCCAGCTTCACACTGCACTAAGCAGGGGCTGAATATTGAGATGGTTTGAACTCGCTGTATCGCCTCATTATTTTGGGGGCCTGCTTACACCTCTGCGGGTTGAACCTCGTCTCACTCGCTCTACAAAAATCCTGGTAGCGTGGCAGCTGAGAGGTAAACCCCACTAAAGTCCATACAGAGTGAGCTGAAACATTAGCACAGAAAAGGTTACGAGGGTGGCGTGCGTGAGAGGAATACAGGAGAAGAAGAAGAAATGAAGAGACTAAGAGAGGAGGCTTTCAATTGACACAGAATTCAAGTAGAAAGGTGGGGAATACTGATGAGCGGTCAACACAAACGCTTTCAGCCCTCTGAGACCATTACCCAACCACTCTGCTACTTTCAACACATCTTCCACTCCCCTTCTTTTATTCTCTCAGTATCTCGCACGCAAGCACAAACTCCCTCTGCCTCACACCTCTTTTCACTTTCTTTACTTTTCCATATGGTCTTTCTGACTGTGTCCCATACAAATGAGATAAAACGGACTGTTGGATCGTTTGGAAATGATGGCTGTATAATAACTATTATGTTTGAATAGACCTGGTTTGCAATTAGGCTGGATGAATGGACGGGTGGACACTGGAGCAGGTGAACACAAAAAAAATGAATAGGTGACTATTTGGAAGGATGAATTGACTGATCAATGTTTCTGAGTGAATTGCTCAATGTAGCTGTAAAAACTGTGCAGTGAGATAGAAATGTACCAGGTTTTTCCAGAAAAATCACACTGTGCTTAATAACAGCTGGAGTTATATGTGTATAGTACTGAAAATTGGCATTGTACTGAAATACAATGTTGGGTTTCCGTATGGATTACAATGACAGTCCAGCCAGTGAGGGAACAGATACAGTGAGTGTCCTAAAATTCTGGACTTAAAGGCGAGCCATGTCTTTAGATCTTTGTAGCTGTAAGTTAAAGGTTTTAAGGGAAATTGTTATTGTCGTGTTGTTCCCATGTTTGACTTTTAGTTTGGTATTTCTGAGGTGTTTATTGATGTGCCTTCACAGGTCTGACAGCCCTTTAAAGGGTAGTTTTATCCCTCGTGAGGATTTGTAGCTGCTAGCCAAGAAG
The DNA here is from genome assembly GCF_057381915.1 of Diplotaxodon limnothrissa. NCBI lineage: Eukaryota > Metazoa > Chordata > Actinopteri > Cichliformes > Cichlidae > Diplotaxodon > Diplotaxodon limnothrissa. The sequence continues at coordinate 39,247,133 of NC_140609.1, read as the reverse complement.
ATATTGCAGCCACATGGTTGGTTGGCCTGACAAAGGTTCCTTCTCCATTACTACGTCGTCCTCTGGCAAGTGGTGCTGTGCCTGAAGTGGTTCATCTAATGAGGCATCTCTCCCTTAGCTCCTCTTCAGCAGCCAGGGAAGGGAGATGAATTGTCAAATTACAATTTTATGTGCTACACGAAGTCTTGGATGCACTTGAAATGCTTACATTTGGATGCTTCAGGGCTTTTACATGGTGGACAAAGAGAGCGTCAAAGAAGCCTGCTCGTGAATCTATATGGCTTATTTTAATGCTTTCATTCATGTCTTCGGGAACTTCACCTGTTTTTGGTTAGTTAAGCTGAACACAAAGCCGTTCAGTCAGAATCTATTTGTTTTCTTTGTCTTTGAACACTGGTTTGCAGAACTCCCCACAAAACAGACTTTGTTTCACTAAACCAGATGAAAGTATTAGCTGAGGCCAGTCGAGGGGAGACTTGATGTTTTCTGTTGTAACTGTCAGTTGTTCTGTTTGCCTTGAAATGTTCTCGGTGGGGTCAAAGGTCTCACAACAGATTTTAAACAGTGATACACCGAAGACTCACATCTACAGGTGAAGGCAGCACAGGTCAGTCCACCCTGTGTTTTCAGAGGCGCTGGCTTCACTAAATAAACGGTAGGTGGATAAACTGATTTACTGCTGGGTATATTTATCTCCCCATGTTTCTCACATAATCCCTTTCCTGGTGGAGTAGAAAAGGGTTGCAACAGCATTCACACATTCTGACACTGAACTCTCTGAATCGGAACAAACAGAAATGAAATTCTTTGAGCACGAATGTCAGCTGCTCTGTTTAAAATGGCCTCGCCTGTTGAATCTGTGGAAAGAGGAAACAGCGATGTTCTCTCAGGCGACAACACGATTGTTTCTCCATGAAAATTCATTCTCAGCTTTACTTGTGCAAAAACACGAGTTTTGCTGTAAACCAATCTTTCACTTTCGCACAGTGACAGCACGCTGTGTTTAGACTAAAGAGCGATCAGGTAATGTTACAGTTGTGATGGTCAAATTCTTTGATTTGTTAGTGTTTTCCAAAGACTGATATTCTTGAATCAAATCAAATCAAATCACTTTTATTGTCACATCACATGTGCAGGTACATTGGTACAGCACATGTGAGTGAAATTCTTGTGTGCGAGCTTCACAAGCAACAGAGTTGTGCAAAATACAAGAATGGCTACATCTGAAACTAATAAATATATGTACAATATATAATAGTATATGCATTTCTGGATGTGTATACTAAATATTTTTCTACGTGTGTGTGTACACATATTTTACAAATTAAATAGAGTAAACAATAAATAAAATATATAAAAATATACAGAGTTGAGACATGTGCAAAACAGTGGCATTAATGTACAGTATGGAGTGCATAATGTTGAAGTTCCAGTAGTGAAGCTGAGGTGTCTATGACGTGTTCAGCAGTCTGATGGCCTGGTGGAAGAAGCTGTCTCTCAGTCTGCTGGTACGGGACCGGATGCTGCAGAACCTCCTTCCTGATGGAAGCAGTCTGAACAGTTTATGGCTGGGGTGACTGGAGTCCTTGATGATCCTCCCCGCTTTCCTCAGGCACCGCTTCCTGTAGATGTCTTGGAGGGAGGGAAGCTCACCTCCAATTATCCGTTCAGAGCACCGGACTACTCTCTGGAGAGCTTTGCAGTTGTAGGCGGTGCTGTTGCCATACCAGGTGGTGATGCATCCAGTGAGGATGCTCTCAATGGCACAGTGATAGAAGGTCCTGAGGATGCGGGGGCTCATGCCGAATCTTTTCAGTCTCCTGAGAAAGAAGAGGCGCTGCTGCGCCTTCTTCACTGTTTTGTTTGTGTGTACTGACCACGTAAGATCCTCAGCCAGATGTACACCAAGGAACCGGAAGCTGCTCACTCTCTCCACAGCAGCGCCGTTGATGGTGATGGGGGTGTGTACTTCTCTGCACCTCCGGAAGTCCACTATCAACTCCTTTGTCTTTGCGACGTTGAGGGTGAGATGGTTGTCTTGACACCAGTGGGTCAGGGTGCTGACCTCCTCCCTGTAAGGGAATATATTTGAATATATTTCATAGTGTTATCGTCACATGCTTTATTACAAAGCACACGTTCACTGTGCTTTTAGGGATTCGCTAGCTTAGCTTAGCTCATAGCCAACTTGCTAGGCAGCATGGCCTCTTCCTTGTCCCTCCTCCCTGCTCACTGCGTAATATGTTTAGCTACTCCTCGGCCTCCTTTAATAACAATGATACTGATAATAAATTTAGCCTGTTTACAGCTCTGGAGGCCAGGATTGGAGACTTTGCTCCATACCCTTGAAAAACCCATAGAGAGTCAGGCCCGTGTAGTCGGTGTGGCCAAAGAGAGCGCAACCAATGTTTGCTCTCCCCTGGCAGATTGTCCTGAGCAGGTGGGAAAACAGGATGGCTGACTGATAGCGAGGAGGAAGCACAGTCATAAACAGAAGCCCTCGGTTTACCACCAACCCATTCGTGTCTCTATTTTTTTCCCCCACCCTGCAAAACACCAGCTGAGGAACAAACTCTGAATAAATGTCAAAAAGTCCTGGTTAATCTCTAATTTACGGCTTCTAAATTCAGATGAAACTGAGGTTATTGTACTTGGTCCTAAAGATCTTAGAAATCTGGTAACCAGATGCTTACTCTGGATCACATTACCTTGGCCTCCAGTAACATAGTTACTCACCTTGTCTTTGTCCTGTCTTCGTCCTCTTACCCCAAACAAGATGGCCGCCCCTCCCTGAGCCTGGTTCTCCCAGAAGTTTCTTCCTCTTAAAGGGGCGTTTGTCGTTTCCACTGTCACCACATTGTTGCTCATAGGGGGTCGCCTAATTGTTGTGGTTTTCTCTGTGTTATTGTAGGGTCTTTGTGTTAGAATATAAAGTGCCTTGAGACAACTTTGCTGTATGAATAAAATAAAATTGAACTGAACTGTAAATCTACCAGCAAAGAAGGGAAAAAAACAGATTAAACATTAGCAATAAGATAGATTTCTATTTTGTTGAAGTGCCATCAAGTATTCTTTCATCAGTCAGTCATTGCTGAGATGTCACCCAAACTCATTCTTTTTCCAAAATTCAAATAATTTGTCAAAGTGATAATGCTTTTTTTTACTCACATGGTGTTATTTGACATTGATGGCAAATGCAGAAGGAAAAAATACTTTTTCCTGCTTGGAATGACTTTTTTTCCAAATGTGAAAACAGAAAAGTATATTTTCCTGGCAAGGCCATCAACCCGCTTGGTACAATACCACACTGTGAGACTGGAAACTGCAGCTCTTGTCACTGTCATAGACCTTTTGCTGCTCAGTTATACTTTAATACCTATTTGAACAGCTTTCAATGAAGGTAAATGTCACCATCTTTGGAGTCCAAGGCCTCTAATGCTGTAAGAAATGAAAGAGCACCAATAAAATATATGACCTGAACAAAAACATTTGGTGCTTGATAACACAGTTGGATGCAACCTCAGTTTTGCTCTATCAATATAACCTGATTCGTTTGCATCATTACTTTTATGAATAACTAAATAGGGCAGCTAAACAGAACAAATAGTTACACAAAAAAAGCAAAATACCAAGGATACTCTAAAATTGGAATGACAATGCCAACATGACACGTTCCTCTGGTTCTTTGAGCACCTCGAGACGTTTGGCAGTGTGTGGAAAGAACTAAATAACTACCCACAGACCAATGCTCTCTCCTTATTCCTCCTGACTGATTTTCTCTAGGTTTGTGTTTTGTTAGTGCCGTTGTCACAATCAATAGCATGAAAAAGTGTCTGCAGCCAATCGAGGTTGCACAGGTAATTCAGCTCCTCAAGGATGACGTGTTTATATTCCAAGAAGGTCTGCTGAGAGGACGTTGTATGTAGAAAGCAAGACATGGCTTTAGAAGGACATCAACGCAAACACAGGACCTGTATCTGCTTTTTAGTACAAGAAGGATGTAGACATATGACCCTTAAAGTGACTAAAGTGGTCATCTCACTACTTACGTGAATCTTTCTGATCAAATTGTGAGAAACAGTCTTTATGTCTATGAGTAAAACATGAGATCACAGCCCAGCACTATGCAGATTGGCTGGCATTCCCCAGACAACACCTGAACCGGCAGGTGCACCACTGGTTTCTCTTTGTCCTCACAGGTAAAAACAACTTTTACCTGGAAACGATTGGCCGCCAAGCACTTGCTGGAAGTTTGCTGGGATTTCTCTTGAGCAGGCATCTCTGGAATTAAATAAAAACAAAAAAACTAAACAAAAACAATCCATAACTCTGGACACCAATGTGATATGTTTTGTTCATAGTTGAAACATAGCTACTATCATATATGTTGTAGCTTGAGCTTTAAACACTTTGCTAACCAAAATAAACTGCCTGTTGGGGGAGGGGGGCTGTGCACCATTTACGGGATCCTGCTTTCATAATTTCATGTGAAAATAATGTTGTAGTTCATCATAAACACTGTAGCTTTCCCTGCTTGGAGCAGATGCAGCATTAATGAAAGGTAATATTTCTTTCTGCAGGCAGACATGGGAACAGTAGCAGCGATCTGTCACTGTCAGGATAGAATTAAAGTGGCTCTGACTGGTCTTCAAAAAATAATTTATACATATTTGTTTTGTTTTGTTTTATTTTCATTTTTTGGGAGGGGGTGTGTGAGGGGGTGGGTGTGTTTTGGCAGAACTAAAGAACAGAATGTGCTTCTGAAGTACTGATGGGCTTTGTTACGCAAAAACACTACTTTACAATAATTACTGGGAACTATTAGGCTGCTTTAAAGATCGCCACCCTGCACCTGCTCTCACATCAGCTCGAGGGTCGTCAGGTCCTGCGCGGACCAACTGTGTGGGGTGATGGAGCACCTCTTCAACCTGAGCCTGAGGTTGGGAAGAGTCCCACAGCTCTGGAAAACCTCCTGTGTTGTACCAGTGCCAAAGACTTCACGCCCCAAGGACCTCAACAGCTACAGGCCGGTGGCTCTGACATCCCACCTGATGAAGACCCTGGAGCGGTTGGTCCTGGCTCAGCTTCGGCGCCTAATAAGCTCATCACTGGACCCACTTCAGTTTGCCTACCAGCCTGGCATTGGAGCGGATGATGCCGTCATTCACCTCCTACATCGTTCCCTCGCTCACCTGGAGACTGCTGGAAGCACTGTGAGAATCATGTTCTTTGATTTCTCCAGTGCCTTCAACACCATTCTTCCCTCGGTTCTAAAGGACAAGCTGGTGAACTCTGGAGTGGACCATCACCTCACTACCTGGATCCTGGACTACCTCACCGACCGACCACAGTATGTGAGGACTCAGGGCTGTGTGTCGGACAGGGTCGTCTGCAGTACGGGGGCCCCACAGGGAACGGTTCTGGCTCCGTTCCTCTTCACCATCTACACTGCAGACTTCTCCCACAATTCCACCCAGTGCTTCCTGCAGAAGTTCTCTGATGACTCTGCAATAGTCGGCCTCATCACTGATGGGGACGACAAGGAGTACAGAGGTCTGACCCAAGACTTTGTGGACTGGTGCCAGCTGAACTACCTCCAGATCAACGCCAGTAAAACCAAGGAACTGGTGGTAGACTTCCGCAGGCACAAGCATTCTCCACTGCAACCACTGAACATCCAAGGTATGGACATTGAGGCTGTGGACAGCTACAGGTACCTTGGTGTTCATCTGAACAATAGACTGGACTGGACTCATAACTCAGACGCCCTCTACAGGAAAGGGCAGAGCAGGTTGTACCTGCTGCGGAGACTCAGGTCGTTTGGAGTGGAGGGCCCACTCCTGAAGAAATTCTATGACTCTGTTGTGGCTTCTGCTATCTTTTATGGCGTGGTCTGCTGGGGCGGCAGCATCTCTGCTGGGGACAGGAAGAGACTGAACAGGGTGATCCGAAGGGCCAGCTCTGTTCTAGGATGCCCTCTGGACCCAGTGGAGGTGGTGAGTGACAGGAGAATGGCGGCTAAGCTGTCATCCCTGATGGACAACATCTCCCACCCCATGCAGCAGACTGTGACAGCACTGAGCAGCTCCTTCAGTGGGAGACTGCGGCACCCACGGTGTGGGACGGAGAGATTTCGCAGGTCTTTCCTCCCCACTGCTGTCAGACTCCACAACAAAGACTTTAACTGATCAAGCACACACATCCATACATATGCAATAATACTAAGTGCAATAATCCTTTCTGTCATCGTTGTATTTTTACTCAGTTGTATATAGCATTCGTATTCTATTTTTATCTTATTGTATATTTATTTTATTTTATTCTACTGTATATAGTATTTTATTTTATTCTATTCTGTACAGTTGTGTACTGTATTTATTCTTATTGTATTCTAATTTTTGCCTCATAACTTTTGCACTGTCCACTTCCTGCTGTGACAAAACAAATTTCCCACGTGTGGGACTAATAAAGGTTATCTTATCTTATCTTATCTTATGACTTAGTATAGGTTTGACACGCTGGACTGGAGCTCATTTTGTTTTTTGAGAACATTTTGGTGGTTGCAGTCATGTTTGTGTTTAAGAAATATGTACTGTGTCTCCCTAAAACAGCGATTTTGTTCCTTTGGTCACTACACCACTTATAAACACGACTCTAAGATATTTAAACTCCTCTCCTCAGACGGGGATCGACAGATATGTGACATGTGAGTTCAGCTTTAGGAAAAACTAAAAAAGGTCTGAACTTCTCTCTTAGTGTTGAAGGATGAAGGATGTAAGTGTGGGCGGGGGAAGTGAGGAGCAGGCGAGGAGAAGGGAAATGCTCCAGATGTTTCCTACAGCTAAAAACATCAGATTAAGATTCCAGCTTGACTTTGTGTTGACTGACATTCAAACTGTTGGACTTGCAAAAAGTGGTTTGAAGTAGATGACATGTTCCAGTTAAAAAATAAAAAACACTTAGAGTGGGAGGGTTGAGTATTAAGTCTCATATAGCATGTTAACCACACACACACACACCATTATATAAGCTGACATTTGCCTTCAGAGTCATTTTAAAACAGGCATCTACCTACACATACATTTAATAAACCATTTTTCTGTGTTTATGTAAATATGCAGATACGTTTTAGAGTGTTTATATAAAGATGACCCAACAACATCTCTCGCATCTCCTCAGCCACTTACCTTCTCTCTTACACTGACCTGAGTCTGTAAAGCTACAGAAATATGCAACCTGGACCTCACAGAATAGGGCTGCAAATCCAAACACAAACTGTCAATCGAATACCTCACATACAGTTATGAAGTTTTTACGGATATCATGAAATTTTCTTCTTTACACAATGTGACTTTTCAGTGATGACACGATCTCATTATATTATTAGCACACTAGTAAACAGCTGTATGGAAACTCTTCCCACATGTTTTTACTGATGCACTCAAGGCAGATGGCAACGACTGAGAATTCATTAAATAATTCCTACACTCATCACTGCTGACTCACTGTAGTATTGACATTAATTGTAGAACTTTGTCACCTGCAAAGTTTTCAGCAATTAAAGTCAAAATTGCATTTACTGTGAATACATGATGACAATAAATACGCGGAGGACGTTAAAGACACATAATGTGAATGTACATGGGTGTAGAACATAGTCCTAGCGCGACCTTAGCTTTTTGAAACCAGACGCTCACGCCCCAGTTCACAGCTTTCTTTGTCCGTCTTTTTGACTTCCAAGGGGTAATTAATTTAAACTGGATATTATATTGTATCTATATAGGGCAACACGGTGGCACGGTGGTTAGCACTGTTGCCGCACAGCAAGAAGGTCCTGAGTTCGATTCCACCATCAGGCCGGGGTCTGATGATGGAATCGATGTTCTCCCCGTGTATGCGTGGGTTCCCTCCGGGTACTCTGGCTTCCTCCCACCGTCCAAAGACATGCAGTTATTGGGGATTGGTTAATCCAAATTGCCCATAGGAGTGAATGTGAGTGAGAATGGTTGTCTGACCCTGTGTGTTAGCCCTGTGACAGACCAGGGTGTACCCCGCCTCTCGCCCTATGAGATGGGAGCTGGGATAGGCTCCAGCGCCCCCCGCGACCCTGAAAAGGATAAGCGAATGGATGGATGGATTATTGTTGTATGTTGTTAAATAGTACATAAAACTAGTGACTGAGTCCATAAACTCAATGAAGTGTTTACTGGGGTCATAGGAGCAGATAAATATATAATCGCCACATCATCAGAATGAACAGTGATGCCGATACAGCAGATTGATGGCCCCCTGCAAGCAAGCAAAGGAGAGGAAGTCTGAAGCAGACGTGCAGAACTACAGCTGAGGAACAGAAGTCATTCGCCATGTAGACAGATTTAGGCAAGTACCAGTAGGCATAAAGCAAACAGTGTTGTTGTAGCCACAGGATTCAAATCCCACCTGAACAAAGGCAGATTTGAGACTTCTGCACCGATCACTTTTCAGACCTACATATATATTCTTTAATTTACAGTCTGTGGTTAACAATCACAGATTTTGTCAATAATTAAAGAAAAACTACTCCAAAATTCATTTCTCTCTGTCACAGTATCAACATCTGGAAAATAATGATAATATATAAATTTTAGGAAAAGAAAAGAGCCTTCTGCATAGGCAGTACCCCATCTGGTATTAACGCTTACAAAAACTTTCATTCTTGTTCTGGTGATTTGGGTCCAATCTTCTTCCTGAAGGATCCGACTTCTGTCAGATTTTCTGCAAACCTTTCACGCAAGATTGTTGAGGTCTGTCTACACATTTGTCATGATGTTTTGTGGTAGTCCGTTGTGGATGAGTGAGATGATTTAGGATTATTGTCCTGGTTGTATTCCTCAGATGCAAAAGCACCACAAGCATGATCGATCCGTCCCAGATTTTCTTCTATTTTTTTATTCCTTTGTGTTCTGACCAAATGTATTAGAATGGTTTCTTTGTTCAGTTGTAAATTTTTGATGGTATAAATGAAAAAACTTTTAGATTTTTTTTCCTTCTGACTACTCTTCTGTGAAGGTCGTACTTGTGTGCACAGACTAGAGTGCCTTTGAGCAGTAAACAGTTTCTTAAAACATTAATGTAATGTTCAGTTTTTATTGTTCTAGCTCCACTGTGTTTCCACTTTTATTATCTGTTCTTCATACTTTGGTGTACTGTACTAATGGTTGTCCCTTTTTTTGATCTATTTGTAAAACAGTTTATACAGTTTTGTGGGAAAGATGAGGTTTGTGTTTTCAGAATAAAAAAAATAGAAAAAATAAAACAAAAGAGACAAAAACATGAATTAATGTATTTGTCAAAGAGTGTTTGATATAATCAAGAATTTACGATTTGTAGGTAGATTCTTACATGGGTAATAAAGAAAACTGTTTATTAGTCAATCAATCAAACTTTCAGATGTGAGTACATTTTAAATATAAACTGCTTACGTGTAGTCACAGCAACTACTATCAGAATATGGCTCCAAATCTAATGGACCTTCACAGTCTTGTTTCTAATTAAAATTCTTCGTCTTGGTTCAGTGTTTGTGTTATGTTGCTGGCTCTAATGGATTTCTGAGCAACACGACCAAATGATGACTAAAAAATGAATTTCATTTAGTAATAATGGAGAAAATAAGTAATAATAATAATTAAAATTCCATCAATGCTATCGTAGGAAACATATTTCACTGACTGCTAGCTCACTTCCTGTTTATGCCCGAGGCCATGGAGGCACAAAGGAAGCAGCCTTGAAGCCATTTACCAGTGCGCCGCTGCACTTTGACCTCCCGTGAGACTGTGCCGCTGGTTGCAGTGGTTTCCTCAACATCCAGAGTGTCACCCCGGAAGACTCATTTTCTCTCGACAGCTTTCTCAGCCTTCCCTCCCGTGCAGACCTTGGCCGAGCGCTCTGGTTGTTCAGGCTGATTAGGGCTGGCAGTGTCAGCCTGGAAGGAACAACAAGCCCTCTGAGGCTCCGACCTCCAGCCTCTCTGCAAGCCAGGATGGGAAAATTGTGGCTATACCACCCCTCTCTGTGTCTCTCTGGCCACCTGTTATCCTCCGTCTTTCAAACTGTCATCTGAGAATCTCAGCCTTATTATTCCTTCCAGCAGGGTCTTTCTTTATTTGTATTTTTTTCTACACACACACATACGCGAACAAAAATAGTTTTTGCTTTTTTTTTAAATACTTATTTTATTTAAAACTGTATTAAACATGTTAACACGTTTGATCTATTAGTATTGTTTTCTTTTTATACACCTTTTCTCTGATTTTCGGTCATCATAAATTCAGTCTTCCTTTACAACATTTGTGAAACAATGAGTATTTCTAAAGACGCTCACTGCTTGGTACTGTAAAAGTTTGCAACCCTTGCAACAAATCTGTTTGTGTAATTTCTTCCCTCCTAGATATCTGCTCATGCACACAGTGCATAAAAACTCCTCTGGCCTTAAAATCAGCACAGATGCTGTACACCAGGAGCTTCATGGGATGGGCTTGAATGCCCGAGGAGCTCTTGTGAGTGTGCCAGTTTGTCCATATAGTAGACTCACTGTAGCACCAAAGTGCATTAATCCACCTCTGAAAGTAGTCCTAAACAAATGTGCTTTTTTTATATTTTGATAAAAATGACTCTGTTCAACTGTTTTGGGGAATGAAACTGTGTATTTGTGAGTCTATAAAATCAAATTAAATTTATTTATAAGCACATTTTAAAACAACACATAATGAAAATAGTGAAGACTATTCATAATTGAAAGATAGAGAATACAAGTGCGTTTTCAAACGGTTAAGGGGCAGACTGTTCCAGAGCTTGGGGGCAGCAACTGCAAAAGCTCGGTCACCTCAGTTTTTCGGTCTGGTTTTGGGATTTACCTTGAAGCTTTAAAGCTTTGAATGTTCAATAAAAGCCAGTGAACTAGGGGCTATATATATATTTATGTATTTGTTCTTTCAAAAAAATTGTAGAGTGCAAGAATGAGTTAGCACTCCCTGCTTTTCACTGTTTTTTTCGGTATCCACTTGCTAACTAGTAGCTAAGTGAGTCTACAGAAGCTGTGAGGGCTGAACACAGGAGGTGAGGTTAGAGTTTGTAAAGTTGGGGTCATGTGACCACATTTTAGTTTATTTATATGCTTCAAAAATGGCATCGAATTGTGAAAAGGATCTCGAAGGGGGTAAAAAAAATTAATGCTGCTGACTTACTTGATGTACAAAAAACACTTATCCTTCCGATACTAAACCACGAGCTTCACAATGATGGACAATCAAACTCTCAGGGGATCAACCAGACAGCTGCCTCTTTAACAAGAAAAAATAGAGACGCATTGTTAGCCAGAATGTATATTTCTATGGACACTTTGAACCTAAATACATGAATAATTATGAGTATAACTATTTTCAATCCACAGTTCAGTCTTTCCTCCATCTGTTTATCTCACAGTCTATCATTCTCTGCGTCACAGTCTGCCCTCTCTCATCTTCATCTCTCTCTATGTTGTGCTGAGTACAGGACGTACTCCATCAGTGTTGAGGTGTCAGCTTTCTTGTTGCCTTTCTCATCTCTCTTTTTCTTCTCTGTCTCAGCAAACTTTCCTTTTCCTCTATCCTCCTTCTCCCTTTTCCCCTCTTAGCCTGATCCACCCATATCGCTCCTCTCTCCACCCTGCTCCTCCTCTCTACAATTTATCTAACCTCCACTGCTCCCTAGTCATTATCTTGATTCTCTCCAGTCACTCCATCACCAGAGAGGCACATGCAAGTAAATACGAACATGTATGTGCACGCTCGCATTTGCATAATTACTCCCCATGCACGCACTCTGAGCCTGAGAGTGTCAATTAGTGCTGCTGTTGATGAAGTGGTTTCCAATGTTGCAGGGAAGAAGAAATCATAGATGAAGGGGCAAATTTCATCTGCGTTGTGTTTCTTCCTAATGTGTGTCAGCGAGAGCTGTAAGGGAAATATCTGTAGTTTAAAACATGTGACGAGCTGAAACATTACAGTAAACAACCTGAAGGTTTGAAGGTGAATGAAGTGAATATGTGAGAGCCAGTGAATGTTATGCATGGATTATGATAATCAGCCTCGCGTTTGGTCTGCCGTGTTATTTAATGTGTTCCAGAGTTGCTAATTCTGACATGAAATTATGTTTGATAAACACGGTATTGACAAATTGCTTCTACGGCAATTTAGTGTTGGTTCAACAAATATCATGACATGCAACTGGAACATGATTTCCTGGAAAGTGGTGCCGGCGCTACCACCTGTAGCTTCTTTGGTATTGGTACCCTCATTATGCCAATAGTGACACATGTGCATTATGTGTGGAACCTTGTAAATGAACCGTAAACAGCAGACTTTAACCCTTTAACAAACCACAGCTTATTTAGGCGGTGAACAAGCATCTTTTCCTAAAGGTAGAAAATAATAAATAAAAGCTGAGTGACAACCACTAAACTGTCTATGCCAAAAACTGCAGTTGCTCTAATGTCCACCTAAGGACGATGACAAAATTACTCCCCAGAATCAGTTCCTCTACATTCTCACAGTTTCAGACTTTTCCACCATTAAACACCATGTTTGCAGTCTGTAGAAGAAGGGTCGAGGCTCTTTGGACTGATCCCTCCACTCATAACAAGCCTGCTTAGGGTTATTTTTTCTTATAACTGACCCTGCGTCCTGCATACTAGAATTGGGAGCCCCTGATAGCTTACCACCCAGCGCTCTCATTTTTATGAGTTAACTTCCAATGTCAATAAAACAACACAATGCTAATGCTAATGCTAGTGTTTCTGAACGAGGAGTGCAAAACCAATAAATGATGTCACAGCGGATACGCCAGTCTGTTAAACTGTCAGAGCACCTTACATGGCTTTTTTATGTCGCTACTCCTCGGTATGTAAGCGCCTCGAGACCTGGCTCTGCTTCAACATGTCGTCAACAGAGTGCGAGCAGTCCATCACTACTAAGTACCAGTGCGGACTTTATCGCTGTTTGAAAGAAGACTGTTAGAGCACTGCTATCTCTTGTCATTCATAAACGTCGCTATCCATCAACACGCTGATGCTAAACAACACGGTGTGTTTATCTCTGCGACACCATCGCAAAGTGACAGAACATTATCTGATGCCCTGGAACGAATGATCATGAGTGAGCATGCAGGTTCATTACCACATCTGAAGAACACTTCCAGTTAAAGGTTGTCTGCTCTCTCATAAACTGGAGCGTCATGTGACACGGTGCTGGAGAGAAAGTTTGGTTACATCACACTTGCCTTGTAATCGGAGGGTTTCCGGTTCGAGCCCCGGTTCCGACAGTCTCGGTCGTTGTGTCCTTGGGCAAGACACTTCACCCGTTGCCTACTGGTGGTGGTCAGAGGGCCCGGTGGCGCCAGTGTCCGGCAGCCTCGCCTCTGTCAGTGCGCCCCAGGGTGGCTGTGGCTACAACGTAGCTGCCATCACCAGTGTGTGAATGACTGGACGTGTAAAGTGCTTTGGGGTCCTTAGGGATTAGTAAAAGCGCTATACAAATACAGGCCATTTACCATTTTGCATATGTGGCAAAAATTGTGGGTTGCCGTTTCCTTCCTCCATTACTGTCAGAGGCTACTCTCCAACACAGTGAGACCTAACGTGTCATTTGTGTTGGCAGCTTGTTATGACTTTACAGCTTTATAATCCGGGGTTGGAAAAACACCCACCCATCCATGCTTTTTTTGTTCCCTAAAAAATGTGGTTTGTTTTCTCAAAAACATTCTTTGGGTTGCGTCTCATCACTGAGAGGTTCAAAAGTAAAGTAGTCTCCTGGTTGAGTGATGGTTCAAATCTGTTTCCTTGCTCTTCCCTCACTGCCATTTACCTCCTCACATGGAAATCAGTTTTTACTTAAAGAGCTTTGAAAGTCACAAATGTTTGCTAACTTTAAAATAAAAGCCCAAAAAGCAAGTCACTGATTATTTTAACGTGGAATATAGATTCTTTTTTTTTATTGATCTGAATAGATTCTGAATAGACTAATAGAGTCATAGTGTTAAAAGTCAGAGAAGGATGTGAATGGAGTTTTGCACAGAGCTGATTCTTGTGTTATTATCTGGTATGATTCCCAGTTGAGGTCAACTGACAAAAAGACCACTCAGATATAAGACTTCATTCAATCTTTTGTGCCCTTTACAGCCTGAATGAGATTGGATGTCTCAGAACGTTTTGTGAATCCTTCTTGAATCATTGAATCATAACATAAGTGAGATAGAATGAATCTAAATTTAGAGGTTCAGTTTTTTCCAGACGCCTGACACTCGATTCCAGTTTTGGAAATAAAGCTGTTACAGCTTCACATGTTTTACCTTCATCAGAGAAGAGGAGGCGATGAGGAACAGGAGCAGTTCATTCATCTTGGGAGATTTATTGTCATTTTAAATGTTCCATCAGGGCAAAAGTTGTATCTTTGGCATGGTTTACTGCCATGCTCCAGCTGCAAACAGTCCTCTTCCAGTTTTCTGTCTGCGTTCTGTCAAAAAGGAGGAAAATATATATAACAATAAATATAACAAATCTTTGGGTGGATTGCTTTACTGCCTTTGTCTTATTTTCTTCTTTAATCCTATCCTCAATCATTGTACGCTGTTTAATAAATGTGACACTTTGCTTCAACATTCCTGTGCAGAACTGAAAGCAAATGGTACATAAGGGTATTTTTTTCTTTTTCTTGGTTTACTTCTCATACTTGAGGTCATAAATGAAGGTATTCATTTATTTCCTCAGTAGCACCGTATAGCTTTATAGTTTGGTGGTTTCATCTGTTGGTGTCACAGCTACCAGATGGATTGTCTTTTGGTGAGGAAATTTCCCCGAGGACCTCGGAGTCAAAAGATCTGCTTGTTTAACACCACGGTCAGGTCAACGCTGAGACAGATTACCTCCAAATCAATCTAGTGTATGCTAACATAACATGCCTTGCATGCATAATTTACCACTTACGTTACATTAAGTGATATTTATTAGCCACGCCATTAAACACGCCTCGGCACGCTGCAGGCATGTACACAGTGCACCGTGCAAATGAACCATTTTTAACTTTGCTGATTATTTTTTCAAATGAACATTTTCACTGAGTTTATCTCTGTCTGTGTTTATTTCTGCACATCTCCTGGCTGGAGCACCATGCATCTGCTGCTCGTGAATGCTGCTGCAGCACGGAGCTTCCCAGCAGCTCATATTAGTGCATCTCCACTGCCGTCAGCAGCCAATCTAAGAGAGTCTCATAAACAATTCAGCCGCAGCATGACAGTACAACAAGCACACCGTTAGAGTCATCTACACAGACCTTCAGCTTTTCTTTTTGGTGTGCCTCACTTGTTTTCTTTGTCATCCGGTTTTTCTGTCTGTCATCTTCCTCCTCCCCCTCTTCCTCCTCCCGCTCCTCCTTTCTGCTGCTGCTGCTGTTTCTTATTGACATGATAATCCTCTTGTCACTGCACCGGCCGCCTGTGTTTATAGAAACAGTTATAAGCCTGGTGTTTGTGCATGAGCAGACATGCTTATCTCCATCAGGTGTAGGGATGCGTGTGGCTGTGTGTGCTTAAGGATGTGTGTCGAGATTATTTATGTATTACTGTGTTTTCTTTCCGACGTTTCACTTGCAGTTGAATAAAACCCGTTTCTTTGCTCTTGAACACCTGTTCTGTTCACTTGCCTTGTCATGACTGTACCACACAGAGCCAGGTAATAGAAATGTGGTGAACAAAGCAGTCAAATCACTCAAGCCACTATTCGGCCATTTCTTCCAGCTGACACACACAATAGGTACACACGGTCACCAAGTGCAGTAATTACCACTGCTGTAGTCTTTATTTTCTTTCCTCAGATTTCATGTGAGTTTGTGGAAATTCTGAAGTGGCCACAATATCACCAACATGTTTATTTACTGTAAATGGTGGAAATTAGACCTGTATCTGTTTAAATGGGCTGAATGCACCTCAAGTATAAAAATCACAACAAATTTTACTAGCGTAGGTACGATTTGATAAAATAGCGTATTATCACTATGCTATGTTATCAAATCATATCCTGTGTCATCCTCCTCATTGGCTTTAACTGGGGCAGGAAAATTAGCTTTGTGTCTTCTAATGAATGAGACCATAAATGTGTCAGGAAAGTATTTCATGGGGTCATAGATTGAAGGAGCCAAGGTGTCATTTTCCAGTAGACCTCTATCTGAGTCGCCCCCTGCTGATCGTTAGAAAGAATGATCAGCATTGGCTTTCTGTCTCAGACATGACAGCTATGTCAATCTTTTATATACAGCCTGTGCTTATAAGTCATGCTGAAGTAACCTTGTTTAAGACGCTGAACGTCCTGGTTGTCAGGCTGTGATCAGTAACAGAAGGTTCTGGATGAAAGCACAGAATAAATGCAGCCATTTGCTGTTTATATTGTCTGTCATGATGCAAAGTAAAAAGCTCCAAGCCTGCCAATCACTGCAGGCTAGTATCATTTTAAACATTTTTTATTGACTTTCACACTTTCTGTAAAAGAAACTGACAATCCCTGGTGGGTGGGGCTTATTTGCTTAAAGCTGTGACATCATCAGTGACAGTATAAACTGGTTAAAGAAGGAAAAAAACAGTTTGAAACCAATTATTTTGAGCCTTAGCGTTGTATTGCAGTTGCAGAGTTAGATGAGAAAAGAAATAAAAATACTTCAGTGTCTATTTTAATATTAAAATAAATGCAAAAATATTATTTTCCATAAGATAAAAATAAGCAGACAACGCTCCACAGACTGCAAAAAAAAAGAATGCTCTGAATTTCAGTCATAAAATGCAGTGATTAAAATCTCAACTTGATTTGTACAATTATCCTGTTGCAGAACTTTTATTCTGCACACACATTACACAGTGCACACACAGTTTCCCAATTAACACGAGGCAGCAGAGAGTGGATCGGAGAGCTGATTGGTGTTTCAAATGTCGTCTCTGTTTCTGCTGTAACGTCTCTGTTCGTGGATTATGTAAAATTATTCAAAATCGACTCTAAAAACAATCACAAACACAGTGACACACACACACACACACACACACACACACCGGTGACATTCAGGAATATAATTAAACAGGCTTGTCGAAAAAAATTGTTACGTAATTACTCTCCATCTCTTACACACGCACACACACACACACACACACGTCATGTGACCTGCTTCTGCTCCAGAGTCACACTGAGACAGAGATGAGATGAAGCGATCTGACTGATGACTCTGATTACCTTCACCCAGCCATGATCGCACACACACACACGTAGACGCCCCGCTGCCAGCCCACTGTCTCCACAACCCCTCGAGTCACCTAAGCATCAATGTGAAATCTTTCAGATAAGCCTTTCAACTGAAATGTTAGTTTACAAGACGAACTGAGGGCAAACGAGTGATCCCTGTGGTTAGGAACAGGCTCAGGAGTGCCAAAGCGTGTGTGCGCTCCTTTCTTTCCACCCCTGCTGTACTCTCGAGCCTCTGTTTGATTGGTTCGGTGACTGGCAGCTGTAACGGGTGCAGCAGTGTCTCAAAAGGTGAAGTGTGGATCAGTAATGGGATGAGGACGTACCGTAGGGGTCTTATAGCCTATTGAGAAGGAGATCCCGTTTACAATACTGTGCCAATGATACACCCTGTTTCTGTCCTCTTACATCGAAAACCACTGTTTAATCTTTCTTGTACGTATACTACATACAAGAAAGATTAAACAGCCACACAGTAACAAGTTTATAACCAGTTTTGTGTTGTTTCTTTGTGGCTCATCATTTAGTTTGCAAGTTACAGGTTAAAAAGCTAAGAACTTATTGCATCAGGACACATGCTCCTGAGTTGGGACATCACGGGGATGTTCAGGTTGATTGAGGATCTGTGCCAATAATTTAGATTGTTTTGATAGTAATGCATTAAAACAATGTTATACTATTATTAGAATGATGTTAAATTTTAACCTGCCTCCCTATTAGTTTCATGTCAGGTTGGTATCTGTGAATAAGTCCATGCATGTGGCTTCACCCTCTTTCAAATGATTGTCTCTGTGGGGGAGTGTTTTCAATCATCCATTATGGGGTGACTGTGGCTCAGGAGGTAGCAGGTCATCTACTACTACTGGAAGTTTAGTGGTACCATCTCTGGAGCTCATTGGGCAAGATACCAAACCCCAAGTTGCTCCTGATAAGTTCATCAGAGTGTGCATGTTTGCTAGAAAGTACTCAGACACAGAAGGAGGAGCTTGTGTGGATGGGTGAATGAGACGTGTTGCGTAAAAGAAAGCACTATATAAGAACCAGTCTATTTACCATAATCATCACAAAACAAGTGAAGTCAGAAGGAAAGTCTTCCTGTTTGTTGGTTTGAGATTAATTGGTGCTTCATGCAGCCGTGGTTTATCAGATGTTATCTCTTCTCAGCTTGTTGTTTCACTGAATGTGTGTTTTTCGGGCGAGGGTCTTCTGTGTGGGCAGGGCACAGTGAAGTATGGAGGAGAGGCAGGTGAGCACTTTACACAGCAGACTGGATGATGCAGAACGAGTGCGTGTGGGCCTAAATCATGCTAAATAGCCTTCGTTCTTTGTCAACATGTTGGAACAGGCAAACAATTGGCCCCATGTTTCCTTTTCTGTATGCAGAGTGAAGCGTGTAACTTGCAGATGTCAGTTTGCACTATGCCAATCTGCAGTGCGCTAATTTATAAACCAAAATATAGGCAGGTAGCTTCAATAATGATCAGCATCCTAGCAAGGGCATCATCAAATTAGCAATTAAAAACAAGTAGAGCCACTGAAGGAGCAAATAATCTACTAAACATTAAGCACAGGTTTGATGCATATGTGAAAAATCAGATCAGTGAGGCAGCTGAAGGAGAACTGATGCTTTTGATATGAAGGTAAAATCACCAGCTGCACATTATTGGTTACTGACAGCTCAGGTGGAGTGCAGGACTCATTCTTTACTAATAAACTGCTGCCTCTAATCTTTGTGACACAACTGACCTGTGCGATGTACAGATAATGAAGTTACAGCAGCATGTGCATAAATGTGCAGATTCCTCTGTTTTGCTGTGTTTTAGTTTTTTTCTTCTTTTCGCAGCCTGTGTTGAGCTGCAGGTATTTATTGAAGCCAGTGTGACATATTTTAAGACTGAGACATTCCAGGTGTGTTTGTTCCATTAATAGCTGTGTTTTGACAGATATTTCAGTTTGATTTGCAACAGATCCAATATTTCAGAGAAGAATAAATAAATAAATTACACCCAAGTTCATTTTTGTTAAGAAAAGCCAGACGGAGAGTATTTCACTGTGGACCAATCTTTATGTTGAAATGTGACTAAAATCTGAAACACTCCAAACCTGTGGCTCACTGTGAAAGCTCCCTTAGCTGGAAAACTTTTAAATACATCTGCACGAGCAGCACTTTAAATTAAACTGACGCTGCATTTAGTGAATATCAAAAAAAGGATCTACACTGTTAGTAAATCTGTCCCAAAGAGACTATTTTAGATAAGAATAGATATATTTAAATAATTCATGCATGTTAAAAGCTAAAAAAGGCCTAAAAGCTTTTCCCCCCCAATCTAGTCAATCTTTCTTCAGGTTTTTACATCTGTTTGAGTATGAACACGTTCAGCCCAAAACAACACCGTTCCCAACGCCGTCGCTACTCCTTCCTCCGCACTGATGAACTTCCCAACACCATCATTCATATTAATGCCACCGCAGCCGGTATCAGCCGCTGTCCAGCAGCTCAGCCTCTGCGATGAAGCGATGAACGAGGGCTCATCAGCAGCGTGGAATTTTCCTCAAAGGCTCCAAAGATCAAAGTCGAGCTAAAATCTGGTTCGCCTTTCATAAAAATTCAATTTAATACGTCTTTGATCATGCACATTGCACTTCTCTAAATCAATGACTTTTGAATTGTGTTAAGAAAGCTCGTCGTGTTTGCTCCCTTTTGATCACAGGATTGCAGGCAATCACTGATTTGGTGTGCGTGCCTTGTTTTGAGCAACAAAAAAAAGAAAAGAAAATGTGGTAGAAGTAAAGTGTTTTGGCCAAGCTGTTAAAAGCCTCCTCATAGCTGCACGGATCAGATTTTTTTATTCCCATTACTCCCAAACCCGTGAGTGGGCAGGCAGTAGCATCTGACGGACATTATTAAGGTGACTAAAATGACCAATTTTTAGAGCTTCACTGGTTTCTGGAGATAAAATCAAAAGCAAATTCAAATGCATTCGAAGCCACTTGGAAATATGGAATATGATGATTATCCGACACATATTCTTCCTCAAAACCAGAGGACGCAACTTTTTAGGGTTGTAATAAGTTTGGTTCATATACAGTTTTGTCAAGAAAACATTTATTTTACAAAAACGTGGGCCCATAGTCCCAACGTTTCCTAGTGATAGCTGATAGCAGTGATGTTGGTAAAGATAAAAGTTATTAGCAAAGCGCCTTCCAAAACCGAGAGAAGCCGACAATGATCACTGACTGTTTTTAGGGGCTTGTTCAGATTAAATAGAACAAGATACAAAGTATTAAAACATGTTAAAAACACAACAGCCTTTATAAGCACAGAGTAGTTTGGACCTAGAAGCAGAGTTCATACGTCATCACTTAAAGACTGGACTGAGCAAAAGGAATATACTCACTTATAATTAATCTTTCTAAGCTTTAGATGATCCAATCACGGCGTATGACATGTAAGAAAGGATATTCAAAAGAAAAATGTAACTGGACAAAGCTGCACTATTTAGGTTATGTTAATCCAACAGAAACTCGTGCCAGATAACAATGCTAGAAAACAGTCCCTCTTAGAGTCTCAGCAGCACTGAGAATATGTTCATTTATTTTCTACAGCCTACGATGAGAGATGGAGACGAGTGGCGATGGAGCTGATTTTATGAACTATCCGTGTAGTCTAACATACATGTAAACTCGCTGCCTTAAAAATCACCACTATGAATCTGTGCTGATTGTGTGCGTCTATGTTAAAGAACACTACAAAGCTTAGATGTTGCAAGGAGAATGTTTGTTGTGGTTCTCATTACAGGCATCAACACATTAACTTAAAATTGGGGGAAAAATGCAACAGTACAGTTGTGGTGACTTGGATGTCTCTGAGTGTATTCCTCCTTCAGTCTTGCATTTCTTTGGTGGCTCTTGCTCCTGTCGGGCTTCATGTCTCTAACGTTTGTACTTGTCTTTTCTTTACTTCCTGTTTTACTTTTAAAATCAGTATTTTTTTAAATTAATTCAGTGTCAGTTTTACACAGGCAGGCAGCACGGTGGCACGGTGGTTAGCACTGTTGCCGCACAGCAAGAAGGTCCTGAGTTCAATTCCACCATCAGGCCGGGGTCTTTCTGTGTGGAGTTTGCATGTTCTCCCCGTGTATGCGTGGGTTCTCTCCGGGTACTCCGGCTTCCTCCCACCCTCCAAAGACATGCAGCTTGTGGGGATAGGTTAATTGGATAATCCAAATTGCCACTAGGTGTGAATGGTTGTCTGTCCCTGTGTGTTGGCCCTGTGACAGACTGGCGACCTGTCCAGGGTGTACCCCGCCTCTCGCCCTATGACAGCTGGCTCCAGCGCCCCCCGCTACCCTGAAAAAGGATAAGTGGAAGCGAATGGATGGATGATTCTGGGATTGTTCTTACTTGTGTTTATTACATCTACCTTAACTCTGTTTGTTTTGTGTGACACTGGGTTAAAAACAATAAGCATATGAATATAATAGAAAAATCCATCCATCCATGCCCACAGGTTGTGGGGGTAGTCTGAGCAGCGAGGCCTTTCTTTCCCCAGCCACCCCCCTGCCCAACATTTCCAGGGGGAAGCTAAGGTACCAAAGCTGGCCAAGAGATGTAATCACTCCAGTGTGTCCTGGGTCTGCCCCAGGGCGTCCTCTCGGGGTCTTTTCCCAGTGTGACATGTCCAAAACACCTCATCTAAGAGGTGCCCAGGAGGCATCCTGGTCCGATGCCCAAACTGCCTGACTCCTTTTGTTGTGGAGGACGAGCAGCTTTACTCTGAGTGACCATGACCTGTCTCTAAAGCTGGGCGTAGCTAACCTTTGGAGGAAGCGGCTGCTCCGATCCATCATCTCATTCTTTCAGTCACTACCAGGAGCTTGTGGCCATAAGTGAGGGCAGGAATTCAGATCAACCAGTCAACATTGTTTTCAGGCTGAGCTCTCTGTTCACATCCCTGCTGATGCTGCACCAATACATCTGTCAGTGCTCCGCTTCACTCGTACAAAATGTATCCATTTATTTATTTTTTCTGATGGTGAAACAAGCAGTGAATTCTTTTATGTAGGTGCCAACTTTGGATTGAAAGACTTTCAGACAGATGGAAAGTGTAGTATTCCTCCCCAGCAGCGAGGAAAGAAGTAATGTTGGTCAATATCTAATGATGGCGTGTAGTCTCAGTAGGCCTGAAGACCCCTCTGGTGACATTACCACAGCATTTGCATTTCCCAGGCTCTCCTGAGAACAGCTCATCTCCTGAACAAACAGGAATACGATTATCACTACCAGGCAGCGATGGCAGCCCAGTCAAAGTGAGATAACGTGAGAGGTGGTGATCATTCAACGATATGAAACTTGAGTCGAAGCAACAGCAGGAAAAAAGTGTTTTCGTCTTTTTCCTATTTTTTCACACGTAGTTTGAGGTTTGATTTTAGTCTCTCTGATCAGAACAAGAAATGAAGTTAACAAAATGATATTAGAAGCCCTCGTGTGCATGCTACAGTTGGCAGTCTTCTTCGTTACACAAAGATTAATAAACTGTACTGCATCCATGGTGCATGCTCTCACTTAAACTATATTCATTCTTTGGAGCATCCACATTGCTGCTCACCGTGTCCTCCAGCATTGCTTTATTTCTATATTAATTAATTAAACATCCCCTCTGTTGCTTTCATAAAACATATAGATGTTTATGCCGTGTGTAAAAATTCAGCCTGAAATGATCAGCGTATGATTTATTTTGCCCAGTTCTGTCTCCTTACATTTCTAAATATACTGTATACTCAGATACTCGAAAAGCTTGAAACCCTATAAAAGATGCACGAATATGTGTTGCTTTTAGTTCTTATTATATTCAGTATGTGCCACACACAGTTGGGTGATTTATCTGATTAGAGGTGACTGGTGGGATGGTGGGATTTGCATGGTAATGGTGTTTTTATGTAATCACTCGTGGCCCTGGCATCAAATAAAATATTCCGTAAATAAAACAATAATAAACAGAGCCAGCAGTGGAGACTGGGAATGCGCGAGATAAAGAGGATGTGCATTTGAATATGGAAGCTGCTCTCTGAGTGATATTGATTACAGCTCCTGGTTAAAGTACGACTCTGTCAGCTTTACCCAGTGTGGCTTGTAATGAGCATAACGGTGATGACTGTAGAAATGAAATGACATTTAAATATAAATGACACTTTCCATGATGCTCGGCCTACCAGTGTGTCATGTGTATGCAAAATCCATTAACATGTCATCGGTATAAATGACAGTGATTGATGTTAATTGAAATTGAAATTTGTCTGCCTGTTTCCCGTGTCTCGTATACACACACACACACACACACACACACACACACACACACACACAAATGAGCAGCATTAGGGCTTCTTGTAAGCTGTAAACTTGTAGTAACTTCTTACTGTCATCACTTTTAAAAGCACTGTGACTACAGGAAAATGCACTTCTATATTTGGCTGCGACAGCATTATTGTCACAGCCTGTTTTGATCACAAAACTATAATACTATAATAAAATGTTGAATTTAAGACTGCAGTCTGGACCTGTGTAGAATAACTGCACTTCGCTGATTGCTGTCTAATTACTTGAAAACAAGCATTTTGCTCAGTTCTATCACTAGTTCTTTCAGTCTGTCGCTGAGCGATGGGTCTCCTTTCAGAGCTGCTCCGAGTTTAACAATAGCTTCCATTGAAAGTGGGCACACATACTTACCCATAAGTGAAAGCATCTGAATCAATAAAGCAGACATGCTTAACAACTTTATCACTTTTTTAACCTTTTTCTTTCATCTGCTAATACTACAACCACCTGACACTGATGACACATCTGTGCACAGCAGAGTAAAACATTCAGGCGTCAGATGATATTTGAATTATGCACCTAAAACTAACTTCTGTGAGAGTGTTTTCTCTTATGCTTTTCTATTGTTTTAGATATACAGTTATCACAGTTTTGTTGCATTTATTGTTTGCAGTCGTTTTTTTGCACAGTTGCATTTTCAGAGTCTTTATTATACGAGCAAAACTCATTAATCAACGTTGCTATAAAATGCGTATCGCAGTCATTTAAATAGTGGTGTTTTTTTGGCACGATTTAAAAGAAATGCTGCTTAAATAAAGGTGGTTGTCCTGCACTTGCTATTCAACAGCTAAGCTGAGCAGCATACGAGCCAGTCATGGTGTTGCACTCACCCACAGTTCCATGTTTTGGTGAGCATAGCTACTCGTTTTCATAGTGAAGAAGTAGCAACTATTAGCATTTAGCAGTTTCGTGCTGTGGTGCAGGAAGCCAGAGATGTTGACTGTGTTGGCACTACAGACTGATCCATTAATGCGACTGTGCAAAGGTGAAAAGGAGACTTTTTAAAGCCTGTTTTGGGAAAAAGTCGGCAGTTTTCAGTAGATTCAATTAGCACACGTGCAGTTTTTGTGTCCCAGTGACCTTTAAGGTTGAAGTTATGGCTTTCTTGCCTTTCATTTAGAAGGAAACTTCAAAAATAACTTCCTAAATAAATGCACAGAGCTGTTACTAAGATGGCTAAGGAGTGGTGACCCTTGTGTCTAGAAGGCCGTTATTCAATTAATGAATGGGAATTTGTGTTCAGTGACCTATTTCCTATTTTATGATTCCTTAAACTAATTAAACTAACAGTTTTTTTATTACTTTGAGTTGTGTTTTATCTTATCAATTTAAGCCTCTTATAAATGATAGTGGATCGTGCCATAAATTCAATATTCTGTGCACTTGCTGCTATGATTTAATTTTTCCATCTGCACAGGAACATGGTGTTGGTATGGATGGTAAACATTCTGTATTAATATGTTTAAATCCAACCCAGACATCAACATCAGTTGGCCTCTGCATGTCAGTTACTATTGATTTTAATTCCATTTCAGATGCATCGATTCAAAGATCATCAGCAGCGAGTTGGTTGTGTCAGAGCAGCAGTGGCAGACACACAGATAAATAGATGGAGATGATGTGACAGAACTCTTAAGCTCAGCTTCTCTCTCCTGCTGGGAGACATGCTGTGATCACTCTGTAAAATCCTGTCTCATTTAAGGAGTGTTGCTTTAAAAATGTGAAACATTATTCTCTTACAAGTGGGACACGCTGGGATCAGATTACTTTCTTTACTCAAAAAGTCTTTTAAAAAAAGTAGCACGACATTACCGACATGGTGTAACTTGAAGCATCTGTGAATCTTTCTGTGAGCTTCAGAGAAGTGATTTTAAATCAGCTCAGTTTCATTTTTATAGTGTTAAAACACAACAACCGTTTTTGTTATTCATAAAGAATATTTATGATAAATTTCTTTGCTTGTACAGTTGCAAAACATATTTTGGACTAAACCAGTAGCACACAAACAAACTTTTCATATCTTTATTGATCAAACTGCATAATCATTCTGCGCTGAAGAGGAACAAAGGCTTATTCACTGATTTATGATGTGTTTTGGACCAAAATGAGACTTGCACAATAAAAATACTCTGTTTACCCAAATTGTTGCCATGATATATTATACCAACAACACAGTCATGCATGTACAGCCTGTTATCATTATCATTAACTTCTTCTTCTGAATCAAATCAAACTTTAAGTCTATCCCACCGTCATGAAACACAACGCTGGTTTGGACAAAGTTGATACAGGATTCAAAGCAGACTTCTTGCACTAATGAGACATATCATTGGCTCAGGCCTTTCTGTGTGGAGTTTGCATGTTACCTCTGGGTACAGTTTCCTCTGGGTACTTCAGCTTCCTCCCACAGTCCAAAGACTTGCAACTTAGTGAGGCTGTTGATTATAAATTGGCCTTGGATGTGAGACAGATAACGTGCTTAAAGTGTAGAGAATCCACTGGTTAAAATGTGACTTGTAGTCTAAAGCACTTTGTAAAGTGCTTCCGTACATATAAAAGTGGGAATGTTACATTAAAAGTAATCTTTATTTATCTTATACTGAGCTACAGTGCAGCCCTAGCTTATCATCTGTCTGAAATAAGCCATCTGTCTGAAATAAGCCATCTGTCTGAAATAAGCCATTTTAGCTTCAATCCTGTTAAATATCCCAATTCTTTGATCTTTGGGCTGAAGGAAGAACAACACTCGGTGTATAAATGCTCAATCAACAATCTCTTTATTCCATACAACACTTTGAGCATTAGAAAACGTCCAGACGGAGATGTGGACAGGAGGGTGTCCGCAAGATCTCGAAGTGTCTGACCGTTTCTCACATTCTTGTAGCTTCAGCCCCCCTCCAAAGTCATAAAACCTAAACATCCACATTCTTTCTCTCTCAGTGAGCCGAAGTTATGACCTCGGCTTCCTGTGCAGTATGTTCCGTTCTTTCTAATCAGACAAATAAGGCCATGATTCTCTGAAAACAATATTTCTTGTAAATCAGCATAAAACAATGTAATTCATTTACAATAAATCAGCAGTCTAATGTAATACAAATCAGTCTAATAAATCTAATAGTTGTCACCTTCTTCTAAGTCAGGAGTTAAAACTACATAATGATTTCACAATCTTTAATTAGGGGTACAACGTGGCATAAGATAATATAACAATCTCACAACCCCCCTTTCTCCAAGCCATTTTTTTCTGATTGGCTGACCCTTCCAACATGAAGGGTGCATGAGTCCTGCACTGCATCGCAGCACAGCTGTGAACATATGGTATAAGATCCTGCAACCTAAGCAGAATGTAAGCAAGGTGTAATTTTATTCCTTTAATGTATTCAAGCCACCGCAGCATTTGATGCTTAAGTTATAGGAAGCAGCCTATGAGTGTGAGGTAGAGGCAGCAGTCGGGCTTACTGAATATTCACAGTCTGATGAATGTAAAATATCCCCTCATGCTTCAGTTGTCAGATGTCGCTCTACCTTGTGTGTTTTATTCTCTGTTTCTCGCAGCATTCGTCTTCATTCTGTTCCTGCAGTATACACATCGCTTTAGCACAGTGGCCTGACTTTGCTTCAGCCCTGAGTCTGCATGTTTGTGTGTGTGCACTTGCAGGCGTGTGTGTTCTCATGTTTCTGAAGCTGTAGCTAAACATCTCCACCAGCTGGTTGGAAAAAGGAACTTCTGCTCTTGTCCTCTCATCAAGCTCCCACCCACTCAATGGCTTTCCTCTATTTCTCTCTTCAGCCTATACATCCACACTATTCTCTGTGACTTCTCTGTGTGATTTCTGCTCACTCTTGTGATTCTTTAGGCACTTTTTTTTATCATGAATGACAAAATGTATGTGACACACAGTCAAAGCTTTCCTTTGTTCATTGACAATATTAATGCAAAAAATACTCTAGAGACATCAACACCTTACGTTTAAACCTTACAATGTGAAGCACCTGTGGTGTTGTGATTTGGTGCTATATGAATAAAACTGAACTGAAAAAGAAATGAAAAGTATTTTAGGAAAGAAAAGTACTTGGTCAGCTTTAGGAACAGCTGATGGTTTGCATGCTGACAACCATGAACCGCATGCTTGAGCACATCTTAGAGTGCCCCAAAGAGAAGCTTATCCCACTACCATATTTTACTATAATTAGTAGGATTTTTCACCACTTTACAAAGCTGTGACATTTGCAGAGGTGGTCTTGGAGCAAAAAGAATAATGGCATTTTAGGAATATTAGGTTGCTCTGACGTTCAAAATTTGGTTGGATGGACTGGCAAAAAGACATTTTTATAGATATTTGCACTTCCCTGAGATTTCATCCCACTGATTTTGTCGAGTTTTCCAGTGAAAATGCATTAATAAGTTGGTTCACACATTCATGGTCCTGAGTTCGACTCCACCTTCAGGTCTTTCTGTGAGGAGTTTGCATGTTCTCCCCGTGTTTGCGTGGGTTCTCTCCGGGTGCTCCGGCTTCTTCCCACAATCCAAAGACATGCAGTTAGTTGGGTTTGCTGGTACTTCTAAATTGCCAAGGTGTGAATGGTTGTCAGTGTTAGCCCTGCGACAGACTGGCGACCATGGTGTACCCTGCCTCTTGCCCTGTGATAGCTGCGATAGACTCCAGCCACTTGTACCTTCTTCAGGTTCAAACATTTTACTACAGTTTGAAACTTTTGGCTCATCATGATGATTTTCATCGTCATAATTGTTTTTTTAATTAGCAAGTATCCTGATTAGGAGCATGTTGGAATGAGAGTTATTATGCAGCTCAAAGCTGCAGCACTACAGGTTGTTTTGAAAATGGTGGACGTATTCGGCATCTCAAATTCGCTGAGATCATGCCTAGCAGGGGGTTTTCTTTTGTATCAGGTGGTAAATGTGTTGCTTAACGCTGTTAAGTTTGGTCATTTAACATGGGAGACGCATGAGGCAGCCTCATGTGGCCAAACCAAGAACTGCAGTTTTTTCTGACTAGGCTTCATTTTTCAGTCCCGGCGTTTGCAACTCGATAGCCTCACACTAACACGCTACAAACCAAGATGCCAAGATGTGATTGGTAAGAATTTCAAGACCATGTCTGAGATCTTATCCCAAGGTCCAAACAAAACAAATTAGAGGCAAGTAGAAGTACCGCTGCTCTCAATAGTACCTCCTGCTTCTTTGAAGGTCACTTTAACTCAGGTCTGGCCGGCAAACCATGAAGTTCAATCAACATACAAATGATCATTTTAATGTTAAATTGCATATTTCTTTATCATCTGAGGACATGTTGCTCAACACGTGCCTTTTATTTTGCAAGCAGCAGATCCCAAACATGTAACATACTATTTTTAAATATGAGGAAGAGAATGACGCAAAGGCGATGAATAGAAGGGGAGATGACAGGAGGATGACAGTGTGAAAAATTAGTGGTAAGGATAGATGGATGAAGAAGGAGTTGATCAAAGAGAGTTGAGAGAGATGCACAGAGGGGAAAGGGATGGACATGTAAGTCATGTGGAGAGATAGATGAGTAAATGCTCTTCCAGGGATGAAAATGGAGAGACAGAAGGATGGATAGAGGCAGTGATGCAGATGGAGGAAGAGAATGATGATAGGATGGGAGGAAAGAGGAATGAAGGGATGTCTGCAGTCTCAGAAGTGAGAGGTGACAGGAAACAGCTGAAAAGGGTTTGAGAGAGGGATGATGGGATGATGCAGGCAGAAAGATAAGTAGAAGGATGGAAAAAAGAGGCAATGCAATTGAAATGAGAAGCACTTTCAGTCGAGAAGCAAGTGATGAAAAGAGGAGAGAGAGCGACGGAGATTGAGAAGTGCTTGTAGTCTGAAAAAGAACTGTTTTGCATTTTTCTCACGCTAAGCTGGCCTGACTAAACAAATTCAATCTGTTCTCAGAGCACCAGTGCTCTTCAGAGACCCAACATCTTACGGCACCTGAAAAACCTGCAAAAGTACGAAACAGTGTATATTAACGAGCTGTAAACAAATTGAAACAGTAGAGATAATTGGTCACCTCTGCCTCACACCAACAGTGTTCTGTGTTTAATGTGTCCAGCACATATACAGCGCTGCGCATGTCCCCCTTCCTGATTTATTTTTACATATTTACATATTTTAGATCACCCAAATAATTCTAAAGTTAGACAAAGATGACCCGAGTAATTGTAAAATGCAGTTAGCTTTTACTTGAATGATTCGTTTATTACAAAGAGCTCCTCAGACCTGTCTGCCACTGTGTGGAAAATGTGCGGTCAAGTTTTTCTGATAATCGGCGATGAGCCTTTTCACGTCGCAGTGGAGGAATTTTGATTGACTCTTAGTTGCAGACTTGCTTTAATTCATCCACATTGGAGGGTTTTCAGTCATGAACGGCCAGTTTAAAGCCTAAAGTTAAAAAAAAATCAATCGGATTTAAGTCCAAACTTTGACTAAGCCACACCAAAACCATTCAATTTGTATTTTTGACCCATTCAGAGGTGGACTCACTGGTCCTGACAATATTTGTCACGCTTACATGTTTTATTCAAAAATCAGGAAAAGAGGGCAAATGCTTTCTCACAGCTCATCCTCTCTCCCAGGCATCAATTACTGCTGTTCTCTAAAACGCCAACAACCAACCACAAGGTGCTACTTGGTATCTGCGCCGGGAGTTCAGAATCCAGTCTAAATGTTAATGTTGTTAATGTGTGTTTTAACAAAAACAAGCATATTTTGCTGAACCAAACAAGTGGACCATTCCTTCTCAGTGTCCAATATTCCCTCAGCCAGCATGTCAAGTGCTCATGCCCTAGGAATGAGAACAGGTTGCATATGTATGGGTGACCATTTGAATTCAATTCTTTTTTTGTCAAGTTCAAGCCTGTAGAGTTGGACTGTCCTCCATCAAAGATCAAAACCATTTTAAAACTGCAAATTAAAAAAGGGTCCAGACAAAAAAGGGAAGCGCATTTCTGTTCTGATAACACTTAAACTCATTTGATTCAGTCATGCATCTCTATGCTCTCTCTCACACCTTTACATTTATTATAATTTGGTAGTCGTCACTGACAACTTGCAGGAAACTCTGTGATAGTTAAAACTGAAACAAACTTCCAAGCCATGCTCCTCTTTGAGCTTCATTTTTCATGCATGCTGTTCATATGCACGTATTGTTAATGTACATCGTGGACGTGGAATACATTTCCATAAAGATCTGAATGTATGTGGTTCGAGGAGGCACATGCTCATACTGTCACGCTGTGTTTGCTGCTGCTTCGGCCAGGTCTCTCCTTTTAAAGACATTTTGATATCAGCAGGACTTCCTGGTCAATCAATGAAACCCTTCTGTTGGATGAGTCACAGATACGACATATGAAACTTTTTCGTTTACCCTGAGCCTAGCCAAACGTCTTTGAGATTCTCATTCACGTGACAAATTTGTGAGCGCCGTTCGGCGCTCATTATTGTTTGAACGCTTGAATTCCCATCGTGTGCACACTCCTGAATTACCCATTGACATTTGGGTGTAGTCTCAGTTGGGTTTTGAATTCTCCTCATCATTTCCATTGAATTTATCTCATTCCATTACATCTCTCTCATTAGTTGCTCACATTTAACTCCGTATCCTGCACTCTACCATGTTATGAGGACACAGACGCTTCCTCTTCTGTATTCTGTGCTGCAGGCTGAGGCACAGTTTGAATATTTCTGCACCATAAATAAAAGAGCGCGTCTCTTTCCGCTGTTATTTGCAATCGACCTTCCTCCAGTCGCTCGGCATCTAACTCAGAAGAACTTTTCAGAGTGTGTGCACATGCGGGAGTCCGCACGCATGCATGAATGAGTGTGTGCGTTCTCATGATTTTCCTTTGCGTGTGTCATTCCCGCTTTTGTGTGTTTCCCTTTTCTCTTCATATGAATTTATTCAGGGCTCCGCCGAGTTGAACTTACAAACATACAGCGAAATCAATATGAATGTAAATGTATTCCTTTATTGCCATGGCTGGGAAACTTGGTTTGGTCTCATTTTCATGCACAAAAACATCTCTGAAATTTATGAAGTGAGGCAGACAACTGCGCACTGTGTAATTTGTGTTCTTTAATGTTCTACTTAGATTGCAATCATAAGAGTGCGCTGAGGTTAATTGGTCGTATGCATGCTGTTTACTTTCACTTTCCCAGGACAACTCACTCAGCAAAAAAAAGGGAAAGTGCTGCAATAACATGCTCTTAAATTCTTTCATTTACCTCAGCGTCTCTGATTCCCCTCCCGTTCCCATCTCCTTAACCATCTATCTCTTGTCTCCTCTATCCTTTAATATAAAACTTTTCTTTTCTTGAAACTTTTTGTGGAAAAAGATGCATAAAAGAAATATTGCTTTGTTGCTGTGTACGGCCAAAAAAAAGCAGAAAAGAAGAAAAACAGCGTGTTTTCTGCAGTGATGAATAATCATTTATAGAGTCATCCTGCAGTGTTTGACTGTCTTTGCTGAATAACCAACCCTTTAAATCAAACCAAGGAGCGCCGATTTGGATCAAGTGCAGTTTTTTTTCTTAATTTGATGCTCCGTGTGAGCTCTGGAAGTCATTTCTGTCCCCTGCTGGGTGTTTTTAAAGTCCAGTTTGATACTTGAGTGTGTGCTGCTGCATGAACTGATGTGTTCCTAATTTCTCTGTTGCAGCAGGAGAGCAGCCATGGATATCATCTCCTTGCTGGTCTGCCCTCTCCTCTTCATCCTCCTGTCCTCCCTCCCCTCCTGCTCCTCGTCCATGCTGTGTCCGAAGCGGTGCACGTGCCAGAATCTGCTGCCGTCCTACACGGTGCTTTGCGCCAAGACAGGCCTCCTCTTCGTTCCGCCCAACATTGACCGCCAGACGGCTGAACTCAGGCTGATGGACAACTTCATTACGACGCTGAGGCACCGTGACTTCGCCAACATGACCAGCCTGGTCAGAGCTCACTTTTTTAACACCTTCACATTCATGTTTGTACTGTAGCTTCCTTCTGCTAAGCAGGCTCCACCTGGGCCGCTCCTGCCAGGAAACTCTTTTTTAATGTTGTTTTAGCTTTGCATGAAAAAGATCACAGCAACCAAGTTATTCTAAACATTTATGTTACTGATGCCCCACATATTGATTATATTTACTCAACCGTGCTCTACTTATTAGCTTATTAAACAGCCTTTTGTTTACATGAATTACATTTTTTTGCACACTGAGCCAAAAGACTTGTTAAGCCATCAGAGATGAATCAGTGCCCATTATTACTTCAGTTATATTGCAGCAACAGTTCAGATTCATGCAAGATGTTATAGGTTATTAATGTTATGCTTGAATTTATTGGGAAAAGTAATCCTGTACTTCAGCATCTCCCAGCCTGCTTGACTGGATTGCTGCAGATGAACAGCAGCGGTCATTCTTAAGTTAAACGCAACATTTTGAAGCTGCAGAGTTAAAACAGCTTTGATCAACTGGAGGAAGGTTTCTCTACCCGATTCTGCTGTCAAGTCTCAGTCACGCAGTGACATTACAATAAAGTGTTAATCATGGAACATTTTCCACATTGAACAGGTTCCAGGGTTTTACAGAGAGCGTTTGATGCCGTGAAATAGCTCGTTACAGGAGTTTCTCTTTTTGCTAATGAACTTCTGAAACGGAGTAACAGAGTAACTAGTCCCACCTGACACTGCAGCCATCCTCCTTTTGAGGAGTTGATGATTGACCTGCATTGGCCTGTAATTATTTGTTGTCATGGCCCATTATGTCAATTCACCTTCATTTCGTGTGCTCCTCTCTGAGTATATGTGGTGAAACTGAGAGCATAAGAGACAAAGTAATGCATGAGTAGAGAACAAGTGGCAACCTGTTCCGAGGCTGAAAAGTGAAGCCAGTGCAGTAATGCCAAAAACTGTAGTTCCTCTAATGGCCTCTTGAGGCAGGCTCCAAAAGTGAGTCAGTCCATAAACTCCCATGTTAAGACGTGAAATGAACACGTTTACACTGAAACACATCATTACTGCAAAATGAAGTAAATACTTTAATTTAATCATCGTCCTTGTGTCTCTGTAATGTTGCAGTAGCAGAAATGAAACAGGGTGAATGATGTTTTACATAAAGATGCTGACCCAAAAAGCCTGCAAGTCTTTGCCAGAACCATCCAGACCCAACAAACAAAGAGCAACAGACCAGAGTGATACTTAAATACACGTTTTCTAACACTATCTAGAACAGGGTTTTGTCACACAGTTAGATCATATCTAATATTTTTATTTATGATATTTGCATCTTTGTAAAACCGTCGGTCAAAAACTAGACTCATCGTGCAGCATCCTATGGCAGAAATGCAGAAATTGAGGACACCTCTATTTGAAGTACATTTACCTGACAGAAAAGAGTAACCAGTACAGAAAGAGTAAAGTGCCTCACTGGAGTTCAAAATAAACTCGGAAATAAACCGTGCATCACAGATTAATGGTGTGATAGCATCTGAGGAGGGTTTGCAAGCATTCATCAGTCAGAGTAAAGAAAACTCTGAATGTGAAAGTAAGAAATGAGGCAACATGTCATGTTTATTCCACAGAGAGCTCAGAAAACATTAGGAACATCTGCCCCTTACAGCATAACATGTTGACTGAGGTGACATTTCTGATATCTTAATGGATTTCACTAATTAATCCCACCGTAATCACAGTAATGGGGGCAACGAGGCTTCACTGCACGCAGCTCAAGAAGAAAACCACCAATATCACCATATTTACGCACCAAATAGACACACTCGTCACAGCTGGAGACTTCCTTAGTGTGTGAAAAATAACTTTTCTCTCTAGTGTGAGCACAACAGCATGGAAGATGTTTGCTCACACACAAGGAAACGTGGGAAATGAGGCTCTAATCGTTTGGTGATGAGCGTGACGGAGCGCCACAGATGTCCCCTGTGATCGAGGCTCATTTCCACAGCAGATTCGAAATGTGTGGGGGCTGATTGACCCTTTCTTGGGTGTTAATCGAATATATTTTTGCATCTTTGCACTCATATTTTGTGTACAGTGGAGGTATTAAGCAGACTGCAATTCCTGACCTCAGCAGCGAGCTTTTTAATGATAGCTTTAAGTATAAATGGATACCGGACTCATTCATTGACCCATTGTACTCTCACGTTAATTACTAGTATCATTCATGAAAAAATGTGGAAGGTTAAATACAAGTTTAATCTCCACAGACCCGCGAGTTCAACCTGCTCAAACTAAACATTATATCTTAAGTGGTGACTCATAAGCTATCACTTACCTCCCTACACAGAAATATGCCAAAGTGAACCTTATTAGATTGCTTTTATCCATTTTGCACCATTTTTGAGTTGGCAACAAACAACGTGTTGGTGTTTTACATGAAAATGGGTCATTTAATGTGGATCTTGTGTTTTCCTGCATGTCCAGATCCACCTGACACTAAGTCGAAACACCATCAGCCAGATCAGGCCGTACACCTTTGCTGATCTCCAGGACCTCCACGCCCTCCACCTGGATGCCAACCGCCTCACCGTGCTGGATGACTCTCACTTCCAGGGCCTGGTCAACCTGAGGCACCTCATCCTGGCCAACAACCAGCTGCACAGTATATCAGAGGGAGCCTTTCAGGTACTAAAGCATAGCTGAACATCCAGCTCATGCAGAGAAAATGTATATTTTTTAAATATGTAAAAATATTTTAACTCTTATTAAACCAGTAAAGAAACTCTGGAGAACGGAAATCCCCATCTTGATCGTGTCCTCAAAGACACGTGAAGAAGAACTTTTTATTTTAATTTCGTATCAGAAATTGGGCCAAAATCTAGACACATAAATAAAACTACAGGGACAAAAATGTCCATTTAACCTCGGACATTAAGTAGCTTTAAAATTATGATTTCAATTTAAAAAATAATCCTAGCGGTCCTACAAATTAAGCTCTGCTTCTCAATACGCAAAACCATTTCACAGTGTAATTAAGAACTTGCTCTGAAAATGAACTAAAATCACTCACATAAAGGATGCAAAACTCTTAGAAGTGTTTAAATTGCTCTTTCTGCTGCCACCAGCTCCTCTGGGTAAGCCCAAATTACACTAACAAAGTGTTTTAAATCCAACTAATTTTAATCGGTGCTTTTAACATTCGTTGTCAACCAAGCGTTCACACAAGAGCCAAGATCGTGAGTGGAAAAGTTATTGCAAAGTCATTAATGAAAAGTTTCAGTGCTGAGGGTCAAGTGTTGTGTAAGACAACATTTTTGGCTCTAACTCGAAAGTCCAGCAGAAGCAGCCAGCCCTGCCTGCCCGCCTCACTCTGCCACCCAGCTGGACACCTTTTTAATAACCCGGTCCTAGAATAAACCGTGTCCCCCGTCTTGATGATGCTGTCCTTTCTCTGCTCATTAAAGGACTAAAAGTGTCCCCTCAGGACTGGCTCACAGACCTCTGCGGACATTTCATGAAGATAAACTAGAGTGGCGTGAACTCTGACCTCACTAATGGATTGAACTGTCTGAACTTTAGTCCGACCCTCACTGCTCCGCTCTCACTCGCTGTATCAGAAAGTGTCTCATTTTACACATGGCTTTGACCCTCTCCTCCTTCCTCCTTCGTGTCGCTCTCACTTTCAAGACTTTATTATCTAAGAACAAGTGCTGTTTCTCCAACTAAATCATAATAATAGCTAAAAGTTGATTTTACTAAAAGTCCCTTGAGATCCAGCACTCAGAGTCAATTTCCACTAAATGTAGTTTAAATACAAGTGTTTTCAAACATCCTGCAGACAGCACACAAAAAAGATATTTTTTTTGTCCATATGCATAAAAATATCAACACACTGCACTTGACGAGACTTCAGTGTATATTTTGTTTGCAGCTGTCCAATCACAGTCAGTCACTGCCAGGTAATATACATGAAGAACGTCTTCTTCTTTAAGTCTAATATACATTCTCTAAGGAAGAGGCTCCAACATAGATAAATATAATGTATTAACACAATACACTAACCTTGATCTACTCTCACTTATTTTCTGACATATAACCAAGTATAGAATGTCACAATGGCAGATAGCCAAACTTTATAACAATGTGTTCAGTTTGTGTACAAATACTGGTAATACTGTGAGCCTAACACTGAAGGAAGCAAACAAAAATCAGTGAAATGGGAACACAAGACAAATATCATCTTCATTTGTAAGCTATTCGTTAGCATGCTGCACGTGGCTGAGATCGTCGTCTACTGGCTTTGGGGCATGATGGTAGGAAACTCCAGTCCCCACTGTGAAAACCAGTTATTTCAAGCACCGATTCCCCACCATTAAACTGCACATAAACAGTTATTTTCAGCAGTTTGAACAAAATCAGTCATTTTCTTGAGAGGACAGTCGTGGAACGGTTGGGACTCTGTTCTGCTGTCTTTGAACTTCTCTTCACGCCTCTTAAAGTTTCTTTTGTCAGTGAGAAATGAGATTCCCTTTGTTGAAAAAGCAATAAAGCATTGATTATTGTAATGAGAATCAAGGCATTGTGACATTCAAACACTGTCCTGATTGTGTGAATTATGAGAGCAATTACAGCAGCAACAACACTTTAGCTGATCGCCAGGCTTTTATTGCGCTCCTTCAATCCAGCTTCATCTTCTTCTCCATCTTTGTGTTTCTGCTCGTTGGAATGTGTGCTGACTCGTGACATTTCATCTATGTCCACATTATGAGAATTGTTTAGAGGCAATTAGAGAGAAGAGCCTGGTTTGGAGTGTACACCACTGACCGCAGTAACTGATTTCATTTTTTCTTTGTTTGGATTCAGTTCCCAGAAAGATGATTCTGTTCATCTGGATGTTTCATTCTTTCTATTTCTAAATTTGTATCTTTTCTTATCATACCAAAGATTTTCTTTGTACTTATTTCCCCCACTTTTGTTGGAAATGGAATTTTTTGTATTTTTTTCTGTTGGGCCTTCCTTCTTTTCTTCCCTTTTTTATTTGCAAGTTTCATTTTCATCTCTTTTCCATTTTATATCCTTCTTATTTATTATCTGTCTCTTTACCCTTTAATGCTATACTTCAGCACTTGAAGATAAAGCAAAGTCATGCTTGTTTTTTTTTTAATTATACCACTTTGAGCCTTTAAAGTCACTGATAGCATCCTGCCTCTGTCGCCCTCACAGGACTTCCTGGAGACTCTGGAGGATTTGGATCTGAGCTACAACAACCTGGTGGAAATCCCCTGGGACACCATTGCTTTGCTCGTCAGTGTCAACACCCTCAGCCTGGACCACAACCTCATAGAGAGCGTCCCAGAGGGAATCTTCTCCAACCTGCACAAACTGGCCAGGTCAGGATCACATAACACTGCAGTGCTGCAGCCTGCCTGGGTTTGACTGGAAGTGGGAAAATGAAAGCTCCAGCTGTATTTAATTTAAACTGCCAATTACCATTCACCTGCACTTACACAAATCAGTATCACAACGAAACGTGTAATGGACATGCAGAAGTTGCGTTCGCAGCAGGGGGAGATAATATATTTAAAGCCACGAAGTCTCTAGTGAGCAAGAAACGTATGCACATTTCAGGGTCCTTGGATTAATATGTCTATCCATGTAAATGACTTAATAATGGCTGTTTAAACATCTTCCAGTGATTATTTACATGTTGGCTTCTGTTTCTGCAACTTAATGCAACGTTTTCATGTGTGTGCATTTCGAATTTTGGAGAGGCAAAGCGTGAAATGGACACATTGACCAGCGTGTCTATTACACACATGGTCCACCTAATGCGTGTACTTACTTAATGACCAGTAGAAAGGGGATGAAAGGGGAGGAGCTTCAGGTTGCTTGTCAAGTTTGGAGAGTGTAGAAGATGATCCAAATGAAAAAGAATCTTGGGACTCTAAACCTTAAAAGCCTCACCAGTCCATCCATCCATCCATCCATCCATCCACCCTCGTGACAGAACAGTCTATATATAGGTGCTCAGACAGCCCTCATCCCGCAGTCTCTCTTTAGCTCTTCTGGGGTATTCCAAGGCTTTCCCAAGCCAGCTTGATGCCCTATGTCTGCCCCGATGACACCGTCAGAAACCAGCTGGCAAAGACAGTGAAACATGCAGCAGCTGAAGAACCCAATATGCTCTTAGGACATGAACATTTCTGGTTAAATATGCTTGAGATAGAAAGGCAGAATTATAACAACTGTGGAAAAAATTCATAGTATTAAAAAATTCATTTCTAGGAAGATTATTTAAAGCTGCCATCATTCCAGTGACAGAAATATCTGAATGGATAAAGAATAAAAGGCTTATTAAAAGAGTTCTTTCTGTCCTGCCAGAATACACATTATGTGCAGGAGTTTTTATTTGCACTGAGGCTTTAAAATTAAAATAAACCTTGTAAAATTATGTTTTATTAATACATGCACACACACACAACTCAAAGAGCTTTACATATTTATATATATGGCTTAATTCTTCTGAGTTTCTTTTACGATATGGTGGAACTAAAATCACACAGCAAATCCTTCAGTTTTGAAGCTCATTTTAATGGAAATTAAGCCTTTGAGTATCAGCTCACTTTGGAGGAAAGCTGTTCAACAGCTCTATGCTCTGAACCTGAGAAATGCCCCCTATGACCAGGACTGTATTACGCCTTCACCTGAGCAGCTGCAGGTTCAGCATTTTGCCTGCAGGCACGTCAATATTGGACGATCGTAATTGTTGCAGCCCTCATTCAACGGGGATTTGAAATAGTGACCTGGACTGCTTCTCTGCAGGCAGACTTCTTCTCCATGTCTCTGTTCTTAGAGCTGGTTACACACTGTTTAAATGTTTGCAGTGCTCTGTGCTCTCCAGTCCCAATCCAAACTGCAGAAAATCTTATAATTGACTGATAAATGCCAACATTGCATTAATGCTCTTATTATATGGGGAGTAAATTCAGTCAAGAGGCACAAAATGCCATTTAAAGCTCATTAACAATGATCACTCATTTATGTGTAAAAGGGAAAAAACTAACAGAAGATAAATAGTCTTTAAAACAAGGCTGAAATTAATGTTTTTTGGGAAGAAGGATACAATTCTTTAAAAAAAGTTAATGAAACGTCTAAATGCTCTTGCATCATAGTCAAGCATGTGATTCACAACAGCAGACCTGTCTAAAAGCCAATGAATCACCAGTGACAGCTCCCCAATCAAAATGCTGTTTTTATGCTGAAGCTAGTTTACGTGTGACGTAATTTCCCCCCAACTGGCAAAAAATAGCATTTAAAGCTCATTAGCTGAAATCAATTTTCATTCAAGTCCCTGATTGATGTTTTAAAGGCAACTATGGATAAATATTCAAGCATTTTTTAAAGGTTCAATTAGATATTTTTGCCCTGCAGACAAATTTTTTACTCAGTGTTTGTTGGTGCACAGGAGAACATTTGCCTCCACATATATTTTACACACACACACTTGTTGTGTTTACATACACTGCTAAGATGGTGAAGGGTTGCTTACAAGGGGGACTGAATATGAACATATACTCAGTTACCAGTAGGGGGCTCTGTGACTAAGGATGATGGAAGGAGAGAAGAAGTGAAGTGTATGGTGAGATGTAAAATGGCGAACTACTGCTGAATATATACGTTCCATTACAAACCAAGCCGTCTCCGTTCTTCTGTCGAAACACCACAAATTGGCGACGAGGATGAGTGCATCAGTTCCGAGTCCACCATCTTTTCTTCCACATGTGGGTGAGCCGCCGATTCCATTTACTACATGGCGGAAAATATTCGACAATTACATGCTAGTAATCAATGCCACGGGAGACGCATGGCCGGATGCTAGGAAACGCGCTGTTTTGCTACACTGCTTGGGCCCGGAGGGCCAGCGGTTATTCTACACGTTACTGGAGCAAGGTGATACATATGCTGACGCCATGAGCGCACTGGAGAAGCACTTTGTGCCGAAAGTGAATGTCGTGGCGTGCCGTCATACATTCAGACAGCGTATTCAACGAGCGGATGAGACTGTTTCTCAGTATGTGGTGGCTCTGAGAGCATTAGCTTCATCTTGTAACTTTGGACAAATGGAAAGTGAAATGATAAGTGCTCATCTCAGCGCTGTGAAAGACAAACTGTTACTGGAGGATGAACTCACACTGGATAAGGCTCTAACTATTGCGAGCCAGGTAGAAGCAGCAGTCAAAAACGCTACTCTACTCTCCACACCCGGCTCGTGTCCGACCGCGCCTGTTCAGACAGTCGACGCGGCAAATTCCCACTCTCACCAGAGGAGAGGACCTCGCCCCGCTAAAGGCTGCACTCCAGACCAACGCAAACGGGGAGGTTCAAAGCAGCAGCAGCGGAAGTGCTTCAGGTGTGGTTCTCACAAGCACTTAGCTAATGATAAAAACTGCCCGGCTGCTTCTTCAAAATGCAATAACTGCGGGAAAAAAGGACATTTTGCCAAGGTATGTAAGTCGTCAGTCAGTGAAGTGAGAGAAGTAGTGGTTCCAGAATTGGCAGTACTGTGCGTGCAAGATGCTAAAATGATGGCAGCTATTCAAGATAAGCTTACCTGCACTGTCGACA
Organism: Diplotaxodon limnothrissa; assembly: GCF_057381915.1. Taxonomy (NCBI): domain Eukaryota; kingdom Metazoa; phylum Chordata; class Actinopteri; order Cichliformes; family Cichlidae; genus Diplotaxodon; species Diplotaxodon limnothrissa. Next base: position 39,205,870 of record NC_140609.1, on the reverse strand, counting down.
TTGAAACTGTACAAGGTGGCTCTAAGACAGTAGAGCTGATAGTAGACACTGGAGCTTCTGTGTCTATTCTGCCAGAAACTATCTACAGACAGTATTTTGCAGACTGTTCACTGGTGCGACCTAAAGTCAAACTAGTTACTTATGCTAAAGATGAGTTGGCTGTGATGGGTTGTCTGCCTGCATCAGTTGCACTGCATGCACAGAATGAGAAAGTTCCTGCTTCCTTCTACATTGTCAAAGCTGGTTCCCCACTATTAGGCCTCGACCTCATTAGAGCACTGAACGTCTGCATCGTCGGAGGCAAAGTGGACCGTATTCAGGATGAAACTGCAGATGAGCCGGATTCGTCTAACCAGAAGTCTGCTGTGTACAATGTTGATCCTATTCCACCAGCTCAACTTGGATGTGTTAAAGGGTTCATCCATAAAGTACAGGTAAACAACAATGTGCGGCCTGTACGCCAAAAGCTGAGACGCCTGCCATTAAGTGTACGTACAGAGGTGTCAGCAGAACTCTCTCGCTTACTCAAAGCTGGCATAATTGAAAGGATCGATGCAGCTGAGTGGGTGAGTCCTTTGGTCGTGGCCAGAAAGCGAAAAAAGGAGTTGAGACTGTGTGTTGACCTTCGTGAACCCAATAAGAGCATTATTGCTGACTGCCATCCTCTTCCTCATATGGAGGATCTGTTTTCTGACTTGGCAGGTGCCACTCACTACAGCCAGATTGACCTCAGCTCAGCATACCACCAATTACCTTTGCATCCGGAGAGCCGCAAGCTGACTGCTTTCATCACTCATGAGGGACTGTTCCAGTTCACACGTGTCCCATTTGGCCTAGCATCAGCACCTTCGGCGTTCCAGAAAATGATGCAAACGGTCCTGAAAGATCTGCCTGGTGTTCGCAACTACTTGGATGACATCATCGTCTACGGAACATCAAAGGAGGTGCATGATACACGCCTGCAAGCTGTTCTCCAACGTCTCAGAGATGTCGGCCTGCAGATTAATGCTGGGAAAAGTTCCTTCTGCCAGTCACACATCACATTCCTGGGCCATGTAATCTCAAAGGAAGGCCTACGTCCAAGCCAACATCACCTTACTGCTATTGCTGAGGCTCCTGCTCCAAAGGATATGGCTGCATTGCGCTCGTTCCTGGGTTTGTCATCCTGGTTCAGTAAATTTATTCCAGATTATGCTACACTGGTGGAACCACTGCGACAGTTGCTGAAAACAGACATGAAAGTCGAACTCCAGTGGAACGAGGCAGCACATGAGAGCTTCAGTAACCTGAAAAAACTCCTTCTGGAAAGTCCCGCACTTGCCGTCTATGACCCTGACTTACCTGCTTTTATCACCACAGACGCATCAGACTATGGGCTAGGCGCTGTGTTGACACAGTTACATCCAGATCAAGTGGAGCGGGTTGTGGCGTTCGCCTCCCGAACACTGTCTCCTGCTGAAAGAAAGTACTCCACCACAGAAAAGGAGGCGTTAGCCTGTGTCTGGGCGGTGGAAAGATGGCGTACATATGTATGGGGCCGCAGATTCACACTTCGTACTGACCACCAAGCTCTTACTACCCTTCTCAGCACCAAAGGTATGAACAGAGCGGGCATGAGAATCGCACGATGGTCTGCAAGGCTGATGTGTTTTCAGTATGATGTGCAGTACCGTCCTGGTGTTCAGAATGTCATCGCAGACTGCCTCTCACGGGTTCCCCTGATGTACTCCAGCACTGACATTGATGCTGAAAAAGACCTTCTCTTGGAGATAGCTGAAGTTTCTCCTCTCTTGACAGCGACACCGTTGACGGATTTTAAAGCTGAATGTGAGGACTGCCCTGACCTTTCTCTGCTGCGACAGGTTATCCGCTCAGGCTGGCCTAAGGTGAAAAGGTCTCTCCCACCTGAGATACAGCCGTATTTCCTGGTGCGACATGAACTTGCTGTGGAATCACCGTTGGTTTTCCGGGGGACACGTCTGGTGGTCCCAAGGTCCCTGCGGGAAAAGGTGATATGCCTCGCACACGAAGGTCACCAGGGCATAGTTCGCACAAAGCAGCGGCTCAGAGAGCTTTACTGGTGGCCATGCATGGATACTCAAGTCCATGCGATTCTGTCATCGTGCTCAGTCTGTCAATTGTGTGACAAAACGGCCAAAACTGCTCCTACTCCCTTACAGCCGGTTCAGTTTCCAGATGGTCCCTTTCAGCATGTGGCCGTTGACATTGTTGGACCTTTTGGCCGCGGGTCGCAGGACTGCAGGTTTGCCATCACACTGGTCGATTACTTCAGCAAATGGCCAGAAGTAGCCTTTACTTCATCAGCTACTACAGACACTGTGATTAGGTTCTTGTCTTCAGTTTTTGCACGGGAGGGAAACCCTTGTGAACTTACCACAGATAATGGACCACAATTCACTTCATCTGCCTTTGCTGATTTCCTGACGGAAAGGGGCATCAAGCACATCAGAACAAGTGTGTATCACCCTCAAGCGAACGGGTGTGTTGAAAGATTCAACAGAGTGCTGAAGGACTGTGTTCAGGCTGCACAGGTGTCCCAGAAGCTGTGGAAGCCCGCCGTGACAGAGATGCTACAGAATTACCGTGCTACAGCTCATGCAACGACTGGAGCAGCTCCGTTCCAGCTTCTCAGAGGGAGACCCATGAGAACAAAGCTAAATGTCCTGCCGTTTCCCAAAGACACAGGACAGTATGACCAATGCAGGGCCAGAGTCTCTCACCAGCAACGTAAGAGTAAACGCTACACTGATGCAAAGAGGGGGGCAAAACCTCCCCAGCTTGTGGTCGGTGACAGGGTGCGGATACGTAAACCTTTTCGAGTGGGGAAGGGAGAGAGACAGTTCACTGATCCACTGTCAGTGCAGCAACAGACTGGACTGAGCACCTTCATCTTGAGTGATGGAAAGAGATGGAATGCAGCCCGTCTCTCACTCTGCTGCGCAGAGAATGCTGAGCCGTTGCAGGCTGGTGACGAGGTTGAAAATAACACAAGAGAAACTCCTAAAAGACCTTCTGTTCCTAACAGACCGAGACAGTTACCAGCTTGGACCAAGGATTATGTTATGAAATGAGTTTAAAAAAAAAAAAATGAAAAGAAAAAAAAGTGAAAAAAACACGCTTGAGCTGTTGGGTGCTAATGTTAAGTTCCATACTGCTAGTTCTGAGGTCCAAGTATAATAGAGGATTGATTTACTGTGATTTATTTGTGAGTTTTGTGACTTAAGGTTGTTAAGTTACTACAGTAACCTTAACGGTACAAGTATTCATTATAAAGGACGATTTAGGCACCATAACAAGATTGTATGTTAAGATCACGGGTATAGTTCAAACACCCAGTAATGTTATAAGTGAAATAGGTATTGAAAATGCTGTCTGGTTGCAAAGTTTACTACTGATAATGTTCTGTGCAAATAGTAATGTTGCCATACTAAGTAAGTAATACTGAGGTAGTAGAATTCTGTGAGAATGAGGAGAGATGTTGTGTTTACATACACTGCTAAGATGGTGAAGGGTTGCTTACAAGGGGGACTGAATATGAACATATACTCAGTTACCAGTAGGGGGCTCTGTGACTAAGGATGATGGAAGGAGAGAAGAAGTGAAGTGTATGGTGAGATGTAAAATGGCGAACTACTGCTGAATATATACGTTCCATTACAAACCAAGCCGTCTCCGTTCTTCTGTCGAAACACCACAACACTCACAAATAATACACCACAAGCTTGCTGCACATGAAATAACATAATTGAAATTTGTCAAGTGCAGATTGTGCGCTGCTGTCACAGCCATTAACTTCTTGTTAAGTCATCGTTGTTGGTGAATATTTCTGCGGGGACCTTCTAGAGGGAAATACACTTTCCTGTATTTGTTGCTGACAGCAGTGAAAGCTTGACTCTCCTGCGTTATTACCGGGCCCAATGTTTTGCTGAGGAAAATTACTATTCAATCCTCGGAGACGACGAATGGTTGATGGAAAAGCCACCATGGAATATCTGTATGTTGTTAGGTCTCTTCCTTCTGATGTCACTTTGTGATGCGGTCACAAGCTTTAATTTCAGATTTTCTACATGCTGTTTGGAACGTGTGAGAAGACTTCAACTGCCTTTGATGTCACTCGTGAGTCTGTGTGTTGGATCGGACAAAAATTGTGCACCATTTTTCTTACCATCTATTTTCTAGTGCTGGCTGGACTTGCATTTTTATAGTACTTTTCATACAAATTAGACCTTAAAGCACATTTAAGCATACACTGATTCTCTATGAGTAAGCATTTGGCAACAGTGGGGAGGAAAAACTCCCTTTTAACAGGAAGAAACCTCCAGAATGCAGGCAAAGAGAGAAAATGCAAACTATCTCTATCGCACCTCACATTTGTCAGTGTCCTGCTCCACTCTCCCTTCATTCATGACCACTCATGAACAAACCCTGCGATACTTGAACTTCTCCACTTGGGGCAGCCACTTTTCACCACCCAGACTACTCCACCATTTACTGTCTGAGAGCTGCAGCCTCTGATCCCTTCAGGGATCAACATCTTAACAGGATGGAGGGAATTATATCCTAAAGTGATTCTGAGAACTATGTTATTGGGGCAAGTTGCTCCTGTTAAGCTTTTCCAAAGCAAAGTGGTTCTGGGTGAATGGTCAGACTAAATGTGATTCAGAAGTGAATACAAAAACAAGGAACCACGTCGCTCTGCATGTCACAGGAGTCACAGGAATGGGGCACCAGTATTCCTGTCTCCCACGACAGCCACATAGGCCCATTTTCCTCCAGCACAGGCGAGGGCAGTCTCATCCAGGGGGGTAAAGGAGCCCACTGGTGTATGACAGATACTGGCTCACCTCATCACATGACACTGGGTTTGGAGGCAGTCGTCTACATACAAGGGTTATTCTCTGTGTGTGTTTGAAGACTTACTTGCTTTTTGAAATGATTGTGGCTTTTATTTTTTTATTTAACTGTAAGTGATTGAATCGGCCCGTTTTTTAAAGACTGAATTTCTCCTCAGTGGCAGCCAGAGAGGGGAAAAATTTTTCTCAACTTTACAGACTTTTCTTTTATTTCTAAAATAAAATGTGTGGAAACACTGTTGAGATTAATAACCTTCTGCAGAAATGTGTGATTCTTTTAACTACAATCCAACAAGACAGAAGAGCAGAACTGCTGGCTGACTGAGTGCAGCCGTGTTCAGCTCCCCTCCCCACACTTTCTCCCTTATCGTTGACCTTTCTCTCTCCTCTTCCTTCCATCCCTCTATCTCACCTTTGGACATGTCCACCCACCTGATCGATGAACTACCCATCTCCTCTCCTCCCACTTCATCCACATAGATTTTCACCACATTTATAATAATTATTATTTTGTTTCTGAAGAGGTCCGCTGATCAGGATCATGGCATGGATCTTCTTCTAATCTCCAGAATGTTCAAAGCTTTCATTAAAACTGCCAGAAAAATAGCTGTGATGGAAAAATATGAACTCTCTGTGTTGTGTCACCAGGCTTGACATGACCTCTAACAAGCTGAAGAAAATACCTCCAGACCCACTGTTCCTGCGGATCCCGGTGTACGCCAAGATGAAGGGCTCTCCTCTTACAGCGCTGGTGCTGAGTTTTGGCGGGAACCCTCTGCACTGTAACTGTGAGCTGGTTTGGCTTCGCAGGCTGACCAGAGAGGACGATCTGGAGACCTGCGCTTCACCTAAAGACCTGGCTGGCAAATACTTCTGGACCATAAGAGAGGTTTGCTGAAGCTATTGTGTATTTTAAAACCTCATTTTGTAACCTTGCAAATTAACACACTATGATGTTGTTTGTTAACTAAAGCAAAAGCAACATAAAGCACTCTATTTTATTTACGTTTTTTTTAACAGAGTCTTAAGCCAAAGTAATTAAAATGATAGGTCAGAAATGTAACATTTGCAATTTGCTAAACCTCTACGAGTGTTGATACATTTTTACCTTGATGTCAATCTTTTTGTTGCAGACTCCAGCTTTTTGGCTGTCACCATGCAGCTTATTATAGCCACAGGTCTTATGAAGTGGCCATAGCACAATAATAGTTGTTTTTTTTTTAAATCCAAATCTACTTATAGAGCTGTTATAAACGGTTAAGTTAATTATAGAGACCAAAACCATTTTTATATTAGGCTCTAAACATTTCATGGCAGTGAGAGGAACTGCAGTGTTGGCATTACTTTTATGCTCTGAGCTGAGGAGGTTTCTACTGTGTAAGAACAAACTCACTACTGTTGGTAATAGATTCTAGAGTCTAAATTATAAGAATGCATTTTTTTGATAACAGTCTGAAGTGTATACTCATGGAGGGCATACTTAATGAGCTCCAAGTCACCATTACCCTTAATTCAAACCAAAAATATATACTTTTAAATATTCATTGTGTAATTCAGTGTTTTTGGTGCCTTGAACCATTAAACCACAGAGCAAAATTTGATTTTCTGCTGCTTTAACTGAAGCCCTCAGTGGAGACATAATCACGTTCTTTCTCAAGGACATATCAGCAGGCCAGACGGTTGGTGTCACAGCGGAGTGAACCTTCTGCTGAAAGTGTGGAGTCATGGAGTTAGGTCTGCAAAAATGCATTAGAAAGACTGAGTTTCATTATATTATATGATAGAGGAAAAGTTTAGGCTTATGTTCTAGCAAAAACCCAGGATATGGTTTATTGAGCCACAGTGATGAAGCACAGAGTAAAATGAGGCCACGAGAGGCAAAACTAAAACAGATGGATCCCAATATTTGTTTTTTATCCATATACATGTATTATTATTGGTTTATTTAACAGAGACACCACACATTAGATAAACATTACAGCGACTGTGGCGACAAAGCTATTTTTCATCCCTGGAGAGTCCCTGGAGACTTGTTACAAAGGCAAACCAATGCAATAGAACAAAAGCTTTTTTTTAAAATAAAATATAAACAGGCAGAAAAATAAAAGATGTTAACTCTAACAGTGCCTACATAACATCAGAAATCTTTCTACTTTTACAATGAACACATCTCTGTCATTTAGTATGTTTGCAGTCCCGATCATTTTCCCAACAAAGTCAGCTTTCTCTTGTTAGCCTTGTTATATTTAACACTGTGATATGTTAGAAAACTGCAATAGCTCACTGCAGCACGCTCAGTTTCTCCTGAAAGTAAAACTGTAAAAATAATCACTATTTAAGCAAGCATATGAACTGTGCCATTATCATCACCGACGTATGTATTATTGCACATTTATATACTTCTACTACTTTTCACAGTAAATCATAAAAGAGAAATGCTGAGCTGAATCATCCTTCTAAAATCAAGCATGCTTTATATATTAATATATAGATATTAGGGGTGCAACGATATTCGTATCGATATTGAACCGTTCGATACAGTCCTTTCGGTTTGGTACGCATATGTACAATACAACATTTGTAATTTATTTTATCAATTTTCCTTCTGACGATGCTGTCTGTGTTGAGCGCTCAGTGAATCTGTGTTCGACTACTCCGCCTAGGCTGCACTGTCGAGCGCAGATCCACTGAGCGCTCAACACAGACAGCATAGTCAGAAGGAAGAGCGCAGGGCAAGCTAGCGAGACAGAAGTTAAGCTCTTCTTGCAACAGGCAAATTGAACGTCATTCAGATCTGGCGTTTGGAATTATTTTGGTTTTCATGTGACGTATGACCCTGAAGGTAAGCGAGTCATGGACTAAAGTAAAACAGTATGTTGGATGTGCCATGCAATGCTCAATTACATGGGTGTGAACTAGTGTGTTAGCGCAGTTAGCTCGTTAACGTGTTAGCCGTCTAGCCCCATGCACTGAGCGATGCGGTAGCTCGTTAACGGAGATTTGCCGTGTTGTGGCGTTAAGGTCATTTCAATGAGATTAACCTGAAAGCACTAGTGGGAACACAACGAATATGACTGCACATTTACGCCGACATCATCCTAGTGCAAAGACAAAAACAACAAGCATGCTACTAACTTTAGCTGAGTCATTTAGACAGCTGTTAGCACATGATTCTCCTTATGCTGCTGAGAATATAGCCCAGAAGAAGCGGATAGTATAGCTTTTATTTTGGAAAGAGACATTTCTCTGTAATAAACTCTCTTTTCCAAAGATGAGTGATTCCTCAATCAGATACAGGGCTCGCAATATCGCTAGCCTGACGTCCTGGAGCTAGCGATTTTTTCAGTCGGGCTACCAAAATCTATCTCTTCCCTGCCCGTCGGGCTATTGTAGGAAAAATATATGTCAATGCTTTTGCATTCTTTCAGAAATGTAGCTGGGTAATTATGTCATTGGCATCGGTGAGCCACTGTCAATATGTGACATATTGAAGTCGCGTTTGAATTTGCGCTTGTTTTTTTGCTTTCACTTTGCAATCGTGCAAACTGTGTATAGAGAGCGACAGCACTGATCTGTGAGTGATGATAATTTGTGCACCAATTCCTCTGACATCGTCTTATTAATCGTTAGCTTACTATGCAAACATGACAAGTGAAATCTCCCGCAGCAAGCTTAAACATGTGAGAGGTTGATCGCGCAGAGAATCGCTGAGCTTATGTGAGTGCCTGTGTAAAAGCATTTCAGTTCTGCTGAGCCAAATAAGACAGGTCAGGGTGAAGAAGTGACAGCCAAAGAAAAGCTTACCACAAAACGGAGAAGTTATGACAAATCAGACTATGAGGCAAAAAGAAAGTGCAGCTTCATGGTTTCATGGACAAAAGAATTTCTGTGGCTGCAATATGACGAGCTAAATAACCAGGGCTGCACATAAGTGGTCCGCAGGTGCGCATTCGCTGTCAAAATAAAAAACACGCACAAGGGTTAGGGTTAAATTTAAAAACTGTACTTTTGAGTTAAAATATTTATAATTTTAATAAATGACAAATTAAAAAGGCATGAACATTTTTTTGTATCGAAAAAATATCGAACCGTGACACCAAAGTATCGAACCGAACCGTGAATTTTGTGTATCGTTGCACCCCTAATAGATATATATACAACAGGTTCTCATCCCAAAACGTAACACACAACACAGCCAATGTCGTATTCAGAAACATGAGAACCATTTGGAATGAATCTACACATGTACATTTATTTTACTTTCTCATTGTGAATCGCTTTGGAAAACACTATTTAATGATTAATGTTAGGGATAAGGTTATGGTTGTGGTTAGGATTAAGATTAGGGTTAAAAACACGGCTGGAACATGTGTTACTGCCGGGGAGTCATTCTATTGGATTCCATCCACACTGGCGCGTATCATAGGATGCAGAAGGTTACCTTTGGCGTTTTTATGGGACGCCTCGGGGCGTGACAAATCGTCAGTATGTTACGCGTTGGGAGTAAGAACGGTTTCATATATAAATATGATTTCAAATACAAAAACATACTTTTACCAAAAGCTTGAGATTGTTTGTATCCTCGTTCGAGGTGGATTGGTTCATTTTGAGCATCAAATTTTACTGTCGTCTTGTCAGTTTGGCAGATTTGTTGTTGTTGATGTGACATATCTTACAGTCTAAACTTCAGCAGAGGAACGAAAAGAAATGTGGAAGTAAAAAGTGGGTTAGGATTAAGGTTAGGGTGTTTTGTAAAAAGTACATAACACAATGTGCCATGCACATCTCTGGCTGAAAACACTGCAGATTGCATTAAAAGTTGACTTTACAGAGCCACAAACAGCAGCTGTTGAAACTCAAACTCGAGATTTTAGTGTAGTGTAATTTTTGGGCATGTACCCGGCAAAAGAACTGCTGTGATGTCATTGGTGTATGAGAACACAGGCATCCATGACCGTTTGTAGTCTTTCTACTCACTTCACGTATACATTTTGAGCTAAGAAGAAGACAGAAGACAAGAGTATTTCTACACTAACACCTGACTTTAATATCTACAACTTGAAAGGCCATAATACTACAATTTTTTTCTCTTTCATGTTTGTATATTAATGCATTAATATCATATTATAAAAGGCAGAAAAAAAACAATAAAAAGCAGATCTGCTGTTGCTGCTGGTGTTAAAACTAAGCACACCAGATTAAAAAAAACAATAAAAGTTTAAGTTGTTCCCTTAAAGTGGCTGATACCAAGCACTTTTTTTACCTGGATAATAGTGGAGGTGCACTTTGAGGTGAAGATAGGATTAACTGGTATCATTTTAAAGAGGATGATGTAGAGACCTTTGATTCAGGTGCTGTATGATAACTCTTAAGAGGATTAGCCTCGTGAAGAGGTTTGTCCAGAGACCACTGTGTCACCAAAGTGAGTGGGCATATTAATACTCAGAGAGTTAATAGCCTCTTTGCCATTGCAAGAACAAAAAACCCTCCACAGTTTCCAACAAAGGTCAGACATCAGCAGTCGGTCAGCAAGGGAATTCCTGCTTTGGCATCAGCTCGGCTGCTCTTTCCATCTGCTCTGTTTCTTGACTGATGCTTAAATATTCTCGGACAACAAGGGGGAGTTGGTACTAGTTGAATTTAGTGGGACAAACAGGATATTTTGTTTATCCACTTCTGTAAGGCAAGTGAACGAGTATTCATACTAGTTTTCATTCAAGGCCCTGACTTCACATTCTCCTACTTTCACACTTTCACATGCTCACGCTGGGAAACAACCCAATTCAATCAGTCTTTTACTCTGAGATTCACAGAAGCAATTGAGGGTCAAAATGTAATACAGGACTGAAAGGCCCTAGTGGTTTATTTGACGCTCCAGCCCAGCGGTCATCAGGTCAGCAATCATCTCTGCTGGTAAAAAAAGACCCTGAAAAAGGTTCGGAGACTTGCTGAGTAGTAGGAATGATGAGTAAGCCCCGATAAGCCTCGGCTGCCCCTCCTTGGCCTCGCAGTAATACTCCACCAGGGTTTTGGTTGGCTTAGGTGCCAGTGGGTGGGTTTTAAATAATGCAAGGGCTGAGAAACTCTGAGATCTCTTAATCTTAATGTGCAAACAACCAAACTCCTTCTGTATTCTGCTGTTGGAAGAATGCACTGCTGGTGTTAGCAGAAGCAGAAAAAAATTATTGTTTTTCATGAAAAGATGCACTTTAATCCCACTGGATACATTTCACCTGTTCCATCTGTTGTTTACCGATTTAGCTGTATCTATCTAACAATTACATTTCTGGATAAATGAGAGTTCATGTCTCCCCTCATAGGAGGAGTTTGTTTGTGAGCCACCAATGATAACGCGCCACACCTCCAAGATGTTTGTAATGGAGGGTCAGGAAGTCAGCCTGCGATGCAAGTCCATCGGTGACCCTGAGCCGTCAACACACTGGGTCAGTCCAGATGGGAAGTTGATTGGAAACACATCGAGAACAATCTGCTACGAGAATGGTTCCCTTGACATTCTCAAGGCCTCCGTCAAGGTAGAGAAGCACTTTCATTTTCAAGGAATATAGATATGCAAGGGTTTATTATAAATGTGCTAGATTAATGCTGCATCAGTAAGTGTAACTGGCTCTGGTGCCTTCATTTTGCAGAATAGTAACTCATTTAAAATTGGTTTGATACAAGATTGTCACTAAACAAGCTATTTTTGTTCAAGCCTGTTAAAAAACAAACAAATCGTGGTTTGTAAATTTAAATTTGTACGATGTGCATTTTGGTAGATATATATATCAAACAGCTTTTACTAAAACAACCTATTTATTCATTTATTGAAGAAAACGTACATTACTATATGAAAACAAAATAACTATAAAAATAATGTTCATTATAATTTGGATTTATGAGGTTGATAATTTGGATAAATGTTGGCTTTTTTCTTATCTTTTTAAATGATTTCTAGGATTCTGGAAAGTTCACCTGTATAGCGTCCAATGCTGCCGGGGAGGCCACTGCTCCTGTCGAGTTAGTCGTGAACCCTTCTCCACACTTTGACCCCAAGCTGGACCCTGACCCGGGGCCTTCAGACATCCCTACGTCCATCAAATCCAATATCAGCGGAGGCCAGGCCCGCTCTGACCAGCACAGGGTCAGCGTGTCGGATCTGACGTCCAGCTCTGCCACCATTAGATGGCCTCCACAGAACCACATACCAGGAGTGCGCATGTACCAGATCCAGTACAACAGTTCCACAGATGATATACTCATATACAGGTAAGAAAAATATAGCGGATGGGTGGATGGGTGGGTGGATGGGTGGATGGGTGGGTGGATGGATGGATGGCTGGATGGCTGGATGGATGGGTGGATGGGTGGATGGATGGATGGATGGGTGGGTGGGTGGATGGATGGATGGATGGATGGGTGGGTGGGTGGGTGGGTGGATGGGTGAGTAGGTGTTACTGTGTTTATTACTGCCTTGCACTGAAATACCTTGAACTGGGAAATAAAGCAGTCCAGTGTAGAAACCCCAGTGGAGTCTTTGTGTCTGCTGCCCCTACATCATCAGCTCCTTTTGGACTACAGGTTGGTCACAGGACGTCATGGAAACCTTGTGACCTCAGTTCAGTTGTTTTGTTAATCTTTTACACATAGCAAATTGGCACCATTCCTACAATCAAACAACAACATTTGCACAGATTTACCAGCATATGTTCCTTGAATATAGTTTGTTGTATTAGGGATTATGTCTGTCTGTCAGGCTGATGTGCTCATTCAGGGTTCTAGTTCTTAGTTCTAGTTTTTTTGATGCTATCCTTCCAGAGGCCTGGTTCCAAAGACATGCATGGGTCTCATGGCACTGTGCAAACTTGTTCTGTTGCTCTTGATGAAGGAACAACTTAAACTTAAACCTTTTCACCTTGTTAGTGGTGTGTACTAAGCTAACCAGGGTCTCTTCTGCAGGGTCTTGCAACTTTAGTTAGGAGACTTTCATGGTGTCTGTTTGGAGAGTACAACGTCAAGAGATCTTAGCGTGGCCAGGTCACACAAGGCCACACGCTTTAAGATCAGAGCAGTGGAAGACCTGCTTTCTCACCTCAGAGGTGAAAGTAGAAAGCAAAAGAAAAATGAAGCAACTGGGATTTTGTCAACCTGGAGTTGGAGGGTGGGCAATCGGCTGTGAGGTCAGTTTCTTGATCACAAATATGCAAATTGTCATAACCATTGATTTTCATTTGCCTTTCTGTGAGTCCATCTGCTTTTTTTGACGGCACCAATATCCACTTTATAAATTTTACTCCAGGGTGATACCTCCTGTCACCATACTGCTTGCATACCGTGTATCCAGCAATTTTTCTCATTGCAGAAAGGTGGTTGCTTCTGGACTCCCAGGGTGCCAAGGTAACACTGTAGGCATGAGGCATGAGATTGCAAGTATGATGCGGTTCAGCTGTTGTATAGCTAGAAGTCATGTGTGAAGTACTGCATATGGCGGTCTCTGTGTGGTAGTAGCTAAAATTTCTTCTAAGAGAGTGTATGACATGTTGTTTTGTTCATGTTTTGATGTGTAAGTTGACAGAGTGGTGAGTTTGCTAAGTAATTGTGTTTATGTGCACTCTCACCGCTTCATTCTGCTGTTTGTGTTTGTGCTACAAGCCACAAGTAAGGGCAGAAAGTGAGAGCGATTTCTCTTCTGTCTGACTGCTCAAAACACACATCATCCCTGAGTGGGCAGTTATAAGCATGTTCTCCGCCATGTTGGAGGCTGTTCAGGGTGTGGGGAAGTGAGCGGCTCACTGAGAAATAAAGAGGGAGTAAACTGAGAAACTGATTTGGATTCAGGCAGCAGATATCAGATCAGCACTTTAGCTAACATTTCAGTTGGAGGGTGTAATGACATTGTCACAATAAGTGGTATTAATTTGGTCCTTAATCCATTTCCTGGAGGATTCAAATGTAGACAGAAAAAAAAACCCAGCGTAGGGCAAACAACTGCTAATAAAGACATTCACGCAAGGGTCTTTATGGAGAAGTGTGGCTCCTCAGCGTGATTCAGTCATCAGACAGGTGTAGACAAAGGGGGGGAAGTGATAATGGAAGATAAGATGAAGTCAGACTCATCCTGCTGGGAAATCAGGAAGCCGCAGCAGCCAGCAGAGCTGCAAACCCCAACGTGGAAAAAATGTAGGCTATCAAACATTTTTTACTATTTTTGTATAACGAAAAATGTCTTTGTGAAAGAGTCAGTGTAACTGCAGATGGAAAACAAGTCCTGCTACAATAGTTATATTTTAGCAATGTAAACTAGACATGAATAGTGAAATGGTAATGAATGAATCTATGTAATGCATTTTTTGTAACACTGTGGAAAAAGGCAAATAAGCAGCCCATCCTCGATGATGGAATCTTTATCACCAGATGTGGTTTTCTTAGGGAGTTTTCGGCTTTTGAGTGTTGGCCGGCTTAAAGCCCACAATTCTGAGTGACCACCGGCTGATCCCATTAGCCACTTAGCCAGTGTGGTCACCTAGCAACATCATCCAGAATACATAATTGAGGGTCATTATAAAACATTTCCAGGGGTGACAGATGACAGTTTGAAATGTGGCCGCAGCCTTAATTCTCATTTTAACCAGACACTAATGACATGAATGTGACAATTTTCAAGCCTACAAATGGAGGGAGCACTTTTAGCATCCAAACGCATAATTTCAGATTGAACTGTGGGGGTGATGTGATCATTTTCCCCATGACCAGGACAGCATTGTGCTCACAGCTGAGCGCTAAAGCCAGGCAGGTTGATGTCAGCAGGCTAAACGAGATGCCACAGCCCACTCAAACAGATTGATTTCTTTTTATCTCCACCCACAAGAGAACTGCAGTATATAATAATGACTCAAAACATTGTAATCTGTTATTTCTTTGACTCTAATTAATTAATTTAATATCTTTGTGAGTAACTTCTAAAACTGTTGCTATTGTGATTGTAGATGTATCGAGTTACAAAAACAATATAGTCAGAGAACCATCATGGATTGTGTTATGCATTAAACTTTATTTATTAAACTTTTATTTAGTCTTAAATTCACAATAACCATTGTTATTAATATATCCATGAGTGGAATTTATCAGTTGAACATAACAGTGTATGTCATAAATATAGACTGCAGAAATGCACACCATCTGTGCAACATCATCCACTAGGTCGTGAAATTCTGCTTTGAGGATTCAAATTTTGTTTCTATTTTTTTTTCTTTTAAAGAAATATTTGCAAATTGTGTCATATGAAAGCAAAAATATCTACACAGACTTTAGGCACAATTAACTACATATCGAATGAATGATGAATTTTTATAGTTGGGCTGCTGCTTTCCTTCTTAGTTTAAAATCATGCAAAAAACAAATATATATAAGAAAAGAGAAAATGACTTCTAACAATTGTCTAGACAGACAGATCAAGCTGGAAAGAAGCTGATGGATGAAGAAAACAGAAGAGCAGAGGATGGCTGCAGGAAAGAGCAGAGAACTAAGAAGGAGGAAGAGTGGACAGGTGGTTGGTACAGATGACATACCTGTGAAGGTATATGTAGGAAGGAGGGCAGTAAACTTTCACCAGATTGCTTAACACGATGTTGGAGAGGTCACAATTGTGTGAATTATGTGTACATGTATGAGGACAGCGAGACAATGGTGAGGTAGGAGTGACAGATGGGCTTAAGGTGGCAGTGGGGTTACATCCGGGAGCAGCTACAAGCTCTAGAGGTTGTGATAAGTTTTAATACTTGCAGTCAACCAGGATGTATTAGACAAGGAAGGCTAAATATGGAGCTAACAGGTAGGAGTAAAATAGGAAGACCACAAAGAAGATGTATGCAAGAACTGGAAAAGGGCATGCAGGGGGCTGATTTAATAGAGGAGGATGCTAGAGATGGGGTGAGATGGAGGCAAATGATTTGCAGTGGTAACCCTTAAGGGAGCAGCTGGAAGTAGAAGAGTCTGATGAACGAAAAAGGGAAGAAAGAAGGGACTGTTCAGCATGACATCGTGCCTGACTTCACTGTTAGCTACACAAAAGCAAAGAATCATAAGAGTCAATTAGTTCATTAGCACCATTTTTGATGGAGTTGTCTGTAGCAGTGCGCTGTGGACAGGTGGTATTTGTTTCCTGTGTATTTTCTGAGTTTCTAGTATTTATAGCAGGTACAGCTGGGCCCTCTCCGCTCTTAACGTTCCCTCTGCTGTGGCAGCCTGAAGGCACAGAGATGCAGCCTTCTTGTGTTTTAAAGGTCAACAATTTGATTCTCTGGCTCGTTGGGGAAAATCTTAGCAGGGAAGTAAAAGAAAATTGCTCTCCTGCTTTTAGGCCAACTGTTGTTTTTCTCTTGAGCTCGGCATTCAGAGCCTACAGTTGTTGAGTGGAGCCGGCAGCAGATTTACATGCAAGAGGGTGTAAAGAAGTGAAGAACTTTCTCTGTTCAGTTTTAACACTAAGAGTTTTTAAAGCAGCCAAATAATCA
The DNA here is from genome assembly GCF_057381915.1 of Diplotaxodon limnothrissa. Taxonomy (NCBI): domain Eukaryota; kingdom Metazoa; phylum Chordata; class Actinopteri; order Cichliformes; family Cichlidae; genus Diplotaxodon; species Diplotaxodon limnothrissa. The sequence continues at coordinate 39,189,486 of NC_140609.1, read as the reverse complement.
TTTACTATCATCAAATCAAGTGTTTTGATACATTATATCTGAAAAGGTTATGAACGTTACAATGTAACATTACAGATAACATGCCTAATAATGCTATATGTGAAGGTACTGAATCTAAATTTACACATACTCCATGATGAATATGAATCACGAATGTGCTTTGCTCCAATATATAACCAGATAAAGTTCACATATAATGTTGTTTTGAAGCAGAAATAAGCAGGCAGACTGTAAATGTGTTTCCTGTTTCACTTAAGTGTTTTTTTACTTCATCGAGTTGTTTCATTGGGTTTAGGTGCACAAATCTCCATACAGGTGCATCATGGGATGGATACCAAGTAGGTTTTCTTTCTGTTTCATTTACACCCTAATATGACAGATATATGCACAGCCACAATGAAATACTCTGATTATTGTTACAATGAAATATGAAGTCAGTGTTCCCTTTCTGATCTGTTTTAGAGTCCATGACAGAAGTATAAGCACCAATTCCAGCTACAGTGGCAGTACTTATACTTTTGACTTTATGTGCAAAACATTTTATAACTCAACTGGAGCTCTCCAGCAGAGTTATTGGCCTCTCCACTCTGTGCACTGTAATAGGAGAGACTTATGACGCCCACTCTGCCCTTTCTGGCCTGCCTCTGCAGTCTGGCTTCAGTCTTTACAGACACCGCCAGTCAGAGCAGCTTCAGCTGCTGTTCATCATCTCCCACAGCAGCACTTACTCTGCTCTGCAGCACTTCAGATCTGTTGTTGTAATCGCTGTCACTCACGACCTCTTATTGGCTGAACACCAATGAGTCAGTTATAGATTCAATGTAAAAATAAGAGCAAACTATGAATGCACAACTAAAGCAGCAATAAAAATGCTGAATCTATTACCAAAGTGCAAGTTGTGCAAGCTACTGTGTATGCATGCCATGTGTTGGGTTTAGATTTTATTATTGTCATTTGTATTAGGAAACATTTAACCATATATTCTTAGAGGTGTATAATCAATTGTGTAGTGATAAGTTGTGTGATCTTTAACAGGCTACAGAGGCTTGGTGTGTATTCCACTAGAATGCACACCTACATCCTGGGAGCATGGGAAGAGGTCGCATCTTGTCTTAATTGTTTTATGGTAGGATTAACGTAGCTACGTCTGTTCTAGTCTAAGTGCTTTTCTGTTTAGATGAACTGCTGGACTTCCTCACCGGGGGGAGTCTACCCTCTTCCTGACCAAGGATGTTTGACCCTTTGATCAGCAGTAAAACACACACACACACACACACACACACACACACACACACACACACACACACACACACACACACACACACACACACACACACAGTATTCTTTGTTCACATGTATACCTATGTAAGATGCTATATGTTAATGACCCTATGCATATTCATGTAACCACAATAAAAGGAGTGCTATGGGGAGCCTGGCTGAGAGTCTGATGGTGGTCAAGTGGTGGAACGACGCTTGGCTCCAGCCAGGTCTCCCTCATGCATGAGTAACCAGAGAACTTTGGTGCCTTGAGTCTTGCTTTTTGCTGTGTAGCAGATTGTCCTTAACGTTCCAGCGAATAGGTTTATGCTACAAACCTATCACCATGTGTGTTAATTTAGATACATAATTTTCTTTGTTCATCAATGATTAGTGGCTTTAAACACAATACTTTTAAGTTAGAAAACCACCACATCATCCTCCAAAGTGGCTTCTTGACCAAACCTGCCAACAAGCATGGAACCCTCCCTTATCCCTCACCCCGACAGTATCTCTCTGATTCAACAGAAAACAAATCTGCTGTTGCTGTGATGCAGAAAACTGTGGTTAGGTAGTTCAACAGGTTAGAAATAAATAAATGAGTCTTTCCTTTTGGATTCCAACATAGAAAGCTATGTTAAATAGATCTGTTCAGTAGTCTGAAGGGAATGAATGATGTGACGAGCAGGATGCACGAGCAGACAGGACGCAAAACCGAAATCTTTTATGATAGCACGTGCTAAAGAGTTGAGCCTCACACAGGACAAGTAAAGAAAATAGTACAGAGTTTTGCAGAATTAGCAGTTAGCTCCATTTATCTGCTTAAAATTCATATTGCTGTGAACTGTTTTGAATTAAAGGAAGTAATGTGAGTGAACTTCCCCTTAACTTGGGCCCATCTCACCCTTAACCTTAACCAGTTCTATCTTATAACTAGTTGTGTCTTACAATGTGTAACATGACCCAGACCTCCTCCTGAAACCTTTTATTTTCTTTTATAATCTGTCCTATAGATATGTAAGCCTCAGTAACCACACACTAACAATTCATATCACGCTTTCGTTGTTGATCCTTTTATCTTGAAAAGTGAGATTCTTCATCACCTCATAGCTTCACAGTATATTTGAAAAAGTATGGCTCAAGATTGGCTGCCTGAATAACATGTCTCATTTCTACCACTGTGAGTTTCATAAAAAAGCCTTAAAGTGTCTCAGAACGACTACAGTGAACTTTGCTCCTCCTCTGCAGACTGAACTGACAGAGGCAGAGCAGCCAGGCAGGAATGCACGGACATCATGGCCACAATTATGACAGGTCCTCAGCTAACACAAGAGATTTTCTTCAGTTTATGGACCGCAAATACGAACTGCAGCATCAGCAAAAGTATTGATTTCTGCACACCTTCAGTAAGACTACCTGCACTGCCGAGTTTCATCTCTCTGCCTCCAGTTAGATTCTACTTTTTCCCCTATTTTCTGTCAAATTTGATTCAAGGACACCTCTACCTACCTTTTCTGAGCACTCATTAAAAACTGCCCTCACACTCGCAAAGTCTCTATGCAGTCAGCCTTCCCACAAAGGGCTTATCCTAATTGTGCATAGCCCTTTTCTAACCTTTATCTTTCTAAGGAAAGTCAGTGGGAGCATGCCTGCTGTCGTTCACTGGCCTGCTTCATATTCACATTTGGGAACTGCCCAAAATTGCTGAACAGCATTAACTCCAGTCAGCCAGTTGTGGAGCAGCAGCTCTGGAGTTCATCGTGGAAGTTGTCGAGCGATGGTGGAAGAAAGGAGGGGTTAGTCATTGATTTTCCCAGCCACTGATCTACACTTCCAAAGCCGCCAGCTGTTCCCTTTAGGCTTCTGCTGCCCTATCATAATGGCATGACAAATGGGCCAATGAAAAATGTAGAAGTTCAGTAAAATTCAGTGACCATCATTGCAGTTATCATTGCTGCCCATGCCACAGGGAGCACAGTTCACCCGAACAAATTATGCATTACAAAAATGGTGCTGCACCCCTCAGCTTTTCCAATTTTTTTTTCTATGCTTTTAAAAGGATGTTAAAAAGTTCACCAGATTTGTTTTTTCTTACATCGAGCAGCTCTCTGTGGAACACAGGCCCTCGTCTTCTTTGGTAAACCAGTTTAACTCTGAGCTACAGCAGCATAGTAGTAACATGAGGGACTGACTTCAGCCCACACTGCAATAAAAGAAGAAGGAAAAGATGCACAAAAAAGAGCGATCAAGACTAAATATTACAAAGTTTATCCACAGTAATATAATTCTGCATAAAACTATATAACTATATGACTATAACAGTACAACCGTGGTTCAAGGGGTTGGGAATCTCATCTGGTAACCGAAAGGTTGCCGGTTCGATCCACAGCTCTGTTTGTCTTGGTCGTTGTGTCCTTGGGCAAGACACTTCACCTACCGCCTACTGGTGATGGCCAGAGGGCCCGATGGCACGATATGGCAGCCTCGTTTCTGTCAGCTGTGGCTACAACTGTAGCTGCCTCCACCAGTGTGTGAATGTGAGAGTGAATGAATAGTGGAATTGTAAAGCGCTTTGAGGGTCTTAAAAAGTACCATATAAATGCAATCCATTATTATTATTACAAAGAGGGCAAAACTGAAAAGAGATGTTTCCCTGATCATCATCATGGAGCAGAGGAATCCTCTTGCAACAAATTTAGTGCAATACTGAGGGAATATACTGGGAATATCCAGTGAGGCCTAGACTAGAGACCTGTTTACTCAAGGCTAGTAACAAACTGGGGACCTCTGTGTATTTTAGTGTAGCCTGGCTAAATTAACCAGCCCAGAACACAGATTATCTTTGGGGTTCTTTTAATCTGAATGATAAAGTAAGTGCTCAGAAGAAAATAACAAGGTTGTAAAAATAAAGAAATAAAATTGTTACAGACAGCTCCTATCCAGTAACAGCTTTGTGCTCTGGTAACCCACTGCTACTGCAGGTTATTTCCCCAACTTTATCAGCATCTGGAACTCAAGGACATCTAGCGTCATTTCGTGTCTGATATAAACCCAAACATAAATAAAACAAAACTTAGCAGTGCAAAGATAACTGTAGTGGCTTCTCAGTGCATTAATCCAGCAGAAAACGGAATATGGATCCCTCTGAGACGAACGGCGAAGTTGGTGGCAGCCACTCCTGGTGCCTTAACTGTTGCACACTTTGCGTTCAAAACAGATCACGCAGCGGAAAAAAAAGGCATTGCACACCCACATAAAACCAATGCAAGCTAGCACTCGGGCATGTCTCCGTAGATCCCCATGATCCCTTCCGCTCTCAGAGGTACCCCAAAAGAAAAACAGCGCCATCCAGTGGCATGTCCCATAATATTGAACTTCCACCCGGCTACATTAGTAACCTTCTCGTGGGTCTGTGTTTTGTTCGCAGGATAATCTCTTTTGCTCAGAATTACTGACATCTATGGTTGGAAGCTAAAAGTTCAAACATTTGTTCAGGCTTCTGTGTATTTACAGGCAGTGTGAGGATATGATGATCTGCGCCTTGCTGATCCCACAGGTCGGGACAAGTACAGTATATAAAGAGACGAGACAACGAGACTCCAGTTCCATTCAGTGCAAAAGAACAACAATAAATATAGGAAGAGTAAGAATGAATTTATATACACTTTGAGGTATGTATAATCTCAATTTACAATTGAGATTTAAAGTGACTTTGAAGTGGTTTAAAATCCAACATAGCAGCTTTACAATCTCGTCCTTCTTCCAGATCTCTCTTTCCTTCAGGTTGTGTCCTTGCTCATGAGTCTCCACGAGCGACTGCAAAGGGGAATCCTTGGGTGTGAAAATATTATCTATCGATAATCACTCCATCCTCCTGTCAAAATGTGGTCACTTCTGATTGGCTGCCATGTAAGCAGTTAAGTGCCAGCCAAAATGTGACCTTGATAGCTTTAAAGGCAGAGCTGAGATGCAATGGATGAGACCACTGTGGGCGCTTCCCCCTGTTATATACAGTCTGGTGTTTATAATCAAAAGAAGCCTTTGATTTGGATCGGAGATTTGAGATTGATGTCTGTGATCTGGACAAACTATGTTAATCAGTGGTGGAAGTGTTGCTTTTATGAATTATGGGCATGACAGATTTGCACAAGATTCTGATCAGTGATGACCACAGCATGTTTGACTAATAGCAAGAGGTCCCAAATGCTAGTCCTGTTCAAATAGCACTTACGTGGAGGTGTCCCATTCTGGCTCCTTAGGCAGTGCGCTCAAATGACCTCTTTTTGTTCGTCTGAAAACAAAATTGTCGAAAATTTGCTTTGATTGTGAATTTTAAGAAAACTAAGAAGATTTAAGAAGCAATGCAGCCAAAGTGGGAGAGTGAAGGATGGAAGGGAAGAGGAAAGCTGGATTACAGAATGGACGAATATATCAACTATTGATGATAGACTAGACTAGATAGACTCGCACTATACGTCACCACTTTGGTGACATCCTTAGGTTTACCTCTTTTGCCTGGTTTAAAGCCAAAGAAATCCCAAATTGGTGACTTTATGTTTCTTTAGTGCTGTCAGCGTTAACTCGCCGTCATGATTGACTAACACGATTAACAATTAACCCATCTGGAGACAACAATCCCTGAGATGTCTCTGTCAACGCATTTCAGCAGTTTGTCCAAATTCTGTGCATTCTGCGCTCCAGATGGGTTGAGACCATGTTTGGACTTCTTCTGTGTTGTATGATTACATTGCCCCACCCATCAAAAAGTCTGCGCATGCGCAAATATGTTGCCCAATCGGTGATTGTTGGACTGACGATTGCTGGTTGGAAAATCTTTACATATCACCCAACCCTAGACAGAGTGGAAAGCTGCTTTCAGGGCACGATCAAATCCGTGTGTTAACTATGCTGGCTTCCTGCTCTGTGTCTCCTCCTATTCTGACCTGTTTTATCTCATTTATTTTTCATCTCCACGTAGTTTTTCAGTACGTCCCACAGATCTAAATTTGACAGTGGGCAAGTGGGCAATATAGACGGGAGAGGAAGTTGTATTTTTACAGTACTCCCCCCTCCTTTTCAGCTCTGCCCTGGGGCAGGAATAACCTGACCAGCTTTCTCCTTCACCTCGTTCACTTACTGTCCCTCTCTCTTTCTCACACATGCACACACAAACTCAAACACTCGTGCACTCGAAGGATTATGGGTCCAGGGAGAGATCAACCTCAGTCAGCACCAGGAAATGAATCTATTGATTCTTCCTCCTTTAATATTCTCTTCCGCTCCTTTTTTTCGCTTTCTGGGCTATTCCACCAGTGTGTGTTTGTGTGTCTGCATGAAAAACTATATGTGGGTGCGCGAATTTGAATTTGTGTGTGTGCTAGCTTTCTAATTACCATCCTGCCTGGCTCTCAAAGGAGAGATTAAAGAAGAGAGAGAGAGGTAGAACAGAAAATTAGAAAGCTGGATGGAGGGGGCGATAGGAGAGGCACAGATTGCTGCAGTGCCGTGAATGAGAAGATGTTTCTTTGACTCAGCTGATACAGAGATATGTAGATAGAAGTGAGGAAGGAAGAGAGCAAGGTTTGAGGAAACGACAGCTGATCATATTCTGCTGAGATGATGAGGCATTAGCTTTCCTCTTTTACAACTCACTCCCTTTTCTCGTTTTTCTGCCTTCTCCCATTTTCAGTGCACAGACCTTTACAAAGTCACTGTAATGTCATCTTCTTTCTCTCTCTCTCCTCCCTCTTTCCGTCATATCACCTCTGCATACTTCCCTCCTGCCCTTCCACATCTATTCTTTTTCCTCCCTCTGTCCTCCCTCCATCAGCCAAATGTCACTTTGTCCCACCGGGTCTCCAGTTAGAAATCATCTGGTATAGAAGATGACAGCGGGGGCTTTTAGGCTGAGATCACATCAGAAAGGTTTTCTCTCATGCTCACACTCAGAGCTGAGCTTGCAGTGTCACTGCCACAGACAGCAGAGCGACAAATGTATCATCCTCAATGCTAGAAATTTAGAAAGCATAATTTCAGTCATTTATGTATCTGAGATGGGCTGGAGGGAGCTGAAATATCTTATGACAGAGTATGAATAGAAAGTAATAATCTTTGAGAAAGATGTTTGTATTAAACAGATTTTTAGTGCAGTTTGCTTTTCATCTAGCCTCGCCAACATGCCAGAGCTTGTTTCGAGCTAAGAGATAACCACGAAATGAACACTGACTTCCTGTCAGCCTGATCTGCACTTCAAAATGAACTTCAAATTTTACATTTTTTGTTTAATACACTCTAAAACATCTAAAACGTTTAGCTCCTGTGATATGAATCAACATTTTCCAGTTCTTTAATCCCTTGAAGCACATAAAGAAAACATATGCTATGTATATAACTGGCACACATGTAACCATATAAACCAACTGATTCAACTTCATATGAAATTATATATCTGGTTTATTGATGACACATGGCTCTGTGGCACAGTGGATGGTGTGTTGGACTTCAGAGGAAGTTGTGCAAAGTATCCACGTTACTAGCAAACACTAAAAGCAGGGTCTTTATCAGCATCTATCAAGCATGGAGTCTGGCACCTTGCAGCAAGAAGGTCCCGGGTTCCAGTCCACCATCTGGCCAGTTCCTTTCTGTGTGGAGTTCTCATGTTCTTCCCCTGTGTGTGTGGGTTCTCTCCAGGAACTCCGGCTTCCTCCCACAATCCAAAGACATGCAGTTTGTGTGCTGGCTTAACTGGTCGTTCTAAAATGCCCACAGGTGTGACGGGTTGTCTGCTCCGCCCCCTGTGACCCTGAATTGGATAAGCATCTGGCAGTTAATCATTGCACATCTGATAAAATGAAGCTGTTGGCTTGCATGAATTTCCATACCTCGAGCACTACCGCTAACAGAGACCTGCTGCTGCTGTATACAGTTTTACATCCCCATCTCTTTCAGCCTGATGACCGATGACCAGCTTGGACTGTAAATAGTGACCTCCATCTATATGTCATATCTTCAGCTTGTCTTGCATCCATATCAGTTTCCCCACCAGATTTCTGTGACACTCGTTTTCAGCCAGTTACAGCCCCTTATACAAATAATGCTGTGAAGCCATGACCATGTTCCACACACTTTCTGCTTCCCAGACAAACATTTCATTATGTTTTCTGACCACTGCTTTTGCCTGCTGCTTGTAAGGCTCATAAATTACATGGGTTTTGTATTCTGTACTGTTTCTTGGCCTTTGCCTGCTCCTTTGCTGCCTGGTTTGTTTTGTGGACATTTATTTTGCGGTCTGTCAGATCTTCAACCTTTGAGTCTGCTTCTTGTTCGAGCTGGGTATACTTTTCTTCTGTACTTTCATCTGTCGTCCCCTACACACATTTAACGCACATCTTGTATCTTTACCCATTATCTCCTGACCTCGTTCACCTGCCTTCACCAAATGCAGCCGTCTCCATGTTCTTACACAAACCCATCCTGAGCCCACTTTGACCTTTTTCCACTAATGATGCCCACTGTCGTTCCTGCCACTCGTCTCTGTGGTTCTCCGTCAGTCTCTTGACTCGTTTTGCATCCATCCAGATCAAGCAACTTGTATTCAGCCTTTTTTTAAAGTAGCATGAATACATTTTTCAAGAGCAGATCACAAACTTTTTTGTGTACCGGTCAGTTTTTTTACACTTAGCTTGTTAGGTCTGATCATCATCCATTCGTCTGTGTGATGTCAAACACACATTTTTGTGTACTGGCTTGTGAATAAGTCATGGTCTAAAAGGTTTCCTTCCCTTCATCTCTACAAAGAAGCTCCTCACGCTCATTCTTCTTGTCTCCCTCATTTCTTCTCCTACACTTTGTTGGCTCTCATCTGTCTTTTTTGTCTCCTGTGCTCGTTTTTGTCTCTTATTGATATTCAGAGAATGAAAGGAAATGAAAGTGAGGACATACAGCGAGATCTTGACCTTGTTTGAGCTTTGAAGGGAATTAGCTGTATGTATTTTATAGCTATAGTGGAATCAAGTTTTCAAAAACTAAAATCATTTGAAAATAGAGATTTAACTTATGTCAGGTGTAAACTTTGATTTTGGGACTTGTATAACAGACACATGAAATTGTACAGTATTTGATCATCGATTGATTCCCATAAAGCCCGGTGTTAATGGATTATGGGATCGTTGCAGAGCCCTTGTCTTCTTCCATCGGCTCAGATCGCTGACAGCCTGCCAGGTGGTTCCCTCAGGTGCAGTGCTAATTGTGTAGCTCTGACTCACTGCTATCAATTACACACTTGGCTTGTTGGCCAGCTCGCACACCCTGTAGGCTTTTGTATTTTTACACCTGTGCCCAGGAAGCCGTTTTTGGCATGTTCCCCTCACGCTTCTGCGGTTTATGTGGCGATAAAGTGCCGGACATTTCACGAGATGTGTGGATGTTTGTTTGGATTCCAGACTCTGAGGAATTTCAGCAAAACAGAGTAATACTATTTTCCGCAGCCTCTCCTTTTGGGCCACCGCACGTTTATTTTCGGATGCCTGCCTGTTTTGGTGCATCGTATCTATGAACTCAGGCCTACTTTGAAAATTAGATTTTTCAAAATTAGTTTTTCAAAGTAGGCCTTTGAAAAGGACCTTAATTAAAATACTTTAAAAAGCATTTATACTTTCATCCTTTTGCAAGGACATGCTCATTATACATCTGTTAGCAAACTTCACTTTCTTCCAAAAGAACACATGCAGTATGAACCTTGTCTAATCTGTCAGTCTTTAGTTAAAGCCAGTTTATCTGTGGTTATACTGCATGACATGATATTTTAAAGTAAGATATTAAATGTACAACATAATCACTTGTCCTTTGTAAGGAGTGGATAATATTGTTATGTTGTTCTTCTACAGATGTAAATTAAATCAAGGATATTGCATAAGTATGTACAAAAGAAATTGTTTCCAAATGTTTCCAAACTAACTTTGGGCATGTTTGCCAAAATCGTTTGAATATGGTATATTTTTAGATTCCTTTTCCAGTATGAAGTGCAGAATTATATACTGCTGTATATTTTTAAACTATTGTGTATATGAGTGTATATTGTTAAACATCTTAGGAAATAAATCATTCATCATGCCTGTTGTGCATAGATGGATGGATGCAAAGTCTTGACCTCGATTCAGGAAACAAACCTTCCTGCAAAAGTAAAAAAAACAAAGGTTCATATTCTCACCATTTAAGATTGGAGCATAAAGTGAGCAGAGGCTTTTAGCTATTTCATACATATAGAAAGGGAACACGGAGCGGTTGATATGAAATGTAACCCTCGAGATGGGCTGGATTTAGTGTCACATCTCATAAAAAATCCAGAGGAGCTCCATTTCATTTGGTTTGCGGCCACTGCATTATTCACAAAGCTACCACGAACAGAAACAGAGGCAGCACTTCTCTAAATCGTGTATTCAACATTATTCATATCATTATTACCATTGCATTATTCAAAACCCTAAATGATACATGTATCCACGAGAACATATTTAATCTGCTATTATCTGGGATCTTTTCTCGGTTTCATTTTGTGGGATCCTAACTTGTTCTCTGCCTGAGGGAAGGGTAAAATAAAATGTAAAGCTCGAGTATAAAGAATAACCTTGAGTGGCTGTAAGCTCCAAATGCAGCGATTCATTTTATTTGAGTTCTTAATACCTCCGCAGACATTTAAATGCAGTGGGAAGTTTTATTTATACAAGGACACAAAGTTTCTGTGTGTATCCTAAACAAGTCGAGTTCTTTATTGTTTGCTTTCATTGTTCAAAAAAAGAAACCGCTATAAACTGAATTTATATTTCTTAAAATTAAGCCTTTTCTGCAGCTTTATGTCTGAATGATCAAGTCACGAGCACGCTGTGTGCATGTTGTCACAGGACTGGAACTGTGGGCTTTCAAAATATGGTGTTGTTCAGCTCACTCAAACTCATGATTGTTTCCGAGAATCACAAGAACAGAATTTAAATGAGAAAACAAGCTCATGATGTCCACACTAGTAACACAGAAGTAAACACAAACTATTACAAAAGCATCAACGATGCTGCTTCATTGAAGGAAAGGGGGTTGTTGTGAAAAGCTGCAGTTCCTTTTGTGTCCACTTGAGGGTGTCTCAGAAAGTGAGTCAACTGAAACCCTCAACACTCATTTATAGTTTAGTACAAAGTACAGTTTCATCCTCTTTGGATAGTTTCCCTCTTTATAACAACTGTAAAGACGGTGATTTTATTATGCTCCCAGCTGAGTACTGTTCAGTCTTAAAATTACAGCTGTGGTGAGCATTTCAATGAAATAATCTGACAAATAATATGACCTGCTGTGAGTCACAGCACATATTTATCTTTAAATATCCACAGAGAGCACAAACGATGCCGTTTATGTTTCATTAATTTACAGCGGTGCACACCTCTCCGCACACTAAATCAGTATTTTACTCATAACACCAGAGGATGTTTAAGAGTCTTATAAAAGGAGATTAAAAAATAATGAGAACTTTTGAAGCAAGTAGAAATATTTCAAATTTACTGTGTATGAGTCAGACTCCAAAAAGGCTCCATTTCCTCTAATGCAACTTGACTACATCTATCTCTGTGCCTGATGAAGATCATGTTCTCATCTTTCAAATGTCCTCACCCACTTCAATACGTTTATGTTTGGTCATTAAACCCTGACATGACATCACCACGACATCATCATGGATATTTTCTCAAGCTATACAAAGCTCCTCGAGACCCAGAGACATTATACAGCAAAGAATCTGAGTAAGGGAGGGAGTGTTTCAAAAATGAATAGCACAGAGAAGGTAAAGAAATGTAAAACCTGCTGTTTTATTGGCTGCAGTGAGCCTGAAACTCAAAGAGAGAAAAATTCTTTGTATATGACAAAAGGGAAGTTAATACAGTCTTTTAAATTAGAAGCTTTTTACTCATACCGAGCCAGTTCACACCAACAGTTAACGACAGTCAAGCTGCTTGTTGTAAGGTAAAGAGTTGCAAACACGAGTGGGAAAACTACAACCATCACACAGTCTCCTGAAGAATGCAAACAAGGGACAGAACAAAACCAGAAATACAGGAAAGATGAGGAAAAAGTTAAAGGCATGCAGAGTACACATTTTTTATTGTGCAGACTCAGTACAATCGACGGTACTCCATTAATAATTTAACATCCATTGCTGGTGTGCTTATGGGAGCAAACCATCGACATCAGCCTCACTGAATAGTTTGCAGTTGAGGTCTTTGGGTTGTGTTTTCTTTTATCTTCTTGCTGGCAAACAGTGATACTATGAATGCTGTCAGTGGCTGGTTATTGAACATCGCAGCCGTAGCACAGGGGGGAGCGTCCACAGAGATGCTCTGCTCACTGTCTATAAGGAAGTTCTTGAGTTGCAAAATGTTCGATAATGTTCATCAATGCTCATCAAGAGAAGGTTTCCAGTGCTGCAAAAATTCTGCTGGTCATTGGTCTTATCTGTCCTGTGGGAATTCATGAAATATTGCTTAACACATTTTATAAAACAGAAAGTTTTTGTTTGGTTGTTTTTTGGGTTTTTTAAATTAGCTGATGTGTGGAGACTGAAGGGTTATTGGAACCTGCTTATAGTAGAGAGGTTCAGAAAAATAAACTATGAATTATTCATTCATTAACATGAAATACAAATTACGAAAAAGAAAGTTTTCCCAGAATGACATGTGCATTATCTCATGGATGGAGGTTATTAAGAAAGCTTCATTTCTTTCTCATTTGTTCAAATTTTTTCAGCTGCAGGCTTGGCCTCCTCATTCCTCTGAGCCACACTGAGAATGGAACTGCCAACCTTGACACCATTGCTGTCTAAATTTCATTCTGGCTCTATTGAAGCTCCGGGTCAAACCTTGACTTCACCTCACAAAAACCCGGCCACAGGCGCTAATAGTAGCTGCACATTTATTCTTTCTGAGAGAGCACCTCAGGCGCTCATTTAACCACGAGTCTGACCCAGAACGCCGCAGCACTTATAGACCAGACGTCTATAATAGACCAGCTGCCTCTCTTGAACACACACACAAATGGCCACATACTGTATCATTTCCTTTGTATCTTTTCTCTGAAACACACACGCAGGCACATTCGGACACAAAAGTATACTCACAATGCCCACAGGGTCGGGACAGACTTTATAATTCCACTCCTTGTCTCGTCACCTCTGCTCCAGTGTTGATAAATAGGAACTGCCCTGCGCCACCTGACACCTGAATAATATATACGCCACACAGGCAGACCCGCAGGAACACACAGGCAAAGGCATTTACAGGCGAGCACACGCACTTGCGGGGGCGACAGAGGACTGAGCACAGCTACTGGCACAAATGAAAACACAAGCTTTGGCTCTTTCATTCTGTTTTCTTGGCCATAATCATAATTATTACTGCTACAGCTGGCTGTGCAAGTCCAAAACGTCAAAGCTGCATGAACCCTTTGAAAGTTTTACTTTCACTTTAGCTCTGCTCTCTAAAACGATAAAGCTGGATATTGTTTTTATAGTGAGGAATTCTACAGCTCATGATCCCTATAGAGGACAGGAAGCTGGTTGATTTTGGACAAAGTGGTGGAATTTAATAACATTTGTTGTTTTTGTACAGTTGGTTACTGCATATAATCATCATTATGTGCAGTCATAGACATACTAATCTTAAAATACTAATCTTACAGGGATTAATCAGCTGTAGTTGATAGCATTGAGTCAGGGATTAATCATTTATCTTATTTCTAATCACACATAAGAATAATGTCTAAATAAACAGATTTGATAAATGCATCCTTTAGGTAACACAATATTCCAGTGATAACTTCAGGCCATAGTGGATTAGCCAAAGCACCAATGATGACGTCCCCTCTGCGGTAAATAGGGCCTCAAACCTGTCCCTAATTGATGAGGTGATGCAAAGAAAGGACAGGGGCCACAGTCTTCTCTGCAACTGGGAATTGTCACCATTAATTCTACAAAGTGGTTTTATCTGAGGTTGTTTGATGAAAATGGGTGAATGCTGCTGGATTATTTACTGATGCTTATCAAGAGAGGGTCAGGTTTTATGGAACAAAGAATAATGAAAGCCTTAAAAGCTGTGACACTGCACCGAGTGTTTTTGGTTCATTTCACCATCTATAATTATAACACACCTCTTTCTGTATCCTTGTCCTTAAGTCTGTCTGCATTCGTGTGTGTGTGTGTGTGTGTGTGTGTGTGTGTGTGTGTGTGTGTGTGTGTGTGTGTGTGTGCAAATCTTTTTGTCTACTGTTTGCAGTAATCTGAGTGTTTCAGAGGGTGGCCTATTTACAGCTCGTATGTTTCTCTATTCAGTCTCCGTTCCACCAATAATATCTCACAGTCTCTCTGCAGCAGGAATACTTTATTTTTTTCCTTCATCACTAAATGTACTCATATTGATATCAGAACAGGCCATCACCTTAGGGTGGCAAACATTTTGAAATTCTTTACTGCTTCTTCTTTACAGACTTTTGTATCACTCTATGAAAACACTGCTGCAATTTCTTGTCCGTAGTTGGTTTTTGGAAAGTATTTTTTCTCTTCATGTTACGCTGTGGACATCGAAGCTGCAGCTGTCACTGCTGTTAAAAGTGTTTTTAAAAGTTGTTCTCATCTCAGCGCGTCTGATTCTGCAATTCTGACAGATGCTGCTGGTGTTGCAGAGATACTCACAAGGTCTCCCACGGATGCAGTGTGCGCTGAAAGATAATGGTTCTCCTGTGACGAGCAAATAAATTCATAATTCAAAAAAGGGAAATGCTTTGTTTCACTTTTTTGTTTCCTTTTAACTTGTTGTTTGGTTAGATTTAGAAGCCCAAACTATTTGGTTACAGTCAGGAACTGACTGTGATTTGTCTTAAAGTACTCACACAACAGCTTTTCCTGTGCATTGAAAGTGTTGCCAAGAGGTCCTAAGTGTTCATATGTGACAAGATGGGAATGACAGACCATAGCCTCTGGTGTGTCACAGCGCTAATGCAAAAGGACACACTGAGCGTGTCGGTGAGAGGCATAGCATTATTTGACCCTGGGAATCACAACAGACTGGTTTTTCTCACTGGTTTGGATGCTATGGAAAAAACAGTCATGTAACACTACAAACTAGTGTGTGAGCACAATCTCCAAATAGCACAGATAGGTGTGTTTAGATTTACAAAAGTTGTGCTGTTTTCTAAACACAGGTGCAAACAGTTCATTTTAATATAACATGTCTGATTTGCCAAGAGCCCCGCAATTTATAGGAGGGTCATAGACTAAAAGATGATATTCATCTTTTAGTTTTCTCTAAGTCACAGTCGTATGCGTGTATGTTAAATGTAGGTCCAAGGTGGCAGTCTGGCAGACAGAGTTATTATAATGGAAACAGGCTTCAGTAATTGACAGGCTCCGATGCACGACTCTAAACCCTGCAACAGTATTTTAAGATTGTATTCTTTAGCATTCCTGTATTAAGAGGAATTTAATTCCTTTGAGGGATAAAACAAAGCGGAAATTATTGACTGACAAAAGTTTACTTCTATACTCTGCAGCTACTGGTGATAACAGTACCACCACAGATTTCATGGAGTCACGTGTGTGTGTGTGTGTGTGTGTGTGTGTGTGTGTGTGTGTGTGTGTGTGTGTGTGTGTGTGTGTGTGTGTGTGTGTGTGTGTGTGGTCAAGGTGCATGCAGTTGAATCTGTGTAAGTTCACCACTAAAAACATTTGCGTTAGCTGAGGTCACTGTGAAAACTCTGTGCGCTGTCCATGGTGCTGAAATGAAACGTTGAGTGACTGTTAAAAAACAAAGAAAAAAACTTTATTAAGAAAAAAAAAGCAGGTTTGTTAACCTTAAAGCGCTGATTGGAATAGAAGCAAACAGCACAATTAAGAATTCCTGAACCTGATGTCCATCAGGTTCTGATCGTTTTCAGGGCAGGATCCAAAGTCAGTGTCAGGAGTTGCCACCAAATCAATGCACTGTTTTTATTGTTAAATTTAAACTCAATGAGCAGTAAACTGTGTGTTGCAAACATTAGTACAATTAGACGAGTGAAACGAGTTTGCACACTTGATTTAAATAGTCTCCGCCCTATTTTTTGTACCTTGAGAAAAAAGCCTATGATTCATGGTCCACAATCATAGGCTAGTAATGTTAAGATATAAAACATACACTGCTGCATCTCCTTATTTGACTGCAATGACACCCTCGTTTTCCTGGTTATTTTTCTGTATTGTTTCACTTTCACTTTTTTAACCAATGCTATCGCCCCCTGCTGGTCATTAAAAAGAATGTTGTTTTAGGCAGTTTTGCATTGGCTGCCATTTTCAGAGTTACCTCCTTGTAAAAGTCTAATCTCTGAATATTTGAACCAAACCTGTGTCCAAAAAACTTTAGTGTTTGAGTCATTTCAGCTGGGATTAGTATTTCCACAGCTAGCTCTGCTGTTTGTAGTTCAGCAGCTGCTTCACTCACAAAACAGTCGTCCAGTATTACTAAAAAAGTGTCTTTTCTTTAGAAAAGATTTTGTTGGAGAGACATCACTAATCCTGGAAATTATTGATCTTCTTTTGATAGTCTTTTGATACTCCTGTGTGCTTTTCAGCTGTTTCTTGTCTAATTTTAAGTAAGTTATAAATGAACAATTAACCCTTAAATTTGACTGAAGACTGTAAAGTTGTTTATTATCATTTCTAGACCTTCTTCTGTTCATATTTCTACATGAAAATATTTTTTTTCTATATTTTTTTCTTTGTGTTGGGTCTCTGCATCCTCCATTGTGACATTTCTTTAATTTCACTCCCTCAGCCCTTTCTCCTTCTCTCTGTTGTCTCCTCTCTCATGACTTCTGTTCAGTGTCTTCCTCTCTGTTCGTTTCCTATCGTCTTCTTTCCTCTCTTCCCTACCGTCTTCCTCACCTCTCCTTTGTCTTTAATCTCGTTCTCCTTTATACCCTTTGATTTTCAGGTTGACAATTGAAAAAGCAACATCCCTCTCCTCTTGTGCGCTGTCTGTCTTTCTTCTGTGTGTATATTCACTCTACTTCAATTTTCTACCTCAGTTTTTGCTTTTCGTATTATTGGAAACCATGAACATTGTGTTAGACTTCTACTTCTCATTCTCTTCAGCAAATCGGGAACAGAAATCATTACACCCAGAAAAGCTGCGATCCGTATCAATGATGTGTTTCTGAGAACCAACAAGTGTTGATTAGACAGCAAAGATCTGCAATGTCATCGCTGTGCTTATTTCAGTGTTGAGCTTTCCAAAAGCAGGAAACATATAGAGCTGACACACCTGACCAGGGGGTATCGTTAAGAGTATATGGAACAACCAGTGTGTTCATGAGGAACAGAGCAAAGGAGAGCATGGGGAGGAAGGACAGACTATGGGAGAGAGAAGACGAAATTTAATGACATACATCAGTGATATATGAGTGAAAAGAGGTGAGAGGAGATGAAACGCTCAGTGCATCATAGGATCCTCCAGCAGCCTGAGCCTACAGCAGCATTGCTGACCTACTTTAGGGTCACCTGATCCAGTGCTAACTATAAGCTTTATCAGGAAATGGTCATGTTAAATCTCCTTTGAAAACTAAAGAGGGCGTGTGTGTGTCCTGAATCCAAACTCAGAGCTGGAGAGGGAGGGGGCTCAGATAGCTGAAATCTCTGCCTCACATCCTACTTTCAGAAACTCCAGAAACACAAGTAAGCCAGCAATCTCAGAGTGAAGTGCTCGATTGGGATAATATGGTACTATGAGGTCTTTAAGATATAATGGGGCCTTATTATTCAAGACTTTGTGTGCAAGGAGAAGGATTTTAAATTAAATTCTGGATTTAACAAAGAGCCACCAAAGAGAAGCTGATATAGGGGGAATGTGATCGCTTTCTTTTTTTTGGAACAACAAGATAATAATAAATTACAACAGTCCACCACATATAGCAGAGTAGCATCAGCACTTAAAATGTCACAAAATTAATAAACAGTGTGCTCATATATTGTTAGTTCAGGGTGTTGTTGTACTAAGAATGGACTGCTACTGCCTGACGGCCTTTAGTAATCCACAGTAGCAGTTTAGTGCTTAATTTATAGGTTTGTGTCTACAGATGAGATGTTTTTTGTTTTTTTATCATAGATAAATGATTATCTGTGGTCTAGCTCTTTCCTTTGAAACATCAATCTGTCCATCTATCTTCTGACTCTGGCTCTGAGTCACAAGGACTTCAGTCTAAGCAGAGATGCCCAGACTTCCCACTCAGCTCGTCACACTCAGATACTGAGATACGTCTAAACCAAAAGACATCCAGTCTGTCCCGAGTCTGCCCCAAAATTTCTTTCAGGTTTAACATGCCTGAAACAACTCACCAATAAAGTATCCAGGAGGCAAAATGTCCAGATATCTGAACCACCTCAGCTGTATTTTTTGATGTGAAAGACTCACACCTCTGAATGATGTCTACTCGCTGATGCCGAGTGTAGACGCCTTTCTGAGGAAGCAAAAGTTTCTCGTGTGGATCATCTGGATTTCTGGATTCTTCAGAGTAGAACTGCAATAAAGAACCAGCTCTACCTTAACTCTCAGCTCTCTCCACCATTACAGCCAAATACAGCATTCATTGGAGATGCTGAACCAATCGCCGGCTTTAAAATGCATTCCAAAAAGGTTATCCAGCCTTGTATCATCTAAATAAGATTCATCTCTAGAATTAAACTCATAGAATCAAACCTGGAAAAGGTCATTCATGCATTCATTTTCTCAAGGCATGACTACTGAGGTTCATTTTTACCTCAAATTAGTTCATAAGGCAGCAGCTCAGCTCCTTATTTGATTTCGCGTCACATCAACTCTGATCATTGGCTCTGTGGATGTTTTTAGAGTTCATTTTAAAGTTCTGCTTCTCACCTCTCGTGGCTTTGTGGCTGTTATTTTACTTTGTGTGCATTCCTCTCTTTGCTTTTCTGTTAAACTACTTTGTACACTCTGTTTTTGAAGGTCCTACATTAATTAAGTTTATTATAATAAATAATCAGTTTGGCATCGATTACATTGGAAAAAAAGATATTAACAAAGTTTTGACAGGAAAATGTTCCAATCTCTTTTCTTTTTGGTTTTTACCCTGAGGGTTTTTAAAACGCTCTGGACTGTGCAGGCTTTTCTTTCAGGAGAGCTGCACTAAAGATAATAAAAGTTCATGACTTTATGCTTACCAAAGTTCAGGCTCAACTTCCACTGGAGCGCAAATGTAACATGAGGGTGGTGAGGCTGCCAGTGTGAGGAAGGTTGAGTCGTTTTCCACTCATTTACAGTGAACATATTTTTGTAATATACAATAAGTTTTATTGGGAAACTTCTGCATGTGGAAGAAAAACCTTGAATATTTTGTGGTAATGAACGGATTTGCATCAGAGCTCAGTTCATAGTTTCAGCCTGGTTATCCGTCGTAGTGAAAAGTGAAAGGAATGTTTTGATGCCTTTGGTGTTTAAACTGACCTCAGCGGTGTTTACTGTGCTGTCTTTTCTGTGTATATTCAAATTAGCGTGATAATCCTGAGTTTCTTGCTTCATCTTTCGAGCTATTAACTGACACCAGGCCCTTGACTTTTGAAGGTAACTCACAACGGGTAAACATTTCAAAGGAAAAGTCTAAAATTGCTACAAGAAATATTGTGATCTTTTCTCTCTTTACACCAAAGGCAGGGCAAAACCAATCAAATTGTCTTTCTGTCTTTCAGGATGATCCCAGCTAACCACAAGTACTTCCAGCTGAGTGATCTGGCATCATCGCGGGATTACGAGCTGTGCGTTTTGGCTGTGTACGATGATGGCATCACCACGCTGACAGGCACTAAGCTGGTGGGCTGTGTGTCCTTCACAACGGAGTCAGAATACGGACGCTGCCACTCTATACGAGACCAGGTTAGTGTGCTGAGGTGTAGCAGGTGTCTGATCCGCTGTTACTCCAGTTGATAACTGATCAGACTTCTGCT
Organism: Diplotaxodon limnothrissa; assembly: GCF_057381915.1. Classification (NCBI taxonomy): domain Eukaryota; kingdom Metazoa; phylum Chordata; class Actinopteri; order Cichliformes; family Cichlidae; genus Diplotaxodon; species Diplotaxodon limnothrissa. The sequence continues at coordinate 39,169,208 of NC_140609.1, read as the reverse complement.
GAATCATATATAGTTGATGAGCTGTCTGCTTCAGAGCACTGTCTCACTAGTCAGTGATAAATGACGAACATGCATGTTGTAAATGATTGAGAAATTCAGTGAGGACCACTGTAGTTTGTTGTTTTTATCTGGAGCTCATTTCAAGTTTGCCTGCAACATGTGATCCAAAACTTGTCATCTCAAGGAATTCTGTATTGGAGAACATTAGTATTTGTTTTATGGATCTGTTTTTGGAAAGCAGCAGATTGCCAATACAGAGAAATGAAGACACCAATAACAACAGAACATGGAACTGGATACATCAGACCATGTGAAAGGAGCAACAGGGGTCAGGATGGGTTACAGTGTAGCTTGTAGATGTGTCACAATCATGGGCAACTAAAGGAACATGTTGTAGATGATATCAGATCTTTTTCTTCATAAAGGATCGCTGTTTCCAGCTGATAAATTAGGAATTTGACGATGTAAAAAGACAACAAAAGACCTGTGACATGGTTCAAAATCAGCAGCAAGCTTACTTTTAATTAAAAAAAATAAAAATAAAAATGGCCACCGATGTTTCCGAGGAAGATGTCATTTTTTCGTCACCCTCTAGAATTAGTGAAAATAAGAGTCGAGGATTTTTCCTTCTGTTAGTCCTACATGTGATCGTTGTAAACTTGGAGAAGGCTCTCTTACTCATTTATTTTGGACATGTCCCAAACTCTACAATTACTGGCTCGCAGTGTGTGAATGGATATCTTTAAATGTTTAAATGTTTCTCCGATATGTACAATTGCATATTAGAGCCGGACCCAATAACTGCATTGTTTGGATCTTCCTCTTCCCTCCTGCGCCTCAGTCTTGCTGCACAAACTACAGTTTTATTCGTAATGGTCGTTGCTAAGAAAATGATTATGACCCTCTGGAAATCTGACACTGTGCCTCAGATCAAAATGTGGTTAGCAGAACTGACTGCTTTGTCGCAGAGAGGATTAGAGATACATTAGAGGACCAACTTAGTGAGTTCTTTGATGTGTGGCAACCTGTTTTAGATCATTTATCAAAGCATAAAGTTCTCTCTGATTGGTCGCAAAAAACTTAGTCTGCCACCCAAGCGTTCTACTTGTGTTTATTGTTGGTGTTGAAGTAATATTTTTGTTGTTGCAGTGTAATCTTTTGCCTTGTTTGTGTGTTCTTGCCCTTGTTGTTGCTTTGTCTGTTCTTTTTTCCCCGTTATATATCAGAAAATCTTAATAAACATATTTCTTTAAAAAGAAAACAAGAGTAATCAGTTCAGTTTCTTCCCATTCTGTCCTTTTTAGTTGGCTTTAAAAGGACGGGGACTATTGATAGTTCTCAGAAAAATCCAACATACGCCTTTGAAAAATGTTTTTGTTATGTCCTTGGTTTGGTTTGAATGTTAGGTAATAAATCTTAATACCGAATAAATGAATAGATGATGAGATCATTGCAGAGGACAGAAAAATACAATAAAAGACATACAGATCTCTTTAATTACTGAACTGTATTTGATTTTTGTTTAATTTATTACATTTAATTGAGTTATTTTTTTATTTTGCTGTTTTCTTTTTCTAATAAATTTTTTGTTTTTTCATATCGTCCTTCACCTTATTTTTCTTCATGTTAATGTTAACAGAGTTTTGCTTTGATTGCAGTACATCAGAAAAGAACCGATAAATGTGTCATTTTAACTGGAGGAAGTTGCTTAGCTTGTTGCTTCTCCTGCTTTTTGACACCTCAGCTTTTTGTTCTTTATTTCTTTTTGCTTCTTTTGTGATTTCACCTTTAATGTGGTTCATCTCAGTAAAACTACTCAGAAATCATGGATCACCCTCTTGCATTTAGATATTTTAAGAGTGCTCATGATTGTTGTACTCTTCCTCTAGTTTCTGGGTGGTACCATGATCATCATCATTGGGGGGATCATTGTGGCCTCTGTCCTCGTCTTCATCTTCATTCTTCTGATGAAGTACAAGCTGCACAGTAACCACTACAAGCAGAAAGCCGTCGCACGCCACGCCAACGTCTGTTCCCAGACCAACGGAGGAGGAGGTGGAGCCAACATCCTTGCTCTGCCTCCATCGTCCTCCTCTGCAGGGCAAGGTAAGATGCTGAGAAAAGCGAGGTGACGCCGCATTTAGTCATTCAATAATTTGACTCCATCTTTTTTCCAGGTGGAGGCATTAATAGAAACTCCCAACCGTCATCGTCGACAGATGGGATGGGAGGAGCTTCTCTTCGAGGGACGACTGTAGTGGACTTAAATCCCGCCCATGACGATGACATTTCCCAATAACACACAAGAAACAGTCCAACCCACAGCCCACCAATCTCTAAGCCCAAACCAATACTCCACCTCCCTCCCCCTCTTTTTTAATTTGTTGCTGGTGCCTGGAGCCAAGCTCCACTTTAAGCCGAGGAGCAGCTCCTGTCATTGGTGAGTATTTGAATTAGTCACATACAAAAGAGCATTAGACAAGTCAACCTGTGAAAGTTCATTTCTGCTCATTAAACATAGATTTGGTTTCTTACACACTGCTCATATTCAGATAATAAGTTAGCATGACTTGGTTCTGTTTAACTGAATCAGGCAAATAGAACCAAATCACTTGTTGTTACTCCAGCCAATAATAACTCCCATTTAGGCAGTTTCTGTACTTTGTGGGGAATTGTATTTGTGAGTTTAATAAGCAGTCTTACATCGCACTTACCTCAGATTGTTTTCCTTTTAACTGTAATTAAATTGTAACTTATTAGGCTTCGGTCTCCTCTGTTCTTCCTCTGTCCTCTGTCAGAGACTCAGCTCATTTCACCATCTGATGTCACAAACAGTCTGAACCAGTTAGACTGAAACTCATCTTTAGACTGTTGCTTAACCTTAATCATGCTAGTGTTATCTGAGGATCCTGAGAATCATCAGTGCTAACATTAACTTCACTGGCACTCGGCCTTTCAGCATCTATTTCAGCATGTTTTTTCCCTTCCAGCTCTTTTCCTTCTTGATTAGCCAATTTAAGGTCATAGGCGGGTGGAGCCAATCATAGCTTCCATATAGGGTAAGAGGTGAGGTGCACCCCAGACAGGTCAGAGTGCAGACAACCATTCACAGTCACACCCTACAGCCAGTCTAGACTAACCAATCACCCAACAACCCAATACTGAACAAACAGGAAGCGCAGCAGGAACACACAGACTCTGCCAGCTGGTGATTCAAACCCAGGACCTTCTTTCAGTGAGGTCACAGTGCTAACCACTGTACCTTTTTACATCTTTGGCTGTGTGGTCACCTGTGGTCACAACTGGTCCAGTTCACCTGCCTTTGTTAGCCGCTCTGCTGCAAAGTATTTCTCTGGTGCAAACTCTATATCTGACAGCAGGACAGCTGGTGGGACAGGTGCATGCACGCTTATAGCAAGGAGCTCAACGCATGGTTTTTGCTGTCCTGTAAGAAAAGAATTCAGTTAAATATGGTGCTGCCAGGGAGATGAGGGAAGAGAGAGTTTCATTTGAAGTTTGTTTGAAATTGAAATGTACAGCAGGCGGGCGCTGGGAGAGAAAGTGATGGAGAGGACAGGCTGTAAGTTGCTTTAATAAACCTTGCGGACAAGGTTCATTTAGCTTGCATGACTGAACACCGAGCTCTTCCTATAAAAAATGCACTTTAATGAGCAGTCACTCATATGGATGAAATACGCACAAGAGCGCCAGCTCAGTGAGGTGCTGCAGTCGGATGATGGTGCTGCAGACCTGCACAAAGTTTCAGCACTTCAACTGATTTCATATGATATCAGTGTTGTCACTTTTTTTTATATTTTCTTGAGTGTTATAACAATAACACTGTGAACTGATAACATGCACCTACTGCTATCAGTCTGCTTATTAGAGCGTGAGCATCTCACTGATGCATTGCTACACTGGCTCATTCATAAGGCTTAATAAAGTAAAAAGACGTGACCGGGTGATGCACATCACTAGATTAGTCCATTTAAAATGTCTTTTATTTCTTTTTAAATTCTTTTTTGTGATTCTTTTCTGTCTTTGGGAGAAACATTTGCAAAATCTTGTCAGAGCCATAGCTGAACTGTTTTTAGTTTTGAATGTGCAAAAAACTGGAGATGAGCAGAAATTTTGCTCAGACACATACAAGCTAAAGTCCAGGGTTGATGAATTCATCAAAATGACATTAAATAATTTGAGTTTTTAATACGCAAAATTTTTACGTACTTTAAGCCCCGAGTAAATAATTGGGGATTATTTTTCTCCAGAATGAGCTAATCTCTTCAATTCAGAGTTAATTAGTAATGACTCCTTAGGAAGGAGAATGTGATCTCATACTACAGGAGAGGAGGTAGCTGAGGTAGCGGAGGAGAGCGCAGCTGCTGGTGCCTGAAGTATTTTTACGTTTTTATGTCATTATTTTTAATGACCTTCTGCGTGTTCTTAGATGAGCGACAGGTTGTGACATGACTCATGCAATCACTTCAGCTTCACTTCTCAGAACATCTGTGTGACCCATACAATCACAGTGTACCTTATTTTACCTGTACAGGTACAGCCACTTGTAACTAAGTCAATAATTTCCAAGGTTGACTGTCGACAGTGGGCGGGTATTTGTACCCTGAAACTCATAGAGGCCAGCTGTGTACCTCTGGTGGCAATTATGTACGTTAATGCAACAGTAACCTTTAGCACTTCTGATCTGACCACCTAGAGCTTCACCTACAGCCGGCTCAGCAAGCAGTTCACTAAACATTCATGCCTCTGGACTGTGGGAGGGAACTGAAGCAGTCAGGGGGAGAAAGCCACCAAGCACAGGGACAACAAATCCTCCACAAAGGCTTCTTTGTGTGAGGCAGCAGTGCTAAACTCTGCACCATCATGCTGCCTATGTATTCAGCAGACTTAGAAATGTGTATTAAGCTAACACAGAAAAATGTGTGTATTTTTTAACATAAGTTCTTAGCAGTTATTTCTTTTATTAGTTCATTTAGGAAGACTTTAAACAAAAGGTACCTTTAAATACATTCTCACTCACTACTAACATCCTTCATTATTTTGCACAGAGGTGATCCTGTAACCTCAGCTGATTTCTTCTTTTTGAGAAGCATTCTGACTGAAGCTATTTTTGTCTTTTATTTGACAGTGAAAAGAAACTATTTGAAGCTTTATTACTCGCTGTCTCTGCACCTCGGACTAACACATGGTCTCTTTCAGTTCCTGTTGCCTGTCCCTCCCAATGCAAACAGTTTTGTCTCCTCCTCCGTGTCCCTCCTCTCTCTGCTCCATCGTTATTTGTCTGATTTTAATGAGTTGTTTTGTTTTGATGCTTCCTATCTCTTTTCTGCTCCTTTCATTTCTGAGATCAAGGTCGTTCTGTTTGCGCGCTATCCTTCACTATAGCTTTTCTCTTTATCTTGTGATATTTCTGCTACCAATTTCACTCCCAAATTGAGATGTATGCCCTATCTCGACGTATCCTTCAAAGCACTCAGGGATTCTCTCCTCTTCACACAATTTATTAGCTATTTCTTTTCTTTTCATCTCTGTATGAATTGAAAGATTGGTCGTGTGTAGTTCAAGGGATGGAGCGTGACACTAACACTCAGGTGTGGGCATCTTCATTCGCTGTTAAACCAAAAAGGCAGAAGAAGGCATCGGTGCCTGTGGTTCACATGCCCACTGTGGTCTGAGACCTTTATATTTCTGTCTCTCTCTGATAATATTTCATAATGAAAATTACAGGGGGAAAAAATGAGATTAGCTCTTTAACGTGTTGTCTCGTTTCCAATCTTGGGTTTCTTTGCTGCCATTGCCTTTAATATTAAATGTAACGTAGCATGCAGTGATTTCATGTGGGTTGGTTTTACTTCCTGTAGACCATTAAAGAGGTTCATACATGATTTCCTTTAGTGTTGGTTGCAATGGTCTGCTTGTTAAGTGATTACACATCGACCGTGTTTCTGGTCCCAAGTCCATTCTTGGAGGTTGGGGTTCTGCAGTATTTTCAAAGCACTGGCTGTATTGTAATGCTTCAGACATGGGTCACCTCACCGTCTTGCCAAGTCTAGGCTTCCTTGTGATTTCCTGAGTGAGTGTGGGAAAGTAGAATGGGTGACAGAGCCTTCAGCCGTTATGTCCCTCTCCCTATTTGTGCTCAGGAGACACACACTTCTGCTTTTAAGTTTTGGCTGCAAACTTTCTCCCTTTTTTTTGGCTTGTTAGAAGTCTTCTTGTTCAGTAGAAAGAGCAGCAGTTCTGTTGTAACTGTGGAACGTGCAGTGTTTTAAATTTCAGGTAGTCTACGTTTCAGGTCATTGATACTAGTTTCCTCATCAGTAGTTCTCTTTCCTTTACGCTGCTTACATGGCTACACTTCAGTAGTGGTTAAATTTAGCAGATTCAGTATTACATCAGGATGAAACCATACAGAATGAGCATATATGGATAAAAGGAAACGCAGTGTAATATCCCAAATTATAAGCCAACTCCTCATCTTCCTCTGTGTTTAAACCTGACCAGTCAGAAGCTTTAATGGTTTAAATTTGCCTTCTGAAATTCATTTACGGCTGACTCACTCCAACAGACATACTATAATCAGACTTAAAGAAACTCTAGATTGGCAGCGTTAGTGCTACAGACCCATAATGCAACACTGCAAGGCTGAAGGGGCTTTCACACAGGATGTAACAATGGTGCTCCTGCCCTCTGAAACTCATTTGTTCCCATGCATTATGTGGTTCAAACATGGTTTGTCACTGTGGAGCGTAAGCACACGGCACACAGCTCAGGAACTCTGTCACAGCCAATAGAAATGAGGCATGCAGCCTGCAGGGAAGCACAAAGGAAGAAAAGCTGATGGTAAGTGTGGATAGACTCAGTCATAGGATACAAGTTTGCATTTGTAATGACAGCACAGTTTTGCATCCAGGTAGACATGTCAGGTCGCTGTGTGTAAACACACTTTAGATTTGTTGTGTGTTCTTTCCAGCAGCTGCAGATCAATGCAAAGCTTCTTAGGTATGATAATTATGAGAAGAGTTGGACTTTTTCTGAATATTTCAGCTCTGCGCCCGCTGAAGATTTTAAAATCGGTGAACATGGTGGCGAGCTCAGAACTCGCTGCATCCTTTGTGAAAACCCCATCACCCTTTACACCTGTGCACCTCTGATCAAAGACAAACAGATGCTTTTGGCTGAGATTTTATATGATCATTGTCCAGGAATCCTTGTGCTTATTTTTCCGCCTCCCCTCGTTTCTCTCTCACTTCTTCTAACCTCTATTTTTACACTTATGAGTTGTTCTTTCCTCCCTCTTTTATCTGGCAATCGTGACCTTTATTTGGGAACGCTTTGTCATCTCTTCCCCCTCTTCCTCTGAATATCCTCTCCTTTTGCTCTGTCCTCCCTTCCTGTTCTCCCTGTTATCTTTTCTCTCTTCATTCATCATATCCTCCCTGTAATAATATACCTCTCATCTAAAAACTCACATTCTGCACACACACTTGTCCGTACACACAATGAAACACTCGTTTTTTTCCTAATGGAAGCAATCTCAGCGTTCACCACTGACCCTTTGGCCATTTGTTGTAGGTCCAATATGCACCACATACATTCACACAACAGAAACCACACAGAGGTAATCTCAACACACCTGCTTCCTCTCCAAACCAAATGAACTGCTGGTCAGCCTGAGTCACTGCTCCCTGAAGGGCCATCAGTATCTTACCTGTTAAACATGCACATGGCCAAACAAAGCTTTACAAACACACAGCGAATCTTTACATGAAAAGGTTTAGTTCAGATTTTGCATCACTCCCCAGCATAGTGTTTCCAGATGTTGCAGGTGATTCCCTTTCGCTCGTACAAACATCATCTGGATGGATTGGCTTAAATTTTGGGACTAACATCTGTCTGCCTCCTAAACAATCTTTAGAATAATAGTTAACCTGCTCTCACTGTGCCTGCTCATATTAGTATGCTAACTAATAATTAGGTTGCAAACGATCACTGAAATATATTTCTGACAGATAAAATCGGACCACCATTTTTTCCCCTAGCTCAAGTATAGAAAGCTTAATCAAACCTTCCTACTTCTTTCTCATCCAGAAAAGAAAAGTCTGTTTCTGTTATACAGAGCAAAACTTAAAGTGGTGAAGGAGATCCTGATACAAGACACATGCAAAGGTGGACCTGCAGGCAGCCAGGTTACTTTTTACAGCGAGCCGTGGGTTTGCACCGTTTCAGGCTTTTATTAACGTATCTGCACAGAGATCATTACACAATAAAAATGCCTTTTCAAGATGGTTGTGGTTTTCTGTGTTTATACTGTGGTGTGTGAGGCATTAGCGATGTATTGTTTGGGTCTTCTGGGTTCTTAAGGGCTGTTCAGGGCTTTTCTGTGCATACTAGTCTATGATAGAGGATCTATCAGACTGATATCTAGGGAGTTTGGAGGCTGGGAGGATGCCTTGTTTTCTACGAGCTTTTCCTGAGCAGGATTTGTAGTGTAATGTTGGGCGCTGGTTGCTTTGAGGAGGCTAGTGCTTAGTCAAGGTTTGGGTAAGTGATATCTGTCAAAATAAATCCACCTGAATCCCAGAACTGAAGATTACGTGGGATATCATACTGAGATCATAAATACTACGGACTTCTCTGGTGGGTTTTAATGTTGTGGCTGCTCAGGTGTACTTTGAGGTAAGATGCTATGTAAAACTTTGTAGATTAGCGTATAGCAGGGATAGAGAACCCTATTATACAAGCACCAGGATGGCTACATGCAGTGCCATCATTGGAGCATCGCTGCATGTAGCCAACAAGTAGCGACAAGGGGAGTAGATAAGTGCTAAGACAAAAATGTCCTTTCAGCAAAGTTGACCTTTCAGAGAAATGAAGCTTGCACTACACAAAAGTGGACATACACCAAGCTATAGAACTGCCCACGCTGAACAGAAATGCACACAGTAATTCAGGCCTGCTGGCTCTCCAATGCAATCCCACCATCCCATCTCATGATTACCATGATAGAGAGAGAGAGTGCAGAGAGGCAGGCAGACACCGGCAGATATCATCACAGGGTGTTCTGTAAAGCCACGAGGCACCAGGGCATCATTCAGTGTGCTTTTATTATCCGAGCCTGGCACTTAAGCAGCACGATGGCACAGTGACTAAACTTCAGCCGCAATGGAGCCTTCACTGAGGCCAGCAGACCCTGCAAAGAGTCTTAGTGACACCTAGTGGTCACGCCACAGTGATTTCGATCGTCTGCTTTTATTTTTACCCTCATGTATCTAGGGAAAACAGAAGGATGCTGTCATTCACATTCATGCATTCACACTCGCACTCGCACACACTCACACTGGGAGCTTCCCAGCTCAAACAGCTCCTGCTGCTGAGGGCTGCTGCAGGGGAAGACAAAGATTTCAGAGTGAATCCACTAAGACAGTCATGATTCTGTGTCATTTATAAGTAAGTGCTCACCATGGGGAGTTCACAGGAACTGGATAAGCACCTCCATCCACCAAAAGCAGTAAGCAAATACCAGTTTACAGCATAAATAAAGCTCCTTAGACTAGTATACAATAGAAGTGGTAAATGGCCTGCATTCGTATAGCGCTTTACTTCCCTAAGGACCCCAAAGCGCTTTACACTACATTCAGTCATTCACCCATTTACACACACATTCACACAATAGAAATTACTCCAATTCTGCACACCTTATTGTGTTTTTCATTCATGATTCTGTAATTGCTATAAGCACCAAGACTACAAGGTAAACAGCTGCCTTAGCAGACAGAGCTGCCATGTTCAGGTCTCTCCGCTGACGCTCTGTGAGATATAAGCCTGGGGCCAGCCGAGGATGAGCAGAGACTTTCCCCAAAGCTGGGCCAGTGTTTTCTTTTCTGCTGTGTGCTAAACTCAGATAGGTGTTGATATCCTTTATTGACCTAGGCGAGATGTAAACCCATGCCTTCTTCAAGGACCCAATGAGAGGAGAATTAACTTTGAGTAAACCCTGCCTGCTCCACATGCAAGGGCCCTACTTTAAACCCAGGACCATTTTGCTAACCAGTTAGCTACTGTGCTGTACAGAGATTAAGTATCACACTCTGTTTTCTTCACTCTGTATTTTGCAAAATGATTCTTCCCTCCGACTCAAAAAACTGAAGGCTCTGCCTCCCATTCTACTTTTAAATACTCTAGTGGCCTGTTATGCTTGGTGATGGCATGCCAACTCTTGGTGAAGTCCTGGTGGTTCCAGACATCTTCTGTTTCATATGGCAATGGCTCTATTATATTCGAGCTTGCTTTTGTCTTGACATAATATGTACATTGCAGGACATTAGGAAGCTGTGAATGACAGGGAGGTGGCAAATGTAAGTGACAAAGAAGTTATGAAGAGTATTGCTGGCGTGGTCGGGTTCTATTTGGAAATGGTTTGTGAGTATGAAATTTATGTGAATTTATCACCAGAGCACGATACTAATGACATGTATGGACATCAGACGTTGGTATTTAAAATAATTATCAATACAATTCAATTCAGGTAGATTTATATATTACCAAATTACAACAACATTTACCTCGATGTGTGCAATACTTCAAGACAAAGACCCTTAAAGTATAAAGTATGAAACATCAAGTGAAGAAACACGTCAGTGGCATCAGTCACAGATCAGCTAGATGTGCTATACCTGTGCTATACCTGTGCTATACCTGTGCTATACACCAAGGTACTATTTGAAGCTTCAGGAATGTCAGCAGCATGTAATCTGTCATTCTACAGCAAAGCCGCACATGAAATGAGGTAGTTTAGAAAGCGGTCATTCTTTAAATGTGATGTTCTTTAAAATGATAGATATATTAGCTTCCTTAAAACCATAGAATAATAATAATAATAATAATGACAATTATGTATTTACCATAACTGTTAAAAGATAAGTTATTTCCCTTTTTGTTCCATTCCTTATATACAGAGCTGCTTAAACTGAATAAATTGTGTGAGAGCCCATTAAGAGAAAGCAGTGAAGTCCCAACTGAGGCTCTGCTGTTTCCTGATATCTATTTTTACAGGGAGGCCTTTGAAATATAATTTGCAGCATAACATTGCCAATGGCTGCATAAACCCTTTGACAAAAAAATAAAACAAACATTATTTGTTAATCTCCATCTGAAAAGACCTGCGTAAATGTGGCATGGAAGTAGAAAGCGACGCTGTCAACAGTGGGCTTATATCGTGAAGGAGACAGCAGTCCAAAGATAGAGAGAGAGAGAGAGAGAGAGAGAGAGAGAGACAGAGGGGAGGATTATGGTCTTAGTATATTTAGTCCGTGAGACAGATGAGGAGGCAAAAAAGAGAAATAAAGCAAAACGACCAACCAAACAGAGAGAGAAGTGGAGATGAGTCACTGAGCCCCGAGACAGTTATTGACAAGAGAAGATGGAGGGATAAAGAGAGATGGAGAGAAAATAAGAGCTCGGTGATGTGGGAGAGGTGGTGGTGGTGGGGGGGGGGGCAAACTTGTGTGAGCAAGAATGACTTTATTGATTATTCGATCTGGGAAACTAGTGTGATCACAGTCATCATTTTTCTGTTGGTTGTGAGTTATGGATGCAGGGATTGATGAATTTGTGGAAGCGATGATGATGCTTTCAATTGAGAGTCGATCTACTTTCCACTCTCCCATGAATGTTTTGTCAGGATGTCAAAATGCAAGTAGGATGGATGGGTCATTTAATCACCAAATATTTTTGGTCAGTAAACACCTCATTTGAATGTTATAAATCCAAGAAGTTTAAGAAAACTTTTTGTGTTAAATTTAATTCATAATAATCAAAAAACAAGCAACCCTCAAGTTAATTTCACAACTGTGGGACAGACTGCAGTGGGCTTATAAGGAGCAAGTCTCACAGTCTGTGGGTTTATGATGCAACCACACCTACCTCCTCATCCACCCTGCTGGTGGTTATACTGAGGTAGGAATCAGGCTGTACAATACAAACTGCCCCACTCATTGACCGATCGAAGGTGTTGCAGCTAATTAAGATTAGCTCCATCCTTCCAGCTTCTTCCACTTATCCGGGGCCGGGTCGCATTGGCAGCAGCCTAAGCAGAGAAGCCCAGACCTCCCTCTCCTCGGCCCCTCCCCCAAGGTGAGAGATATAATCTATCCAGTGTGTCTGGGGTCTGCCCGGGTGCCTCCTCCCGGTGGGACTTGCCCGAACCACCTCAGCTGGCTCCTTTCGATGTGGAGGAGCAGCGGTTCTACTGTGAGCCCCTCCCGGATGGCCGAACTTCTCACCCTATCTCTAAGGGAGAGGCCAGCCACCCTTTGGATGAAGCTCATTTCCGCCGCTTGTATCCGTGATCTCGTTCTTTCATTCACGACCCACGGGTCATGACCAAAGGTGAGGGTAGGGATGTAGATCGACCGGTAAATTGAGAGCTTCACTTTTACGCTCAGCTCTCTCTTCACCACAATGGACCGGTGAAGAGAGACGGATTGGTGCTGCGGCCGCCGCACCAATCCGTCTCTCTCCCGCTCCCTTCTCCCATCACTCGCGAACAAAGAGCAGGCCATTCCCACTGCTTCGCACTCGGCTGCAAAACCCCATAAAACCATAAAGCCCCAATATCTCTTATTTGTTTTTTTTCTGCTGATCAGCTAAACAGGCTTAAACTGGATAATATGGAAAATTGTGAGCTTCAGAGGTGCCTGTAGGTGGATTAGGTTTCTTTTAGACGTGACCTGACAGTTGCTTCCCCGTGTGTCTTTCTCGATGGGTTGATATCTGAACTCTGATCCCATCTTGTTGTTACTTTTTGTTGGTTGTGTGTTTTTCAGATTTACTTACATTCAGCTTCACAGCGCTGGAGGGAGAAGAGGTGAGAGAGGTGAGAGATCAAGCACACACACAAACACACTCGCGTATGCACACAGGTTGGAGGGTACCCACTCATCGTACCACCAGAGATGTCAGAACATCTTGAGGGGAGAGAGGGCTGGAAACATGTTAAGCATGCTTTAATAGAGAGAGAGGGGGGAAATGGAGTGAATGAGGAAGAGATGAAGGGAGAGTGTAGCAGTCAGCAGCCATTAGCAGGCCTGGAGTCTGTCTGCCTCTAAGTGCTCTGTAAATATCGCCTTGCCTTAGTAAACAACATTATTCTCCTTTATTGGGCCATTATGCAATGGCCTGATCCCCCACAGTATGCAGATTGGTGTCACTCCATTATGTAAGACTTCTATTTCATTATGTAAGCATTCTCCACCTCCCCTCCTCCTTGTCTTCTTCCTCTCTTTGCTTTCTGCTCATCCATCCCATTAACAGTTTCTGACAAGAGGCCACGTTTTTTTAATTTATGTCATCACATATGACTTCATTCTCAATCAGTGTGCACTGATCTTCATATTCAGTGTTTCATAATTCTTTATATTCTTCATATTTTTCATATTGTCCCATTAACTGAGTGATGCCACCAAGATATTTAACCCCAATGTCTCTTCACAAAAGACTGCAGTGTGCTTCAAGGTTTATAATTTATCAGATGGTGCGTTTCACTTACAACTATACAAAGATTTTTCACTTTTAATGTATCAATTTATGAATTTAAGCATTAAAGTTGCATTGTAGCGTGATGCTTTTTGGAGGCAGAATTTATCATATTTCTGAAACCATGCTGGAGTGCGACATTATCAGCCAAGACTGGCTAGATAAGCTAGTAAACTGTAAGTTATTGAAGAAAAAGAAAGCATAATTTTATTTTACAAACTTAAAGCAACAACAAGTTATATTACCTGAAAATTTAAAAAGCAAAAAGATTACCCTATTAGACACTTCACTCTCAGACTGCTGGCTCACTGGTGGTTCCTGAAGTATTCACGTACTCAAGTATGATTCGAGGCAGAGCCTTCAGCTGTCAGGCCCTAGTTTGGAGTCAGGAGGGAGACACTCTCTACAACCAGTAAGTTCAATTCAATTTTACAGTCACCTCAAGGCACTTTATATTGTAAGGTAGACACTACAGTAATACATACAGACAAAAACCCAACAATCATATGACCCCCTCTGAGCAAGCACTTTGGTGACAGTGGGAAGGAAAAACTCCCTTTTAACAGGAAGAAACCTCCGGCAGGTTTCTTCCGGCAGGCTCAGGGAGGGGCCACGACGGGTTGGAAAACAGGATAAAAGACATGCAAGTAATTAAGTAAGCAGATTGGTGCCCTGCTTCCTGTTAAAACTGAGTTTTTCTTCCCCACTGTCGCCAGACGTTTGCTCACAGGGAGTCATTTGATTGTTGCGGTTCTCTGTATTATTGTAGGGTCTTTTCTTACGATATAAAGCACATCAAGGTGACTGCTGTTGTGATTTGGTGCTATATAATAACACTGAATTGAATTGAATACAGTTGTTTTGAAGACTGAAACTAGCGTTAAACACAATCACTTTTTTGCAGTCTGGTAGCCAGCCTCAAGTGGCCAGCAGAGGAACTGCAGTTCCTGACACAGAGCAGAACAACTTAATTTCCCTTGATTGGAAGTATTTCTCAGTGTAGCAAAATAAAGCTTTATTTATTTTACCAGACTAAAGAGGGGCTGGGATGCCCTGTATTTGCATTTCAAATATAAGCAGAAAAGAGTTTGTGGGTGAGAAGGGGATCGTTTCCAAAGCAAAGTATATGCAGGAAAGCTTTTCTAAAAACCTGAAATCTCAGAAGCTGGCCAAGCAGTCACTGAGTCATCAGTACTGAAAAACAAAAAAACCCTGCAGCACACACCGTGGGTTGTTTTTTGGTGTTTTTGTACAAGGTAGGAGAGGATATGTGCATGTTTTTTCTTTTCCCCATAAGTTGGGAAGCCTCAAGTGTGTTGGATCAATAACAAAGAACAAGCATATATTCAAGAAAGCTGCAGTCTATAAATAAAATAAAGACTTCCACTCCAAGAGGCCAGCTCGTGAAAATCAAGTTCACTTAAACCACAGAAAGACAAACAAGAAGCAAAACACAGAGTGAAATTCAGTTAAGTGTTCATAAGAAGACGTAAATACAGAAATATAATACTGTGCAATTGTTAGTACAGTGTTTAATTATTCAGTCTGTTTCTACATTTTGCTGAGCTCTATGTTTGTAAGAGAGTAAATCGCATGTACACACAACGTGCTGTCATCCATGGGTTTCAATAGCACTCTTCTGTCAGATGCTGCTGTCTCTTAGAGGTACGCATGAGGTTTTCTTCTCGCATCTGTGAGCTGACATGTTGGCAGCAGCAATATTAGGAATGCATAGTGGTGAAGTTTGTCATATAGGAGGCTTTGGTTTGTGTCCTGTTCGGGAGCTTTGTGTTGTGTGCCTTCTTTTTACTCATTGGTTTGAAAACTACCAACAACAACCTCACAGTTTGCATTAAAATCACAGTGACCCTGCAGATAAGAGATGAGTCTTTTTTATTTAAAAACGACACAAGCGATCTTTTACAGGTGTCCATAAGTAACGGCTTAGTGAAGATAGTTGTGTTTCTAAACCCGACACGTATGGAGACCTTGTGCCGTAAATCTGGGAGATTCTTAAGATTAAAGACTCTGATGAGGGACCTGGTCAAGACAGCCAACAGCACAGCCAACAGTGGTTACACAGACACACATAAAAAGTATATAGATGTACAGATGTACTATTGATGTATTATTTAAAACAATAAATATTAAATGTAACAACATTTAAGTGGGAGAATGAGTCACTGACTCGGGGTAAAAACAAAGGCAGTAATATGTCTGTGAAGGTTCTCAGTCATCCAGGTCATCGTAGTCTAAGGAGCTTGGAAAGAAAAGCGTCTGGACTTCTTTAAGTTGCTTGAAGACGTTTCACCTCTCATCTGAGAAGCTTCTTCAGTTCTAGGGTCAAATGGTGGAGATTCCCGGATTTAAGCCCTGTGGGAGCCATTTATGTCCACTATGACTGACCATCTTTGAACAGAGGCGGTGGTTTTGAGATCCTTCCCAGACGCCTTAACGCCCACTCACATCCTGGGCCATCTGACCTCAGGAAATCATATGATAGGGTGGGGCCAGGTTTCACAATGAGCTCACCCGAAACCTGATTGTGACTAGGGCTGCCACAAACGATTATTTTGATAGTCGACTAGTCACCGATTATTTTTGCGATTAGTCGACTAATCAGATCATCATCCATTGGACGTACAGCGTACAGCTTATTGCACCAGCAGCATCTGGTCTTATATAACTATCATTAGCTTACAGCTTGAAGTGTTTGTGCTAACTAAAAATAAAGACAAGATGGTAGTTTATTAATTTTTAATGAAATTTGCAGATTGTTTCGGTGAAGTTTAATAAACTCCTTGCTTTCTAAAATATAACAGGACACCGGAGTATATTCTCCAGCGTCTCACACTTCTGATAATCAGCTGTCTGCTTGATGTTTATTCAGCTGTGTAAAAACTATAACTTTAATCTCAGCCAAACCGATTTACTCAGGAACAAATAAAATACTAAAGAAAGCCAAACAATAACATTTTTAAGTTATCTAAGTGACTTATATATATGTTTAACCTGACTAGCGAAAGACGGCGGTGGGTTTGAAAACGATTTGCCGGGAGTCCGGTGTTCTCACGGCGCTAGTGAGCCTAGCCCCCGGCTCGCTAACGAGCTAGTGGGTAACAGACGTCTCCGAAAACGTCGGAGCGCTTTTGAAAATATGTGGTGTCTTGATAAACTGAGCCGATATTTGAGGTTTACACAGCTACATTATCGCCTGAAAATATGTTAAACGTTTATTTTGTGACCCAGAAAGAATAATAAGAGTAAAGTTAAAACTAACTAGCTGCCGCCATTGTTGACAACTGCGCTGGGCTGCGCTATGAATTCTGGGACACAGCTTCTTCTTCTTCGGGGTTTAACGGCAGCTGGCATCCTTGTACATGCAGTGCTGCCATCTTCTGTTTCAGTCCGTTATTACACTCTTAAATCCTACTACTCATTCCTGCGTCCTTTGTGATCTTACAAAGCTTCAAACGATGCGTCGACTATTAAATTAGTCGTCGACGATTTTAATAGTCGACATAATCGTAACTAGTCGACAAATCGTGGCAGCCCTAATTGTGACCTACACCCACTTTCACACTTTGGCTTATGTGATTAGGTAGAGGATCATTAAGGGGTCCTTTGTCCCTCTTGGGGGGGGGGACATTCCCACAGGGCTTAAATCTGGGACTCTCCACCATTTGACCTTAGAGCTGAAGAAGCTTCTCGGATGAGAGGTGAAACATCTTCGAGCAACTTAAAGAAGTCCAGACGCTTTTCTTTCCAAGCTCCTTAGACAGGCAGTAATAATTAAGCAGAAAACTTGTGACAGATTAGTTAAAACACCTTTTAGTTTGGTGATTTAAATGAAAATATAACTTAGTGAGTAATAAGATAAATAATCACCTGTTGCAGCTGTCTTTGAGATAATTCCCTTTATTCACTTATTCAGAGATGATAATGTGGATTTATCACTTTTTTTTTTAATTTACTCAGAAAGTTTCAGTCAAAAAACTGAAATCAAACCTAAAGTTTCTTTATGTAGATCAAAAATCACTCACTGACTGTGAACCACTCTCCATCTCTTATCTGTTTCAGGTGCCTCGTGGGTTGTATGTTAACATCCTTCTTGTGAGCCCTGACGGTTTGATACACACTATCCTCTGATACCACATCATACCAGACCCACACAGGATGTGACCTTTGGAGCCAGAGAATTCAAAGCCCACCTGCTGATATGCAAAAGACCCCACGCCGCTGGGAGAGACATGTTGGATGCAGGTCTGGAACTGGTTCTCGAAACTTTGGATCAGAGGAACGAGATAAAACCCTCACAGAAGCTCTTTTTCTTCTTTCGAGGATGTAAACAATCATCTGATGGGTGTTTGTGTGATCGCTTCGTTTCTGAGAATGTGCAGAACAGATGTATGTGGACAACATTTCCCCTGGATGTTATTGTGGTCAGTGGTTGGTGGCACCGCTCTTCTCTTTCCCCAGCATATAGTCATATGCCAAAGGATTACAACAGTATTATGACAGCACTATTACAACACTGGGAGGACACCCAGACTTCCGGAAACACACCTCTTAGAAACTCCATGTTGGGCCTTGGATTGAAAATATGAGCACATTGTCAGCGTCTTGTCTCAAAGCATCTATGATAATAACAAACAGTCAAGAAACTAAACCGTGAACTCTTCTGGCACTTTAATCATATGTTTTCATCTCATCCCTCTGCCCTGCCTTCTCTGGCTCTATTTCTCTTAATCACTCTGTCTCTCCCCTTTTCTCTCTGATGAACAGCTGACTTGTATATCCTCCAGTATTACCAATCTAACTCTTCTGGCTGTGGATGACTTAGAAAATGTTGACATAATCGGTATGTTTGCGTCCATTGTGGATCGGTTCTCTCTTTGTTGGAATATTACAAAAAAAATTAAAATCGGTGTCCCGAGGACGGAGCCTTTAGGAGCACCAGCGGGAAGTGATTCAGCGTCTGCGGCAGCACGCGTGCGTCTCTACACGTGACGGTGAAAGCGGCGAAAACGCTCTAACGCTGGAGAGCAGCTGTGTGTGAACACATCGCTGGTGAACTTGACCGAAACTGTTCCTACCACTAAACGCTGGCACTCGGGATGGTTAAATATACCAAGTGGTTTTAAAAAATGGCCGGCAGAACTTGCGCCGTCCCTTCCTGCCCCCCCCCCTCCCCTCCTCCCTCCCCCTCGATGCCCCTCTTTGCCGTTGACAGTGTCTGTGTTTGTATGCGACATACACCTTACAGTCTTCGATGGTTTGATACCCATGATTTACTTTGAATATAACGAAACTAATGACCACAATAAGGAGAAAAAAACACAACAACATGCGATTTTATGCTTTCATAGATACAATTATGTGGATTTATAATGAAATAAAAGGTATTTTTCTTGGAAGAAAAGGAATTTGTTGTTATTCACATTTCAAAAGAAGACTTCTCTCTAGACAGAAGCACTCTGTTTATGTTTGTTATTGAGAGGGATTTCTTCCTGCTTTTCTATAAGCAATAATATCGCACATCCGTGCAGAAGAAACAAAGTCATTTTCAATATTAAGAAAGATCAATTGTGATGTGTTCCTTTAATCACAGCTCTACAGCTCCAAACTCTAAGTCTGTGTTATCAATGATAATGTTTTTTCTCTGTTTGTGTACTTTAGCTTCAGAGGTGCAATATAACAACCTGAATTGAACATGTAATGTAAGAATAGGTTATTGTGTTGGGCCAAAACAGAGACGTAATGATCAGGCAGAACACTTACCGACTGAAATAACTGCTGCTTGGTTAGTCAGAACAACCTTAAATACATTTAGTGGAACGGCTGCTTAAGATTCTGGTGATTTTGCAGCTCGTTCCAAGTGAAGGCAGGTGCAAATTTAAGCAGCACATTCTAAATTCATCGTGACCTCTGGAGACAGAAAGAAGGAACGAGTCTCCTGCTTCATTTTAACCCTGTGAAGTCAAAGTGATCACAGGTAGTAACCCAAACCCAACGCTAAAAATGTAAACCTGTTTTCATCTTTGTTAGAATGAGTATGCAGCTTCTTAATCAAGATTCAACAGAACAAATTAATCTCTGAAGGTTTGATGTGAACCAGAGGTTTACAAGCCACAGTCACTGTGATAGAAACGATCTGGAGTCAAGAATGACATCGTCTCGTCACCTTTACGTGCAGAAACACTGAAAACACAATAATGATTGTCCGGAATCAACAATCTACTGCTGTGTACAAGATTTAACAGCACTACAAGAACAAAGCAACATGCTGGCCTTTATAAATATCCAAACATAAAGAAGACGTGTGCCCTTTGTCAGCAGTGCTTTGATGCATTTGCAGCTGTATTAGTTGCACAGGACAACGTTCCCATTTTAGAGAACGAGTCTGGAAGGGTGGCGGTGGTATTCACTTGCAGGTTTGTTGGCCAGGAAACTGTAAAGCTGCCCCTATGAGACGTTTGTGTTTTGCTGTTTTTGCTTTTTTTTTCTATTTTACTTTCACTCATTGGTTAAACACAGGGATTAAACTAGTTGTCTATGTTGAGGCGTCTAGAAATGACTTTGGTTTTTTAGGTTACAAATAATATCATGTGACCATTCAGATAAATAATCCGGCATGTTGAAAAGTGATGAATGGCCACTAACCCACCACCCTCACTAACCTCCAAGAGCTCCTCTATAAATGACCCACACCAGCAGCTGTGATGAAAAAGCAGATTAAACGATTATTTTTCACCCTAAATTCTCGCTTCGATTTTACAACCAGAGAAGTGTTAACGATGTCTGCCAGAGCTGCAGATCATCTTCATAACAAAACGTTTCCAAAACATAAGGCTGACAAGAATAAGAAAGGTTCTCTTCTACTGTCAGACAAGCAGTTTTGATGTTTCACAAAGGATTTTTCATATTTCACTCGGTCCCTGCAGGGTAATAATAGACTTTTTGTTACCGGGAAACAATGTTAGCTATCAATAAGGCTTTAAATAGTTTAGATGGCACTTATACCTGCCAGCAGTAAGGTTCTAGTGAAGTGCTGACTACACTTCCATCAGATCAACAGAGCAGACAGTCCAATGACAGCACGGCTTCTCGGTACACAACACATGCTATAAATGTCACTAAAAGTGAGAAAGACGGAGCCTGAAGCAGAGGGATTAGCTTAATGTCGTGACAGTAATTGGATGGATCGCTGAGACATTTGATGCTGACATTCATGTATCCCAGAGAATGATTTATAATAAGTGATTCTGTGACCTTTTATCTTGCAGGTTAACAGTTTGCTCTATATTTTGATTTATGACCAAATACCTTGAAAAGGAAGGACATGATCATCAGTTTAGTGCTAATTAGACAATTATAACACCAACAAATTAAAACTAAGAGGCAAAGATTATGCAAATTGAATTAAAAGTAGCATTGTGCTGAATTATAACAAAACTCAAAATGCCCTGCAAGATTCAGAAACATATCAGATTTGATTTGGCCTAACTCCCTTTAAGGCTGTCTTTTCATGGACATCTGGACAGCTTTCAGCCCTGCTTCTGTTATTTGGAGAGCGCTATGAGTGCCCCGTCCTTCGCAGCACTTGTGTCGCCGTGATGATCTCCTTCACTTTCATTTTGAGGAAGACAAAAGTCAAAAGGAGCTTGATCTAAGGAGCCGTAAAGGGGAAGATTGTGTTGGCATGGGAAAAACATGTGCCAGCACACACTGACATCCTGCATAGTTCCAGTCGTTTCGTAAAAATCTTTTTACCAAGAATTTTCCCTGAAATAGAAAAAACAAATACATGAAAAAACTCAAACAACTGCTGGTCCCTCCCTGCCTGTAAAAGTCACAGTGAGGTGTCTGTGGGTAGCAAAGAGACGTTAACAGTGGACTCCACAGATGAGCACAGCAGCAACAGGGATCAGACACAAGCAGGTGATGGTGACAGAGCTTTCAGTGTATTTCAGTCATTGTGGCTGAAACATTATGTTTGGATTGTTCATTCATTACAGTGTACAAAATGGCACTCTTGCCTTTGTAAATGTTTCTTTATTAAAGAAAACACAATTTAAGTGATTGTTTAAGTTAAAAACCAGTTAATAGCCCAGTTGTACCAGATGCTTTGTGCTCTTCAAATCATTACCAGTGACTTCTGTCCAGAAGATTGACCCAGTGTGATGAGGAAGTTAGGGGTTTGAAACCGCAGAGCCCACAGTGTAAAAGATCTGTGTGAGGAAGAGAAGCACATCCAGGGTCAAATTTAAAGGCAGCAGCCATGCTGGATGTCCAGAGGTGCACAGGAATATGCAACCCGATGTCACGGCAAAGTGTGAAATAGACATAAATATCAAAAAGGGTCCAGTTCAGTGAATTAAATTAGTGGATGTGAAACCTTGCAGCCTGCAGACGCCTGCATAGATGTCTGTTAAAGCAGTCACGCCTTTAACTTTAAGCCTTAAGTGCATCCAAATACAACGGATCTAACCATACATATGCAAACATATTTATTTCTGCTGTAAAGTTGGATGTTTTAACATGTGAGTCTATAATTACTGACTCACACTGGAAGCCAGCCTCAAGTGGACATTAGTGGGCCTGAAGAACTGCATTAGCTTCATGTTTCAGGCCCAGAGGTTACCATCTGTTTGGCCACATAGAGAAGTATCTCCAGGAATTTCTTTTAGCTCTACTGTTGTTTTTTTACCAGATGTACCCTTGTACTGACTTTACTGCCTTTCTGATGAACCTCCTGCGCACACTCCACCCCAAAACAGCAAAGAACTGGGAAAAGGGCTCCTGTTTTCTAACACTTGCATCATAAAAAATGTAGAAGTCCGGTGTCTACAACATGTTTCTCTTCCCTGAAGTGGCAAAGAAACAGCATTGTGGAATTAAAGAGAACTGGGATCATCACTTCAGCTTAGGCCCTCAGACAAACACTTTTGACAAGTGTTTGTCTGAGGGAGTAAGTCTGAAGAGTTTGTTTTTCCAGCTGTTCCGGTCTTCATTGTCATGTCAACAACCAAGTGCACTTTTCTGCAAAGTTTTCCAACAGTAACTGAGCAGAGGCTGAAGGCAAAACAATAAATGTAGTGAATCCAGTTTCCACTTTTAACCAGTGTTCACAGCTCTGTGCTGCCATGGAAAACACAGCAATAAGAGGAACAAGTCAACACAAGCCCAATTTGTTGTTGAGGGTTAAGGGGGTGGACTTCAACACGAAAGACAGAAAGATAAATATTGAATACTGAATACTTCAGTGAGCATGTAGGCTGTGCTGGAGAAACAAGAGTAATCTACGAAGGCTCTCGCTCCAGACTTCCAAAATCTGCTTCTAACGTCTACGACAGCTAAACAGGAGCCCAAGTCTCCATCAGATGGGCTTTAGGGGACCCTCACAATAACTGAGCACTTTTTCCACAATATTGGTTTTCCAAAACACAATATTAGATTTTCACACAAATAAACAACAAAATTCTGAAAATTTACATAAAATATTTTTATTTCAAACAAAAATCTCTAAAAAGAAAAATGTTACATGAACATCACCCTGGACCCCAAATTCAAACATTTCAGTTGATTCATTTTGAATGTATTTCTTCATCCATCCACTTCCGCTTATCCTTTTCAGGGTCGCGGGGGGCGTTGGAGCCTATCCCAGCTGTCATAGGGCGAAAGGCGGGGTACACCCTGGACAGGTCGCCAGTCTGTCGCAGGGCTAACACACAGGGACAGACAACCATTCACTCACACATTCACACCTAGTGACAATTTGGATTATCCAATTAACCTATCCCCACAAGCTGCATGTCTTTGGACGGTGGGAGGAAGCCAGAGTACCCGGAGAGAACCCACGCAAACACGGGGAGAACATGCAAACTCCACACAGAAAGACCCCGGCCTGATGGTGGAATTGAACTCAGGACCTTCTTGCTGTGAGGCAACAGTGCTAACCTGTGAGGCAACAGTGCTAACCACCATGCCACCGTGCTGCCCGTATGTATTTCTTGTCAGGCTTTAAAGTGCCTGGATAGTATGATGGGAACACTACTTGTGGAGATCTAATTTTTAGGGGAGACTACTCCAAAGTCTGGGACCTGCCACAGAGAAGGCTCTATCACCACAAGATTTGAGAGTAGTCCGTGGGATGGACAGCATTCATTTTGAGCTGGACCTCGTGGTTTTTCCTGGAGCATAAACAGAGAGGAGCTCAGACAGGTAAGGAGGGGCTCAGGCGTTAAGCGACTTAAAAACAAAAAGTAAAAGTTTAAATTGGATCCTGTAGGAGACAGGACATCAAAAGGAGACATCAAAAGCTATGAAATCAGTTGCTACTGATAAATCAGTCCATCCGAAAATAGCATCACAGCTCCTGAAGATCCCGCTGACCTCTGTGCAAAGATAATAAGAGATCTAAAGTGTTGTTTTGTTTTGTTTTTTAATGATCTCTTTGTGTTGTAGATATAAATTCTTATACATTTAGACACTGCTGTCTGTTTAACAGGACACCTTTATGTGTTTGCAGACTTTTCCATAGCACACGTCCTCTCACACACACTCATCTCCACTCTCACACTGTACAGTTTTATCTTCTTCTGTAAAATCATAGTTAATCTTTGCAAACCTTCAGATGCCCAAAAGTGCAATGTGGCATTTGCTCATCCTGCCATGAAAAGCTAATTTCCCCACTGAGACAAAGTGCGTGCTCTTTAAGATGTTTTCTCTTACAGGTGGTGTAAATGTTATAGCTACTGCTTTACATTGGTAAAGGAACATTAAGCTCCTGAATGCTCCTGTGTTTGCAGCTTCATGCTCTAATTGCAACTTCCCTTTCATGAACTGGACGACACAGTGTTGGCGCTCCTCTCTGCAGCCCCATTAAAATGACCTTTTGTTGTATTGAGTGTGATTACTGGCTAACTTTGACTTTAAGCTACAAAATCAGAATTCGGTAAAAACTCTTCAGACATGAATTTGCTACAGCATGACACAAATAAATGTATGTGACTGAGTGAGCCACTAAGCTCCTCGTACAGGTCATCTCACACAGAGCTTCCAACACGCACAGTAAAACCTCTACAAATTGTCCTAAACAAGGTATATTTGGTCTCCAGTCAGGCAAAAAACGGTAGATGATAGATTTTCTCTGCTCTCCACTGGCTCCCTGTTGCTGCTTGCATAAAATCTCTCCACAACCAAAAGGCTAAGAGAAGTGTTTGGAAGAAAACAGCATCAGGACAAGAATAACACAATCTCCTAAACTGACTGGCAGGTTGTTGCCAGTGTAGCAGCAAAAAGTGGGCTGCAAGGACAAGATTATAACCAGGATTACCCTGAAGTGTAACTCTTAGCTGTGTGTGAACTGTAAACTCATCTTTCCTCCAGTCTCTTCCTTCAAACATCCTTCTGTACTGAAACCACCAGTGTTGTGATATTTTGATACCATGGTAGCATTTACAGGATATTGTTTTATAGTGACATTATACAGGAAAACTGTTACTCAATAAGGCCCATTTACTAGTTGTTTTTCTCTTTCTCTGTAATCCAAGAATTAATGTGTAAGAATCACAGGCCGGTACCTCAAGGTCGAAAATACCACAGAGATCACTTCCTTACTCCCATCCTCCCTTCTTTATCTCTTAGAAAAAGGCTTGTTAAAGGCCAGGTGGTTTGTTTCAGAATTCACTAATGAAAGAACTCTGTATTCTATGTCTAGGAGTGTATTTCGCTGGGATGATCATAAATTGTAGCTGAACTGATAAACTATACAAAGGATACTTCTTTGCTCAGAGGGCAGGAAGACGCTTCCTTATTTGGTCTGTACCGGTTTGAACTGAGAATCTGCTGACACACGAACCTTTTTCCTCTATATAAACTGTTGTCTGATGAATAAACCTTTGAGTTGATTTTGGGAAAGCAACCTGAAGCAGTCTGTGTTCCTTGTTCTCCCAAGCTACTCCCGACGTGATAACTAACCTGCTGAACGGCATACCTGAGTGTTACTTTGAATAATTTTGAATCTTATAGGGTAAAGACAAAACTCTGCTTATAGGTGCCCACGCCTCGGAGGAAAACCCGATCCACGGATGACCCGGGACGGAGATTTCTTTCAACCAGAAAATAACTTTTCCTTCTCTAATCCTGCTGCTTACAAGCTGCAAACATCAGTAAAATGTTGTTCAATTGTTTTCCCCTTAATTTTCTTGAAATATTGTGATATATTTTTGAGGCTATTTCACCCGACCCTACTTGCGATTGAGCCTCAGTGGTTTTATTGACTTAATACAAATAATGATAATAAAAAAAACCCTCATGTGTTATTGCACACTTGAGCCCCTCCTCTCATCTGATTGATACATTAGACAAATTGTTATGAGTGTCATGAGTTGTAGAGTAAAGACAGATATATATCAAGGGAATAGTTTCATAGTGATAGATTTTTAAAGAAAACCAAAAGCCTGACGTCAGGTATTTGTTTAAATAAAGGTACAGTCACAGAAACAACGGTTAGAAACCATGACTGAAGGTATTGTGATCATGTGCAGTGAATTGTGTTGTCATTGCCTTTGAAGCAATAAAAGTGCAATAATATGGAGTCAGTCAACAATCTGCAACTGAACTGAGAAAGGTTGGCACCTGATGTGTCATCAGTCAAGTGTGACAGATCAAATTTCTTGTTGTTCTTGTAAAAATGTTTTGTTGTCTATACACAGAAATTCACACAAAACTACTTGTGAAAAGATGTTAAACACATTTAAACACATATTTCTCCACAAATCGTGATGTGGTTGCTGCAGGGAGGTGATTTCACTGTGAAACGACACAGGCATTAGTCTTCCTTTTATGAAGGAACATAGCTAAAAGGAAACGACTTAACTCGAGTGTGTAGCAACGAGACTCATTGCAGATGAGTTGTGCTCGTTGGCATCGACTCACACGATGCTGTACATGTTTTTATGTTAGACAGCAGTTATTTGCAAAGCTTCAGTAATCTGACTGAGAATGACTGCAGTCAGAATCAGACCGTGATTAGAGACAGGTTACCTCGCACCCAGTGATGCGTGCAGTTGCCAAAAGGCTGGCAGTTGAGGGTGTTGAACGCTCAGGTCGGAGCTGTAAAACAAAATGAGACGGCTAGAATTAATATCCAAATAATAAACGTGAGGCTATAAACAGGTGCTGAAGTTATTAGTGAATTTAAAAGTAATGTGTCACTATTTCTGAGGAAGAGAGGAAGGTAATGCCTCTTAACTGTGTTTATTTTTCTCCTAGTTATCATCAGTCACCTCATGTTATTCCAAGCAGTGCTGTCAGGGATCCCCTCTGGCATGCCAGAAACTTGGCCCAATTAATATGGAGCTCCAACCATTACTGTGTTTTTAAAAAGAAACTGAAAAATATTCATTTTTGCTGGCTTTTATTGATCTGGAAGGGGAAATATGCCACAAGTAATGGACCCGAGTAGTGCACCTGCTCCACAGCAGGACAGCTGTGCAGAGAAGTACCTCGGGTTAAAAACTAACTGTTTGAATGATACCTGGAACTCAATGCAAAAGACAGCCAGGTAACCTGCTGATCTTATTTCGTGACACAGACTGCAGGTGGTACAGCAGACATGAAACTATCTTCAGCGTCAGTCTGAGCTGGACTGAGCACAAAGAGTTTAATAAGAAAAAGTATTTTGTGTGCTGGAGGTGGCAGAAGTACAAAACGTTACTGGAGTAGACTTTTTCATGAACGCTTTGCTAACAAAGGCTAAAATTAATCCTCTCACATGGTAGTTTTACATATCAGAGGTTGCTTTTATGATGGTTTTTAAACTGGATCTTTTTGGTGTAATTTTTAGTGTAAACACTAAAACAAAAAAGTAAAACTTTAATTTAATTCCTTAAACCTGTCAAACATGAATTATGACAACCTCAATCAGGAAGTATTTTTATTCATCTTTAGGCATGAAAAGATAAATAAAAATACTTAAGAAAAAAAAATCGAAAAGCTTTTCGAAGTTGTCATAATTCATTCATGAAACACGTCATACATCTGTAGTAACATTAAACAACCAGTGGGTGGCAGGTATGGAGTGACACATCAGTGTCCAGTGTACTGGTTTATGTACAAGTATACCAACAACACTGACACAAATACAAGAAAACAGCCTTTGAATATCCACTGTACACAGCAAATTCAAAAGTGTTAAATGTTTTGGTGTTAGTAGTCTTCTTGCAAAAGTAGAGTTAATTTTACTCTAAGTAGAGTCACATTCTTTTAATATAACTCTGAGGTGTAAATTGATAGTAGTTAAAATCGAGTGTGCATATTGTATTGAAGAAATAAGTGATGAGAATGCTGTTATTTGCATTTACCAGCTCACCTATGTCAGACCTTTTGATAAACAAGATTCTAATGAAAGTGAGAACATGTACTGTTACATCTTTCAGAAAATGTTTTGAAATTGTGGTGCACAGTTCAGAATAAATGTTTTTCAAAAACCATTGCATCTTTTTAGTAAATGTTTATTTCCAAAAGAAATTTCTAGAAGTTCAGAACAGTAAAATTCCCGCTTTTTAGAATGAATTAGAAGATAACTCTTACATAGTTAAACTAAAATACTCTTTGAGAGTTAATATATAAACTCTTAACACCAAGTGTTAAATTATCAACTCCAGACAGATTTGGTGTTTGACACTAAATCAGAGTTAACGTACCAACTCTCCAAAAAGAGTTAAATTAACACTCTCTGGTGTGGACCCACATAGACACTTTAATAGTGTTGAAATCAAATCCAACAGTGTTAATTAATGACCACTATGTGTGAACGGGTTAAAAGCTACCCCTTTTAAGTGTTGAGGGTTCTAACTATAATTAGTATTTTAATCTTTATTTATATTTATATTTCATGCTTTTTAAAGAACCTGGCAGTTTTACAGTTTATACCGTTGTTGTCATTGTTATTATACATAAATAAGTTATAAATGCATAAATGAGTCTTTATATAGGTCATCATTCTATTAGTAAGGCAAGGCAAGGCAAGTTTATTTGTATAGCACAATTCAACAACAAGGTGATTCAAAGTGCTTTACAGAGACATTAGAAACAAGAACAAATAAAAAGCATGATTTAAAATTGATTAAAACAAGCAAATAAACTAACTAACTAATTAACAAACAAACAAACAAACAAACAAACAAAACAGTATATAAAATCAAAACAGATAAAATCAGAACAGTAGATAAAATCAGTAGTTAAATGTAAGTTTTGAAATTTAAGCTTAAAGTGTGGATTTGGTGCTTTATTCAAATGCAGCTGAGAACAGGTGAGTCTTCAACCTGGATTTAAATAAACTGAGTGTTTCAGCTGATCTGAGGCTTTCTGGGAGTTTGTTCCAGATATAAGGAGCATAAAAGCTGAATGCAGCTTCTCCGTGTCTGGTTCTGACTCTGGGAACTGATAAAAGACCGGATCCAGATGACCTGAGGGATCTGGATGGTTCATACTGGGTCAGGAGGTCATTGATGTATTTTGGTCCTAAACCATTCAGAGCTTTATAGACCAGCATCAGAACTTTAAAGTCTATCCTCTGACGGACAGGCAGCCAGTGTAAGGACCTCAGAGCTGGACTGATGTGGTCCACTTTTTTGGTCTTAGTGAGGACTCGAGCAGCAGAGTTCTGAATGAGCTGTAGTTATCTGACTGATTTTTTAGGTAGACCTGTAAAGATGCTGTTACAGTAATCAAGCCTACTAAAGATGAATGCATGGACTAGTTTTTCCAGGTCCTGTTGAGACATCAGATCTTTTATCCTTGATATATTCTTGAGGTGATAGTAAGCTGACTTTGTTATTGTCTTAATGTGTTTTTCTAAGTTTAGGTCTGCATCCATCACTACACCCAAATTTCTCACCTGGTTTGTGGTTTTTAGATGTATAGATTGAAGTTCTCTGGTGACCTGTAATCGTTTTTCTTTGGCGCCAAAGACTATTACCTCAGTTTTGTTTTTGTTTAGCTGGAGAAAATTGTGGCACAACCAGTCATTGATTTCCTCAATGCATTTACCAAGAGCCTGTACAGGGCCTCGGTCTCCTGGTGACATTGTGATATATATTTGTGTGTCATCTGCATAGCTGTGATAGTTTATTTTGTTGTTGTTTATAATCTGTGCCAGTGGGAGCATGTAGATGTTAAACAGAAGGGGTCCCAAGATGGAACCTTGGGGAACTCCACATGTGATACTTGTCTGCTCAGATGTGAAGTTACCTATTGATACAAAGTATTTCCTGTTTTCTACGTATGTTTTGAACCAGTTTAGTACAGTTCCTGAAAGACCTGTCCAGTTCTCCAGTCGTTTGAGTAATATGTTGTGGTCAACTGTATCAAATGCTGCACTGAGATCCAGTAAAACTAGGACTGACATTTTTCCACTGTCTGTATTCAGACATATGTCATTAAACATAGTAGAAGAATAAGTGTAAATAAAATGCTGAACATTTGAATTACATCATTGAAAAAATAAAGATGATAAAGCCACACAACAATAGAACAAGAATCTATTCATAGGCTCTGTTAAGCGCTGAAATCGTTTTTCAGAGCAGCTGTTTAAACAGCAGAGCAGTTTAAAATGCAGGCTAAAATAAATGAGCCTTTTCTAACATGCTCTTTGTCTCACCTAGTTTCCTGTCACTGTGTGTGGGCGGGGCTACCTGAGCTGATCTGCAGTTCAGCATATCAAAAAACAAACAAAAATCATTCAATACATCAGACACTGCTCTCCTGTTCCTCTGTTCATCATTTGACTTCACTATTCTTGAATACACAGCACCTCCTGGCATGCCCTTCAGCAGTTTAATTTTTTAACTGTCAAGTTACTAATGTTAGAAATATTTATATCCCACAGATTGTTGGGTGCTATGTTGTTGGGTGCTGCCAGTCTTTTAGGGTCTGTCTCTACCAGCTTTGCACATCTACAGACTGAAATCTTTGCCCATTCTTCTTTGCAGAACAGCTCCAGCTCAGTCAGATTAGATGGGCAGTGTTTGTGAACAGCAGTTTTCAGATCTTTCCACAGACTCTTGATTGGATTTAGATCTGGACTTTGACTGGGCCATTCTAACACATGGATATGTTTTGTTTTAAACCATTGCATTGTTGCCCTGGCTTTATGTTTAGGGTCGTTGTCCTGCTGGAAGGTGAACCTCCGCCCCAGTCTCAAGTCTTTTGCAGACTCCAAGAGGTTTTCTTCCAAGATTGCTCTATATTTGGCTCCATCCATCTTCCCATCAACTCTGACCAGCTTCTCTGTCCCTGCTGAAGAGAAGCACCCCCAGAGCATGATGCTGCCACCACCATATCTGACAGTGGGGTGTGTTCAGAGTGATGTGCAGAGTTAGTTTTCTGCCACACATAGCGTTTTGCATTTTGGCCAAAAAGTTCCATGTTGGTCTCATCTGACCAGAGCAGCTTCTTCCACATGTTTGCTGTGGCCCACATGGCTTGTGGCAAACTGCAAACGGGACTTCTTATGGTTTTCTGTTAACAATGGCTTTCTTCTTGCCACTCTTCTATAAAGGCCAACTTTGTGCAGTGCACGACTAATAGTTGTCCTATGGACAGATTCCCCCACCTGAGCTGTAGATCTCTGCAATCAAATTAAGATTCATTTTGGAACATTCATGTGTGGCAGAAGGGCAAAAGAGAATGGGAGAAAGATATAAAGTGAGAGATCCATTAAGGGTGTAGACGAGTGGGGCAAGAGAGAAGTAAGAGGGAGAGGGGAAAACAAAAAAGAAAAAGAATATGAAATGATGGAAAAGCAGCAAGAGGCCGGGGATGAGGATGGGGTGGAGGAACAGAGGTAGGCTATGGTTAGACAAGTGGGAGTGAAAGATGTAAAGATGAAAGAGATACTCAGAGGTAGGGAGAGATGCAGGGGAGGAGGGGGGCGAACATAAAACATAAGAGATCATGAATGACACTGACGCTGTCAACCTCTGTAGGAAACAAATACAGAGCAACACTGACATCTAGTGGAAGGAAAAATAACTGCTTACCAGTTTCTGTCCTGCCCCCTCATCCTGTTTCCATTTGCCTGTCTGAGGCAGTCCAGCTGTTGTAGTTTTTGTAGTTTTTCATAAAATAAACTGCTTTTAAATCCTTATATCAAACCTGAGGACAGTGCAGAACTCACTGCTGACTGTAGGGAAAGGATCGGACTGACACATGTGCTTGTATATCAGCTGTGTAGTCACTATGGTTTCATTATTGTTGTGTATCCTCCTCTACTCCAGAGTATTTTTGTATATTCTATTCATTTTAAACCTTCTCCAGCATTAACATCAGCACGCAAACTGTGCACAGGGAGCTGGTGTTCATTCTATGCCTCACACTGTAGGCATAATGTGTTAATGTGCTAGGTAGGTAGGTGTAGGTACTCAGTACCATATAGTGTAGACGAAGCTCACACATTTAAAACATGGTCTTATTTCCCATCTGTTTTACATTTCAAGAACAAAGTTTATTTAAATTGTATTTGAGTAGCTGAAGTTGCTGAGTTCTCAGTCTCTCAGCTGCTTTCATAAGCTTCTTGTTGCTAAAACAACGTCCAGTTGATTACAAAGAAGTCGGCCTTCAGTGAGTCATTGTTACACTGCGATAATACTGTTGTCACAGCAAAGAGAGGAAATTAATTCATGTTGAAATGACACTAATATGACATATTTAAGGTTGCCTGGCCTTCATGAGAAATCCCTTCACATCACAAAGGGATATTTGTCAGGCCAATATCTCCTGAGGATGTCCAGTGATTTTCAGATTTTAGATAGTGAGTTAAAGTTCCTCAAGAATCTTTTAGGTTTTAAAACATTTAATAATCTAGTAAGTCAAATGCCAGATGAGTTAGCATTTACCATATGAACATTTTATATAAAATCAGCGGCTCCCAGACATTTCTGCATGTTTGAAAGTTTGAAAAACAACAAGTGTGACAGATTGTGAGAAAAATAAAACCTGATAATCAACTCACTGCTATTCTGAATTTACAGACTTTTTCTTATTGTCCAGACCTCCATGTCTGTATTTGGATCTGAGAGTTCCAAATTAAGAAGTCTTGACCCAAAAACTGGCACCGACATCACACAATGCAACTTGAATGGAAGCTGACTTTTAAAAATTTGAGGGGAGAAAAAAAGGATGTTAATGATATTTGTGCATTTTCATGTTCAGTGGTTGATCTCCTGTCTCAGTCAAACCACCAAGATTAGCTCATTTAAACCATGAAACAATCATCTTCTAACTTTAATCACGCAGATCAGGATCAGGCTTTCTTTTAATATCATCTTAAGAATTTCAGTATCTCTTTATATTTTCAGCAAAAAAGATCAACTTCAGATATCTTTATTGACATAAACAAACACCAAGCAAAACACAACAGGAACTGGTTAATAAGTCTGAGGCATTTATAGAAACTGAAATCATACAGTCAGGTTGCTTATATCAGATAATTAAAGACTGTGCGGCTGCTAATTAACATTCAACTATTGCTATTCACGAGAGTGGTCCTCTCTGCATTTCCAAATCGTGTCACCTACACTTGAATAGACCCCACCCTGTTTGTTCCTTTGGCTGAGTGCTCTGATTTCTGCATGTTTGGTCCTAGTTTATTATAATGTGCTATAGTTTTCTTTTTATTTAGTTTTACTTCCATTTCTCATTTTTAAAATAAATGAACATAATTGTAAAAGGAAAAAACGTCAACCTCTATCTCATTCAAAAGTACCAAGCTCAAAAATATATCATAGTCAAGTCAAAAATGTGTTTTTCTTCCAAAGTCATAAATGTCAAAAATATGCCGATATGTGTGCCTGTAACACTCAGTTAATGAGTCCTTCAACCAGACAGCTGGGTCTTTTTCAAATGACACATCTGTCTCATCAAGTAATAAATATTTGTGCTTATGTTTCCACCTCAGCAGCAGTTATTGGCCTCCTGCGTCTGTTTTTCCCCTCCCAGCCACAGGGGGGCGCTGTTGATCTTGGCGGTCCTGGCCTCTGCTGACTCGCCCTCCATGCCCCCTCCTTCACTGGCCAGACGTTTGTGGATCTCAGAGGCCATGGTAAGGAACGCCCTCTCCACATTATCAGAGCTTTTCGCACTAGTCTCCAAGCACGGGATCTTCAGGGACGAAGCCAGTTCCTGTGGATGGGGTCAAGTCTTATTAAAAGCAGCAAGTGTGTAAACACCACAGTTTAAAAGCATTTAATGCAACAACTGTAATTCTAAAATTCGATTCCAGAGTAAAGTATTACATGTAATTTGTACTCCTGGATTAAGAGTGAACTGAGTAGTCATTCTGAAAAAGAACCCTAATCAGACTTTTGAATTATTGATGAGTCAACATTTAAATATTGTAGTTAGTTCACAAGTTTACATCTGGTACTTTTCAAAGGAATTTAGACATGAAAGCTACAAAGTCGATGAACGCCTGGCCAGACTTGGCACTGAGAACACTGAGCCTGTTTTCATTCAAATACTGCCGGTTTGTCAAAGCTCCTGGTGCATGTACAAGATGCCCACTGGTCCGAAGAAGCCCCTGTCAATGACCTGACTACTAATTCAATCCAAATCACAACAGCATTAAAGTCTCCTCAAGGTGCTTTTTATAGTAAGGTAAGGACCGTAGGGATGAAGGACAAACTTCCTTTTAACAAGAAGCAACCTCTGGCACACCTGAGGGTGTGGGGATGAAGACGGGACAAAAGACAAAGCCAGAGATGAATAATAACTAATGATTAAATGCAGAGTGATGTGTAAACACAGTGAAGAAGAAACACCGAGTGCATCATGGGAAACCTCCGGCAGCATGACCTATTAAGTGTAACTAAGGGAGGATTCAGGGTCACCTGATCCAGCCCTAACTACTTGATGAAAAAGGAAAGTTTTAAACTTATTCCTGAAAGTAGAGAAGATTTCTGTTTCCCAAATCCAAACTGGGAGCTGGTTACCCAGAAGATGGGCCTGAACGCTGAAGGCTCTGCCTCCAATGCTACTTTTAAATATATGAGCTTGCAATCTCCTATCCTTTCAAATGGTTTGCTTCTTAGTCCAAGTCTAGATTTGGAACAGGTTACTAACACGCTGAAGTCTCCCTGAGAGACTCATAGTTAGTTGCTCCCCTCAAATTGACTCTTTGGAGTCCTTAGAGTCAGTAAGAGAGGGCCAGTCTGTATCAGTTTGTAATTGAACGGGGTTAAGGTGTCTGAACCTCATAGATCTGATAAATGGACTGGTTCATATAAAGAGCTTTCCTACTCTAACTGTGCACACTTTATACAACTTGCCTCATTCATACAAGCATTTTTTCCTATGCTTTTCCAAAGTTAACACTTTCTATCTAACAGTCACACACATTTATACTCCATTGGACGCATCGGAGAGACTCCATCAGAGGTAATACCTTGCCCGTAGATATTTGGCATGCAAAATGGAGCATGACAAATATCTTTGGGACCAATCTTCTGATTAGCAGATGACCTGCTCTACCACTACTGCGACACCAAGATTAAGAAAGGAGTCTCAAGAATTCCTCCCCAGATTGTATGACAGTTACTGCGGCACCGCAATCTAACTCCAAATGACTTAGGTGCTAGGCAGTCCCACTTTTAGATAGAAGTATACCCAGAAAATACCCAGTTTGAAACCAGCTGAGTTGTCCCAGATGAATTGTGCTCATTGGTGCAGACTCAGTCAGAGGGACTTCAGCGTGTTAGTAACCTGTTTGCATTTATAAATGAGGTGGTAATTTTTTGCCAACCTTCAACAATCTGCCTGAGAGTGATTGCAGGTTGAGTGATTAGTGGTTGAGTGCCAAACATCTGATCGCAGCAACTGTTTGCAATCATTCGCTGAATGTGAAAAATCACCACACAGTCACAGGACAACCACCCATTCTTACTAGTCACAGTGAGGTTGTCATCCGGTTTTAGTGTTACTGAAACATTAGGCATGATTGTCGATCTTCCTAACTTGACTACTTGCTTCCTGCCTCCAGTGCTGCCACAGTACGTGTGTCTAAGCACAAAGCCAGACACTTTGTCCACGATGCTAAAACCTTCTGATAGAGATACCAGTATGTGATGATGTCAAAATACCAGTGTGCTCATGTCTAGAATTATTTTGGAAAGAAAAAACAAATTATTTCCCATTTTAAGCTTCCACTTAGTTTTATGATGCTTAATAAAACCACAGGTGTGAAGTTATTTCTAAGTATTTGAAGTTAAGCCTCTTCGCTGCACGTAGCCTGTTACCTGAGCAGTGGCAGCATCCACCACTTTCTTACTAACGAGGTCAGACTTGTTTCCCACCAGCAGCCTGGAGATGTTTTCACAGGCGTAACGATCTATTTCATCCAGCCACTGCTTCACATTGTTAAAGGATTCCTGAGGAGAGAGAGAGAAAGCGAAGCAGCAGGAGGTCTGGAGTTCATGTTCAAATGCTTTTCTTTTTAGATGATGATGAAGACATACACACTGACCTGCTCAGTGACATCATACACAATGATGATGCCGTGAGCTCCTCTGTAGTAGCTGGAGGTGATGGTTCGAAACCTCTCTTGACCTGCTGTGTCCCACTGAAGGAGTATATGCACACACGTAAAATAGCACTGAGGCTAACATTACACAGTTTTTTTTAAGACTTTCATGCTTTGAAAAACAACTTTATGATGTTCCCTCACAAAACCGCTTCGCCGTTTCCTTACAATCTGTAGCTTGACAGTTTTCCCATCCATGTCAATGGTCCTGATCTTGAAGTCGACCCCTATGGTAGAGATGTAGCTTTCGGTGTAGGTGTCATCCTGCAGCAAGCAGTTAAGTGTTAAAAAGGGAAAGTGAGCGTGTCTTTGTGTGCATACGTGTGCACAGTCTTACCGCAAAGCGCAGCAGCAGGCATGACTTTCCAACTCCAGAGTCACCGATGAGAAGAAGCTTGAACAAGTAGTCACTGGGAAGCAAGGAAGACATGCATGAATGAACCACTACAGAGGTTCCATCTCAGATGTAAATGATGTCATGCCATAAAAAGCTGCATAATTTAAATGTTGAAAGCCAGCTAGCAAATAACACACATCAAATACAGCTCTGAATGCTGACATGAATTTAAGAAATGCAGAGGGTGGCACACTTGCAACCAGATTTTATTACATCTATAACAAAAGTCAAGGGTTGATCTGATATTTTGAATGTTTTATGCTCTAAATTTGGAAGATTTTTGTTTTTTGCTTTCATATGAACTAAATATCGAGTGCACAGTGTGAAGGTTGCAAAATCAGTCGTGCTGTTTGCTTGTAAGACTTGCAGTTTTTCACTCAGTGCAAGCACCATGAAGTGCTTGAACCACAAGTCAAATGAAAGTGTGAACCTTGGACAGATGTTAGCTCATCAGGAATGGTTTATCACAGTCACTAGTTCTAGATACTGAAACAATGTTTCACCAGTAATGTCATTTTGTGTAATCACAGGTAACAACGTGGTCGTCACCAAGAAACTCCTTTTTTTAAATGTCTAACTTTTACCCATTAAAGATACAAATTAATGAATAAGAAGCAAGCTTTTTGATAGAACGTGAATAAAACCATCCACACTACACAGTTTTCCATTCAGTTTTATTTTCATGTAAGAATTTGGAGCTACAGCTTAAACCGTGCCCTCCTGGAACCAGGTTGTTGATATTATTACAACTGTTTCTCAAAGCTGGCAGTAAAGCAGCTGCCTGGTAATACTAGATGGATGCAAATTATTGTGTTGTATTTCTGAATGAGTAGCATTAAACCAAAGTGGTTAGCTGCTGCATTACATAGTTTATGGACACATAAGTCACAGACGCAAAGTCGAACCTGGGATCAAATGTCTTTCTGTGTATGGTTTCTTCTGTAGCACTCTTGTCTGCGAGAAGTTACAATTTGTCTTTGTTCTGTTGAGCACCACTAAACAATACCCATCTGCCACAGAGGCCTAGTGAGCCATTGCAGATTACCTACAACTGAATGCCTCCAATTATCTACTCTTTTTGCTTTTTTTCTACAAATTGATAGAAACATGCAGCAAATCTATGGACGGACATAAAACATTAATTCATCACAACTTACAATTTACTGATAAGCTCAAATTAGACACCTCAGCAATAAAACTGGCTTGTATGTCTTTTTAGACTGACATACGTCTGATACGACTGATCTCTAGTTACAAAACAAAGGTTAAAAACAAGGGTCGGGCATGTTACACATGCTTAAGTTTTCTCCTAACTTTCCATGTCAGCAGCCAGTGTTAAAGACCAGGTGTCATTTTATTACAAGCTGATCATTTCATCTCGGTAATGCACTGCGCAGAGAAAGAAACAACACTTACTATTCAGGATTCATGATCAACGAGGTCGGCCCAGTTGACGCAACAAAAACAGAAACACCTGAAACTGAATCCTGAGTCTGAAAACAGACAGATAATCTCTGATGCTGCGTCTGTTTCTGTCCCGCTGGAGGGCAAATGGCAGAATAAGCCAGAACTGCCTGCCTCAAAAGCTGACTGATGAGCTGACTGGTTCAGATGCATTATTTATTAATAAAGCCCAGTTCAGGTTACACTGAGGACAGCACCTAAAACCAAGGTACACACACACACACACACACACACACACACACACACACACACACACACACACACACACACACACACACACACACTTGTTTTCATATCTTAGTGAGGACATCTCATTGACATAATGCTTTCCCTAGCCGCTTTCTCTAACCATCAAAAATGAATGCCTAATCCTAACCCTGAGCCTAAACCTAACCTTAACCTAACTGTAACCCTGACACTAAAACCACATTTTGAGTGTGAAAAATGCCTTCAAACTTGTGGGGACAGGCATTTTGTCCCAACAAGTGACTGTTGGTCCCCACAAGTATAGCAGCATTCCAATTTTCTGTCCTCACAAAGATGTCTAAACATGTATACACACACACAGACATAAATACATCTACACAGTCCTGTAGAAATTTTATTTTTACCCACTTTTAAGTCTCAACGTTCAGCTGGTTTCTTTGCTGTTTCCACTGTGCTGTGTTGCTGTGGTGAGCGGCATGAAACTGTGCCTCTGCTCTGCACTCATTTTGAATCAAAGTGACAGTGACTCCTGTACCAACTGCAGCTCTGAGCTTCTCAAACAAACAAGAAGTTCTACTGAAACCAAACAAAAGCAGCCAAAAGCAACATGGCAGCTGTCCGCAGAGCGACAGAGATGCTTTACAGGGTTCATTTCTGTTAAGGAGCCTTTGCTAATGTAGTCCATCCATCTTCTTCCACTTATCCAATTCAGAGTTGTGGGGGTGCCTGTGCCTATCCCAGCTGTCAGAGGGCAAGAGGGAGGGTACACCCTGAACAGAATTACCAATTAACCTCATCCCATGCATGTCTTGGACTGTGGGAGGAAGCCAGAGTACCCGGAGAGAAACCACACAGACTTGGTGAGAACATGCAGACTCCATACAGAAAGGCCCCAGACCTTTTTCCTGTGAGGCAACAGTGCTAACCACAACATCTTTATACTGTCCATGACAACAGTTCAAACGAATTTGTTATCAGAGAACAGCCACGATGCTTCTTAGCTTAAATATTAAATTTATATGGGGTGACCATGTTCTCTAATTCTCCTCCAAACTCCTGACTGTCAGGAGTCATTTCAAGAGAGAGTCTAAACATGTCCTTTGTGACATGTATGTGATGGCAGAGGGTGGACTTTTGCCAAAAAGGAAAAAAGAGGCCTAAAATGTGTGAGGTGCAACCAGTTTTCTTTCCTCGTGTGGCACACAGGGGAATGGAGTCTGCTTCAGACACATCCTCAGTCCTGGAAACACATGATGTTATTACATGTGCCCGGCTGAACCTGGCTCCATCAGTCGTCTGTGCAGGGCAGCTCTCTCATATTTCTTCCAGTTGGGGGAATTTTTCCTGTCGTCCCTTTTCCTGTTCCAGCCCACTTTTCAACCAATCAACATCTAGCCTATGCACAGCATCATCCATGCTGCGCTGAGTTTTTTGGAGGACTACACACCACCGTGGGTTCATTACTCTCTGCACAGACAAATACTGACAGACACAAACTCAGTACCATAAAGGTGAATGCCTAATGTGTCACCATTTATGTGCCATGCTCATGAATATGAATGAGAGATGTAAGCACTTTGTAGAACCAGTAGAGTTAAAAAAGAGTCGAAAGTTTAGAGGATTAAACTGTTTTCTATAATGTTTTATAAATTGAACTTTCACATAATGCTCGATAGATCCATAAATGTTATGTCTTTAACCCAAGTAAACCTCTTAGTCTTTCAGCTCCTGCTTTCCTTTTTCTCATGTTCTCATTTCATCGCCCCTCTCCTGTTGGTTTCTTCTCTACTTTTATTTCTGCTCATCGTCAGTTTTTATCCTTTTCTTTCCCTAACTATCTCTAATCTCACTTTCCTTTCATCATGCCTATTCTTTTCTTACAGTCCTCTTTATAATAACAATAATATAACTTATTTTTGTCTACCGCCAAGAAACCCAAAGTCGATTTACACACGAGTAGCACTTCACTGTTTTTCATTTCCTTCCTGATCCTTGGATTTCTTGTTTCTCTTTCCTTTTCATTCCTCATATGTCCCCTCCTCTTTTCATTTCCTTCCGCTGTGCCTTATGTCTTCTCTTCACTCTGTCTTCTCTAATCTTTGTTTTTTGTTACAACCTTCAACAGAATGGATACATTTGGTTTCACCTTGTGCTTTTGTTCTTTGGTGAATGTCTTAATAGCAAACAGGGGCCTGCTGTTGCTTGCTATAGCAGGAGTATCTAAAGAGGTTAGAGTACTTTCGAAGATGTGTCTGTGTCTGCCTGTCTGTATGTGGACAGATATATCAACATGATAGCATCACAACGCTGCAAGACAGCAGTCATGAAACTTTACAGATTTGTAGCTGACATGAGTGGTGATAGAAGGTGATGAGAGAGGAGTGCGATGAGTCAGAGCATTAGCATCAGGGCTGGTGTGTGTTCCACCATAAGATGGTCTCTTATTCCTTTTGCTGTCCTCTCATCGTGTTGCCTCATCTCTTTTTTCCTTTGCTCCTCGTTTATCTCCACTTAACATATATTAAGGTTGTTATCTTTTGCTTTCTTCATTTAATTTCATATCTTTGATTCTTTTAGTTTTCCTTCTATGTCGACTCTTAATCTTCATTCTTCTCTGTGTTTTTTCTGGTCATCTTACCTCCTCTCTCCTTGTGTCCTTGCTTCATCTCCTCGTCTCTCCTTTCCTCTCCTCTCTTGTCTTGTCCTGTTTTTTTGGTGAAAGTGATATAGTGCGTGACCCCCTGGTCACGGGAGCGAGCAGAGAGCCAGGGATATGCAATGGGTAAGCAGCTGTGATGGGGTCAAGGGTCAGCAGCCCTGACGACGGCCTGTTGCCGGGGCAGAGGCGGTGGTGCGGTGGTTGCTACGGCAGCACCAGGCTTTGTGGTGCTCCCGATGGAGCACCGAGGTGGGAAAACTGGGGGAAGGGTCCAAGAGAAAAAGAAGAAATAAAGAGAGAAAGAAAATAACAAAGAAGGAGGGTTAGAAAGCAAGGGGAAGGGTGGGAACGTGAGACAAGTAAGAAGAAGAAAGGGAAATCTTTGAAAACAAAGTGATGGAGAGGAGAGGCGAAACTTTGGGTGGGGGTGCAAAACAAATTGTATTTACTCATGTTTTTAGTCTATGAAAGCTAGTCTGGGATCTCTATCCTGCATTCAAAACCAGCGCTAATGTAAAACGTTCATTTTACACAACAAAACTAAAATTCACCCTGAAATATTATGTCTGGCAGAGCTTAAGTTACAACTCCTACAGAAGATGTGACAACAAGAATGTCGGCCAAGTCACACAAAACTCTGTTAAAATTCTGATCGCTGGAGTCAAAGCCAAAACGTCACCAAACCAAGAAATGAAGAGACCGCCACAAAGGTTTACTTATTAAAATCCCAGACTGTGCTTTGACCTGTGGCACATGTTAAAAGCCAACATGGCTGGATTCTTATTCTCAGGGTGTTAAATGCTGCTGTTTGGTAAAACAAGAAGGTTCATGATAATTTAATGGCCTTGCAATTCTTCCATCAGTCAGGAAACTACTAAAGCGAGTCAAACTTACCTCAAGCTTGAGTCTAAATCTTTATGCTGAGTTTGCATTATAGTTTATGCAAGCAGTGACCGCAGTATCGAACACAACCAGGGCTTAATATCGACTCACGGCAGTGACGCCAAGGACACCTTTTTCAAAGTTTCTGTGACAGCAGCAGCTTCTAACAGGAGTGCACTATTTAAACTCTGTGATGAGAACATGTTGGCAGTTTACCTGCCACTGTTACTTTGTGCCATTTCTGAAATCTGCGTAAGAATTACAAATGACTTTTTATAAGAGGGAAAACCCACCAGGAGTGTTTTTTACGCTTTGCTTTGTATGTTCATTTTCTCAGCTGTTGAGTTACAAACATGAACAGAAAGAGTACTGATAGCTGTCTGGAACAACTGACGTGGTCAACATGCAGATTGACGTGCAAAAAACTCCCAAAATGAGTGCGTGTGGGTGTATGTGTCTTGAGCCAGAAGAGCCACACATGAAGAGTGTGTGAGGCTGTGTGTATGATGTGTGCAGGTCAGTGGATGGAGTTAAACCGATCATTGTTCCCATCAGCATGCGTCCCAGGAGACCCGAGGGAGCGGGGATAAATAGCTGCTTTTTACTATTCACCCTTATTTTACCACAATCCCTTACTCCTCCATGCGTGTGTGTGTGTGTGTGTGTGTGTGTGTGTGTGTGTGTGTGTGTGTGTGTGTGTTTTGTGTTTTAGCCCTGAGGCCAATTAAGCAATATAATTAACCTCACTCGAAACTGAAGAGTGAACCAAAGCCTCATTATGGCAACAGAGCGTGACGGGGGCTGTCTGCAGTGTTGTCCATATACAGTACATTTGCACTGATCTGATAAACTGCTAAAAGAAACAACTCGGAGCTGATCAAATTTTAAATGTTCAGTTATTACATAAAGTCTTTAAAACACTCCTTTTGTGCTACATAATATTCACTACTTTAAATTTAATTTTGCTTCTTCACTTTGCAACTGAAACTGTAAATAAAACTGATTTCAAGGCGCTGCATCCGCAAAAGACAAAAAGCAAAGAACATTTTAACAGCTGCAAACTAAAGAAGTCAAGACACAGGAGGTGAAGATGTTACAGCAGGGGTGTGAAACTGAAATGAGCCGTGGGCCACTGCTGGCACTGTCATCTCATGTGAGGGTTACTTCAGTGTTCAAATAGTACAAAAAACACAAACAAACAAGAAAACGCCCACAAACATTTCCAAAAATGTAGTGTTTTGTTTGTTTGTTTGTTTTATTTCAAATATTGTATAACAAAATAAAACTACAAACGTGAAAGTTTTTTTTCTCCCACTCTTAACTAACTGAAGCCTTTCACTGAACTACCAAATAAACACACTGGTCCTGTCTTTCTGGCCACACACGTGGCAGCGCCTCTGCTGTGACTGTGTTCGTATTTAACAAAATAAAAATGCAGACATAAGTATAAAGAGCCCCGTATTAGAGAGATCAAAGCAGATTAAGACTAATTATAATCAGGAACAAGGAAAGAAACTGAAAGGATCCGATGTCTTCATGAACGAACATCTGATAAAAAGAAATGCGGACATTGCCAGGAAAGCACGTTACTTGAAGAAACAGGGAAAAATTCAAAATACATGGACCACCAACTGTAAAGTATTCATTAAACTCAATGGAACACCGGAACAAGCCAAAGTGTTGGTCATCAGAAATATGGAGGAGCTGGACAAATACTGAGGTCAACTTACTCTGGAG
This sequence comes from Diplotaxodon limnothrissa, assembly GCF_057381915.1. Taxonomy (NCBI): domain Eukaryota; kingdom Metazoa; phylum Chordata; class Actinopteri; order Cichliformes; family Cichlidae; genus Diplotaxodon; species Diplotaxodon limnothrissa. The sequence continues at coordinate 39,125,723 of NC_140609.1, read as the reverse complement.
GTATGAATACACATGTGACGTGACACACAACACAACACATGGCACAGTCCAGAAGAACTTCATCTGCATCCGGCAACAATATCAACATAACTCATTGGAATTCTCTTTATGATAATCTGGAACTGAGAACATTTCGATACACAGACCATAATGTTCTAGACTTAGAAAAGGATATAGACCCGGAAAATAATTTCTTCTACAACATCAGCTGTAACTGCTGCTACTTCACTGATGAACAGTTTAAGCACACCATCAACACGGAAAATAAATTATCAATAATCCATTTTAATAGCAGAAGTCTGTATGCCAACTTCAACAATATAAAGGAATATCTAAATGAGTTGACAAATCCATTTGGAATTATTGCCATTTCTGAAACATGGATCAATGCGGAGAAAGGAACGGACTTTGGACTGGAGGGATATGAAGTGAATTTTGTAAATAGAAGGAACAAGAGTGGAGGGGGAGTAGCTGTGTATGTGGATAAAAACCTAAACTACAAGGTGGTAGAAAGTATGACAACTGTAATTGATAATTTACTAGAATGTATAACAATTGAAATTTATAAGGAAAAAGAAAAAAAATGTAATAATTAGCTGTATATATAGAACACCTGGCTCTAGTATTCAAGTATTTAATGACTTCATAGAGGAAATATTCTCTAAAACAAATCAAAAAGTTATGTTTATCTGTGGTGATTTTAATATTGACCTGTTGAATCCAAAAAAGCATAAAATGACCGACGAATTCCTAAACACTATGTACAGTTTGAGTTTACATCCTAAAATAACCAGGCCTAGCAGAATTACACCACATTGTGCCACCTTACTTGACAATATTTTCACTAACAATATGGAAAACAACATTGTGAGCGGAATATTAATTAATGACATCAGTGATCACCTACCAGTTTTTGCAGTTTATGACACTAATTATAAGAAAAATCAGCATGAAGAACAACTGAGATACAGACGTGTAAGGACAGAAGAAACTATGACTGCATTTAAGAACGCTCTATTAAATCAGGACTGGGACAATGTGTACAAAGAAGCTGATATTGATATTGCATATGGCATATTTTTAAGAATATTCATGGAGTTGTACGATAAAAACTGTCCAACAATAAAATACAACAGAAAGCACAAATATTCAGATAGACCATGGCTCACTAAGGGTTTACAAAATGCATGTAAAAAGAAAAATACACTCTATAGGGAATACCTAAAACAAAGAACAAAAGATGCTGAAAATAAATATAAAAAATACAAAAATAAGTTGACCAATATTATACGTGTATGTAGAAAGGAGTATTATAGTAAAATATTGAACAACAATAAACATAATATGAAAGGAATATGGGATGTTTTAAACGGTATCATTAAAAATAATTCTGGACAACAAAGTTATCCACAATACTTTATCGATAATGGCAATATTATGGAAAACACTGCTGATAAGGTCAACAGCTTTAATCATTATTTTGTAAATATTGGACCAAAACTGGCAGAACAAATTCCTGAGTCACTGCCATCAGTAGAATGTAGTGAAAACCTGATTGATAGGAACCCTAACTCAATGTTCCTCACATCAGTGGAGGAAAAAGAAATAATTGACATTGTACACATGTGTAAATATAAAACATCCACTGATTGTAATGATATTGACATGAAAATCGTCAAGAAGGTGATTGAAGGAATTGTAGGACCTCTAACATATATTTGCAACTTATCATTTCAGACGGGAAGAGTGCCAAACAAAATGAAAATAGCTAAAGTTGTGCCGCTGTATAAAACCGGGGATAGACGCCACTTCACAAATTACAGGCCTGTTTCTTTACTACCACAATTCTCCAAAATCCTAGAAAACCTGTTTAATAAACGATTAGACAAATTCTTAGATAAATATAAATTACTCTCTGACAGTCAATATGGATTCAGATCAAAAAGATCAACATCTCTGGCATTAATCAGAATCAGAATCAGAATCAGAATACTTTATTGATCCCTGGGGGAAATTATTTAATTAATTAATTATTTAATCGAATCAATTGAGGAGATTACGAATGCTATAGATCAGAAACAGTATGCAGCTGGAGTATTTCTGGATCTCAAGAAAGCATTCGACACAATCAATCATCACATATTAATTAATAAACTGGAACGGTATGGGATTAGGGGGGTTGTACTGCAATGGGTGAAAAATTATTTAAGTGACCGGAAACAATTTGTGAAGCTGGGTGTCCATTCCTCATCATGCTTGGACATTGCTTGTGGTGTTCCACAAGGCTCTGTACTGGGTCCAAAATTATTTATTATTTATATAAATGATATTTGTAAGGCATCTGATATATTAAAATTAGTATTATTTGCAGATGACACAAATATTTTTTGTTCTGGGGGGAATCTAAAGGAGCTGCTGGATACAATTACTTCAGAAATGTGCAAAATTAAAAAATGGTTTAACAGGAACAAACTATCGCTAAATCTAAGTAAAACTAAAATTATCTTATTTGGGAATTCCCTTAGAAATGCACAAGTGCAGATTCATGTAGATGGTGTGGAAATTGAAAGAGTACTTGAACATAAGTTTCTTGGTGTGATTATAGATGATAAATTAAACTGGAAGTCTCATATAAATCATATACATAACAAAATTTCAAGAAGTGTCTCAATCTTGAGTAAAGTAAAACACATTCTGGACCACAAATCACTCCACATTCTCTATTGTTCCCTGATTGCACCGTATTTGAATTACTGTGCAGAGGTTTGGGGCAATACTTACAAATGTTCGCTATCATCAATCTTTATATTACAAAAAAGGGCCATAAGGATAATCCATAAAACTGGTTACAGAGATCATACAAATCCACTATTCTTAAAATCAAAAATTCTAAAATTCACAGATCTGGTTCATTTTCTCACTGCACAAATTATATATAAAGCAATAAATAACCTGCTTCCTGACAATATTCTAAAAATGTTTTCTAAAAGGGAACGGGGATACAATTTGAGGGGGGAATTAAATTTAAAACATCCTCGTATCCGTACAACATTAAAAAGTTTTTGCATCTCTGTGTGTGGAGTGAAGCTGTGGAACAGACTAAGTAAAGATATGAAGCAATGTCCGAGCATGGCACAGTTTAAAAAGCGGTTTAAGGATATGGTTTTTACAGGGTACAGGGAAAAGGTAGAGATTTGATAGGGTGTTCTTGTCTAATATTTTCATGTGTGTGCGCATGTATATATATATATATATATATATATATATATATATATATATATATATATATATATATATATATATATATATATATATATAAGCTGACTGCACTCCACGAGCGTCTAGCAGCACAAATGAACCAGCTGCTAGTTAACGAGAGACACCCGGAATGGCTAACCGAAGGTCGGACGGTCCTGATCCCCAAGGACCCCAAGAAGGGACCGGTCCCCTCCAACTACCGACCAATAACCTGCCTCAGTACTACATGGAAGCTCCTGTCAGGCATCATATCGGCTAAGATGAACAGGCACATGGGTCAATACATGAGCGGGACACAGAAAGGAATTGGCAAGAATACCAGAGGCGCAAAACACCAGCTACTGGTAGACAGAACAGTCAGCCGAGACTGCAAGACCAGACTGACCAACCTGTGCACTGCCTGGATTGATTACAAGAAGGCCTATGACTCAATGCCCCACAGCTGGATACTGGAATGCCTAGAATTGTACAAGATCAATGGGACCCTAAGAGCCTTCATCAGGAACTCAATGGGGATGTGGCGTACAACACTAGAGGCCAACTCCAAGCCCATAGCACAAGTCACCATCAAGTGCGGGATCTACCAAGGAGATGCTCTGTCCCCACTGCTGTTCTGCATAGGCCTGAACCCCCTCAGTGAGATCATTAACAAGACTGGCTACGGATACCGACTACGGAACGGAGCAGTTGTCAGCCACCTCCTGTACATGGATGACATCAAGCTGTATGCCAAGAGTGAACGAGACATCGATTCACTGATCCACACTACCAGGCTATACAGCAATGACATTGGAATGTCGTTCGGACTGGAGAAGTGTAGTCGGATGGTAACAAAGAGAGGGAAGGTAGTCAGAACTGAGGGGATTGAACTACCAGAAGGCAACATTGCAGACATAGAGGACAGTTACAAGTACCTGGGGATCCCGCAGGCGAATGGGAACCATGAAGAGGCCGCTAGAAAAGCTGCAACCACCAAGTACCTGCAGAGGGTCAGGCAAGTCCTGAGGAGTCAGCTGAATGGTAAGAACAAGATCCGGGCCATCAACACGTACGCCCTGCCCGTGATCAGGTACCCTGCTGGGGTAATAGGCTGGCCAAAGGAGGAGATAGAAGCCACTGACATAAAGACAAGAAAGCTCCTTACCATGCATGGAGGGTTTCACCCCAAGTCCAGCACCCTGAGGCTGTACGCTAAGCGGAAGGAAGGGGGCCGGGGACTGGTGAGTGTCAGCACCACAGTCCAGGATGAGACAACGAACATCCAAGAATACATTGGGAAGATGGCCCCAACTGACCGAGTGCTCAGTGAATACCTCAGGCAGCAGAAACCCAAGAAAGAGGAGGGAGACGAGGAACCATCATGGAAGGACAGGCCCCTGCACGGTATGTACCACCGGCAGATAGAGGGGGTGGCTGATATCCAGAAATCCTACCAGTGGCTGGACAAAGCTGGACTGAAAGACAGCACAGAGGCACTAATCATGGCAGCACAAGAACAAGCTCTGAGCACAAGATCCATAGAGGCTGGGGTCTATCACACCAGGCAAGACCCCAGGTGCAGGCTGTGTAAAGATGCCCCAGAGACAATCCAGCACATAACAGCAGGGTGCAAGATGCTAGCAGGCAAGGCATACATGGAACGCCATAACCAAGTGGCCGGCATAGTGTACAGGAACATCTGTGCCGAGTATAACCTGGAAGTCCCGAGGTCAAAATGGGAGATGCCCCCAAGGGTGGTGGAGAATGACCGAGCTAAGATCCTGTGGGACTTCCAGATACAGACGGACAAAATGGTGGTGGCTAACCAACCGGACATAGTGGTGGTAGATAAACAGAAGAAGACGGCCGTAGTGATCGATGTAGCGGTTCCGAATGACAGCAATATCAGGAAGAAGGAACACGAGAAGCTGGAGAAATACCAAGGGCTCAGAGAAGAGCTCGAGAGGATGTGGAGGGTGAAGGTAACGGTGGTCCCCGTGGTAATCGGAGCACTAGGTGCGGTGACTCCCAAGCTAGGCGAGTGGCTCCAGCAGATCCCGGGAACAACATCGGAGATCTCTGTCCAGAAGAGCGCAGTCCTGGGAACAGCTAAGATACTGCGCAGGACCCTCAAGCTCCCAGGCCTCTGGTAGAGGACCCGAGCTTGAAGGATAAACCGTCCGCAGGGGCGTGCTGGGTGTTTTTTTTTTTTATATATAATTGTAGGTTGTGTATCCTTGAGGTGTTAATGGGGTTATTGAAAATGTGTATATGTGCGTATGTGTGTATATACGTATGTATGGATAGATAGAAACATATATGTGTATATATTAAAAAAAAAAATTTACACATAACATATAATGTAATTGCAAGGAGGTATTTCTGTAGTCTATTGATACTAGATAGTGGAAAAGGGGTGGGATTAAATAAGCTTATGCTTCTTCCTGCTCCTTTTTGAACATGGACGTTATTTGGAGTTGTGGTTGCTCGTTTTCCTTTTGTTTGCTTTGTTCATTTGTCTCTTTTAATTCTATTTTTTTTTATACTTTTCAACATGTTCAAAAGAAAGATTCAATCAATCAATCAATCAATCAGTTCATTATGTAATCAATAATCAGTGTTGGTCAAGTTACTTGAAAAAAGTAATCAGTAACTAATTACTGATTACTCCCCCAAAAAAGTAATCCCGTTACTTTACTGATTACTTATTTTCAAAAGTAATTAATTACTTAGTTACTTAGTTACTTAGTTACTTTTTAAAAACACGATTTACAACCTGAAGAGGTGATAAAGTGATAGATCTTTCAGCCCAATTCTACTTTTTCTACATAATCCATCATACAAAATGTAATCAAATGGAAAAGTCTCTTTTTTTAACTTGTTTTATCAGTTTTAATCTTTTAACTTTATGCATCAAGCAAAACATTTAATTATATGCAACATTCTCTGACTTGAATAAATTAGTTTAACATTTAAACCTATTTTCTACACATTCCAGCACATAAAATAAAAATATTTTTTGTGTTTTCACTCACTCTTTCAAACAGATGCAAGTAAAACACAGCAGAAAATAAATAAAGTCAAAGACTCAGCGGTCCTTTTGCTCTATTTTCACCTGTAAAGCAGGAGCAGGGTAGGCGGAGGGTTACCCTGGTGCAGGTGTGCTGCGGTCAGTTGAAGAATCCGCGCGAGTGTCTCTGTGAGGTTCCCATCACGTCGTAGCTACTCGGTGCTTGCTCGGAAGTTTAGGGGTTTTTTTCGCTGTAAAAAGAAGTTTTCTTCCCACGCACGATGGACGCTAATGTTTTTGTCACTTTTTATGGAATCAAACTCAAAGTAAGGTCAGTACTTCCACACTTTAAACGCTGCACGCTCATACTCTCTCCCGCACTCGATATATTATCCATTGTTGATCTGCACACAGCTGCTGTCACCAACGTCGCACTTGCTTACGTCACTGTCATGAGACATTCTCGCAAAAAAAATCACGGTTTTAGTAACGCAGTAATGCAGCGTTCCTACGGGAAAGTAACGGTAATCTAATTACCGATTTTGCAATAGTAATCCCTTACTTTACTCGTTACTTGAAAAAAGTAATCAGATTACAGTAACGCGTTACAAGTAACGCGTTACTGCCCATCTCTGTCAATAATATAGAAACAGGTATCCCAACATATTAAGCAAAGAACTTGCATTCATGTAATTAAGCATGAACTTTCAGAAACAATGGCCACATTAGAGTTTTCTAAAATTAAAATCAGCTCCAGTTTAACAGTTAAATCCGACAGAAGGAGCGCGTGAGTTTGCAGGGTTTCAGTACATGATTTTAATATTCATGAAATTAAAGGTTGTTTGATTAGACATGTCTTTGTGGGGCTTTTCTTGCATTTCTTTCATTTCAATCTTTCCTCTTTATCTTCCTTGTGTTTCCTCTCTGTCTAGATATCTAGATACAGATGTCTTTCCTGTTCTTCTCGTCTTTTTCCATCTCTAGGTGTATGTAGTCACCTCCCTCCCACTCCACCGCTCCCACTTCTCTCCCTTTCTTTCTCCTCAGTGACAGCTGCTCCTCAGTTTTCCCGCCAACCCACCAGCTGTCCACACAGACTAGAGGTATGTGAGAAACGTGTGTGTGTGCGTGTGTGTTTTCCATAACAGGCAGTTCCTTTCTGTCAGCTCCTATCCCTGCCTTGCTTTCAAACACACTCAGGAAGCAATATGACACTCAAAGATCCCTCTGTTAAGCTTCTGCTACTGTGAGAAAGAACAAACACACGCTGATCTACAGCCAACAATATAAAGCTGAAAAGATGAAGTGTGACTTAATTAAAGGGTTAGACTGTACCTACAGCAGCTACACGCACCTGCTCAGCTTGGGGACTAAAAGTGTGAGTGTTTGTTTGTGTTTAGATTGTTGTTTGTTTATTTGTGTCTGAGAATAAAAACATAAAACAGCAACGTGTTTTTACAACCACAGATGCTCATATTAATGTGGTCAAAGATTCAAATACTGAGGACAGCATATGTGTAAATGTACAAAATAGCAGGCGTCAGATTGCTGTAAACACTCAGTTTCATGTGGTGTTCTCTAACCTTTGATGATGTCATGGAGAGGATATCCTTAATATGGTCATCTCAGGCTGCAAACACAGAAGTCCCCCCCCATGTGTTGGGGAGCTGGCTTGTTTCAGACAGAGGATGAACTGACATGCTGCTCAAAAAGCGTGAGCTTACTGATAAAAGCACTGAGCTAAATAAGAGCAGAATAACTTCACCTGTACGAGTCTGAGCAGATGTCTGCTGTTTGGCATCAGAACATGGCCCTGCATGATCTCAGTGAGCAAACGAAAACAACACTTATCTCCTCTTTAGCATCAAGTGACTGCCAAACAGTAATAAAAGTCACACAAACGGGACATCAAAGGACAAAGGAGGATTCGCGTATTTGCTTTGGGGTTGTATCCAAGGAAGATTTCCGTTTCCCTCTTCTTTGTGGGTTCAGTCACACTGGCCTGCTCTAACCCCGTATCTGATCTCAATCAAAGAATACAAATAAAAAATCTAAGATATGTCCATTATTATTTCTTGCCTTTGTAATTTCTTTTGCGTGTGCAACCAACGCTGGAACTACTTCTCAAGGTAGAACTGGCTCTGCAGATAGGTTAATTGACATATAAAAGTCCCAGTCCAGCAGTTTTCATAGATGAAACGTGTGGTGCAGGCCTTGCTTAGAGCTCAGCTGAAGAAGGGAGAGGTAGTCTGAGGAAACAGGGCCACAGAGATGAGTCTAATTAGCACGGATGCTCTGTGTGGGCTAATCAGTCTCTCTCCTTTACAGTGGGGCAAAAAAGCATTTAGTTAGATTGTGCAAGTTCCCCCACTTAAAATGATGACAGAGGTCAGTAATTTGCACCAGAGGTACACTTCAACTGTGAGAGACAGAATGTGAAAAAAAAATCCATGAATCCACATGGTAGGATTTGTAAAGAATTTATTCGTAAATCAGGGTGGAAAATAAGTATTTGGTCACCTCAAACAAGGAAAATCTCTGGCTCTCACAGACCTGTAACGTCTTCTGTAAGAAGCTTTTCTGTCCCCCACTCGTTACCTGTATGAATGGCACCTGTTTGAACTCATCATCTGTATAAAAGACACCTGTCCACAGCCTCAAACAGTCAGACTCCAAACTCCGCCATGGCCAAGACCAAAGAGCTTTCGAAGGACACCAGGAAAAGTATTGTAGACCTGCACCAGACTGGGAAGAGTGAATCTACAATAGGCAAGCAGCTTGGTGTGAAAAAATCAACTGTGGGAGCAATCATCAGAAAATGGAAGACATACAAGACCACTGATAATCTCCCTCGATCTGGGGCTCCACGCAAGATCTCATCCCGTGGGGTCAAAATGATCATGAGAACGGTGAGCAAAGATCCCAGAACCACACGGGGGGACCTGGTGAATGACCTGCAGAGAGCTGGGACCAAAGTAACAAAGGTCACCATCAGTAACACACTACAACGGCAGGGAATCAAATCCCGCAGTGCCAGACGTGTTCCGCTGCTGAAGCCAGTGCATGTCCAGGCCCGTCTGAAGTTTGCCAGAGAGCACATGGATGATACAGCAGAGGATTGGGAGAATGTCATGTGGTCAGATGAAACCAAAGTAGAACTTTTTGGTATAAACTCAACTCGTCGTGTTTGGAGGAAGAAGAATACTGAGTTGCATCCCAAGAACACCATACCTACTGTGAAGCATGGGGGTGGAAACATCATGCTATGGGGCTGTTTTTCTGCCAAGGGGACAGGACGACTGATCCGTGTTAAGGACAGAATGAATGGGGCCATGTATCGTGAGATTTTGAGCCAAAACCTCCTTCCATCAGTGAGAACTTTGAAGATGAAACGAGGCTGGGTCTTCCAACATGACAATGATCCAAAACACACCGCCCGGGCAACAAAGGAGTGGCTCCGTAAGAAGCATTTGAAAGTCCTGGAGTGGCCTAGCCAGTCTCCAGACCTCAACCCCATAGAAAATCTGTGGCGGGAGTTGAAAGTCCGTGTTGCTCGGCGACAGCCCCAAAACATCACTGCTCTCGAGAAGATCTGCATGGAGGAATGGGCCAAAATACCAGCTACTGTGTGTGCAAACCTGGTAAAGACCTATAGTAAACGTTTGACCTCTGTTATTGCCAACAAAGGTTATGTTACAAAGTATTGAGTTGTATTTTTGTTATTGACCAAATACTTATTTTCCACCCTGATTTACGAATAAACTCTTTACAAATCCTACCATGTGAATTCATGGATTTTTTTTTCACATTCTGTCTCTCACAGTTGAAGTGTACCTCTGGTGCAAATTACTGACCTCTGTCATCATTTTAAGTGGGGGAACTTGCACAATCGGTGGCTGACTAAATACTTTTTTGCCCCACTGTATCTGCAGAAGTTTGCCTGACATAAGGTCTGATGGAACACATGCCGGAGGAGAGCAGATGTGTGGCCGTATCAGCAAAGGCTGGACTGAAGCGACGTCATGTGCGTTCCTACAGCCGAGCATGTAAAGGAGGGCGTTTCTGCTGACATAATCACTCTTTCTATATTGTGCTCTGTCCAGAGAGGAAACATATATGTAACATGTCCCAAAAGCTATCATTACAGTAAACCTGAAGTTTCATAAGTCATTAAAAACAGCGCTGACATGTAATGCAGATTGTTACATTGTGTCGCATGTTCACATACAGGAACACGCACACAGATACAGTCAACAGTAAACCACATCCAGAGTTCCGGCTGTACACTCCAACTGACGGCAGCTGTGTTCGTTAACCCCTCATCGCTCAAACATTACCACACAGCAAACCACACACACACACACACACACACACACACACACACACACACACACACACACACACACACACAAGCAGAGTAAGCCTTGCAACGCCTGTTGTGTCTCGTAAACTGCTACGATTATCAACATGAAGCAAGGGATGAAGTCAAAGCAGCTCGCTTATCAAGGCTAAAGGGCTACACACACACACACACACACACACACACACACACACACACACACACACACACACACACACACACACACACATACACACACACAGCTAAACTCCACTGGTTCATGTCAAAGACAAACACATTTAAACACATTCACATACAGCATAAAGACACAGTGTACAAGGTGGCATGAGTCTGTGTGTGCAAGCGTGTTTGTTTTCATGTCTGTCATCAAGGGTCGTATGTGTAGCAGACCACCCCTGGACACACACACCTCTGTTGACCCCGCTTCTCTTCCTGTAGTAATTATGTCACGGCGTGTTTGGTCTGCAGTCCTGCTGACAGGAGACACGTGCAGATGCAAGCATGCTTGTGCACACTCAAGGTCACTGTTGCTTGAGAGCTGTGTTGTGAGAGTCTGTGCAAGACCAGAGAAAAGAGAGGTGTGTTTGTGTGCGAGCTTTTTTTACCCAGCACGTGATGTCCACAGTCTCGACTTTTCACGAGAGAAAGAAAGGAATGAAAAAAGGCTGAAAACAGATCAGCTTCCAACTCATCGGATTCCATGCACCACACATTTAAAACAGCATCGCTTTGGCAAATTTGTAGGCAGACAAAATGTGTTCTGCTTATTTAAACTAACATATACATACTGAATCCAGCCGCAAAAGAAACAAAAAAGTTTTATCTGAACTGTACTTAACTCACAGTGGCCATCCAAACGACTATCAGTAATTCATATGGGAAACTGGGAACAATGCTAATATGCTGATACAGCTTTTATTGACAGTTTTCCAACCAGTGAAAATGCTGTAACATTATTTTCATCAGCACCTGAGATCGTGAATGAGTCGCCCACTCTGCAGAGACATTTTTCCAGCAACTTGTTTTGGTGGATTAATGGGGTCGCTGGAGGCCCGGTGCGGAAAACAAACCAGGAACAATAGCAGTGAAAAACAGTACGGTTCAGTGGACTGATGCAGCAACTCTATTGGCTTGTACTAAAAGAAAAGAGGACATGAATTCCAATGGGAATTAATATTTGTTATGGTAATGACTCTGTTAGATATGGCTGGATGGCTGCATCCATAAATACACTCATTTCTCAGGCTGATGAAACTGTTGATGTTCTAAAGTTCAAAGGTAGAATATGTTTAGTGTCTTTCACAACAAGCACATCATTCTCAGCTTCACTTGAACTTCATTAAACATGTTACACCTAAACATGAACATCACCATGACTTTTGTTTTTTTTTTTTTTAATTGATCATTTGAATATCTTTAATACACAAACCATGTACAGCAGGCTGGATGTGTTACTGCTCCTTGGGAAACATAAAATAGTGCAAACTTAAAAAAAAAAAAAAAAATTAAATAATAATAATAAAAGTAAAAGCTCATCAAAATGGAGTTTAACTACAATACATCAAATTCAATGCATTTGGTTTCTCTACAAAACCCCTCCAAGCTTCAAATGAAAACTTTCAATCTTTACATATAAAAGCAAACTCATGAAAAGTCATTTACGCTCAGCACCAGCAACCAATAAAATAAAGCTTGCGCCTGTATCACAGACTGCTGTGAGGGTCAGGGTCAGAGGTATGCCTTAGTTCTAAATCCAGAAGTTCATCCTATCCATTCATCTAACCCTAACGTAGAAACCTTAACCCTAAAGACTTTTTAAAACCAAACTTTTTGTCAAATGTGTTTTCGATGGGGGTCAGTTAGAATGGTTATTTTCTTTATTTCCTGATTGCCAAGCCACCAGTGTGGTGGAGGACCCCACACACCCCCCCACACACACTTTTCACCCTGCTGCCTTCTAGCAAGAGGTACCGAGAGCACCCGGACCCTCACTGCCAGACTGTGAAACCGTTTCTTCCCCCAGGCCGTCAGACTCCTGAGCACTCAGTGACTGGACTGACACACACACACACACTACTTCATACACCTAGCTACTTTTTGCACGACGCTCAGTTTTTTGCACTTTTCTATTGCACTGTTGTGTCTGTATCGTTATGTTCTGCCTGGCGTTGCACTATCTTTGCTTTGTTTTGGGGTTTTTTTTGCAGTTTTTGACACTATGGGGCGATCGTGGCTCAACAATTGGGAGTTAGCCTTGTAATCGGAAGGTTGCCGGTTCGAGCCCCAGCTTGGACAGTCTCGGTCCTTGTGTCCTTGGGCAAGGCACTTCACCTGTTGCCTACTGGTGGTGGTCAGAGTGTCCGGCAGCCTCGCCTCTGTCAGTGCGCCCCAGGGTGGCTGTGGCTACAATGTAACTTGCCATCACCAGTGTGTGAATGGGTGGATGACTGGTGGTGTAAAGCGCTTTGGGGTCCTTAGGGACTAGTAAAGTACTATACAAATACAGGACATTTACCATTTACTTGCACTATCTGTAGTCCTGTGTTTGTTTGTCATATGTAGCACCATGGTCTTGGAGGAACGTTGTCTCGTTTCACTGTATACTCTACCACTGCACATAGCTGGAATGACAATAAAGCCACTTGACTTGACTTGGGAGAAAACTTTAATAAAAATAAAGCTGAAAACGATTCTGATTTCATTGCTTTAGGGCTGAGGTCATCACATGTTACAACAAGGACCACAACTATGGGACTGAAGACACTCATTAGTATTCGCTTCTATTTGTGGCCACCCTGCTGTAGTTTATACTTGGATCATTTAAATGCTTAGTAGCTGGCATAATGCTATTTAAATGTACATCACAAATAACAGCCGCAAGATTCAGTATAGCACATTTGAAACAAAAGTAGCTATATGACGACTGTTTATATATGTTAATATACAGTTTCTACTTTCCTCTTAATCTTAGTTTGCTGTAAGGTTGAAGAAGCACTTAGCTACAAGTCATTTGCATGGAACCTGGAAAGATGATGCTACAAACTAACACGTAGCATTTGTCGTTGTGTTTTTGCAACATCGTGACAATCAACCAATGACATGTTTCCATGCTGTCCCATATTCACAGTTGTATGGAAATCAGCTAATGATTGGGGGACATTCATTCCATGAACAGAACAAAAGTTAAATGCATGTTATTTACAGCTGAGCTATTAAACTATGTTTGATTTCCTTTGACTGTGTGTAATAGAGTTCTACATCATCAGTGAATAATAAGAGTGATTCAGAATTTCTGTCCAGTTTAAAGTGCTGACACCACGAGAAGTGAAGGCGAGTAGGATTTTTTAGTTTGGGTTCAGTAATTCTTAATAGGCGCACCATACATTGTTTACATCTGAATAGCATTGCAGCAGCTGAATGGAAGAGTGAGTGGACAATGAAGCTATGTCCAAAAATATAAAAGGCAGAACTTTTAACCTCTCTGACCTCACATTATCACAGCCAACATTCCTGTGACACCAAAGCAGGTCTGCGTGAGAAATAAAGCTTAAAGCTCAACCTAAAGTTTCAATGTGCAGCTTCATGTTTTAGATTTTATTTTCTGATTATTGTTATTTCGATTGTTGTTGTTGTTCAAATGTCTTGTTTGATGACCAGAACTGGAAGTGAGCAGCTTCCGGTTCCTTGGCGTACACCTGGCTGAGGATCTTACGTGGTCAGTACACACAAACAAAACAGTGAAGAAGGCGCAGCAGCGCCTCTTCTTTCTCAGGAGACTGAAAAGATTCGGCATGAGCCCCCGCATCCTCAGGACCTTCTATCGCTGTGCCATTGAGAGCATCCTCACTGGATGCATCACCACCTGGTATGGCAACAGCACCGCCTACAACTGCAAAGCTCTCCAGCGAGTAGTGCGGTGCTCTGAACGGATAATTGGAGGTGCCTGAGGAAAGCGGGGAGGATCATCAAGGACTCCAGTCACCCCAGCCATAAACTGTTCAGACTGCTTCCATCAGGAAGGAGGTTCTGCAGCATCCGGTCCCGAACCAGCAGACTGAGAGACAGCTTCTTCCACCAGGCCATCAGACTGCTGAACACGTCATAGACACCTCAGCTTCACTACTGGAACTTCAACATTATGCACTCCATACTGTACAGTAATGCCACTGTTTTGCACATGTCTCAACTCTGTATATTTTATATATTTTATTATTATTATTATTATTATTATTTTATTTTATTTTTTTACTATTTAATTTGTAAAAATGTGTATACACACACACACACACACACACACACACACACACACACACGTAGGAAAATATTTAGTATACACATCCAGAAATGCATACACTATTATATATTGTACATATATTTATTAGTTTCAGGTTGGCCATTCTTGTATTTTGCTCGTTTGTGTTGTTGTGTTTGCACATCTCTGTTGCTTGTGGGGCTCGCACACAAGAATTTCACTCGCATGTGCTGTGCCAGTGTGCCTGCACATGTGATGTGACAATAAAAAGTGATTTGATTTGATTTGATTTGTTCTTCTATTTGGTCCCAGGAACTTCTCAAAGACCCTGTTGTGGGGTTTATCTGCCTTCCATCCACAGGAGTTGTTGCTTCTGGGTGAAGTATTGGCTATAATGTACATGTTTCCAACTAGTTACAGATATATAAAATGGGCTGTATTGTGTTTAGCATGTAAATCTCATTTTATCTGATCAAATTAAGTGTCCTTTCTCCTGCTTCGGGGAAAGCCCCATGACGGGGGCTTCCCAGATTGTCTCAGCATCGCATTCACGAGATGCTTTATTGTAATTCAAACCAGAGCACAGAACAAACTGCACAACATGTAAGTCAAAGTGAATGTTTTTGAAATGTTTTCTTTATGTTTAAGACAAACAACTTGATTTGGTTTCTGATAGATGTGACAAAAGGATGTGATGAGTTTACACAGCTGACACATGCATTTTCTTCTTAGGACTTCAAAGCTGAAATTTTTAAGAGTTTACAGGTGCAGTGGTGTTTGTGCTTACAGTTTTTTACAGACGCTAGGACACATTTCTCAATACTTAGGTCACTTTTGCAAAACTCTTCACACAATCCTCCTAACTGACCGTCAGCTTGGCAAAGCAGTTCATTTCACATTCAAAATGCACTACAACTACCAAAACACTTCATTCAGGTCTCAAATAAACTCATTCTTCCAGAACACTAGCAAAGGTTGACAGCCGACAAACACACTTTGTCACCCACAAAACAATGACCTAAAAACACTAACAACATGTAGCATTACACAGTGTTTTCTTGTGTAAAACAAGGACACATCTCTGTTTATAATTTCAATATATGTTACTGGAATGAATCAGACATCATGCAGAATTCGTTAATATTTTTTTTTTTTTTTTTTTTTTTTAAATGACATCAGAAACAGCAGTATGCGACATTATGTGATGGCAGAGCTTCAGTTCATCCTTTGTCATTTTTTTTTTTTTTTTTTTTTTTTTTTTTTTTAATAAATAGGACAGGGGGAATGAATGAGAGAAAGAGGGGGAGAGAAAGAAAGAAAACCAAAGGGGAGAAGAGACGGTGAGAAGGGGGGGGAAGAGAGAGAGAAAAAAAAAAAAAGAACTCCTGGGTCACCTGTATGGAGAAAAAAAAAAAACAAACAAAAAAAACAAACAGAGGAGACAGCAAACAACAAAGAGCAACATAATAATAGAGAAAACAAAGCACCATCACAATAAACTAGCTAGCCATAGATATCAATATTTACTAAATAATAAACGATATTGTGCAGCACGCAAGATAGACAGCGCACAGTGTGCTTTGAGGTAGCAGCCAAGAAAGCTTTAGTCCGCGTCTGTGAATACCCATGTGTGCATACCTGTGTGGATCAGCATGCTTGCATTCCAAAGGTTTCTCCATGTAATGATCTGCTAGGGAGTGTGGGGGGGCCACAGCCCCGTCCTCCAGGGTGTGAAGCGGGTATGGAGGAGATCAAAACTCCAGACATCCAGAGGCCCCCAGAACACAAGAGACCATGGAAGACCAACAAAGGGGTTACTGGAATGAATCAGACATCATGCAGAATTCGTTAATATTTGTTTATGTATTTTTATTTTTTTGCACTAAGTAATCCCAAAATACAAGAATTTGTATACACACCATCCACTGATACACATACAATAGTAATGCTAATCTACTCGGTCTTCTCCATTTGGCCACAGGTTCTCATCCACATCACATCTTATGTCATCTTGGGCAACACACCTAGGAAAGAATCTTCTGGCTGCCAGAATTGAAGGAGTTGAAAAATTGAAGGAGTAACACCTGTGTAGATGTTCATCTACAATGAGAATCAGCTGTGGCTGGTTAAACTGCATTTTTAGATTTAAAATATGTTTCAATAAAATATTGCTGTTGGATTTTGCTGTCTTTTTACAGTTTTTTCTGATTGCTTAAGCACATTTTTTGTAACTATTGGCTAATTTTGCAAAACTCTTCACACAAATAAGAAAACCTGTCACCCAATAATCAAAACATTGTAGTTCTCTTGCAAAAGCAAACACAGCTGGATTAACTCTTCACACCTTCGTAAAAATGGTGTTTCCGTATCAAACAGTACACACAAGCCATCATCTACTAAGCACACAATGCGCCAACTGCACACTGATGGTATGAATACAAAACACATCTGGCTTTTGCTTTCTCTGTGCACAAGGTAGGCTATGTCAGTTTGAGCTCATACTTCTGTCATAGATCCATAAGCATAGAGGGATCCAAACTTCAAGTACTGGTGTTTATTCAAACACATCAAAACAAACACAAGTGTTTATTTCCAAGTATAGGATTATTTGCAGTCGCCATAATGACTATATGGGTTACTTGGTCTGCAGTGAACATGCTTCCTCTGCCCCAGCATCTGGTCATCTAGCAATTCTGTAAAGTAACAATTTCAGTATTTTTACATCAATGGTATTGGTGTGTTTCTCATTGGCATATGGCAGTGCTACAAATCTTTGTGCGAAGTGACTGTACTAACCGATTCTCATTTCAAGATGTCCTTATGGTGCCTGCTACAGTGTAGCGGCTCGAGTTAGGCTGGACCCGTTGGCCAGCTACCCTCAGGGTCATTCCACGGTTGATTACATGGTCCACTATTGTAGCTCTGATGTCATCAGCAATTCTATTTCTTACTCTTCCTACCCTTCCTCTCCCCCCTCCTCATCTTCCTCTCCCCCCCTCCTCGTCTTCCTCTTGCTCCTCCTTGTCCTTGTCGTCCTCTTCATCCTACTTCTTCACCTCCACGTCCTCTTCCTCGGCCTCCTCTACTTCTCACTCTTTCTGCTCCCTCCATTGTACTCCGCACACACAGCTTACCTGGATTATAGTGCTTAGGCTGATTGCAAAGTGAACGAATTATCTAAAGAAGTTTTCACATGTGAAAGTGTGCCAGACAGTTGGCAAATTAGTGTTAATGATAGCCATACATGTGTATACTTTTGCTAGGAGTGTGTTGGAAATTTGGTAATTGAGTGTTGTGCAGTGAATTGTGCCTACAGTTTTGCAAAGTGTGTGTTACAAAATTGCAAACTGAGTGCAAAGCAGTTTTTGTGCTTTTAGTTTTGCAAACTCAGTGAGTGGTTTTGCTATAAGTCTGAATAGTTTTAGAGATTGTGCTACAGGAATCACAGTTAGGGTTTAAGCATTCAGAAAAAACTGTAAGTTTTGCATTGTGTTATTGTTTTGGCCATAAGTTTAACAGTTTTGAAAACAGTATGTAAGCACATGCAAAATGTCCTGTATGTACAAAGGTTATTGGCAGTTGTTGTGTCTGAGTGAGAAGATGATTCATGAAATTTGAGAGATGTAGTCATTGAATGCATTTTGTGCCAAAACAATGATAACTGGTCCTCAGTTTAGCCCACATAGACTTCTGTTGTGCTCACTGTGTGAGGAGTTTTGCAAACGTGACCTAAGTATTGAGAAATGTGTCCTAGCGTCTGTAAAAAACTGTAAAGGTGATTAAAGATCCTACTAAACCACTATAAGACACTCTCTCCTATCTGATCCAGACTGAAATGTAGGAATGAAAGAGCTTCAGCCACAAGAATTAAAGGCAGGAGGAACATGCACACACTTAGACACACACAAACAAACATGCACACACATCCCCTGTTAAAATAACATTGCAGCAGCTGCTAAGGAGACTGGTCTCATTTAGCAAATAACAACACCTCTTAGACTCAAACCAACACCGTGTGTGTGTGTGTGTGTGTGTGTGTGTGTGTGTGTGTGTGTGTGTGTGTGTGTGTGTGTGTGTGTGTGTGTGTGTTTCTTCACACTGCAACAGAAGACTGGGGCTGTCTGGAGCAAACAAGGTCCAGTCTGTCTCACACGCCTTCCTTAGCTGCCAGCCACCAGTTGTGGCAGTTGACAGTTTGGCATTGGAGGTGTGTGTGTGTGTGTGTGTGTGTGTGTGTGTGTGTGTGTGTGTGTGTGTGTGTGTGTGTCATGGACGCAGGCATTTGTCCTGAAAGACATTTGTGTTGAACATTTGAGTGTCTGCACATCATCCTGATGTTCATGCATTTGTAAATGTACTTTAAGCTGCAGCACCTTTCAGTCTGGGTTGTTTTGTCCTTTAAAGAGACATTTGTCAGAGCTTCAAGGAGCTACCATTTGTATGACCACAGTTTACACAATAGCACAAGGGATGAAATGTCACCACTTCCTCCTGTGTGACAGAATTAACACCAAAATATCAGAGAATATTAGAGGGCAGACACAGTATCTGGCCCCGCCTACTGCCCGTCCCACTATAAGAGCCGAAATCAGATAAACTAACATGTATGTCATCCCATGTATATCTGCTAGCTGTCATGCTAGTTAGCAATATAACTACTTTTTCCACATGCTGGTTAGGCTTGCAGCTGCCTGAACTCTGGCTGAGACAGTTCTAGCTGAACCTTCAGCCAGCTGCAAAGAAGTGAGCTGAAGTCAAAACCAATGCATGGTGTGTTGTTGTAGCTTTCTTTCCTGCTTCTCTCATTACTGGTGAACTCTGCTGTGTGCATCATATTTATTTGATATTGATCCAGGTAAAAGCTTGTGGGGATAGGTTAATTGGATAATTCAAATTGCCACTAGGTGTGAATGTGCGAGTGAATCTGAGTATGAATGGTTGTCTGTCCCTATGTGTTAGCCCTGCGACAGACTGGCGACCTGTCCAGGGTGTACCCCGCCTCTCGCCCTATGACAGCTGGGATAGGCTCCAGCGCCCCCCGCGACCCTGAAAAGGATAAGCGGTAGCGAATGGATGGATGGATGATCCAGGTAAAAGTCTTATTGAGGTTAAAATCACCTTTTTAAAAAGAGAGGGCAGTAGAAATGACAAGGATAAGTATGAAAAAAATAATAATTTCCCCCAGGGATCAATAAAGTATTCTGATTCTGATTCTGATGAGAACACATGTGGTCTACAGTCTCTCCAATTAGCAACATTCAGTTGCAGATTTTGTATTATTTAGACCTTTTTGTTTTACACAAATATTGCTATAAATTGATATAAAAATGCCACAGTCACATAATGCTTCTTGTACAATAACAATGTCAAGACCAAACTGTTTTTAATGCTTTACTTTACAATCAAAAACAGGCAACACTGCTAATCTAGATGAAGCACACTGTGGTCACGTTTGAGCCGCTCAGGGAGGACCAAGCGGCCTCTGAGGCTGAAGAATGAAACCAAGAAGTGTCACGAACTTGCAGTTCCTCTAACAGCCACTTGAGGCTGGCTCTAACATAGACAACTATGTTTGTGTTGTTCGTGCCTTTTGAAGCATTTCGAATGAAATCATCTGACACATAAAAAGTTCCTATCTGCGCCAATCTTACAGTACGTACTTTCAAGAACCACCTTGAAAACCTCAAACTCCATCAGTTTTATCCTGGAGTTACATTAGGCTCTGTACTTTTTTATCAGGTTACCCTGAGGATAATATTACTGGCTAGTGCCCGTTTGTGCCTTTTATTTTTGGTATTGTTATGATGCAGCTGATGGAGCACTTTTAATTACTTTAAAAATACATTGCATCATCCTCACAGAACTAAACTTAAAGTAAAAAGGCATTATGTAGACCACAGCAGAAAGATAATGAATCGTATCAGTGCATCTCAAACATGGAAGATTACTGAATGTTTTAGAGACCATGTATAAATTCTGAATGTTTGTATTTAAAGTTTTATAAGATGACTTTTTAAAATAATAGCTTTGCTAAATAAATTGCAAATAATTCAGAGCAGTAGAGATTTAAATGTGTTTTGAACAGGTCTTTGTCCAAAATGCTGACAACCTTTAAACCATGTGCTGAACACTGAGAGTCAGCATCAGTGTCGACATTAATCTTTTTATTATTGTCACAGGATAAATAGGATTCTGCAGATTCCCTGTCCGCATGTTTTTTAAAGCGATTTCAAAGCAATGCGATAAAATAATGTATGGATTATGTTCCCAGGGAGTCAATGAAAAGAAGTCTTTATTACCCAGCTGCCCCGAGGGCTTGCTGGTCACTCTGTTGTTGCATCATAGTGGGCAGCTGGCACCAAATGGGTCATCTGTGTGTGTGTGTGTGTGTGTGTGTGTGTGTGTGTGTGTGTGTGTGTGTGTGTGTGAGGGAGAGAGAGAGAGATGTTGCCAGATTCCAGGAAACAGGAAACTGACTGGCGGGAAAATTACAACAGCAGGGGGTCCACTCTTTTGTCACAGTATAATCCAGTGGACGCTCTTAACCCCCCCCCCCCCCCCCCCCCCCCCCACTCACTCTTTCTTTCTTTGGACATGACATTCTTCCAGGAAGCAGGACCAGCTGCTGCTTCACTCCTCAAGACTGAGCTGAAGAGGGGAAGTCGGGGATTCCTTGTTGGGGGAGAAAAGGAGAGTGAGATGAAAGCGGTGCTGTGATGCATTGGCTGTGTGTTTGTGTGTATGTGTGTGTGCAAGCATAGTGGGGATCAAGTGCAGTTAGTCAATTCAAAGGATTTAAGGAGCCATGTGGTCCAGTGGAGGATCAGAAGGAGGGAAAACGGCTGTGGCTGTGGACCTGATGACAATGACAGCCTGCAGAAAGAGAACATGAAGAGCCTTCAAGAGGAGAAACATTGAACTGTACTCGATTAAAGAACCTATCAAACTGAGTTCTTGAAGTTATTTACATCAGTCACAATTGAACTGAACGATGACTCGGTTTTACTTCCTTCTAAAACACAAAAAATCCTACAGCCCTTAGCAGCAGTAAGATGAATTAATCATTTTCTGTATGACATTATCAGACTCTCACATCATTGTGGAATTTTTTGTGTCTAGTTCATTGAGGTTTGTGGGAATTCATTTATGCACAGCTACAGCATTTTGAATAGGCCACTAAACCACCTTGATTTTTATTTGCTTTTTGCTGCTGTGCTCGTCCTGTTTCCTGACCCATTTTCAGTCAAGCTCTTGATAACTGGACACATGTCTTGATGCATTCTCAATCATCCAGGTAAGTATGTGGCCAAAGGTTGATTCTGTTAATCTGGACGTAGCGTTTTCAGAGAGAGAAACATTCGCCATTCATCCAAGTGACTTCTTCAGTGTCAGCTGACTGCAGGCATTCAACCTTAAAACAGTACATTTACACAAAGACTTAAACCAGTCCACTGAATGAACAATGGGCTGTGAGGTCAGTTCCTTGATCATGTAGTCTGTTGCCCAATCCTTATACATCAGGAAAACCAAACAACCTCTGGCAAAGCAGATGGCACAACACAGAAGAGCTACCTCGTCAGGCCAAGACTGCAGTCTATTCACACAGGCCAGTGGACACTCTTTCAGTGATGAGGATGTACACATCCTGGACACCCTGGACATCCTGGACACACCCGCGCTTCACTCGGACTTTCTGACCACGTCATGATCCACCTAATCCCCGCGTACAGACAGAGGCTGAAGCTCTCCAAACCTGTCGTGAGGACTAAAAAACTGTGGAGCAACGAGGCTGTGGAGGAGCTTCGCACGTGTTTGGAGACCACAGACTGGGACACATTGAAGGCTGCTTCTAACAGCTTGGACGAGTTTACGGACACTGTCACCTCCTATATCCACTTCTGTGAGGACAGCATTGTGCCATCACGCACCAGGGTGAGTTATAACAATGACAAACCCTGGTTTACTCCTAAACTCAAAAAGCTGTGGCTGGAAAAGAGAAAGGCGTTCAGAAGCGGAGACAGGGACTGCTACAGAGAGGCCAAGTACAGGTTCACTAAAGAAGTGGACATTGCTAAACATCAGCACTCTGAGAAGATGCAGCAGCAGATCTCAGAGAATGACTCGGCCTCTGTGTGGAAAGGTTTTAGGAATATCACAAACTACAAGCCTAAAACCCCCCACTCCACTGATGACTTGCTCTTAGCCAACTCCCTCAACGACTTCTACTGCCGTTTTGACGAGCCATCAGGCAGCCTTCACACCTCCAACGGCCCCAACAATAGAGACACTTTGGACACTAATTCCCCCACCTCTCCCCCCTCCATAGAGCCATCACCACCTTCAAACCGTTCACCTACAACACCCCCCTCCTCACCCCACACAAAAGAGGATTTCACACCACCTCCTCCGACCACAACTCTTCATATTCATGAAGCAGATGTGAGGAAACAGTTTAAGAACCTGAATGCTCGGAAAGCTCCCGGCCCAGACGGTGTGTCTCCTGCCACCCTCAGACACTGTGCAAACGAGCTGGCCCCAGTGTTTTCTGGCATTTTCAACTCCTCACTGCAGGCATGCCATGTGCCTGCCTGCTTCAAGTCCTCCACCATAATCCCTGTCCCCAAGAAACCTAGGATCACTGGACTAAATGACTACAGACCCGTGGCTCTGACATCTGTGGTCATGAAGTCTTTTGAGCGCCTAGTTCTCTCCCATCTCAGGACCCTCACGGCCCCCCTCCTGGACCCCCTGCAGTTTGCATATAGAGCCAACAGGTCTGTAGACGACGCCATCAACATGGCCCTACACTTCATCCTGCAGCATCTGGACTCCCCAGGAACCTACGCCAGGATCCTGTTTGTGGACTTCAGCTCTGCCTTCAACACCATCCTTCCAGACCATCTCCGAGACAAGCTTTCCCAGATGAATGTGCCTGATCCCATCTGCCGGTGGATCACTGACTTCCTGACGGACAGGAAGCAGCATGTGAGGCTGGGAAAGAATGTCTCGGACTCCCGGACCATCAGCACCGGCTCCCCTCAGGGCTGTGTTCTTTCTCCTCTGCTCTTCTCCCTGTACACCAACTGCTGCACCTCCACCCACCAGTCTGTCAAGCTAATCAAGTTTGCAGATGACACCACCGTTATTGGACTCATCTCTGACGGGGACGAGTCTGCCTACAGGAGGGAGGTTGAACGTCTGGTGTCCTGGTGCAGCCACAACAACCTGGTGCTGAATGCCCAGAAGACAGTGGAGATTATTGTGGACTTCAGGAAGCACACAGCCCCACTCCCCCCCATCATCCTGACTGACACCCCCATCACCTCTGTGGACTCATTCCGCTTCCTGGGTACCACCATCACCCAGGACCTGAAGTGGGAGCCCACCATCACCTCCGTCATTAAGAAAGCCCAGCAGAGGATGTACTTCCTGAGGCAGCTGAAGAAATTCAACCTGCCAACACGGACGATGATGCAGTTCTACACTGCAATCATCGAGTCCATCCTCACCTCCTCCATCACCGTGTGGTACGCTGGAGCCACTATCAGGGACAAACAGAGACTGCAGCGTGTTGTGCGCTCTGCTGAGAAGGTGATTGGCTGCAGACTCCCATCTTTGCAGGACCTGTACACCTCCAGGACACTGCGGCGTGCAGCTCGGATCTCAGCTGACCCTTCTCACCCTGGACACAGTCTGTTTGACCTGCTCCCCTCAGGCAGGAGGCTCCGGTCCATTCGCACCAGAACCTCTCGCCATAAGAACAGTTTCTTCCCCTCTGCTGTTGGACACATGAACAATAACCATATGACTGTTCCCGCCACTAACACATGACCCTACGCTGTGTCACTGCATCATTCCATGTTTGGCACTGATCACCACCTGCACTCATGTATATATCTTTCAACGTAGCACTCTTAATTCTTATTCTCATGTATATATCTCATGTATATCTCATGCACATATCTTTCTACGTAGCACTTTTAATTCTTATCCCTACTTTTATTTTTTCATGTCTATTTAAGTGCTATTTATGACACTATGTTTGCACTGAAGCACCGCAGCAATTTCCTAATGTTGTAAACCTGCTCAACATTTGGCAATAAACCCCATTCTGATTCTGATTCTGATTCTGACAGGGAGGAACGCTGGTTTGAGGGCGGAGTCAAGGAGGCCATTTACGTGAAAAGGGAAAGACCATCTCTGAATCGAGGAGGGGGCCTAAGGGTACATCTGTCACCATCTTACAATGCTGTGATTGCAGCCATTCCCCAACTGACCTCACAGCCCATTGTTTATTCAGTGGGCTGGTTTCAGTTATTGTACAAATGTCCTGTTTATAAGGTTGGAAAGCTGCAGTCAGCTGAGACTCAAGAAGTCACCTGGATGATGATGAAACGTTTCTCCCACTGAAAACGCTACGTCCAGATGATGCCAGCTTCTGCAAAACAAGCCCAGTTTGTCACGTTTGAACAGTGTTTGTGCTGATATGTTTTCACCAAATGTGGCGCACTATATTATTGTCAAACATCTCTACTTTGTCTCTCTGTTCAGAGGAGATTGTTCAAGAAATCTTGTGGTTTATTTATACATAGCTTTTGCGAACACATCTCATGCTGCTATGATTTTCTTTAAAAGGCTTTTTGAATTTGTTAACGGGATGCTCCGCACTCTAAAAATTGAATAGCTAGATTAGCCTTTTTAGGGCTACAGAAAGTTTTTGGGGAAAGTCAACAGAAAACTGGGTCAAGACTTCATTTTCATACTTTAAGAATAAAGATACATTTTTTAAAAAGCAAATTTTAACAAAATAATAGCGTACAGCTGATTATTTCAACAACTGAAACAATTTCAATTATTTCAACTAGCATGTGACCTCATTTGTCTGCATCAGATTCGTTTACCTACAACCAAGGGTAGTTTGAATTTGATTTGGTCAGTAAGAGACTAAAAGCAGACAAGAGCTGGAAACACAGTCCTGGTTTACAGAGCGTCCACCTTTGCAGGTATGGGTAGGAAATGAAACAGAATGTGCATTCATAGATTCACAGGTACAGGTACCTGAAATGAAACAAAGACTGGGTTGGGATTCCCAACCTTGAAATGAATTGAATCTAAAGATGAATCTTCAGTTTTAATCAGTAGATTTAATGAAAATAAATGACCCTTTCAGTATCCCTTTGTCGTTTTTGTCTCTTAGTCCTTTTAAAATATAAACTTGTGCACCGGTTAGAGGTGAGTGACCACTATTATTTTAAATCCCAGAAGCAGTATTTACAGGACGGCAACCATCAATCTCCCTTTTACAGCCATTTTCCAAAGGCTGGGAGCACAATTAGAAGAGAGGAAACTTGCTGTGTAGATGGAACAAGGCCAAGACAAAGTGAAATATCCTCCTTTAGCAGCTTGTCCTAACACAGTTGTTGGTGTGACCTCACAAGAGTCAGGTCCCTGTATAGTGATTTATCCACCTCTGTATAAAAGCCACCAACATCCTTGGGTCACCATTTGTTTCTCAGCATCAACGACACGTTCATTTCTCAACTGTAGTCACCATTAATCTCAACAACTTTTCACTTTAATCGGCCGTTTAAAACTGTTTCACTCCTATCAGGGCTGGAAATATTTCCTGGCACCTTCGAAAAGGTCCCATAAATCACCAGCTTAAAAGCAGATAGAGTTGCTGTGTGCTTTATTATTGCTGACAGAGTCGTGTTTGTGTCGAGTTTATTCCCTGGGTACAAAAAGAACTCAATGGCTCCACCACAGAACGAATGATAAGGATATTATTAATACTAATTTTTCCACAGTTTCAGTTTTGAAAATGTCTCTTTAGTGCAGTCAGCTACTTTGTTATCTGTTGGTTCATGTGCAATTAAATAAAAAATGTTTTCTTTTTCAATTAATGAATTAATAGTTGTTTTTTAACATCTTGAGTACCTTTGAGCACTAATCCAAAATATTAAATCTACAGAAAATATTACTCCAAAAACAGACGATTCCCAAGTTCTCAAGTTTCAGCCAAAAAACAAAAACATTCATGGATAATTTTTGTCTTCATAACAAAGTCCAAAATCTGTGTCTGTTCTCCAGTTCATCTGATGTGTTGTTTCCATCAGCCTTGAAGCTAAGTGTATGTGCTACTTTTCCTTTGCTTCTCAATGCTTGATTTCTCATTTTTGCATAAAAAATAATGTTCTGAAAAAAGACAAAGGTGTCTAATCTCCTCCATCATATATGCACAACAAATGAATGAAATCCTGTACACCTTTTTATATCTATTACTATTGATACTGTAACAATTTAAGTTCATGTCCAAAAATGGTACTTTCATTAATAAAAGGATAAAGAGAAACTATGCTCATATTGGATCACATTAGACACGCCCATCAACATGTCGATGAGTTTATAAAGTAGTAATTACTACTCATAGGTGTGACCACACCCACCTTTAATGCTCTTTTTTTTACCCTGCTTTTTATTTTAAATGCAAATATGAGTTCAAGACTGATCTATGAACATTTTTGACACTATCATGTTCAAATCTGTTCTTATCGTTGTCAAAGCATTACGTGTTACTTTGAGCTCGGTCGCTATGACACAAAAACACACACAGAGCGCACAAAATCTACGCTATCATGACCAGTGTTTGTACTTGTGCCAAAGGCCACAGGAGGAAAATCTTTTGCCACACAAAGTAGAAAACACTCGGTCCTCTGCAGTCACCAGTTTTGTCATACAGTTTGAAAAGGTTGTGAAAATGATCCGCGGTTAGCACTAACTATGAAACCTAATGATGTGTTAACGACAAACAACACAACAACTATATCCTTGTAAACAAGTCACATGATGACTATTCAGATCCACCCTGAAATGGAAATGACCTAAACGAGCCTACGTCCATGACAATGGAGGGCAGTGAGAGGGAGGATGGCAGGATGAATATCAAAACCATTAATTGTTTTTTTATTTTATTTAGGTAGTTAAAATCCCAGCGACTTTATGTGGAACACTGCTGCTCCAAAGAGGATGTGCTCTAAGCGTTTAAGAGTAGATTCAAAGAAGTCTGACAATAGTGTCTCGTTTACCACCTGATAACCCCCAGGATGCTCACAGGTAGTCTGAATAATCTTTGTTCTTTTAGCACACAACTGACTCTGAATGCACAGGAAGATTTTAAGAATTGCAACTAAAAAAATTACACCTTTGTTTAGCAACCCATAAAGAACCCTGATGTGTAACTTGACCCCTTGTTGTCGTACACCAGGGTTATTTGTCTGCATCCACAAGTGCCCAATGGTCCGCTGCGGTCAGAAGGCATTTGTGAGTCTAATTTAGTAAACGTGGTTATTCAATTTAAACAGCATGAGTTTCTGTAAGAAACGACGTCCCTCTACCCAACAGAGCTGCATGAAAAAATACAAAAACTTCCAGACTGATTTTATGTAAAAACTCATTCCAATCTTGAAAATAAAATAACGAGTACGCTAAAAATGATGCTTATGTTAGAATGTATTCTTTGTTAGATTCATTCATATGGACTAATTCACCAAGAGTGTTGGAGTCTAAGTCATGACATTAACCCCCTGAGCTCAAAGTACTCATAGATGTTGAGCAGGAACCCCCAACACTATCAAAATATTTGATTTCCAATTTTGTATTTATTTTTTCATCCAAAGTCTCAAGGGTGCAAAATAAAATAGACATCTAAAGAGGTCAAAAATTTAAAACACACGATTAGGATTACTTATGGCTGAAGGTGGAGAGACCTTGGTCATCTAAAAGTACATAAACCTGTGTTATCATCAAATAGCCAACTTTCACTATTGCCGGGACCAGCTTCAGTGATCAGTTGTTCAACCATTTGCAGTTCACTGCAGTACAGCCACGTGAGGCTTCTGGTGAGCTCTTGTCCTGGCTTAAGCCTCAGAGGACAGTTTGATCAGATCCTGTGTGCCGGTATTGTCCATAAAGCTTCACTGAGATGAATATGGGAACATATGGAGAAGCCTCGGGACAATGGGGCTCTTGTCCCGCTGGCTTCGACAAAGAGGCCAAGACAGGCTCAGACAGGGGGCTGAAAACCATGCTGGGTCTGTGTGTGCAAGAGAGAGAGAGGCAGCGTCACTGTGTGTGTGAATGTGACAAAGCAAAAACTAATCTACATTGCGTGCGTGTTCACTCGGAGTTATTCTAGCACTGCGTACAGCTTGTATTTTCAGAGCACACACCAGCGGGCTGTCAAAGTATCAGCAGTGTTGACTGACACATGTCACGTCCCATGTTTGTGTTGGCTGTCAGCATAATGAAAACATACGACCTAACCACCAACCTCTGTTTTACTGTTTTTGCCAGCCTCTGTAAACCTGCCCCTCCCTCATCTCCACCCAAACTACTGCTAACTGACTCGGCCAGCAGAGCGTAACCCACCACCATGACTGTGGGAACATACCCCTGATAGTAGTTCCTAACACATGTATAAGTCCACTCAAAGCTCTATATCAGTTCATAAGGTAATTTTTTAGATGCATTTTCTGCATCTTTGGGGCAGGGATAGCTCAGTAGGTAGAGTGGTGGCCCCATGATCGGAAGGTCGGGGGTTCGACTCCACTGAACGGCTACCCTGAGGTACCCCTGAGCAAGGTACTGTCCCTACACACTGCTTCCCGGGCGCTGCATTGGTGGCTGCCCACTGGGTGAATGGGTTAAATGCAGAGGAACTATTTCCCTATGGGGACGCACACTTTACACTCATCTGTAACTAATTATCCTCCCAACACACCAAATGAAAATCCCACTGCTGCTGGCCCATTCTGAATCAAATTACACGTCATTTGAAAGCACAAAGATTCGCAATTACAATGTAAACCATTTTAGGATCATAATTTCACAGCAGAAAAAAATAAATAAGTGCTGCAGCATTTTGTGGGCAGAGTGAATACACTGCAGAAAGAGCAGAAAAGCTCTTTTCTGTTATCTACAGAGGAAGATATCATGCGCTGCACACTAACACTTTGACTTTGGTCAAATGCTCACTTTGAATATTGCATCTATAATGGGTCTTTTTATGTTAAAATAAAAAAATAAAATAAATAATTTTAATAAAAAGATTAAAAGTAGTTTTTTTGTTTTTACAAGCGTTCCATTAATTCATGCATTATGGTATTTAAACAGAACAACAGCTAAATATATGAATAAATGAGTGAATATAAACTGGTGCACTCTGTCTCAGTAATGCGGTTCGCCCTGCATGCTGGATGGTGGTGTAGTTTGGAAATCCCCTCCTCACACACCTTTTTTGGATTCAGGAAGTCTGCGACAACCATTAGCTCTAACCAAAACGGATAATGCAGCTTTCACACCCACTTCACACCGGTTGTGCAGAGCTGAGAGTTCTCCACTTTGTAGCATTTTATGCACACAACCCAACACAACATTATCAGTTGTGCGTTCTTTTCTAACAGTAATTCGACTTAACGTTTTCCACAGAACTACCTCTGCCCTGGTTTAACACCGACAGCCGGCTTTAAGATGAATCCACTCTGTGGGTACAATTATTTGCAATGAAGATATTCACCTCTGCACTCGTGTTGTGGGTGTTTAACCACCATTTTGTAACAGCAAAAATACACAAGGAAACAGCCACTAAAGCAGACACACATACACACACCCACAGACAGTTACACTGGTTATGTAAGAATAGATTCAGTTGCTGTGTCACTCAGAAGGCCCGACCACAGCAACGGAGGGAGAGAGAGGAAAATAAGGA
Organism: Diplotaxodon limnothrissa; assembly: GCF_057381915.1. Lineage (NCBI taxonomy): Eukaryota > Metazoa > Chordata > Actinopteri > Cichliformes > Cichlidae > Diplotaxodon > Diplotaxodon limnothrissa. The sequence continues at coordinate 39,095,098 of NC_140609.1, read as the reverse complement.
GAGGCAACAGATTCATGTACTGATCTGAAAAAATGGGGGCGAGGGGGGTGTAAGGGGGGAAAGGCATAACGAAAGTCTTACCTAACCTGATGACCACAGGGAGGAAACCACACTGAATTACAGTTTTACTCCTGAACACACACGCACACACACACACACGCACACACACACACACACGCTTGCTACAGTAACGTACTGTATCGGCGAGGTGTTGTGATAAGACGTGTTTTCTTTACAGTTTGTGTTTGTAACTGTCACTCAGATCTAAAAGCCACAAACAACAACAAAGCTTAAGAAAATGCACTTTTTTTCATTTATGTTCTAAACTTTCTTTTGTCTGTTTTCATTTCACATTTATTTCCATTAATTTCACAATCAGGATTTTACCTGTTTCTGTTCGGTCATAGCATTAGTCTAGTTGATTTTTTGATTACTTGTTAACTAATTTTTTTAATGACCTTGAACTATCCTTTCTAAATCTCACCTTTAACTTATCAATGGAAAGAGCTGTAATCAGTTTCAAATTCGTTCCATGTCAGACACAAACAGTTACATTGTTCATTTCAGTTTATAGATTTTCATACATTTTCATTTGATTTTGGCTACCTGGGATTATTTTGAGTTTTTGTTTTTTGTTTGTTTTGAAACACAGAGTATGTTTAAGTAACAAGTTTCCTCAGGAAACTGTCTACTGCAGACATCTTCACAGTTCTGGGTACTTATCACTGCTGATGGTAACAGCACGGTCCTCGCTGTGTTGTCTGTGTTGAACATGAACAGTGACATCACCACATCTCCGCCCCATTTACCCCAGCGCTAAGAGTGCAAGTGCTTACTGCAGTATTCTCCTGAACCTGGTGTCGCCACTCAGACATCAGTGCTTTTACAGGAGGAGAAAAAGTTACAAATGGAGGCAAAAAATATCAAGTCTTTTTTGTTGCATCTCAGTTGTGACATTGTTGGTCCTTCAGCTTAGCTCCTCCCACACATAAGAAGTGACTGTAGTGGACAGTTTGTTTTGTGTAATGATTTCCATCTGTGCTTCTCATTATTTCTTGGGGTTTCTTCCCTTTTGTGGTGAACTCACTGTCCTGTTCAAGTCAAGTTTTTAATCAGTCAGCATTTTACCTGCCATGTTGCCAACACCCTCAGGTCATACACTGCTGGCTTTCTTTTGAGAAATGCTTGTAGTTATGTATGCGTATGTTACCCACAACCTCTCAATCCGCAGACCCACACAAACTGACCATAATTTCCACTTCTGAGCAATAAAGACTATAAATGCATTGGTCCTTATATTCTGAAAATCCAATCAAGGATGTATCCTAGGATTTCAAAGCACAGTCTTTACCTGACTCACATGTATGGCCAAGCAAATGGAAGTTTCTTACTTTAATGCACTTTGGTAATTGTAGTTCTTTTTTCTTAAGCCATTTTTATATGTGAGCTTTGGTGTTCCAGTAAAATCAAGTGGGGATACTTTTCACAGTTGTCTTTAAACAGAAGTGGAAAACAGAGGAAATAATCTGGTTCAGATGCATTTGCATAACTGAAAATATTCTTTGTGATTGAGGCGACAGAGCTGCCTGGAAAGACTCTACAGGAGGCAACACGTGTGATGATTACTAGTTAGCGATTACTGCATATAGAAAAAAGGTTCCAAACAGGCTAATGTGAGCTCCAGAGGACATTTGCATTTTCATGCAGCAAATAGCACAATCGTCAAACTCACCATTCAGGTATTTCACTCAGTCTTTAAGCTATTTTTATGGCCTGAACACTGACCTGCCTTTTCATCTGTGCCTCAGTCATCTACAGCCCTTTTCAAGCTGTAAACATGAATAGGCCTGTAGATGAATAATTCCCCCAAACAATTGTTTAAAAATCTGCACCATTATCACCCATTTGAAATTCTGTCACACCCTTCCTGCGTGGCTTTCAAACCCTTTGCACTCTACAACCACGCAGGCCGACAACGACACTAACGCTGCCTGAAATGTGCCTGCAGTGTCCACAGTGCGACAGTGCAGCAGCACAGCAACAGTATCTGTGAAGATGAAAACTCACCACTGACCCAGATGTAAGGACGACTTCTTATCTCTCATAAATGTGAGGCCACAGACGTAACAGTAACTGACAGAGTACATTTTGGCAGTTGAAACTGATGAAAAGCTCAGTGATGGTGGCAACATTTGGTCCAATCAATTTCTTTTGTTTTATTTTGTTCTTTCTTTTTTTTTTCTGGAAAAACCTGAAATGACTGAGCAGTAACACCTCTGGGATATCTTTGAACAACTTAAACTACTCACAAAACTGGGTGTGGTTCACAAGGGACTGGCTGTTTTGTTTTTCTGACATCTTCAAACTCAGTTTACACCTGTGGGTATTTTGGATTCAACATAAATGAAATTTAGACTCAGAGACAGACGAAAGGGACATATGGGAGACATCCAGACCCCACACACAAAGGCCATGAAACGGAAGCTAATGTGAGATCGCTCAACTCAGTTTTACCTGAATGTTCTTCTTAAGTATAAAGGGAATATAGCATACTTCAAGCATACCAGTCAAGAAAGGTGCTTTACGAGATCAAATCTAAACCAGAAAGGAAAAATTAAAAAAATAAAATAAAATAAAATAAAATAATGAAAATTACTAAGAGGTCTTATAGGCTTAAATCAGACTCATAAAAAAATCCCAGGCCATTATTAATGTTTTATTGTGACAGAACATTTATTCATGGACAACCTGCTAATGTGAAAGTAACTATGATTCATTTTTTAACAATGTTTTTTAATCTATTGTCAACTTAGACCCAGAATCCATATGAATTTTTATTTTAATGCAGTAGCTAAACAATAAATAAAATTTGAAATTATCAAATAAATTGTATCATCATTTCGGAAGAACGGATGTATAAAAACTTCTTGGATAAATAAACAGCATTGCTTATTTTCAGGCTGATTGCCTCTGTCGGGGGGAATACAGATATACTTTTTTCATATTTTCCCCTTATGACAATAAGTTGTTTATCATTAACTCCTCAGCTGTATTGATCCTAAATAAAATGAGAGCCTGCCCCCCCCCCCCCCCCCCCCCAAAAAAAAAATCCTCTTTTAAGGATTTGGTAATGAATGGGTACAAAAGTAGCTTCATTCAGCTCCCTCCTCCTCTCGCCGAGCCCTCCCTGCCCATTACAATTCAGGACCCCCTCCCCCCAAACACACACACACATTAACGCACATTAACACACACACACCCCTCCCTGCCCGCCCCCTGAAGCACACAGGCAGGAGGTGGGTGGGTTTCCCCAACTATTTAAGGAGATTCCAACAGATGGTTGAGTGACTTTCCTCCTGGGGACACTTTGCTCTTTTCCCAAACTTCTTGTCTCCTTCACAACAGACTGGGCTACTTTTGTTTTTCCTTTTCCTTCCCCCAAAATATTTTTTTTAATTTTACTCCTGAGCTTTTTCAGAATTTTTTTTCCCCTTCTCTTTGGACCCCAAAAACTTCTGTGCTTAATATCCTTGTGAGATCAGACAACAGCTCATTGACTCGGTGAGGACGGTGGAGCTAACCATGCCCTCCGACTTTCTAACACCTTTCCTGGAACTAGATGAGGAGTTCTGCAAGGTGAGAGAGACCGATCAAAAACCTTTATATATGTGTACCAGCATGCCTGAAACACGATCAGCTTGTGCCTATACGAGCTGAATTAGGAGTAAATTATTAAGCTCATTTATTTGTGTTAAAAACATAAAGTGATGAAATGCTACAAATTTATTGTCTAATTTAAAGCATGAGTGTGGTTTAAACTTTAATATTTTGTAGAAAATTCAGATTCAGATGGTGTTAAAAGCTGTTCAATCTTTAGTTGTGTTATGTTGTAACTTTACAGTGTCACGTGTTAACTTTTTCAGATTTTGGGGGCTTCATTTAATATTTTTTTTTGCAATTTTTAAATGTTATTTAATGAAACAGTGACAGGAAAACAGGCTGTTTGCTGTTTCTTTTAAATTATGTGTTATTTTTAAATTGGTTTTTTTTTTGTGCAACTTTAGAGATGTTTGAGCAAATCCAATTTATAAGACCTCTGGCTTTAGCTGCAACTCTAAAATCTCCTTTCAGCTCGCCTTGGCCCTGCAAGCCCCACTCCAGAGCTCCAGGAATGCACGGCACTCATCTATTCTTCTCCTCTCTCCTTTTGTGCAACAGAATTTCCGCAGCCTGGAGGCGACAGATGGCTCGTCTACCAGCTCCCAGCAGCAACGGCAGCAGCACAGTCAAAGGGTGCTCGGCTTCCAGCGACGTCACTCTCTCTGCCCTGTGACCCTCCCAAACTCCAAGTTCAACAGCAGCAGTTGTGAGATGACCGAGTCAGCCTGTTGGGGCCTAAATGTGACCTCCAACCAGCAGTGGAGCAGGGAGGGTCAGCTTCCCCGCTCCTCGCTCAGCCACATCCCCTTCAGAGTTGACCGCTCAGTCAGCATGATCGAGGGCAACAGTTTGGGAGGGAGAGAGGACAAAGCAGCCAACTTGTCCCCACCACTGCTACTCCCCCCACCTGGCCTATGCATCAGTAACACCTCCATCTCCTCAGCTGCTTCCTCCAGACCCACGCTGCCTCCACCACCACCACCACACATCTCCACTCGATACAAGACGGAACTGTGCCGCACATATGAGGAAAGCGGGGCCTGCAAGTACGGTGCCAAGTGCCAGTTTGCTCACGGCATGGACGAGCTGAGAGGCCTCAACCGTCATCCCAAATATAAGACAGAGCCCTGCCGCACGTTCCACACCATAGGCTTCTGTCCGTACGGTGCCCGCTGCCACTTCATTCACAACGCGGATGAGCTCAATGCCGGCAATGCTGCTGCGTCTCCACAGAAGCAGAAGCTCAGGCCTCCTCTGCTGCGCCACAGCCTCAGCTTCGCAGGCTTCTCCTCCTCTCCGCAGACCTTCCAGCCAGTAAAGGAGTCACAGCCTTGCTCCTTCCTTTTCACCAGGGCCTCCTCTGTCTCTCCTCCTCCGTCCTCTGTAGGAAGCCCTGAGCTCCTTTCCCCTCTCTTTCCCGAACCCGGCCCACTGAAGCATTACCCCTTCCCCTTCTCTGGCATCGGTGACCTGGCTGGTGACAGCGGTGATTCAGCTCTGCGCTTCTTCGCCGTGACCGATTCTGTCAGCGCCCGGTGTCCCACCTCAACTTTCACACCCAAAAGCCTCCCTTTCCTGCTCCCCCAACAACCTCCAGCTTCCCTGAATGCCTGTCCCAGCCTTCAGCGCTGCTCCTCAGCTGACTCCCTCTCTGAAGAGGGCTACACATCGTCCTGCTCCCTCAGCTCTTCCTCCAGTGGCACAGAGTCACCGAGCTTCGAGGGCCGACGACTACCCATCTTCAGCCGCCTTTCTGTTTCAGATGAGTAGGGAAGGGTTTTACTGTAGGGCTGAATTTAATCAGGGATATATAGTCTAATAGTTTTAACTCTATGTGGCCAGTATATGATGTTGGTCTTTTCACAAAGAATTAAGACATTGGGTTTTCTGTTCCCTCTTAAATCCAGCAGAGTACCTATCTTTGTGCATATTGCATTTTTCATCCAAGCAGTTGTAGCGCTGCTCAGTGTTCGTCCAGTTTAAGCTGACTTTTCCTTTTTTTAAGCTTGTTTTTCATGCCGTTGTTACTGCTGTATACTGTTGTATACCCATTTTTAGGGACTACTCTGAGGGTTCTTCACTCAGCTCAGCAGTCATCCGTATGCTGTTCCTGCTCAGAGGGGAGTTCTGTGTGAGAATTCCCTGTACCCTTATTTATAAAGGAATTTAACATTAGTGCTGTTCGCTCTGTACTGTTGGGTTTATTTGCAGGTCAGTTTCAACAATGCAAGCCTACAGCACTTCTCCAGTCATATTTTGGGCAGTTTAACTGTAATTCTTTCCAGCTTCTTGTCCAAGACGGTTGAATAACTGTATGCTGCCACTGACTGATCAATTGATTGTATGTCAGCTACTTTAAATGCTTTAGCAACAAAATCTAGCCCAGGTGTAGGCATCCCACTGACTCTAGTTACCAAAGTTAGAGTTCTCCTAACCTACTAGTACTGCTAGCCACGGCAGGTGATACACAGTGTTATAATTATTACTATAGCCTAACACTTTTTTTAGCCATATTTATTGCTTTGTGTACGATTTATTGTTCATGTCATGTTTGCTTTGTGATTGTGTTTATGCATTCTTAATAATGCCTGAGAAATTATGCTTTACTTATGCATTCATTTTGTCCATCTGCTTGGTTTTACACTTTCCAGTAGCTTTAAGAAGGCTTGCAGAGAGGAGAGGGAAGGAGGACGTGAAACATTTTGGCATTCTGTATTTATGTTGCCTTACTGGCTTATAGGCCTGACAGAAATCAAGACTCGCTGAGCTTTCACGCCACAAGCATTGCAGTGCCTTCTCCAGCATCCTCTGCCATTTGGTGTCGGTGTGAGCGCACAGCGAGTCTACTCTCCTCTCCGTTAAGCCTCACGTCCTGATCCACGTAACATTTTCTTCAACTGATAAATCCTGTTAAACATAAAGCAAAAAAAGACCTTGGTGTGAGCCAGCAGTGGCAACTAAAAATGTCGGTACATTATGAGATACACCAAAACCACCATGAGAACGAAAACATCTTTTGTAATGTGTGAAAAGTGCGGTGATGTCCTGCACATGAGGACCGTTGTGTCTCGTGGTCAAAATTTTTTATAGTTTGTTTTATAGTTGACTTTAATCTATCCAAGTTGGTTTAATGACAATGTGTTTGGTCGACCTCTGTTGCACGCTAGCTTGCCAAGTCTCTGAGCGGCAGGTGAAATCACGCGAGTTCAAATAAAATTTAGGCCAGATTGAAATTTTTTTTTTGTTCATGAAAATTCTCTGACCTGTCCTGAGTCCAGAGAGGCTTCTTGTTGCTGTAGCTTGTTGCTGGCTTGACAGCGAGCTGTTTTTGTAACTTTTAACTTAAAGTCTTATTTATTTTGATTTTCAAAGCAGAACCTATATTGTGTTGTTGGATAATGCGTGTTTTGATTTACATAATTTAAGTGCATCTATTGTTTACATTCCATGGGTTATGTTGATATGCTAGCTCTTTATCTTAATATATATGTCCACCTTTATTTCAAAATAAAAGTCCTTGAAAAAATAAGAATTCTATCTTGAATTTCATTATACTTGTTTCCTTTTGTTACCATACCTTCTTAAGGTCAGAATCTAAGAATTAGGTCAATTATTTAATATGTAAACTATGATTACAAAAAGCAAAAAGTAGCCCATTAACCTTTCTCCCACATAAACACGTAAACTCTTACTTCACTTCACCAACATTTCCAGTAGAATTCTCACATCCATACATCAATCACAACAAAAAAACTTTAGTTTTTTAATCCCTTTTCCCATCTTTATATTCAAACATAAAAACAGGTGATGCAAATATTAAAGAGCTTTAGTGCTGAATAACACTCAGAAGAAGCAACTGGAAAAAGGCTTACACCTTCAGTGTTTGTTTTTCTGCATAAAATTTGAACAACTGAGGAGAAATTCCTCCTGAGTTAAAGGCAATGGCAAAAATAAAAGCACATGTTGAGCAGGAAATCAATAACTCAAATGTTCGTTTTTGGGCAAAGCTTTCCCACGAGCATCACTTTAAGATCCTGCCACTGTTTTTAGAGCTTTTACAATCATCTGTGTTTCATTCACAAACAAAAGGAACAAAGATTAACTCTTTCTCCTACTTGTGTTTAGGGAATCTCCCAGCCCTCCCCTCTGTGTGCGTGTTTATGTGTGGGAGTGTGTTCTGTGGGAAGGGGAGTGAGTTTTGTTGCAACTCGTCTGAACAGACCAATTTAGAGTGAGTGACACTGGGGAGAATGTTTGGGCAACAGATGCTCGAACAAAGACTTCCCAGAACACAATGGGGCACTGAGATACTTGTGACTGATTTCCATCTATTCACACAAAGTGGAGCAGAAGTTGAGGTCCTCCCCTCTCTCTCTTTCTCTCTCCGTCTCTCACTCTGTATATATGTGTGTGTATTAAACTATTACTGTAGGGAAAAAATGCCTGAATTCAAAACAATAAAGCAAAATATACAGAAAAAAATCAATACTGATCCATTTTTAATGAAATGATTACATACTTCTTTTTTCCCTGCACAACATTGTGCTGCCCCGGACCTCATATGTTCTTCATACAAGCTGTTATTATAACCTATGGTTAATATTAAAGGCACAAATGGCCACATTTTGATGATTAAAAAAAATAATAATAATTTTTTTTTTTTTTTTTAACAATCCCATATTTTAATGATCACTGTAGACAGGGTTGAACTTTTCATGCACAATATGGCGAATTTTGTAAAATGTCTATCCGGTGTTTCGTAACACTAACCAAGTAGTTTTGATAGTAAAAGTTACCAAACAGTGAATGAAACACAAGTGCTGATGACACATGGCACTCGAATGATCCTAAATAGAAATCAGTGACAGAATTGATGGAAGTTATCTAAACTTCCTCTAATTCTAAGAGTTAAATAGTGATCACATTGACACTCTGGACTGAGATGCTAATGAGGCTAGAAGTGTGAAACGTTGTGTATGTAACGTACAAATACAGCAGTTTTATTTATCTTTTTGGGCATTTAAAAAAGCTGTCTCACAGACATTGTCTGCATGGCTCCAGAGTGGCAGAAGTAGTTTATAGAAGAACTTTGTTCCAGATAAAACTTTGCATATGCACTGCAGCTCCAGCGCTTACTTTACATTTTCCAGCTGAGCCCTATGTAAGAGCATAACTGTAACTGTGTGATACTGAGCATTCAATGGGTATTAGCCTGCCAGATCACACAAATTTAGTGTGATGATAGATGGAGCCCATTTGAGAATAGAGATCATAACTGTCCAGAAAACTGGGCATCGTGTGTCCTGCAGCCTACAAATACTTCCAGAAATGAAAACACACCTGACGGGCTCAACAGGGCCTGATTTGTGATTGTGTTCATATTTGAAAAGCACGGTGTGTTGGTGATACTTCATTTCCACATAGTTATCGTTGTCATCTTTTAAGTGGAAACACTCAACTCTGTCCTTTCAGACAGACTTGAGTCATTCTGGTGCATTATTGCAGCTTAAACCACAGAACCTGCTGCTACACCTGAATCACCTGGTAGAATTAAACAACTAGAATTAAACATGCAATCTCAGTCCAAGTTAAAAAAAATTGGTTTTTCTTTTCATTATTCCCGCTCACATTCTCAGCCTAGTCACATTCACATGTGGGTCATTGGCAGGGTAAAAAATAATCATATATTGGATATTTTCTTATGTTTCTGTCCTTTAAAATTATATGAGGGAGCTGGGGATTTCTCTCTCTCTCTGCATGTGTGTGTGTGTGTGTGTGTGTGTGTGTGTGTGTGTGTGTGTGTGTGTGTGTGTGTGTGTGTGTGTGTGTGTGTGTGTGGGCATTCAGCAGTGGGCTGGCTGAGGATTTCCCTCTGGTAAATGAATAACAGTAAAGTGAGGCAGGAGCAGGCTCCCACAACCCCCAGGGCTACTTACCATTCAATACCCATGGCTGTGTGTGTGTGTGTGTGTGTGTGTGTGTGTGTGTGTGTGTGTGTGTCTTCAAGACCTTAAAAAGGCCAAGGGCCATCCCTGTGCAGCCCCTCAATCCCTCCCGCCCCTCCTGGCCACGAAGCCCCTTTGTGTGTCCCTGCTTTCCGTTTTCAGTCTAACATCTGTATGCTAATGCAGCTGAATGGGAATAAACTGGAATCAGCCTGGGAGCGAGGGTGAGGGGTGGCTTCCCTGTGTGTGGACAGATATGGGTGGATAAAGTGATTTGGGAGAATTCAGCAGCAGGGAAGGGTTTGTGCTGAGCTTAGAGAGAAAAAGAAGAATTATTGGTTAACGGGGGAGCTTAGGAGGGAATGGATGGGCTTGGGCTGTTTCAAGGAGGTGTCCTAATAAGCAGATGGCTCTCATCAAATACCCTGAAATGCTCACAAAAATTAAACAGCAAACTTAGATAACTTAGAAGCATAAATACATTTCACCTGTGATGCTGAGGCACAACTGTGTATTTTTAAGTTAAGAATGTTATTTGGCTGCTGGAACTGGACTGTGATTTCAGAGGAACTGAGGCTCTCATTAAGCAAACAAATGGCTCAAGTCAAAAATCCATGTGGGAGGTAGATTTGCTCAAGTCATGTTGCTTCAGTTGCTTGAGACCTGACATTTAAACACCAGTTACTAAAGTGCTTTCATAACACTGAGAAATGTATGTTGACGATGGTTCTCGGTATTTACTTAGACTGCACGTGTAGTAGTAGTAGTAGTAACCCTGTAAAGCTGTGACAAATGCAATTCTGCAGGCTTTCCTTACATTTTCACTCTCTTTAGAAGCTACGGGCACATTGTCATTAAAGATGTTTGTCTGTCCACTATTTATCTTCTAAAACGGGAAAGTTTCCTTGAACTCATAAAAACTGGATTTAATATAACTTCTATATGATAAGAACAAAAGCGATATAGTAAAAAGATACAATTAACACTGTATTTCATGTGGCATAAAACAAGTCTGTAAAAAGCTGTTGCTAAACTGGACACTGGAAGACTTCCTGGTGTCTTTAATGAGCATTCTTTTTCCATTCATAAGTTGTAGGCTGTTAGATATTTAGAATAATCAACTATTTCATCCATTTGTGTTATGATCATTTTTTCATCACAAAATGCAGTCAGGGCTGGACAAAAAAAATTAGCCCTTGTGACCCATCACTACCCCTCTCTCTCTTTCTCTCACTCTCTCTCTCTCACTCTCTCACTCTCAGACTCAAAAGATTGCAGACTACAAACTTAACACACATCAATTCCAGTTCCAATTTTTCACCCCCAGAGTCCCTATATTTCGAAGCCTCTGCAGAATCAGAATCAAAATACTTTATTAATCCCTAAAGAAATGATGACAACCGGCATGCAGCTTGTTTCAGTTGCCCTGCCTTGATTCCATCTGATTCGTACCTCTGTAACAAAAAATCCTTAAGTAATAGTATTTAAGATGCAAAACCTCTGAGGAACATTTCTAGCTATTAGCTTTAATAAACACAACAAAAAGTGTTTTATAGCATTTGTGACTTTTCAGTATATTAAACAAAAGTTTCCCTAAAAGTTCGACCAAAACATGCTGAAATCCACGGCACTGAAAATAAGAAGGGACAAATAAAAGGTCACTGCTTTAGTGTCCACGTTCCTTCATAACCCCAAGCATGTCAAAGTTCATAGTCATTTGTTCTCAGAGCCATCAGACTCTGGAGCTCAAACGGAGAAATCGATCCTCTAGTGTTCCTGTTTCTGTTTGTGTGTGTTATACCTCCTCACACATGACCTCCACAGAGAAGAAGCAAAGTTTTACTGCTTACTTAGAAATGCTTGAATGCTGGCCCCGGGTTATCCGTTAGACCTGGCACACTCTGGTCAGTGGGCCAACAGCTTTAAGTGGCCCCAAGATTCAGAGTTACAGGACTGTCCAGTTTTTACTAAGTTGCACATTGGAAACTTTGGAACAGCCTCCTCAAGTAGTCAATAGTTTAAATGCATCACAAACAACATCTTTAGTAGGATTCTATTAATTTTAGCTGTATGTGCCTAATAAATGACGACTAAGTGAACATGTTCGAAGCAAGTGCTCATTTCTACCCGTAGACATAAACTCAACACACAACATTAAGCTAGAAGAGTGTTTTGGCAGCTCCCTCTACAGGTCCTCTTGCATTTTTCAAGATGTTAGGAGCTGCCAGTATCTGTAGGCATTACTAACCAGTACAGATATTTTGGTGAATGCATTTTAATACAAATCATTTTAGCCAACAAATATCAAACCTGTACCTATAGTGTGGTAAACATACTGAGCTTGAAATCGGGAATTAGGATTCATTTACTATTCTTAAACTCTACAGCTACAACAGCATTCACGAGACAAAAAAATGTCCTGAATTACAAATCATATATCTCAAGGTTTCCATGGTTATCTTTGTTGGTAGCGTTTTAAAATGAAGAAAGGGCAGCTGTCAGCAGATACTTAATTTCCACATTCAAGTCTGCAAAAGTGAAATGGAGAGACTTACTGGATGAGATGTAGGGAGGCAGTGCCATCTAGTGTACGCTTTAGTGAGGTACAAAATTATATGAGGGAGTTGGGGATCCTCTGTGTGTGCGTCATAAAAACGCAATCATTCATCTTCCAACTGTATCTTTCTGTTCTGGCTTTAGAATCATAGGTTGTTTACTGATCTGTACTTTGGGAGTCACACTGTTGTGATACTGGGGAGAAAAGGGTAAGGTTTGATAGACTAAACCATTACACACAAAACTTGAAAAACCTAAAGAGTGTGTGAGACTAGCTGTGTTGTTCAGCAATAAACTCATCTACAAATGTGTTAGTAAAGAGTGACTTGTACTTCTGTCCCATTAAGCAACGGTTTAACAAATTTCACTGCAAACTATAGAAGGAATCTGGATTTAAATGGAACATAGTAGTGCAGGAAACACTAGTATAAGGTGTCTATGGAACAAATCTCCTTCAGCATTCAAAATGACCAAAGTGAGGCCTACAAGCGTTTCTCTCAGTTGGTTGTGTTCAGGGAAAAAATAGCTAAATACACTGAGACTGCTCCACATTGTTAGTGAGTTAATCCTGGATATCTGTAGGTTTGTCAAACTTGGAGTGAACAAATGCAGAAAAAACAGTAAAAGATGCAGACAGTGAAAGTCTGGTTTATTTCATGAACACAGTGAAACATTTTACAGTCCACAGAGCAAAGTAGCATACATGATAAATAGATACACATAACACGGACGGTGAGAAGTAAAACTCATCGTCTTACCACATGTTATATTCTGTAAACCTAAAATAACCACAGAAATTAGAGTTTGGTGTTTTAAAGTCACCTATTAAAAACATGAGTCAACATTACTGAAGTGACACTTTAACGATGCTTCATATCACCGTCTTTATGATGATAAAACATGTTCTCTCATTAGCAGATGTCTGCGCTGTCACTTGTCATGAAAATGTCCTGAGCCAGGGTTCAAGCTTCCTCTTCAATTACCATTGATCATTAATAGGACGCACAAAAGATTTGTCACATTATCCCCATAAACAAAATGCTTTTATAGAAATCATTGTGACACAAATATTTCGATTCTTGATTCACAATGTGCACGAACTCAAATTCTTTAGTTTCATAATTTTAACATAATCTAACCCAAAAAGTGTTGGAGTTCATTTAACAAAATTGAAATGGTAAAAGTGTATGTTTGTGTGGTCTCTTAAGATGATCCCAACCAAGAGTTTTTAGAGGTGAAGAACCAGCAGGAGAAGACAGAATCTTTTCCTTACAACTTCACCGTCTGCATCTCCACCATGTTTGATTTTACCAACATGCGGCAGGTACAGTGACATTTGCTTTCTTGCTTTCAGAAGACAGAAGAAAATAGATTTTTGAAACTTGTTTTCTAAAGTATGCAGACCATGACAGGAAGAAATAAAAACAGAAAATGTATCTTTTCCCCAGTATTCCTTACAGTTATAATAATGATAAGCAAGACTTTTCTGCCTGCCTTGCATATTAATACTTACAGTTGTCTGAACCTTCTCAAATATCTGTGTTGGATTGTAGCTGGTACAGAGTCTTGAGATGCTGCAGTTACTGGGAGTGAACAGAGTGGTTGTCTATAAAACCAGCTGCAGTCCTGAAACACAACGAATACTGGACTACTACACACAAAAAGGTGGAGTATGGTATAGTTTTCTGTCTGAGTGTGTCTTTCCTAATGACCTCACATCACCAGCTAAAGACATTTTCACACAGTGAACACTGAGTGAAGTTGCCAAAATTTCCTCAGAACTAGGTGTGTTGATGATAAGCACATATTTCAGATTCTCCCATGTCTCCAACCTTTTCTGACCACAAAGTCTGATTTCCACTGTTAGTGCAAGTGAGTCTAGACAAGAAAAAGTTATTACCCTGTGTATTTTGAATTTGCTGTGTAGTACAGAGACCAGGTCATGTGGAGCTGTTTTGTGGCCTCAGTATTAAGACGGCATGAGTTCTCACAGGAAATATATTTCTAATGCTTATAATGCATGGTTATAAACGGAATTTATATTTGTGTGTAATGTGTTTCTCTGAAGGTTTTGAAAGAAACTGGCACTTACTGCAGCTGGAAACATTAAGATTGAGCCAAACTAAGTACCTAAAAGAACTGATACTTCTCTGTGGATTTATCTACAATAGAGTCTTTAACTTAATCAAGCAGTTCAGTTCTAATAATGAAACCTTCATGGAAAATGCATAAATTCTTGGATTATGTTGAAGTCCTTTTTTAAATCAAGTCAAAAAATACTAAATTGTTTTATTAAGGACTTTTTCAGTCATGCCACTGTTGCTGCTCATGTTACCCTCTTCTTCTTAACTGAGACAAAAGAAACCAGGTCATTTTTTTGGTTTTCATGTATCTGCTTCACCTAAAAGATCCAGAATGTGTTTCACCAGTTCAATGATTTCAGTTTGTGGCTGGAGTTGTAGTAGTTGTAATATGCAGCTTTAATTACTGGCATTGAACCGCTTCAAATATCTTTTCTCAGATTTATTGGAGGTGATTCCTTGGTCTCTGTCTAGATATTTAAAAGTGTCTCGTTACTGGCAGCCTTCACTTGGTCCCGGTGAACTCCACTACTTTGGTCAGATTCCGGCTCTTAATGACTGCCTTTACAGATACATGTACCAGTCCAAATATGTGGCTCTACATGATATAGATGAGCTCATACTCCCCCAGAAAGTCACCAGGTATGTGTGTGTATTTTCATGTTTTATTTTGAAAATGGAAACTATGTGCTGTGTATCCTAAAACATGGAAAAACAAAATATAAGACAAAACAAGAACACTTTGTATAATTTTGGTGAGCTTGAAAGTCAGTATTTATCTTTTTTTTTTTAAGTAGTCTCAAAGAATAATTCGTCAGGCTTTTTGAAAGATATTCCAAAGCTCTAATTTGGATGTTTGCTGCCTTATATTCTGATCTCTGTCAAGATGATCCCAAAGTGCTTCAAATAATCTTGAGGTCCAAGATGTCGGGAGTCCAATTATTGATTGATAGCATTTAGAGGCGACCGTGGCTCAGGGGGTTGGGAAGCGTATCTGTAACCGGAAGGTCGCCGGTTCGATCCTTGAGCTCTCTGTCCTGGTCGTTGTGTCCTTGGGCAAGACACTTTACCCTCCCGCCTACTGGTGTTGGCCAGAGGGGCCGATGGCGCGATATGGCAGCCTCGCTTCTGTCAGTCTGCCCCAGGGCAGCTGTGGCTACAACTGTAGCTGCCTCCACCAGTGTGTGAATGAATAGTGGTATTGTAAAGCGCTTTGGGTGCCTTGAAAAGCGCTATATAAATCCAATCCATTATTATTGTGTGTTTTTCTACCCCGGTATGGTTTTACTACGTTGGCCTAGTCTAGGACTTCTGTCACTACTCTCAAGTCACTACCGCATAGACTCTGTTTTCAAAAACGCCAAATGGCAGCCTCCACAAGCGGGATATTTAGCTTTATTTTTGTACAATTGGAAGAAGGGCTGTCGCGTCATCCATGTTTTCTACAGTCACTGACCGGGGCACACATGCACGCGCCTACGTCACCACGCAGCGCACACATGCACATGAACGCACACAGACTCGGATCACACAGGTAGGAGAGTGAGATGCAAAAATGACATATTTAATCCAAAAAAAGAAAGTGTTTTGGGTGAAATTCACAAGTATTTAACACATATGTTACACTTGCTCTGCCCCTTTTAGCTCATCAACCAAGGGACTGGCAGCAGCTGCCACTGAGGTAACTCAGAAAACAAAGAAAGATTAAATCACACATGCATAACAGTGGAAACTAAAATGTGTGCACTTATTTTAGAATATAGTGTTATGTGATTGTATAAGTAAATTAATTCTAAACCGAAATCAATTTTTTATTACCCTGTAAAATAAATCCTATATTTAAAGAAGGACACATGTAAGTGCAGTGTTATGGTTAAGCCTCTGTTGTAACACTGATGATCGGTAGATATTACCACTGTGTGGCAGAACATCAGGGACACTGCGCTGTGCTGGCCCAAGTAAAACGACTCCAGTGGCAGCTCTTAAATGTGTGCGCCAGGGTGATGAAAACAAAGAGGATCAGTCAAAAATGTTTGATTTTTTTTATTTTGCCAAAGCTTCTGTTCTTTGTATTTGTTTATTTTACAAGAAATATACAGAAAAGTAAAGTTTTTGTTTATCCAATTTTATTAAATGCAACTGTTTTTGCTTGCTGCCTAACTTCAGGAATAAAGTCATTTTTGGCGTCATCAATAGTAGATCAGTTTCCATGTTTAAAGGACTGCCATGGCACAGGATATGTATCTACACTTCAATGGACACACACAGCAACAATTAAAAAACCTGAATACTGGTCAGTTTTTCAATCAGTATACTGAGTGCCATTGTGATTATAAAAATAAATATACAGTTTGTATGGACTCAAATTCCATATCTTTAAAAGATGAATGTGTAACGTGGATTAACAGGTGTATTTTAAAGAGGGAAACCCTCCAAAAAATTAAAAAACGGACGGAGCAGTGGAGCAGCTTAAGGAATAAACGATATAAAAACTGTATCACTAAAATATAATTTATTATACAAAAATTAAACAATTGATCTCGCAGGGCTGCATCAGAGGGAACATTATCTGGATCATGCTTTTGCAACCTACAGTATAATTCTCTCAACCGCAAATGAAGATACTGTTTCACTTGGTTTCTGAGTGCAACTAAAAAACTGTGACCTTAAAACGGGTGGGGACACTCACCATATAAAGAATCTAAAAGAGAAAAGATTTTTTTGTACTTGGTCTCTTTCACTGGTTTCGAGAACACTGACCTGACGTTTAGCCTCACCTGCTAGCGCTCCCAACACAATAGCAACTTTCCTCACTTCAGGCAAGTCCTGCGATCCCAGTAGCCCCTGCATCTGCTCCTTCCAATCCTGATATTGCACATCCTGATCAGGCCCTTTAAATTTCGGCAGCCATGGGGCTCCGGGATATACAGGCATCATCATATTTGCTATTCCCCTGACTACCCCAACTGCTCTTAACTCTGCATCTAATGTCGACAACACCAGAAATGTAACGTGGATTAACAGGTGTATTTTAAAGAGGGAAACCCTCCAAAAAAAAACGGACGGAGCAGCAGAGCAGCCAAGGGAATAAACAATATAAAAGCTGTATCACTAAAATATAATTTATTATACAAAAACAGTTAAAAATTTAAAAGGAATTAAAACAACCCTGCTCAGAGAGAACACACAATAAAAACTAATCAAACGTAAGCATTAAAAGTCCGGTGGGGTCCGCCACAACGTTAAAATCCAGGAAATCGGAGTGGGGCAAGGAAAAGCCCGGCGGCGTCACCAGCCGTCACCTCTGTCTCTCCACTCCAGAATACTAGAAGAGAGAGGGGCAGCGACAGTCACCGTTCTTTCTAGTGAGCCGGGTTACTGCAGCACGATATGTCGCGGGACTTACCCCGGATGGGCAGAGCTCCTAACTCTGCCCGCCGCTTTTCTGTATCACGCCAGCACTATGGTCTCGCCGTGGGAAGTAGAGCGCTGTCCGCTGCCAACTAATTCCCCACCATAGCATCCTCTGGCATCCAGCTAGTCCAACAGCAGCACAGCTCACTCTGACTCTCAAGCACTGGCCGTCATATGCCCTCGCCACGTACTGCACACCAACCTGCACCAATGCCTTCTTCCTGCGTCTCCTAGCACTCTCTTCAAATCACCCCGGCTGTCACCTCTCAGGTGTCTCAAATTAGTAAAACAGGAAGAGCGGAGTCTCCCCAGGACAAATTAACAGATATACCAAAAACATGCAATACAAAAAAATAAATAAAACACTCCACATAGAACACAGCAAAACACAGCAAACATGCAAAGCAAAACAACTTCAAAACAAAATCTGTCCTTACTTGGATGACAAATGCACATTATATGTCACTCATCCAAGTGACATCTCCAGTCATATGCACAGATGAATAAATAATTACATCTGTTTAAATCTATTGCGAAGTTGGCAAAAGGTTTGTACAACCTTGTGACAATATAAAGTGTGTGAAACATGATACTTGATCTTGGCTTAGTCCATCTCCTAACAATTAATTGCAAGCATTCACAACCACAGACTGGTGTGCTTTGTTGTTGTTTTGTCCTCTCTGAGCAAATGTCAGGCATAGTGTTGGAGCTCACCGCTTCAGGATTACAGACAACTTGACATTAACCAAAAAAACTGCAAATAATCTTTCAAATCTGACTTTACTGACCCTTTTATTTTGTTTAAAAATTACAGGACGCATGGTTAGCCCTTGCAGAGCTCATAGGCCAGCAACTGGATTTCTGGAGGAGTGTCTACTCATATGTCAGGAAAAGACTTTGTTCTATCAGGAAGAAGAACTCAGCACCAAAGGAACCCAAAGAAAATGTTCATCTTGCCTGGTACTAGAAGATAGATTTTTTCTGCTTTTTGCAGCAATCTAAGGTCTGTTGATGGCTGCTTCAAAGCATTTTTTGTTGTTGATGCAAGTTACCCAAAGTCATGCGCCAAGGATCGGGAATTCCTTCACACTGTCATCTATCCCAAGAATAGATGAATCCCAAGACATCACTCAAATATGATCAAATGAATGAGGGCTCATTTGCTATGATGGAAGCGTAAAATGTTGCTCATAAAGGTGCATGAAATGATCTGAGAGGGAGATTTCCTCTCCAAAGTGTTGATGTATGTTAAGTACTGAGATAATCATCAATTCATCAGTTTTTAAATTTAAGAGTTTTTACATGTAATTTGTTCTATTTGTTCAAAGCATGTCTTTATGTGTGTAACCAAAGACTGATTTGAAGTAATGGATATAATATAATGAATTATATATTTTTGTGCTACTTGCATTTTACTTCCATTGATATACTTTTTTAGGAATTTGCTGTATATGTTGTATGTATCATAGGGCAATAAAAAGATTTTTTTGAGAAAATCTGTTTTGAATCTAGTTTTTATAAGCTGAATTTTATGATAAGTAGAAATCTTAACTCAAACATTAATGGTAATATAACACATGTGATGGGTTCTGACTTTTGACCCAATTTTTGGTAACCCCAACTTCAAACATTGGTCAATTTAACCCAATTTTTGGATAGCTATCCTAACCCAATGTGCTGGGTCAAACCACTCACCCAACCCTGTTAAGTTTAAACCATTGGCTCGGCCCATATTTGACCCAGCGTTGGGTTACTGATTGGGTCATTTTTAACCCAGCATTTCTAAGATTGTACAGGAGTACATGTTGTATGTATACATCTGGCATGCAGAGCGGTTTATGGTCAAGTTTTTCACGTCGACACAGATCGGTACACAAACGTCTTTTGCTTGCTTTTTCAGCAGTGATCAAAGATCGACTTTTCTGCATATTGTTACGTCAACAATCTCCGCCGGGCGGAGGCTTTTCATCCTTATAATACCGTGATGACGTCACACAGTCAGACCTTACTGGAAATGATAACAGTTTGGGCCTGTTCAGAGAGTTTACCTAATATGGACATCAACTGCTAGTTTTTAGAGAAAAACAAGTGTGTATTACATTCGTGCCTTTTGTGAAAGTATATCTATCAGAAAACTGTCCTCAGACGACCCTCCTATTCTTACTAAGTGTGTGTGTACACATGCATGTGTTATATAAGAGCGTGCATGTACTTTAAAGGCCTGTGTACGTGCAGAACTGAACATAGAACTAAGGCAGGGTCCAGCAGGACTGTTCTGAGTGGTTACAGAACTGTGAAACAGCTTTAAGCAAATAACATGAATAGTACAGAACAACAATAGACTGATTAAAGTACTGATAATCTGTGTAGATTAATGTTAACATAGATGTGGTTCAAAGATTATTCTGTCAACTGGTTCAACAATGGTAAATGATTAATGATTGATACTTCTGATTATAACTGTGATCATAAGAATACAAAATAAAATATCTCCTGGTCACAATATACAAACCAGTGTAAATTAGGCTATCAGCAGCAGTAAACTAGACTCAGTCATGTTTGCATTTATGGAGATATGAAATATGGACTGTGCCTACAACCTCCTGAAAGAAAGAGGTGTGGTATATTTTTTAAAGAAGTTGTTACAAAGTAACATGAACTTCATTACCACAGGCGTGAGTGAGTCGAACGGTAATTTACGTTTTCTGTTTTTCTGCACACCATTCAAGTTCATTGCGTGACTCTCCCCTGGATGCTACCATGCTACCTGCCTTATTACATTTTATTCAGAGAAAGACTGTGGCAATCTGCAGAACCTCACATTCAACAGCAATTTCTAACAGAAATGTCTGCCCTACCTTAAGGCATATTGATTATTATTCATCTCACTTTTATTTATCTGAATTGCGGCGTTGTTTTCAGAGAGAAACACATCCGTAAAAGCTGCGGTTATATTGTTTTATTTGGTTAGCATACCGCCCAACTCAGCGGCTGCGTCACTGTTAAAATGTCCGCAAGGTTAGTAGATCATTAACAGAACATTATCTGTGCAGTGACGACTTTTTGTGTGAGTCCGACATTAGGCTAAATTAAATGTAAAAAAATAAATAAATAAAATAAATGTATTAAAAACCTATAAAAAATAATAATGCATGTTTTTATTTAGGAAAAATAAATAATTCATTGATTGATTCATTTTCCGCCTAAAGGTTAAATCAGCAGCCAATTGGACTTCCTCCTCCTCCTTCTCCTGTATGCAGCCTAGCTGACTTGCACTTCCTCCCAAGGAAAGACACTTCTACTACAAAAGAACAGGAATCGATTTTTCTTTCAAACAAAACAAAACAAAAAAAAACAAAACAACTTATGCGCTAAACCGGCGGCAGCAGCTCTGACGGAATCTGCGGAGTCTGAGTGTGATTCGTTTACTTCTGATAAATGTTTCATGCTTCACCTGCTGAACAGGTGGATTTTATCATTGGATTTTAAATAATCTGCATTACAAAAGTAAGTAAAGTCTTCATTATTTTAGTAAGCAGTATTATTTGTTTATTATGACTGCCCATATCTGCATGTAGGGTTTAATACTCTTTTGAATAATTCATGTAGTTAGACCGAGGATGTAGTTGCGCCAGGCACATATTTTTCTATTAATTCTTTTGCTGAATGGTGGACAAGTTCAGTATGATACTTTTTGAGTAACCTCACAAACTAATAAGAAATAAAGAGCACAAAAAACTGCCTTTCCTTCTGTTCTTAGGTCAATTAACTTTGCCGTTTTCGGTGTCTTTAATATTCGCTTTATGGTTTTATTGTCTTGTCACCTTTATCAGCAACTGAGAGATACATCCGCTGGTGGCAGTTGTAGCTGCACCTGTACAAGTGCACGGGCATTTGTAGAGCTCTTGCACTGACTTAGGAACACTTTTCATGACAATATATTGCACTGATAACAGTAAAATTAATTATTTACAGCTAACTTTCAAAAATTCTTTGAGAAGGTTGTATACGGCGCTTAACAAATTAATTAGATCACCATTCAAAGAAAATCTTTGCCACAGCTACCTACATTAACAATTAATAACAAAATCATTTTTTAAATTTTCTGTAATGGTTAATCCATCAGCATGTACAGGCTGTTTGATGGAAATCTCATTTAAGTATTGCAAGATAATTATTGTTCCTATCCATGAATTTTCAAACTTACCGTTTAACAAAAAAAAAACCGCAAAACAATCGCTTTTTTTACGATTTATATGAAAATTCATAGTTATTTACATTTAGTCCAGAACAGAAAAATTCATTTTAGAGGTTGAATGTTATGCTGGATTAATTTCCCTCTTTGATGTATAAATAAACGGGTATAAATATATTGAAGGAAACGGCTTCCAGGGCCTAATCCGTGGATCGGCTTCCTCCGAGGCGTGGGCGTCTATCAGCAGAGATTGTACCTTCACCTATCAGCAGAGATTGTCCCTTAATCTGTAACACAGTCAAATATATTCTCAAGTAACATTCAAGCATGCCATTCAGCGTGTTAGTACGAGCTCGGGAGCAGCTTGGGAGAACAAGAAAACAGAGACTGCTTCAGGTTGTCTTCCCAAATCGACTCAACTTTATTCTCAAGTACAACAGTTACAGTTTTTTACAGTCGCTAACAAGCGCCTACCCATACTTCAGATACTTTTTCTAAACTCTTAACACAGACCCACACCTACAAAACACAATTGGCCAAATGGATAATATCCTTCCCAAAAATACACTTTGTTAAATATATACTAACTCCTCATTTCAAAATTAGAACACATCTTTCTCTGCACACACTAACTGTACAAAAACACTATAAATCTGACTCAAAATGAAATTAGTCTGTCAAAGAATAACACTTGTTTTCACTCCACAAGGTACATGCAGTCAATCAAAGTACACCAGGTTTCAAAATACTGGCTATTATTGACATTACAAAAACTGCATAGACTTTTATGTTTCAGTGTCACAGGTATTTGCATGCGAAACATGCAATCCACCATATTGACACCAGAAATGTCTTGGTTGGTAACTGTATGTCCACATGTACAGTAATGTTCACATTCAAAAGCATTCCAGTAAAAAGCAAACAAGTTTTTGTTTCTCTACTGTTTACTACAGGAGGTACAGTAGAAACACAGTATGATAGGACAGAGAAAGTTTTACAGTATTGCTTACAGTGAACAAAATATCCATGAAACACACAAGAGCATTCTGAACAAAAAAACAACAGCAAAAAGCCAAGATAAAAAAAAAGGGGGGGGGGGGGAGGGGGGCTAAAAAAAGGCAAAAAATTTGCATCTAATCTCTGCGATCTTCAGGGTTAGGCCACATGTTTTCATCAACATCACATCTGATGTTATCCAAGTCGATACACCTGGGATAAAACCGCCCGGTATGTCGGATCCACCCTTGGCAATCGTCAACTGTGATGTCCCTGGAGCCAGCATCCATGGCTTCAAGGAGGGACATCTGGTCATGTGGCTGATGGTCATAAACCTTCCACCTCCATGCAGAAAAGAACTCCTCTATGGGGTTGAGGAAAGGTGAATAGGGTGGAAGGAAGAGACTCACCAGTCTTGGGTGGACTTCAAACCATGTTGTTATTGCTTGCGAGTGATGGAAAGCCACATTGTCCCAGGTAATTACAAAGGTCCTCATGTTTTCACCCTCCTGACCCTGCTCTGGAACCAGGCGCTGGTGGAGATCATTGAGAAAGGCAAGCAAGCGCTCTGTATTATAGGGTCCAACCTGACATTTGTGAAGGAGTAATCCTGCATTTGCAATTGCTGCACACATGGTAATGTTTGCCCCTCTCTGTCCTGGCACATCAACTGTGGCCCTTTTTCCAATTACATTTCGTCCACGTCGACGCCTTTTGGCCAGATTGAATCCTGCCTCATCGATGTATATGAATTCATGAGGGGCCTGGTTGGCCTCCAATTCCATAACTCTCTGAAACAAAGTTTATGTAAGTCATGTTAGTACTGTATACCATACTGTACTGTAACCTAGTATTGTGTAGGTTACCTACTTGCAAAGTGCAAAGCTTATAGAACTGGACATTGGATTGAATATACACTATACCTGGACATATTGTCATCGTAGCTCCTTGACCCTCTCACTGTTCCTCTCAAAGGGAACAGTGTAGAGCTGCTTCATCCGCACTCTGTGTTTGGACAATGTCCGCGTAATGGTTGTGAGGCTGATTCTATCGATATTGTCAAATATCTCATGGTCCGCCACAATTCTAGTTTGAATTTCACGCAGTTTTATTGCATTATTTGCAGTAACCATTTCTACAATGGCAAGCTCCTGATCATTACTGAGGAGCTTTCCTCTTCCCCCAGAGGGTGGAAGACGTTGCATTCTTTAGAAAGACAGACAATTCAACATATGCATTACTGTATGACCATATTGACATGTCAAGTGAGAATAGAAACAATCCATGTAAAATGCAATACTTACCTGTTGGTTTGTTGAAAGATGCGTATAATGGAGGCAACCGTTGACCGCCTCAAATTGGGCTGCACTCTTTCACCAGCCTCTCTTAGTGAAAGACCATGGTTGATTACATGGTCAATGATAGTGGCACGAATTTCATCACTGACTACTGTTCTTGCAGCCCTTGGAATGCCACCACCACGCATTCTTACACCTCTACCTTGCCCTCTCCTTGGGCCTGCTCTTCTCTCTGGGCCCCTTGCTCTTACTCCTCCTCGACCAGACATTACAGTGTTTGTCTTTTTTTTGTTTCCAAAAACATCACTCCTCAAGGTCTTGCCTTATAAACCCCACTGAGTCTAAGCCAGAATGGAAGAAGCTGTGGTTGGCCCAATTTACCCAACATAAATAAGCTGTGTCTCAATTATTCAGTT
Source organism: Diplotaxodon limnothrissa (assembly GCF_057381915.1). Lineage (NCBI taxonomy): Eukaryota > Metazoa > Chordata > Actinopteri > Cichliformes > Cichlidae > Diplotaxodon > Diplotaxodon limnothrissa. The sequence continues at coordinate 39,070,537 of NC_140609.1, read as the reverse complement.
GTTTGTTTATTATCAGCTGAGATATATTTTTGATATTGATATTGTTTTTGTACTGATATCATTGCAGAAGCAGAGGCTTTTATACTGTATCTAAGGTTTGGAATATTGTTTTTGCTATTGTGGGATGTTGTGTGTTAACATTCGTAGATACTACAAAAACAGTCCATAGTTTTGTTGGGAGGTATAACTTGTCTGTTAAGAAAATGTAAGCATTGTGGAAATGTGTTCACTGACTGCATATTGGGTGAACACGACATGAAATGTGTGAATGGTATGGCCACAACAGACCGATGCTGTGCTAATTGTGTTTAGAGTTTTGCAAATGTGACAACTGTTTGGACAAACGCTTGTTAGCGACTGTAAAAAACTGTAATATAGAGGGAAAAATTCATGAGTCAGCAGATTCTCAGTTTAAACCAGTACAGACCAAGATAAGGGAGCGTCTTCCTGCCCTTGGGTGAAGAAGCACCCTTTGTATAGTTTATCAGTTCAGCTACAATTCTGATTATCTCAGCGACATATTTTCAAGGCACGAAATAAAGAGTTCTTTCATTAGTGAATTCTGAAACAAACCATCTGGCCTTCAACAGGCGTCTCCTAAGAGATTTAGAAACTAATGTAGCTGAGGGAGTGATCTCTGTGGTATTTCAACCTTGTACCAGCCTGTGATTCTCACACATCAATTCTTGGGTCAAAGAGAAAAATAACTAAAACAAAGGGGCCTTATTGAATGACAGAGTTTTCCTGTATAATGTCACTATAAAACAATATCCAGTAAATGCTCCCATGGTACTAAAATACCTAACATATATGATTTCAGTTTTTCTTATTTGACCTTTAAATTTTACAACAGAATTTTTAGTTTCAAACAAGCTTTTGAAAGATTTGTTTTATTTGTCTTCTATTTCAAAGACACTATTTCAAAGACCCTTATGCACATTCCAAAATACATTTACAAAATGGTTTAATCTAAATATAATAGAGGCCCCGGGGCAGACCCAGGACACGCTGGAGAGATTATATCTCTCGGCTGGCCTGGGAACGCCTTGGTATTCCCCCGGATAAGCTGGAGGAGGTGGCTGGGGAGAGGGAGGTCTGGGCCTCTTTGCTTAGGCTGCTGCCCCCGTGACCCGGCCCCGGACAAAGCGGATGAAGATGGATGGATGGATGGATAATAAAATCAAGCATCCTGAGCGAGTTCTGCTGGGAAAAATATGAAACTCTGTGGAGGTCATCTATTTCTGTATTTTAAAGATGTTTAATGGTTGTACTATTATTAAGCAAACCTATAGCTAGGCCTACTGTTACCAGTAATGGCCTATAATTACTGTTAACCTAGCCTGAGAGTTTAGTAAACATGAGTCCACCTTTGCTCCCTAATTATACTAGGGTAAAGCATTCACTGCTCTGTCTTTAAGCTCAAGGTGTGTGATACACCAAAAAGAAGTAATAATGTGACATATACAGACATATATACACAGCACAATGGAAGATTTGAGAAGCCTTCAGTCTTTGGTTGAAATTACTATTGTATGACACAGCCACACTGTTAAGACTTTTCGTCTCCACTTTACGGTAACATACTGGCGCCACTATTGCCGTTACGGTAACTTGTAGTTCTGCAAGATGATTTTTTTGCTGCTGTGTATAATACTCTTGGACAAATTATGGTAAAGCACTGTAGCCTCTTTTATGGCGACAGTGAGATACAGTTATAGAATAGAATAGAATAGAATAGAATAGAATAGAATAGGTGTTGTATGAAAGGAGAGAAGGTTAGCACTCCCCTTGACAAGGATGGAATTGGCCCTAGTGGCCTGCAACACACATATGGTTAAGGCATTGCCACCTACTTCGTGGCATCTCTAACCATGTTTTTACAAGACATAATGTGGATTGCACAACACTGGTCACTACATTCTTCATTTCCAGTTAATACTTGTACAGCTGCTGTTATTGTGTATATATTTATTTATATTTCTTTATACATTCTTATATAGTTCTATATTGTGTATTTTGTTGTACAGTTATTTTATTTTCAACTTTAATTTATATATTTTATCTTATTCTTTCCCAGTTAAATTTACCCTTCATTCTAATTTGTGTTGTACAGTTATTTCATTTTTAACCTTAATTTATATTCTATTCCTTCCTAGTTAAATTTACCCTTTTTAATTTTTCATATTTATTTCCTATCTTATTCATAGCCTTTTCCTTTTTTGTTTTCTTTAGGTCACGAGCAGTTGTCCAAGCATTTCACTACATATCGTATTGTGTATGACTGTGTACGTGACAAATAAAATTTGAATTTGAATTTAGAATAGAATAGACTAGAATTAGAATAGAATTCAACTTTATTGTCATTGCACATGCACAGGTACAGGGCAACGAAATGCAGTTTGCATCCATCCAGATGTGCTTTAGTGATATAGATATATTACAATGTATATTAGTTATAATGTACATGGTATGAAGTATGTTGTGAATATTCTATAACTATAAGTATGTACAGGCTGTAGTGAGTACAAGCTATGTACAGGATATGAACAGGATATAAATATGAAAAACTATACAGAATATGAAATAAATAACTTTACAGAAATCGGAGATATACAGCTATACAGAAATGGGAACTATGCAAGTTGTAAACAGTTGTAGGGTTAAAAATTATCGAATGTACAGAATGATTATTTACACAGAGCTAAACAGTAGTGCAGTTAAGATAAGTGAGGGTGTAGATAGTTTCTACAGAGGCTATATAAAGTGCTAGTGGTTGTGAGTGGTGGTTCAGTCCATGTTATTATTGTGTGTTTGAGGGTACAGTTGTCCATTGTGTGTGTGTGTGTATGTTCAGTCCATGTGTTAACGTGGGTCAGATGTCAGGAGGCAGAGTTCAGGAGTCTGACAGCTGTGGGGAAGAAGCTGTTCCGGTACCTGGTGGTCTTAGTCCGGAGGCTCCTGTGGCGCCTCCCAGAGGGCAGGAGGGTGAAGAGTCCATGTGATGGGTGACTGGGGTCTTTGATGATTTTCCCAGCCCTTTTCAGACACCGCTTCCTGTAGATTCAATTCAATTCAATTCAATTCAATTTTATTTATATAGCGCCAAATCACAACATAAGTCGCCTCAAGGCGCTTCATAGATACAGAGAAAAACCCAACAATCATATGACCCCCTGTGAGCAGCACTTTGGCAACAGTGGGAAGGAAAAACTCCCTTTTAACAGGAAGAAACCTCCGGCAGAACCAGGCTCAGGGAGGGGCGGGGCCATCTGCTGCGACCGGTTGGGGTGAGAGAAGGAAGACAGGATAAAGACATGCTGTGGAAGAGAGACAGAGGTTAATAACAGATATGATTCAATGCAGGGAGGTCTATTAACACATAGTGAGTGAAAAAGGTGACTGGAAAGGAAAAACTCAATGCATCATGGGAATCCCCGGCAGCCTACGTCTATTGCAGCATAACTAAGGGAGGATTCAGGGTCACCTGGTCCAGCCCTAACTATATGCTTTAGCAAAAAGGAAAGTTTTAAGCCTAATCTTGAAAGTAGAGATAGTGTCTGTCTCCTGAATCCAAATTGGAAGCTGGTTCCACAGAAGAGGGGCCTGAAAACTGAAGGCTCTCCCTCCCATTCTACTTTTAAATACTCTAGGAACAACAAGTAGGCCTGCAGAGCGAGAGCGAAGTGCTCTAATAGGGTGATATGGTACTACAAGGTCATTAAGGTAAGATGGGGCCTGATTATTTAAGACCTTGTATGTGAGGAGCAGGAGTTTGAATTCAATTCTGGATTTAACAGGAAGCCAATGAAGGGAAGCCAAAACAGGAGAAATATGCTCTCTCTTTCTAGTCCCTGTCAGGACTCTTGCTGCAGCATTTTGGATTAGCTGAAGGCTTTTCAGTGAGTTTTTTGGACATCCTGATAATAATGAATTACAGTCGTCCAGCCTGGAAGTAATAAATGCATGAACTAGTTTTTCAGCGTCACTCTGAGACAGGATATTTCTAACTTTAGAGATGTTGCGCAAATGGAAGAAAGCAGTCTTACATATTTGTTTAATATGTGCGTTGAAGGACATGTCCTGGTCAAAAATGACTCCAAGGTTCCTCACAGCGTTACTGGAGGCCAAGGTAATGCCATCCAGAGGAAGAATCTGGTTAGATACCATATTTCTAGGCTTTTCAGGGCCGAGTACAATAACCTCAGTTTTATCTGAATTAAGAAGCAGAAAGTTAGCGGCCATCCAGGTCTTTATGTCTTTAAGACATTGCTGCAGTTTAACTAATTGGTTTGTGTTATCTGGCTTCATGGACAGATAGAGCTGGGTGTCATCAGCATAGCAGTGAAAATGTATGCTATGTCTTCTAATGATGCTGCCTAAGGGAAGCATGTATAATGTAAACAGAATTGGTCCTAGCACTGAACCCTGTGGAACTCCATAATTAACCTCAGTGTGTGAAGAGGACTCTCCATTTACATGAACAAATTGGAGTCTATTAGATAGATATGATACAAACCACTGCAGTGCAGTACCTGTAATACCTACAGCATGTTCTAATCGCTCTAATAGGATATTATGGTCGACAGTATCGAACGCTGCACTGAGGTCTAGCAGGACAAGCACAGAGATGAGTCCACTGTCAGAGGCCATAAGAAGATCATTTGTAACCTTCACTAAAGCTGTTTCTGTGCTGTGATGGTGGTCCTGTAGTCAGTAATGGTCTGGAGTCCTTGCCACATGCGTCGGGGGTTGGAGTTGGAGAAGTGTTCTTCTACCTTCTTTTTGTAATAGTGTTTGGCTTTTTTGATGCCCTTCTTTAGATTAGCCTTTTGTCGTAAATTACGTCAACAAAGTAACATCATACTGTGATTAAGAAATTTGTATACTACCCTTTATTCACACTATGTCACTGTAAGCCTGCTTCAAAGTAATAAACTGCAATATATTTACCAGTAACTTACCGTTATCACGCATTATCAGTACCAAAAACATCCATCTCTGTTAGAGGATACCGTGTTCCTACAGGCGGTCATTTACTGTTTAACACGTTGTAATATACGTAATATCAGGAAACATTAACATCCTGTAAGAGACTGGAGGGTTCCAATATATACACACACACTATAATTAATGTGCCCTACACCACTTTTTATTTCAGTTCGGATTTTCCTCTGCAGAAATACACATTTCCAAAATCAAACTGAAAAGAACTGAAAACACTTGTAACACTTGGAAGCACTTGTTACTAAACCATTTAACCCATGTATTTTCTCAGATGTTTGTACAAACAATAATGATATTATGTCATATCAATATCATGTCTGTCATGATATTGATATGACATAATATCATTATTGTTTGTACAAACATCTGGGTTTTCTTAGTTATATTTTGTAGGGCGTAAACCTACACCGTAAAGTGCCTTGGCATTCATTTTGTTGGCACCATACAAATAAACTTACGGAGCCCCTCTGATGACATGGTCCAAAAAATAAATAAATTGTACCACAAAATACTACTTCGTGGGCACGAAATTGGTATAACGTGCTCACGAAATGCTAATTTGTGGGCACAAAACACTTGACCGATAACTGTGATCCTTCCCAGGGCCTTGCAGTTGGCTGACAATAAAATCTATCCCGGCGTCCAGGTCATACTTACGTCTGTAAAGCAACTGGGCTCTCAATATCCTGTTTAAATGTCTCTCCGTAATAATGGTTCCTTGCATTGCCAGGCTTTTCAAAATGCATTTGTAGCTCATTCCCAGCCTAAAATCAAACTCAATCAGACTGTCTCTGTCCATGGTGTATAGGTTTAGCCTACTCTTATGCTTATGTCTCTACGCAGCTGTCCAGGAATAGTATCAATATGATGTGTGCACGTTATCTATTTCGTTGCCACAAATGCGTAATTCGTTGGCACGTTATACCCAATTCGTGCCCACAAATTAGCATTTCGTGTGCACGTTATACCAATTTCGTGCCCTCGAAATAGTATTTCGTGGCCACAAATAAGTATTTCGTGGGCACGTTATACTATTTCGAGGGCACGAAGTAGTATTTTGTGGCCACAATTTATTTATTTTTTGGACCATGTCATCAGAGGGGCTCCGTATAAACTGAATTGAAATTAACAGAATATCAAGCCCCACACTTCTGCCTCTATATACACTTTGTCCAAAATACTTCCTCACACCACCAAATCAATGTACAAAGCAGGGTCCACAAGGACATGGATGAGCATGTGTGGTGTGAAGGAACATGACTGATTTGCACAGAACCCTGATCTTGCTTTGTGGACTGAGTTCATTGATTTGTAGGGTGAGCCAATACATGTGACAATTAAAGTGTAAGTACAAACTCAAGGTCTTGCATTGAAAAGTTGTAATACACTATATTTTAAAGTTTGTCACAACTTCTACCCTTAGTCCTCCCACTACCAATGAAAGATTAATGATGTTATATTTAGTGTCTACTTTTGTTTATGTTTTCCGTGTTAATTATCTACCAGACAATGTGAGCCCCCCCCAAAAAACACTCTTCAATATTGTACTGTCAAAGTACATGTGTAGAATGGTATGGTGAAGAAAAAGAAGCTAAGCAGTGACATATGAGTCTACGAGTGACCTTCAAATCGTAGACTCAAGTCTATGAGTCTAGGCCTGCCATCTTATAAAGTGGTAGTGAGTAATAATCCATAACTGTCAGCATTTACACACACACTTCTTTCTGTAGGGCAATGAAAGCAGTGAAGTCCAAGGTCAATGAGGAGTACTGAGTAATGCAGAATTGTTAACAAGTATCACAGCTATCTTCCCAAAAACCAAGCCATCATCAGTGTCATCTACAATGGAAACAGCCTTTGACATACTTGGTACCTTTGTAGACCACTGCTGACCAGTGTTGGGTAAGTTACTTTAAAAAAGCAATTAATTACTAATTACTTAATCAATATTGTATTTAAAATACTTATCTAATTACTGTGTCTGAAAAGTAACGTAATCACTCAATAAGTAATTTAAATACTTCTTAAAATCCCTATAAACCTTGAATAGACAAACAATAGAAATTAAACTCTTTAAATAATAAATACATTTTTTTAAAGACGGAGACTCTACAGCAGCAGTCCCCAACCTTTTTTGCGCCACGGACCGGTTTGTGCCTGACAATATTTTTACGGACCGGCCTTTAAGGTGTCGCAGATAAATACAACAAAATAAAACTAGTACCGGTCAGGCGCTTCGGTAGACTCATGCTATTAACAGCGGCCGATAGTTTTTACATATTACTGTCATGTTCTTGTCTGCTTGTTTCAGAAAAGTGAAGAGACAGGAATATGTCCATTTCATAAAACAGCCACACGCTTCAGCCGAGTCCGACATCTTCCACTTTAGAATACGACTATGCAGTACACTGGCGCGAAATGACGTGCACCTGCACTACAGCGATGTTAAAGCGGCAGAGTTTACTTTTACCTTTAGAAGATAAATTATTGAAATTAAATAATGATATTCAGCGAGTTGAATTATTTTACAATGTAACGCAAGTACATTGTAAGTAACTGTAATTAAAATACCTAAAAATGAACAGTAATCAGTTACTCTCTTTTTCAGTGGAAAAGTAATTTAATTACAGTAACGCGTTACACCCAACACTGCTGCTGACACATCCAAAGTGGTCTGATTAGTCCAGCCTGCCTTATCCTTGTGCATTATCCTTGACATTTTGACCGTCTGAGACATCCTCTAAAACCATGTCTGGTGATCGGTGCAATTTTGACTGTTTGTACTGTTCCTGTATTGTGGGTTGTCTCAAGAGAGACTTCAGTGTTTCTTTAATTGGCACATACTGAAAAGAACACTGTTTGCCTGTACTGTCAGGTCCTAAAAAATTTGAGTTGGTTCCACATAACTGACATTTTCTTTGAAAAATGTCTTCCTTGTTTTGTCTGATCTTACACCTTTATTGTTCAGTGTTAAGAGATCATTCTGTGAAAGTTCTTGAATGACGTTATCCCCTTCTGCTTGTGGAATATTAAATGCAGACAGATTGTCAGACAGTTTTGCAAGAACATCGTGCATTGCACAGCTGTGAAGATTCTGAAATTCCTCTCTCTTTTTTTAAAAGACGACATAAACCCTAATTTATCCCATTAAGTTTACTTTTATGTGAGAATAATAGCTAAAATATAACAAAAGAAATCATATCAAAAATGAAACCTTTCAATTGCCCAACCCTTTAGGTCCTCCGTCCCCTCAACGAGTTGTACATTTTCAATGTACCCTTATTACTATGGCATAATTACTTGTATCGGCAACAAATAAATCAAACAAATAAATCAAGCCCTTATTTATTTATTTTTTTGTCCCGTTTGGATCTTTAGCCATCGGAATTGTTGTCTTAAGGCCAAGAAAGATGCCAAGCGGATTTATTTTACCAAGTGGATCATCATGGCCTTGCCATATTGGTCCAATTGATTGACCTTTATTATAAAGGGGGGAAGAAAGAAAGAAAAACAAACAAAACACCTGGTATGGAGAAAAAAAACAGAAGAGAAAGCAAACAAAAAAAGAGCAACATAATAAAAAAACCAGCACCATCACAATAAACTAGCTAGCAGTAGATAACAGTAGATACTAAATATTAAACGATATTGTGCAGCACGCAAGATAGACAGCACACAATGTGCTTTGAGGCAGCAGCCAAGAAAGCTGTAGGCCGCGTCTGTGAACACCCGTGTGTACACCTGTGTGCACACCTGTGTGGATCAGCATGCTTGTATTCCAAAGGTTTCTCCATGTAACGATCTGCTAGGGAATGTGGGGAGCCATAGCCCTGTCCCCCAGGGTATGAAGCAGGTATGGAGGAGATCCAGGCCCCAGAGTACAAGGACCCGAGGAGGACCACCAAAACGGGGGGAACCGTGCCACGCTCCTGGGAAGAGCTGAGAAGAGCCCCAAACGAGAGGTCACCCAGCAGCTACGGAGCAGAGGCCAGAGGGGGTTGCAGTGGCGTGCCTGCAGGCTCTGCCGGCAGCCAGCTGTGCCAGAGAGGACCGAGCTTCAGGCCCAGAGGCCTGAGGGCACCCCACCCCCCGGAAGGGGCCCAGCCGGGCCACAGGCGCCAGGCCCCACCAATCGGCCACCAGGAGTGAGCCAGTACATACATGAGCGCCCAGCCCCAGACGACAAGGACCACCAACACACCAACGTGTGAGGGCATCAGCCACCGGCAGGGAGTGTGGTGAGGGGAGAAAGGCCTCTGTACTTTGGAGGGCCTGAGATGTACCCAGAGAGGTTGAGTCTAAGACCCAACCTGACATATAGACACAGACGAACAGGCACACGCGGACACAGACGTGCATTCCCACCCCATATGCACAACCAAATACTCGGCACTCACCCAACGTGTAGACAGACACAAATAGACACTGCACAGACAGTCGCACTCCCCAAACATACTCTATATCCCAGGTCCAGGTACCCCTGCCCCCAGAGGGGCAAGCCGCACCGAGACCCAGGAGATGTAACCCTTCTCTCTGGGGTGGAGGCAAGCGGACCACCTCCTTATCTGCAGTAGCAGGGAGGCCCCGCATCCCAGACCACAGTCTGACGGCCAGCACCTCCTCCCAGCCCCCCAGCTCTGACGGCTAACAAACCGGGGTGAGTGAAGACCCCAAACCTCCCTACGCCCGCTCATATGTAGTGTTGCTGTGTGCTGTTCTAAAGTGCATTTAAAACACAGGAGAGCATGGTTCCTGCTTCCTCTCAGAGAGCAGCACGGCTCCTGCCGAAAACCCATAGTGTCTATATGCATTTAAAATTGAGGGTAGGGCACCAGCGCCAGAGGTGGGTTGGAGTACACCGACCATCCTCTGGATGCTGTAAAACGTGCCCACCCCCAAGGCCCTATATGTATGTGTTATGTGAGAGTGTGAGTAATGTGGATGTCTAGGTTGCAGAATAAAATTGAGGCACAGGCGGCCAGAAGGGGACAGAGGGGGAGTGCCTCCCCTGCACCCTGGTGACATACCTGCACCCCAAGCCCTGCGTGTGTGGGTGGGTGTGGTAGAGCGGGAATAGGGAGGCAGCTGAGGATGGGGAGGGAAGAAAGGGAGGGGCAAGCAGCCCCTCCCTGGGGCCAGCTCCCCCGCTGACCCCAGTAGGCACCCCCACACTCTGGAACCCACCAGGGCAAGGGGGCCCAGGCCCATCCAGACCGGGGCCCGCAGCGGCAGCACCGCCCAGCCCCACAGAGTCCGGGGCAGCCCACCTGACTCCACCCCAGAGAAAACTGCACCCACCCCATCATCCAATCATCTCCCAAACTACACAAGACAATAGACACCCAGGTTGAGTTCATTCTCCACCTCTCCTATATCTCTCCCCCCACCTGCACAGTGAGCTCCTGTAGAGAGGAGACCACCTGCAAAGATATAACAACCTCCCCACCAGTTAGAGAGCCCCCTAGTTGGGCCAATGCACCAGAGGTCCCCTGCACTGGGGCTGAGCCCCCCTGCACCCACCCGCCCACAGCTCCGGCGACACAACAGCCAGGACCCAAGCCCAAAAGGCCCAGCCAGCACCCCAGACCGGGGGCGGAGCACACCCAGACCCCCAAACCTCCACGCGCATCCCGGACCCTCCCAGGGGCAGCCAGGCTACCAGGCCAGTAACCAACGTCCACCAGCACAGACCCTCCCCCATCTCCGCTGTATGCAGCCACAAGGAAAACACCATCTAAGAGCCACCAGAGCCCCTAACCAGGTCATGGCCACATCCCCCAGGTTAGTCCCTCTAGGGAAACGTCCCTAGGGACTCCCCAGACGCCCTAAGGCCGTCCCTACCCCCATATCAACCACAATAGTGAAGGCAGGACCAAACCATGACCCCCCACCCCCACTAGGTGATGAAGCCGATCAAAGGAGCCCAAAGGGATTGATCAAATGTGATGGCAGAGGCTGTATCAAGACTAATGTGATCTATTAGATGGTTTTTATATTGGTTAAAATTAAGATTATTTTTATTTTTTCAGTTAATGAGGACCATTTTCTTGGCTATGCATAGGGCCGTAAAAACAACGTGGGCTGTGTTTATTTCTGCAGTGACTTCATCCAAGTTGCCCAGCAAGCATACTAAAGGGGAGGCTGGAATGTTACATTTCAGACACTTTGATAAGTCTTCACATATCTCACGCCAAAATTTCTGAACTGGTGGACAGAACCAAAGAGCGTGGATGTAATTGTCCGGTGTATTTGCTGTGCAGTGTGAGCAGTTGTTGGAAGGCGTATAGCCCATCTTGAACATCCTGTGACCAGTATAGTGCACTCTGTGTAATATTTTGTATCGTATTAATTGCAAACTGGGATTTCTGATCCATTGAAAGGTTTTTAAGCATATCTGAGACCAAAGGATTGGGTCTAAGTTGATTGATAAATCTGCTTCCCATTTTGCAATAGGAAGGGATATTGATTCATCTATTTTACAAAGTGTTCTGTATATTTTAGACAATAATTTGGGGGGTTTTAGACTAAAAAAATTGTACCACACTTGGTGGTGTTTGTAATTCAGCTTCACTGGGATTAAATTTCTTTTTTACTATGGATTTAATTTGTTGATATTCCAAACATCGTTTCTTGTTGATCCCATATTGTGCAACTAGTCTGTCAAACGAAATAAAGTCTGTTCCTTCCAATATATGTTCCAAGTATTTAATTCCTTTGCAACTCCAATCTGGAAAGTTTATCATATTATTGTTTTGTAATATGTCCGGATTGTTCCAGATAGGTGTACGTTTGCATGGGATTAATGAAGACTCTGTCATTTTTAGAAACTCCTACCATGCTGTCAGAGAAGAGCTGATATTGATGCTTTTAAAGCATTCATGGCGTTTGATGTTTGAGCTGATAAATGGTAGGTCTGAAATTTCTAGGTTATTACATAGTGCCTGTTCTACATCTATCCAAGGTTCATCTAAGAGGGTGTGTTTAAACCATCTAGAGATGAACTGAAGCCTGTTGGCTAAAAAAATAGTGATTAAAGTTAGGCAGATTTAATCCTCCTTTGGTCTTTTGTAGTGTTTTTAAGCTGATACGTGGGGGTTTATCTTTCCAAAGGAATTTAGAAATATACGAGTCTAGAGATCTGAACCAATCTTGTGATGGCTTATTTGGGATCATTGAAAATAAATAGTTTAATTTTGGCAAGACCATCATTTTTATAGCGGCAACCCTTCCCATGAGTGATATGGGTAAAGATTTCCATCTAGCCAGATCGCCTTCTACTGTCTTTAAAAGTGGGATGTGGTTTAATTTCATAAATGTATAAATCAAGCCCTTATACAGTGATAGGTTTGTAGCATAAACCTATTCGCTGGAACGTTCAAGACAATTTACTACACAGCAAAAAGCAAGACACAAGTAGGCAAAGTTCTTTGTGTTACTCATGCATGAGGGAGGCCTGTCTGGAGCCAAGTGTCGTTCCACCCACTTGACCTCTGTCAGACTCTCAGCCAGATTCCCCGTAGCACTCCTTTTATTGTGGTTACATGAATATGCATAGGTTCATTAACATATAACATCTTACATAGGTATACATGTGAACAAAGAATACTGTGTGTGTGTGTGTGGGGGGTCAGAGTGTGACCCCATAAATGACTTCCCTAAACGACTTCCCTAAACCTGCTGGTCTGGAAGTCCAACAGTTCATCTAAACAAAAGGCACTTAGCCTAAAACAGATATAGATACGTTTA